>NC_080545.1:12641135-13241135 GCF_028640845.1 Ahaetulla prasina
CGGCGCCCTCGCCTTCCTTGCTGGACATCCCTCGGCCAGGGAGCAGAGCGCCGGCGCGGGGCGGGGATGAGCGCGGAGGCGGACCCGGGTTGGAGCCTCGCCTCCCGCCGTTCAGTCCAGCCGGGAAAGCCCTAAAAGGCGAGCGGCTGGAAGCGCCTGCAATTGGGCTGCGGGAGGGATGCGCCGCGCCGCCTTGTTCGCTCGCTCGCTCTCTTCCCCTTGGGCCGATGCGAAGTTCTTTTGCGAAAAAGATGGTGATGATGATGATGATGATGATGATGAAGAAGAAGAAGAAGAAGAAGAAGAAGAAGAAGAAGAAGAAGAAGAAGAAGAAGAAGAAGAAGAAGAAGAAGAAGAAGAAGAAGAAGTTTAATAAGTTTAATAAGAACATGAGTTTCATGTTTAATGAATAAAGTAAATAAATACATACGTACATCTTAAGTAGGTACTTGGTTGATAGCCAGGACACTGGCAGCAACCCATATCAACCATTAGCACCAGTCATTGGTATTTGTGATGCCTTTTTGAATGTTCAGTTGACTGAGTTTCTTGCTTAATAAATAAAGATGATAATAATAAGTTTAATGTTTAATAATAAGCATGAGTTTCATGTTTAATGAATAAGGTAAACAAATCCGTACATATTAAGAAGGTACTTGGTTGATACCCAGGACGCTGGCTGCAACCCGTATCAACTATTAGCACCAGTCAATGGTATTTGTGATGCCTTTTTGAATGTTGTTGACTGAGTTTCATATTTAATGAATAAAGTAAATAATAAGGAGGAGGAGGAGGAGGAGAGGAGGAGGAAAAGAAGGAAAAGGAGAAGAGGAGTAGGAAAAGGAGAAGGAGAAGATGATGATTGTGGTAACATCAGCACAAGATTACACTTTCTATTAAATCGTCCCAAAGGGGCTTTTTCAGGAGGCAACTGAAAACTTTCTTGTTTTTTTGACACCCTTGGAATAGTGTGGGAGTAGGAATGGATTTCCAGAGGGGGAAAAAATTGCAGACTACAGGAACCATTTGCACTACTCAGGTGACCCTGAGGATACAGATAAACCTCCAAGGGCTTCAGTGGCCCTCAAAACGACACTATAGAGCACTGCACATCAGAACAACTAGACACAAGAACAGCTTTTCCAGAATTTGCTTACAAATTGCAAATTTGTAATTACAAATTACAGGTTGCTTGTATTCTTACGATTTTTATTGATTGTTTCCTAATATGATTTGATTGCTGATTTGTACCCTATGACTATCATTAAGTGTTGTATCTTATGATTCTTGACGAACGTATCTTGTCTTTTATTGTACACTGAGAGCATATGCACCAAAGACAAATTCCTTGTGTGTCCAATCACTCTTGGCCAATAAAAAATTCTATTCTATTCTATTCTGAACACGGTGTGTGTATATGTGTGTGTGTGTATGAGAGAGAGAGATATCACAGAAAGCTGTTCCTTAAAGAAACATTGCTTAATTCTTAGCAGATGATCTCTTGAGTATGAAATCTGTAGTGAGTCACAGAGAATAATAATAATTTAAAAAATCATCCAGGTCATGGTTTGTCCCAAAGGTGCTTTTTCAGGAGGTTAACTGGACTTCCTTCTTTTTCTTTGAAGTTTTGGGGTGAAGTAAATATTTCTAAGCAACTTAACAGAGATCTGGAAAATCAAATTTTTTACTCTCCCATAAGGCAGCTGCAAGGATGTACAGTAATCTTAAAGGCTGATTCAAGGACATTTTACATTGTTTTGACACCCTTGGAATAGTGTGGGAGTAGGAATGGATTTCCAGAGGGGGAAAAAATTGCAGACTACAGGAACCATTTGCACTACTCAGGTGACCCTGAGGATACAGATAAACCTCCAAGGGCTTCAGTGGCCCTCAAAACGACACTATAGAGCACTGCACATCAGAACAACTAGACACAAGAACAGCTTTTCCAGAATTTGCTTACAAATTGCAAATTTGTAATTACAAATTACAGGTTGCTTGTATTCTTACGATTTTTATTGATTGTTTCCTAATATGATTTGATTGCTGATTTGTACCCTATGACTATCATTAAGTGTTGTATCTTATGATTCTTGACGAATGTATCTTGTCTTTTATTGTACACTGAGAGCATATGCACCAAAGACAAATTCCTTGTGTGTCCAATCACACTTGGCCAATAAAAAATTCTATTCTATTCTATTCTGAACACGGTGTGTGTATGTGTGTGTGTGTGTATGAGAGAGAGAGATATCACAGAAAGCTGTTCCTTAAAGAAACATTGCTTAATTCTTAGCAGATGATCTCTTGAGTATGAAATCTGTAGTGAGTCACAGAGAATAATAATAATTTAAAAAATCATCCAGGTCATGGTTGTCCCAAAGGTGCTTTTTCAGGAAGTAACTGGACTTCCTTCTTTTTCTTTGAAGTTTTGGGGTGAAGTAAATATTTCTAAGCAACTTAACAGAGATCTGGAAAATCAAATTTTTTACTCTCCCATAAGGCAGCTGCAAGGATGTACAGTAATCTTAAAGGCTGATTCAAGGACATTTTTACATTTTTATTTGACAAGAAACAAGTTGCTAAGAGCAGCTCTGGAGATTAGTGACAGCCCACTGCAAATGTGCTGATATGGTAACTCATGCAAAATCAAGATCTGGAACGCTGAGATTTGAGTTCATTGAGTTCCTATTGAGACTCTAGAAAGAGTGCAGAGAAGAGCAACCAAGATGATTAGGGGATTGGAGGCTAAAACATGTGAAGAATGTTTGCAGGTTTCAGGGACTGGGTATGTTTAATTTAATGAAAAGAAGGACCAGAGAAGACATGATAGCAGTCTTCCAATATTTGAGTGGCTGGCACAGAGAGAAGTTATTTTCCAAAGCACCTGAAGGCCAGACAAGGAATAATAGATGGAAACTGATCAAGGAAAGATTCAACCTGGAAATAAGGAGAAATTTTCTGACAGTGAAAACAATCAACCAATGGAACAGAAGTTACTTTCAGAAGTTGTGGGAGCTTCATCACTAGAGGCTTTCAAGAAGAGACTGGACTGCCGTCTGTCAAAAATGGTGTAGGATCTCCTGCTTCGGCAGGGGGGTTGGACTAGATGACCTATATGGTCCCTTCCAACCAGGGGTGAAATCCAGCAGGTTCTGACAGGTTCTAGAGAACCGGTAGCAGAAATTTTGAGCAGTTCGGAGAACCTGCAAACACCACCTCTGGCTGGCCCCAGAGGGGTGGGAATGGAGGTTCTGCAGATTTCCCTTGCCACGCCCACCAAGCCACGCCCACAGAACCAGTAGTAAAAAAAAATTGGATTTCACCACTGCTTCCAACTCCGTTAAATTTAAAGAGTTTTGCCCTTCAAACAGCAACTTCCAAGCTTCTTTGGTCCTAGGATGGATCTTGGGACTTATAAACTAATGAACCTGAGCAGAGGTCTGAACAACTTCATTGCTTTAATCTTCTAAGAAAAGCAAAGACCCTGGAAAAGAGAAAGCAGTTGTTGAAATTAGTTTGGTGGGTGATATCAGTTGTGCAACGCGACGATCTGGGCAGAACAAAAATGGGCTTTGATGAAGCCATTGTGTCTTCCAAGTCTGTAACAACCATCTTTCCTAAATGTCTTTCTTAATCGGATAAACAAACCCAGAATCAACTGTGACTTCTGCCAAGCTTCACTCCAGCGCCTGACAATAAGTGTGCAATTCCTCAGTTGTTTCTGCCCGTCTCTGGGTATAAAGTTACCCAGCAAAAGAGTTTTAGACATCACTTGTTAGGTTAATTTAATCTCCACATTGCTGGCAAGGAGGAAAATTTCCATGTCCAAAGAATTGGACTTTGGCAATGCAAAATAAAATAAAATAAAATAAAAAGACCCACTTTATTTTTAAAAAATATTTTTATTGTACATTTTCCTTCATTTTACATCACAATTTCAATTTTGCAACAGCGACATGCGGGTTGCATCAGCACCTTTTTAAATACACATGATGTTTTTCATCCTAGTTATGACCATTTTTCTCTTGTTCATACAGTAGTCCATAGAAGAAAGAATAAAAACTTGATATTATACAACATACTTATATCTATTGTATCCATGGTTATAATACACTTCTCTATACATTTATCACTCTATATATTTTGATTTGCAATTAAGTACAATCTAGTACCAATAGTGCTTACAATACATATTGTTCTATATAGCTTTATACCCGTATTTCTTTCTAACTTCTTGATCCTCTTTTATCATTCATTTTCTAACCTTTGCATCTATTGTCTAGCCAGTTGTACCATAGGTAGTACTCTGTTTCTCCTTCGTCTTTAATTTCCATCGTTAACCTGTCTATTTTGGCGCAATCTAATATTTTCTTTTATTACCATTTCCTCTGTGGGTATACTTCCATTTTTCCAATTTTGTGCATACGTAATTCTAGCTGCTGTTATTACACGCAACGTTAAATATTGAATTATTTTATTGTATTTCCCCATTAGTATGCCTAGTAAAACCAGTTCTGGTTTTAGGTCTGTTTGTTTTTTTGTTTTTTGTTTTTTTATAAAAAAGTTTTATTTTTACAATCTTGTCAAATAATTCATCCAATGTACAATTATATACAATTAGTCGGGCCTGCCCAGTCACCACCCCCCTTTTTAACCTTCTTCCCTCTTCTACCTTCTTTTACTTTCCAAACCTTCCTCTCCTTCTCTTATCTACCTCCTCTCCTCCCTCCACCCTACACTCTTCTCCCTCTTCTACCCCTCTTCCTTCCTCTTCTCCTCTTTCCTACCTCCTACTCTCTCTTTTTTCCCTCCCCACCGTTCTAAAATGGCAACTGGTCAGACCCGACCCTACATTAATTATATTTATACATCTTCAATAATCCCTGTACATTAACCATCACTCCATCACTAACCTCAACCCCCAATTCCTTCCCTTTACCCCCACCCCCACCCCGACTTCCCAGAACAAAATGCAGGGTATCAAAACTAACAATCATAATCTAAAATAATTCCTAAATTATAATCTCTAGTCTCTCCACGCTTATTCACACTCTCAATTCCTCTCCTTCAAAAATATATCTAATACAAATTATTCCTAAATTTACTCATATGCTATTTGATATTTTTTATCTGATACTTATTTTGAATATAATCAATCCACATTTTCCATTCTAAAATATATTTTCTTGTGTATAGTCTTTCAAGTAAGCAGAGATTTTTGCCATTTCTGCCAGATTTGATACTTTAAGAGTCCATTCTTCAATTGTAGGTAATTCTTCTTTCTTCCAATATTGAGCAATCAAAAGTCTTGCGGCTGTTATTAAGTTCAGAATCAATTTAGTCTCTATAGCTGTACAATCCATAATTATTCCTAGTAAAAAGAACTGCGGGGTAAACTTAATCTTCTTTTTCAAAATATTCTGCATGATCCACCATACTTTAATCCAAAATGCTTTAACTTTTTTGCAAGTCCACCATATATGATAATAAGTAGCATCTTCACAATCACATCTCCAGCATTTAGCCTGTACATTAGGATACATACATGACAATTTTTTGGGGTCTAAATGCCATCTATAAAACATCTTATAAATATTTTCTCTCATATTTTGCGCTTGTGTAAATTTAACATTCCTCACCCAAATTCTTTCCCAAGTTTCCAACATTATTGGTTGCTGAAAATTTTGTGCCCACTTAATCATACAATCCTTAACCAAATCAGTCTCTGAATCTATTTCTACTAATACATTATACAACCTCTTAATATGCTGTTGACCTTGATCTCTCATTTGTTTTAACAAATTATCCTCAATTTGCTTAACACCTATTTTTTGATCTAATTTCCATCTAGCTTGTAGTTGTCCATATTGGAACCATGTATAATTTTTCCCTTCTTCCCCCATCTTTTCTCTAGATTTTAATTGTAACTCCCCCTTTTCCATACAAAGAAGTTCTTTATAAGTAACTACCTCCATCTTTTGATATATATTTATATTTTCTATCATGTGTCTCGGGTTTGCCCATATTGGAATCTTTCCATCTAATTTGTATTGATATTTCCTCCAAACCCTCAATAATGCATTTCTAATTATATTATTTTTAAATATTTTATCAACTTTCTTATCATATAATAAATAGGCATGCCACCCATATAACAAACCATAACCTTCTATATTCAGAACTCTTTCCTCAGTTAAATTAATCCAATCAGTAATTAATGATAAAACAACTGCTTCATAATACAATTTTAAATTAGGCATTTTAAGACCCCCTTTCCCTTATATCCTGCATTACTTTTAATTTTATTCTTGGTTTTTGCCCATCCATACAAATTTACTAATCCTTTTGCCATTCCTGTAATTTAATATCATTCTTAAACACGGTATCATTTGAAACAAAAACAAAAACCTGGGCAAAACATTCATTTTATAGCGCTATTCTTCCCAGCAAAGATAGTTGTAACTTCTTCCAACTCTCCATTTCTTTCCATACCTTCTGCCACAATACCTCATAATTATTTTTGTATAATTTAACATTTGAAGCTGTAATATATATTCCTAAATATTTAACCTTTTTAACGATTTCAAAACCTGAAGTTCTTTCTAACTCTTCTTTTTGTTGTATATTCATATTTTTAGTTATCATCTTTGTCTTTTGCTGATTCACCTTAAATCCAGATACTTTACCATACTGACCAATTATATCTTTTAAACCAGTTACTGAGTATATTGGTTGAGATACAGTAACAACCAGGTCATCTGCAAAAGCTCTTAATCTATAATCTTGATGTTTAACTCTAATTCCCTTTATTCGATCGGAACCACGTATGTTATTCAGAAGAATTTCTAAAGTTAAAATAAAAAGTAATGGGGACAAGGACATCCCTGTCTCGTCCCTTTCTCAATTTTAAAAGTTTCTGTTAACCCACCATTTACTATTATTTGTGCTGTTTGCTTCTGATATATTGCTTTAATTGCACGAATAAAATAATCCCCAAATTGCATTTTTTCTATTACTTTAAACAAAAACTGCCAATCCAATCTATCAAAAGCTTTTCAGCATCCAAAAAGGAATGCCGCTGATACTTGGTTGTTTCGTTCCAAATATTCAAGTAAATTCTGATTTGCCTCACATTATATCTCATCTGCCTACCCTTAATAAATCCTGACTGATCATTATGAATTATTTGATTCATCACTGGCATTAATCTATTAGCCAATATCTTGGTAAATATCTTGTAATCAGTATTTAAAAGTGATATAGGCCTATAATTCTCTGCTTTAATACCATCTCGATCTTCCTTGGTATTAACGAAATAAAGGCTGTCCTCCATGAAGGGGAACATCTCCTCCCATTTGAATTTTATTAAATAACTCTTTAAGTGGTTCAACCATCTCATTTTGTAAATTTTTATAATAAACAGCTGTTAAACCATCTGTTCCTGGTGCTTTACCGATTTTAAGTTGTTTAATTGCTAAGAAAATTTCCTCTGAAGTAATTAATTGATTCAATTCTTCTCTTTGATTTTCTGTAAGCTCACAAATATTTTGTTGTTGTAAATATCTTTCTATCTCTGTATCATCAACCATATCCCTAGAATATAACTTACTATAATACTCTAAAAATGCTTTTTTAATCAAGTTCTTTTGATAAACTTCCTTACCCCTATATTCTATTTTATCAATCGTTCGTGATTTCTGTTTTTTCCTTATTAAATAGGCAAGCCATCTTCCTGGCTTATTGGCATTATTAAACGTATTATGTTTTACATATTGTAAATTAATTGCTACTTGATCTGCCATCAACATATTAAACTGACCTCTCAATATATTTATTGATTCTTTTATTTTACTATTTCCTGGGCTATTTATCAATAATTGTTCTTTCTTTTTAATTTCCTCTTCCAGTTCCTTTTTCTTTTTCTGCAATTTATTTTTGTATTTAATATTCATTTGTATAAGATTTCCTCTCATATAAGCCTTACTGGAGTCCCAAATCATCTCTATAGATGTCTCTTTTTTCATATTCATAATAAAAAATTCTTTCATTTGTTTTTTACATTCATTTACATTTTGTTCATATTTAAACAAATTCTCATTCAACCTCCATGATCTCCTAGCCTCCTTTTCCCGATCAAATTCAATCCAAACTGGACTATGATCAGATAAAGTTCTTGAACAAATCTTCGTCTTCTTCACTCTAGAATACAAGTCATTAGTAATCAAAATAAAATCAATCCTCGAAAATGATTGGTGCCTATCAGAAAAGAAGGTAAAATCCCTCTCTTCTGTATTATGTTCTCTCCAAATATCTCTTAATTCCAAGTCCTCCATCATTTCAACAAAAACCTTTGGTAATTTACCGCTTGATATCTTCCTTAAGCTTTTTTTGTCTTTTTGAGTATCCAACATACCATTCCAATCACCCATTAATATATATGATTTATAATCCCAAAATACTATTCTTTTATGTAAAAACTTGAAAAATTTTTCTTGTTGTTGATTCGGAGCATAAACTCCTATTAATAATGTCTTCTTTCCCTCCAACAAGATTTCAATAGCAATGTATCTTCCTTGCTTATCCACCTCAATTAATTTTGCTGATATATCCTTCTTTATATATATAACTAAACCATTTCATTCACCAGGAAGGCAAATTCCTTTCTAGCCCTTAACATTTTTGGTGGAATTTCCTTTAATATTAAAATATCCTGACCAGCAATCTGAATCTTCTCCCCCTTATATGAGGCTTGCAAAATCTGATTTCTCACTGTTCTATTTGTAAAATAAATAACAACATCCCTTGGCAACTTTTTTTGCCTTGCTATCCAAGAATTCACACGATATATTTTATCAATTTGATAAGCCACATCTGCTGGACGAGCTGCTAATATCTCAGCAAATACTTCAGAAAAAATTTCCCTTAAATCCTCTTCTTTATTCTCTTTCAGACCACGAATTCTTAGAGCAAATTCCATATTTCTGTATTGTATCAAAACTATTTCATCATCTGTTTTTTCCATTTTACTTTGAAATTCAGCCATTTTATTATCTAATTTTGAATTATGTTGCTTAATTTCTTCAACCTCCCCTTCCAATAAAATCACATTATTTGCCAAACTTTGTACTGCAATTACAAATCCTTCCTTAACTTCTTTATTTCCCACTTGAATTTCTGATATCTGCTCTTTCATTTCCAACATCTCCTCAGTTATTACTTTAAATTTTTCTTGCATAAAGTCTTTTAAATTCTCTTGTACCGCCTCTAAGTTCAATGTTCTAGTCTCCACTGTATGAGCTGGAGAGGCACCAGCTGAGGAGATTCCAGAGCCCTTTGTTACAGTAGACTTTAATTGTTTGGCTGCCATCTTCTATAAAATTATTTATTTATTTCCAACTTAATATTCAGTTTAAATCTTCTTAACCTCTGAGAAACACAGTCCTTTAAAGCTTTTTTAAAGCAATATTTAAAAAGAAAATCTCTCCTAGATTCTAGGCAGCAAAGAGTTAAAGAGTTGAAGTAGCAAATAACATGCAATTTACCAAGAGCAGACGGCAAGCTGTGAAAGTATCACTTTCGCTTTCCACTCGTTAACTTGTTAACAATTCGCCTCCATTTTTCTTGCTGTTTTCAAACTTGTTACAAAGTATCGGGAATCGGCTTGGCTACTTGCATAAAGTTCTCCCACTTTCGTTCTGTCCGGTATAATCCTTTATTGTCCAAAATAAATCTCGGCGTTTGGTCGTGGTGATTGGTTCCGCCCAAGCAGAAGAATCCTCGGATCTGGAGCTCTTCGGGTTGCTGGAGGGAACTTAACCCTTCAAACCCCTTTTTTCTCAGGGGCTTTAGGGAAATTCAACCTCTGCCCTCAGCTCACCCCCTCCTCTTCTCCCGAAGAGAGGGTTTTTCGAACCGCTGGACAGCAGATTTAAGCTGTCCTAGCGATTCCACAAAATCCAGAGGTTGGTGATCGTAAAGATCACTGCCATCACCTACGGTGCCAAACCGGAAGTCCCAGGTCTGTTTGTTGTGTTACCATCTCCTCTAACCACTTTTCCATCCTTGCCCAATATTTTTTCATCGATGGACAGGTTCACCAGAAGTGATTTCAGCAGGTTCTGACCAGTTCTGGAGAACCGGTAGTAAAAATTCAGACTGGCCCCGCCCCCATCTATTCTCTGCCTCCCAAGTCCCAGCTGATCAGGAGGGAATGGGGATTTTGCAGTAACCTTCCCCTGGATTGGGGAGGGAATGGAGATTTTACAGTATCCTTCCCCTGGATTAGGGTGGGAATGGAGATTTTACAGTAACCTTCCCCTGGATTGGGGAGGGAATGGAGATTTTACAGTATCCTTCCCCTGCCACGCCCACCAAGCCATGCCACGCCCACCAAGCCACACCCACAGAACCAGTAGTAAAAATATTTGAAACCCACCGCTGAGGTCTACCACATGTGATAATAAGATCCCTGCAAAAATTGACATTTTTGCCAATCTTGCTGGTGGTAAATGCTTTAAACCCCAAGGATTTTCCTTCCATCTATCCAAGAGGATGGATAATTGGTGGTTGGCTTGGCGGCTTTAGAGAGACACAGATTTGTTTATGTAATGGTGTCTTTAGTCTGAGATCTGCTCATTGCCGCCTCCCTGAATTCTGCTCTTGCCGGGAGCTCCTCTAAGAAGTGGAAATTGGATTTCATTTAGTTATCCCCAGGGGCAAGCAATCACGGTCTAGTTTTCCCCCAATTAAGCCTTCTCCTAACAGTTATGAGTCAGTCCAGCGTCAAGATGGAGACTCAAGGAACTCGTGAACCCAGACGTCTCAACACTGCCAAACCTCAACGTAAACCATTTTTCTTAAAAAAAATAAAAAAAATAAATACAGACAGACAAAGGGGCTTTTACAACAATTCGCCTACCCAATAATCTTTTTTGCAACAACCCTCCTGTAGCAGTAACCCCTAGCGCAGTGGTAGTCAACCTGGTCCCTACCGCCCACTAGTGGGCGTTCCAGCATTCATGGTGGGCGGTAGGGATTTTGTCCGATACTGAAGCACTTTCCTTTTTTTTAACTTAATTGACTTTTTTAAAAAAATTCATAGCATTAATTAAAAACGTTTTCATTAGGTTTTCATAAAATTCCCCGTGACAATTTAAATTTCTGAAAATAGAATAGAATAGAATAGAATAGAATAGAATAGAATAGAATAGAATAGAATAGAATAGAATAGAATAGAATTTTTTATTGACCAAGTGTGATTGGACACACAAGGAATTTGTCTTGGTGCATACATAAAATACATAAAATATACTATTTGTATCGCCTGCGCATAAGTTTAGTTCACATTATGTAAGTGAAACTAAATGGTGCTATGGTGCGACTGCAAACAAAAGAGCCTCGTCCCAGAATAGCTCATGCATTTCCCCCCACAGCACCCAGCTCTAACAGACAAGCAGAGCTGGTAGCCGGCGCCCCCACACAACCCAATCCACGATGCGCGAGAGGCATGCACAGACAACGATACACAGCACATTACTGTGGAAACAGTGGGCAGTTATAAAATTTTTCTACTAACAGAGATACAAAAGTGGGTGGTAGGTATAAAAACGTTGACTACCCCCTGCCCTAGCGGATCGTCTGGAAAAATTAAGAGGATGCATCAGCTATCTAATCAAAGCCTGCAATAGCAGTGCATGTGTCCCAAAACCAGTGGTGGGATTCAGCCAGTTTGCACCTATTCGGGAGAACCAGTTGTTAATTTTCTAAGCAGTTCAGAGAACCGGTTGTTGGAAGAAATCTTATTTTGTTTTTTTTCCAGTTTGCAGAGTTAATCTTGTAAGGAAGGCAGAAGGGAAACATTCTGGTGTTGTTTCTAACCTCATCTTTATTGCCCTGCTTATAGAAACTGCCTCTCTGGTTAACCCTTATTACATTGTAACAGCTAAGGCGAAGCGCCCATCGACGTGAGTGATGTTGAGTTGGCCACGCCCACACAGTCACATGACCACCAAGCCACGCCTATCGAGCTGGTTATTAGAGCAGAGACCAGTTGTTGAATTATTTGAACTGCCCAAAACCCATGACACACTAGTACAACACAAGAGATGGAGGGTAATTGTAGGAACTCGTGTGTTGTTAATACAGCACATAGAACGTAGAATGATAGGAGTCAGAGCTGGGGTGGTGCAGTGGTTAGAATGCGGTATTGCAGGCTAATTCTGCCGACTGCCAGCAGTTCGACTCTGAGCGGCTCAAGGTTGACTCAGCCTTTCGTCCTTCCAAGGTTGGTAAAATGAGGACACAGATTGTTGGGGGCCATAGGCTGACTCTGTAAACTGCTTAGAGAAGGCTGTAAAGCACTATGAAGTCTAAGTACCCCCAAAGGTGCTTTTTTCAAGAGGCAACTGGACTTTCTAGTTTTTCTTTGAAGACATTTTGCTTCTCCTCCAAGAAACTTCTTCAGCTCCTTTGGGACAACCATGACCTGGATGGTACTGAGAATCTCCATAGACAAGTCTAAGTACAATTGCTATAGGGCCGGAAGGCATGGTTTTCTAATCAGGTCTTTTAGTTCAACTCCTTCTTCAAGGCAAGAGACCTTATACCAGTGATGGGGGACTTTTTCGTCACCGAGTGTCCAAACCGGAACACCCATGCATGTCTGTGCACCGGAGCACCGGAAACCAGAAGACCAGCTGGTCTTTGCATATGCCGGAGCATCGGAAACCCAAACATCACCTTTTTGGTTGTTGTTTTTGGCTGTTTTTGGCCCCAAAACAGCCTGTTTTCTGGCTGTTTTTCAGGCTGTTTTCAGGCTGTTTTTAGGCTGTTTTCTGGCACCTGCACTGATGAGCTGGAACCCAGAAGAGCGGCCCACAGAGAGAGCTCTGCATGCCACCTGTGGCACGTGTGCCATAGGTTTGTCATCACGGCCTTATACAATCCCGGTCAAATGGTTGTCAAGTCTATTGAAAACCTCCAGTGATGGAGCACCCACAACTCTGGGAGGCAAGCTATTTCATTGATTAATTGCCCTCAATGTCCAGGAAATTTCTCCTTAGTACTAGATTGGACCTCTCTTTAGCAAGCTTCTATCCATTGCTTCTTGTCCTGCCTTCTAGTGCTCTTAAGACTAAGACTCTTCTCTGTAATAGCCTCTCAAGTACTGCAAGACAGTTAGACATACCCAGCCCCCTCCACTGTTCATTGTATAATTTAACCTCCACACCAGGGGTGTCAAACTCACATCATCATGGCAGCATCACATGACATATCAGTGTTGTGGTCCGCCAGCAGCCCACGGACCTGGCAACAGAGTCAGACAGTGAGGAGGCTGGGGAGGACAATGGGCCAGTCCTGGAGTCAGGGGAAGGCCCGGATGAGGGCTCTGCGTCGGAGGCAGAGATGGGGCCGGGGCCATCTGGGAGCGATGCACGAACTCCGGAGCCTCCAGAGGCGGCCAGCAGAGAGGCAGAGGAACAGGAGGAGCCTGTTCCAAGGGCATGCATGAGAAGAGCTGCCAGAAGGCAAGAGCAGCTGAAGCAAAAAGGACGACTCAGGAGTAAGGGCAAGAGATGATTGGCCCCTCCCATAAGGCTTAAAAGAGCAGCAATGAGCCATCGGATTCTTTGTAGAAAAGCAAAATTGATTTTGGGTGACTTTGGGCCAATCACCAGGAGACTAGAAGTTCTGGTCCCGCCTTAGGCATGAAAGCCAGCTAGATGACTTTGGGCCAATCACCAGGAGGCTGTGAGTTCTAATCCTGTCTTAGGCATGAAGGCCAGCTAAGTGACTTTGGGCCAGTCACTCTCTCTTAGCCCAAGTACAGGATTGCTGTTGTGGGGTCAATAGGAGTTGGAAGGAGTATTATGTATAAAAAGAATAAAACTCGGATATGAATACATCAACATTCTCAGCTTTCTACAGTTTTTAGCTGCTGGAATGTCTGCCAGTAACTGTGTGTTTTTTTTAAAAAAAAAATAACTGGTATAAACAACAGAAAGATAAGTTCCACCAAATGGAATAAAAACTCACTAAATCTTACAGTATAAATACGGATGACAGGAAAAAGGGGAAAAAATCCGTCAGGAGAGAAAGTTTTTCCTTGCTAGCAATTATTAGCAACAGTTATTTGAGGATTAGGGACATGGTGGCTCAGTGGCTAAGATGCTGAGCTTGTCAATCAAAAGGTGGGCAGTTCAGCAGTTCGAATCCCTAGTGCCGCGTAACGGGGTGAGCTCCTGTGACTTGTCCCAGCTTCTGCCAACCTAGCAGTTCGAAAGCATGTAAAAAATGCAAGTAGAAAAATAGGGACCACTTTTGGTGGGAAGGTAACAGCGTTCCGTGCGCCTTTGGCATTGAGTCATACCGGCCACATGACCATGGAGATGTCACCAGACAGCGCTGGCTCTTCGGTTTAGAGTCGGGAACGACTAGCACATATGTGCGAGGGGAACCTTAACCTGATTTGAGGATTCTTTGAAGAATTCCTTTTTCTTGTCATCCATGTTGATACGGTAAAGAGATCCGTTTATTGGCTTTGAGATCAATAATACATGAAACGTTTGTCACCCATATGGTCTCATTATATCATAGCAACAAAAATCCTTGGAAAAGGACGGCTACCAATAGTAGCAAAAATCCGATTAAGTGGTTAAATGAGGTAATGCTGACATTTTCCAGTCTTGGCGGGGGGAGGGGGGGAAGCTGGGTGGATAATAGGATTGTGATTATGGACCAGACATGTATAATGGAGAAAATTAAACCATCTGTGCATTTTCAAATAGGATTCTTCTTTTTATCTTACTGCATGGTGAAAAATAGAACCTGGTTATTTTCTTGAGTAGAATTTGGAAGGCAATGTCTCAGACAACTGGAGTCATTCTTCTAAACTGAACTGGAAGGCACTAAGCTGATTACATCTAATTCGTGGTTCCTAGAAGCGGCGACATCCTGGGGCCGTTGCAAAAATGGCTGCAATTAGGTTCTGATCTTATATTGGAAGAAAAAATCCGATCCGTTTCCAATCCGGGAGAAAGACGCTGGAAATAAAACGAAGGCTGGCTGCAGGAAGTAAGGTCTCTGTTTATTTGGAGGCCAAGAAAAGTCAGTGACAGGAGCATTTTTCGGGGGGGGGGGGAGGCTGACCAAAATGGGACTGAGAGTGGGTGGGTTTTTATGAGTGGTGGAATCCAATTTTTTTTTACTACCGGTTCTGTGGGCATAGCTTGGTGGGCATGGTGTGGCTTGGTGGGCGTGGCTTGGTGGGCGTGGCAGGGGAAGAATACTTCAAAATCTCCATTCCCACCCCCTCCTGGGGGAAGGATACTGCAAAATCCCCATTCCCTCCCCCTCCTGGGGGAAGGATATTGCAAAATCTCCATCCCCATCCCACGCTGGGGCCAGCCAGAGGTGGTATTTGCTGGTTTTTCAAACTACTCAAAATTTCCGCTACCACTTCCCCAAACTGCTCAAAATGTTCACTAACGGTTCTCCAGAACCTGTCAGAACCTGCTGGATTTCACCCCTGGTTTTTATACATTCTTTGAGGCTTTGTGATCAAGATGATGCCTGTTAATTATGAAATGTACTTTGACCTGTATTTGAGTGTGCCCTTTTAGTATTTTAATGATTGTTGCCTGACTGGCTGGGAGGTCATGCGGTGTCCTTGGAACTGGGTGGGGGAATGTAGATTTTAGGTGTCTGTTTTTCACACATCACACCCAGATGTCCCTGGCCCCACCTCAGCCTCCCACGCAGAGCCCTCATCTGGGCCTTCCCCAGCCTCCAGGACTGGCCCACGTCCTTCCTCAGCCTCATCATTGTCCGACTCTGTTGCCAGCTCCGCAGGCTGCTGGCGGACCACAACAGATACTACGGTATTAACTTTGTTTCTGCTTGAAACCGCTTTTGGATTTTGTGTATGAGGTAAAAAAAATAAAATAAAACTTTAACTTCGGGTTTTGTTAATCGAATAAGGAGTTGTTTTGTTATTGAAATGTGTCTGATAAAAATGATGTGCCTATTCAAATCCTTGGCAATATAGAAATGAAGAGACATGAAATATTCCTCCCGGCCTTCATTTCTTACGGAGCACACCCCGCCTATTTCTCATCCTTGTCCTTATGTGGCTCTTGACATTTGTGTTCAAAAGATGTGCAGGTGCCCCTTCTCTAGTGTTACTAGGGGTTGGAAAACAACCCAAGTTCTTTTCCAAGGAAGGGTCTTCCACGGATCACAGATCTCCACCGTCACCACCACAGCAGAGAAAGGACTTGTGTTCTCCGATTGTGGCTCTGTTATGCAACCCAGCCTCAAGCAGGTGCAATTTCTGCCTGCCTCTCTCAAGGGAGAAGGGGGCCCTGTGACAGCCTCATTTCAGAGTGAAATGGCTTATTCTCTGAAGGAACGGCTTCTTTTACAAGCCTGGTCTTCTGAGAAGGCTGTGGTGTCCAGTGTGTGGTGTTTGATTTGCCTAGCGGGATTCTCTCCACACTGGACCCTGACATTCCCAAGGCGGGTGTCATTCTCAACCCTATATTAGGCTAACTATACCCAGGGGTGGGATTGAAAAAATTTCAGCAACTGGTTCGCTGCTGGGTTGCTGGGTAGGCGTGGCCATGGGGGCGTGGCCTACTCAGCCTCCTACACCACAGAGGGGGGGGGGGCGTTTTTGCCTTCCCCAGGTTCCGGAGAGTTTTCTTGAGCCTCCAGGAGGGCGAAAATGGCCTCCCCCAGGCACTGGAGGCCCTCCAGAGGCCAGAAATGGGCCCATTTTCAGACTTACAGTAGGCCCGTTTTTTGCCCTCCCCAGGCTCCGGAGGCTTTTCTTGAGCCTCCAGGAGGTCAAAAACGGCCTCCCTCAGGCACTGGAGGCCCTCCAGAGGCCAGAAATAGGCCCATGTTCAGACTTACAGTACACCCATTTTTCACCCTCCCCAGGCTCCAATGGCTTTCTGGAGCCTCCAGGAGGGCGAAAATTGCCTCCTCCTGTCACCAGAGGCCATCCGGAGGCCAGAAGGAAGCGCGTTTCTGGACTTTTGGTAGGCCCATTTTTCACCCTCCCAGAGCCTCCGTGCACACTCTGCACTTACCTGGCATCCAAAACAGGCTGCATGGAGACTCCTGGGATGGGTGGGGTGGGGTAGGTGGGATAACCAGTTCGGTGAACTGGATTAATATTAACATCCGGATTCCCTGAACCAGTCCGAACCGGCTGAATCCCACCCCTGACTATACCCTTGATTGGGGCCCCTTCATCATTTCATTTTAAAGAGTGGGGTTCTCTGAGCTTGGCAACTTTTAAGACTTGTGGACTTCAACTCCCAGAATTCCCCAGCCAACATGACATAGCTGGCTGAGGAATTCTGGGAGTTGAAGTCCACTAGTCTTAAAGTTGCCAAGTTTGGTCACAGCTGGTACAGAGTCTACCTAGAATCTTCCAGAAGTTCACTTATAGGGGATGAAGATTTGCTGGGACCTTACATCTCTTCCATTGAACCCAACATCTACCATGTTCAGGGATTTAACTGTGAGAGGAATCTGGGAGTTCTAGTGAACAATCACTTACATATGACGTGGAAAAAGATATACAGGCCATCCTTGACTTACGACCACACTTGAGCCAAAATTTCTACTGCTAAGCGAGACAGACGTTAAGTGAGTTTTGTCCCATTTTATGACCTTCCTTGCCACAGTTGTCAGTGAATCACTGCAGTCGTTAACTTAGTAACATGGTTCTTAAGTGACTCTTCCTTCCCCATTGACTTTATTTGTCAGAAGGAGGCAAAAGGGGATCTCATGACCCCAGGTCACTGCGACCGTCATAAGTACGAGTCAGTTGCCAAGCATCCGAATTTTGATCATGTGACCAAGGGGCTGCTACAACAGTCCTAGATGTGAAAATCAGTCATAAACCACTTCTTTTTCAGTGCCGCTGTAACTTAGAAATCAAGCGTTATAAAAATTAATATATTGTTTTGCCGGGAAGCATTAAAAGTTTAAAGAATTTTGAGATAAAAATAATCTCCCATAGATATTTAGTACATAGTATAAGTATTAAGGAACGTGATGGCTCAGTGGCTAAGACACTGAGCTTGTTGATCGAAGGGTCAGCAGTTCAGCGGTTCGAATCCCTAGTGTTGCGTAACGGGGTGAGCTCCTGTGACTTGTCCCAGCTTCTGCCAACCTAGCAGTTCGAAAGCACGTAAAAAATGCAAGTAGAAAAATAGGTACCACCTTTGGTGGGAAGGTAACAGCGTTCTGTGCACCTTTGGTGTTTAGTCATGCCGGTCACATGACCACGGAGATGTCTTTGGACAGCGCTGGCTCTTTGGCTTTGAAATGGAGATGAGCACCGCCCCCTAGAGTTGGGAACGACTAGCACATATGTGCGAGGGGAACCTTGAACCCTGAAAGAAATGCAATCTGGTTCTCTCTTCATTTTCTACTATTATTAATTCTGTAATAAATGATAACCCTCAGTAAATGACATGTGTTACTTGTTCCGCAATGGATTTTTCTGCAGTTCCAGCTAAGGTCCTTGGCAGAAAAGGGGTTAATTACCAGGTATCCAATGTCAATTCCGAGGAACCTGCCATTTTCTCTCCATGCAAAGGGAGAAATTTTCATTCTCCATTCATCTCACTAGGAGCCAAGCAGTCTGTCGACTGGCTCTAAAAGTAAGGACTTTTATCAATCCTTAATCAACGCTAACTCAAGCTTCCAACTTGGACTGTGAAATAATATGCAGGTCTTTGCAAATAATTCTTGGGTGTTTCAAAAGCAAAAAGATAATTTGGTTTGTTTGTTTTTCCCCTCAGCAAAATTTATTATGATCTTTTTCCTCGTTGGTGAATAAATAAGGAACATTTCTGGAGGGAAAAAAAAACAGGTAAGAAACAAATGCAGTGTTTGCTTCAATTGAGTTTTGCAATACCTATCTGTGTGTGTTAAAATTTCTTGGATTTTGTTACCTTTTGCCAACCCATTTTGTAGTAGAATTGCACCAAGTTGTAATTTCGGGAAAATAATGTTTTATTCTTGTTCTGAGTATCTCCGATGGAGCTTTGATAACAATGACCATGTACCGTTTTTGTTTCTGGTTTTTAACAGGTTGAGAATTACTAATCTAGAGAGAAACAGAATAAAAGTTATCGTTTTATTGTTGGGCAAGGTGAAATTGTTCGCAAATCTTAAAAGAGGTCAGTTTGAATCGTAGAAGGAAGATCTAGGAAGGCATATAATAGGTAAATCTGCCATTCGTTCATTTTTTTATTTTTTTATTTGTTCGACGTTTAAATCGCTATACTGCTGCATGAGATCCTAAGTAGCAACCTGGTATAGGTAATACTCCTGTATAAAATTAAAATTCGTTTAATGACCGTTCAAAGTTACAATTTCACTGTCTGAGGAGATTCTCTGTCATCCAGGTTGTGGTTGTCCCAAAGGTGCTTTTTCAAGAGACAATTGGTCTTCCTGGTTTTTCTTTGACGACATTTAGCTTCAAATTGAAGAAGCTTCTTCAGCTCTGACTGGATAATGGGGAATGGAAGGATTTATATTTCTTGCAGATAGCTGGTCATTTGCATCCTTTTAGAGAGTCACTGAGGCCACTTGGAGATTTGTCTGTGTCCTCAGGGCCACCCGACTGGTACAAATGGGTGTGGAGCCTTCTTGGAACTGCTGAAAGGACTGCGTTATCTGCAGGATATTTTCTGCAGTGAATGGACACAGGGGACCCTGAGGACACAGTTAAGCCTCCAAGTTGCCTCAACGATTCTCTAAAAAGAATGCAGATGACCAGCTGTCTGCAAGAACTATAAATCCTTCCATATTCCCCCACCATCCAGTCAGAGCTGAAGAAGCTTCTTGGATGCGAAGCGAAATGACTTCAAAGAAAAACAAGAAAAGTCCAGTTGCTTCTTGAAAAAAACACCTTTGGGGTTACAATGGCGTCGAAGAAGGGTCAAATGTCACAAAATTGGGTCAAGTGAGTGTCTCCCTTTATGACCGTCACAACTTGCAACTATGATGGGCCGGCTCTATTAGAATCACAAATCCAGGATTATATGTAAGGACTTTCCTTAAAATCCCCCTCATGAGCCTGGATATATTTTGAGAAATATTTTCTGAAAAAAATCTCAGGAATTTTCGAAACCGTTAGGTAAAATTAGAAACATTATTATCCATTTTTAATACTTGACTACACCTCTCTCTGTACTATCTGCTGATAGCCAGGTAGGTAAAGGTAAAGGTTCCCTTGCACATACGTGCTAGTCGTTGCCGACTCTAGGGGGCGGTGCTCATCTCCGTTTCAAAGCCAAAGAGCCAGCGCTGTCCGAAGTCATCTCCGTGGTCATGTGGCCGGCATGACACAACGCCAAAGGCGCACGGAACGCTGTTACCTTCCCACCAAAGGTGTTCCCTATTTTTTCTACTTGCATTTTTACATGCTTTCGAAACTGCTAGGTTGGCAGAAGCTGGGACAAGTAACGGGAGCTCACCCCGTTACACGGCAGCACTAGGGATTCGAACCGCTGAGCTGCTGACCTTTCGATCGACAAGCTCAACATCCTAGCCCCTGAGCCACCGCGTCCCTTGATAGCCAGGTAGTAGTTCATAATTCAAAATATTTACTGTGTCTTGAATATCTTGGGTAGCTAGGCATTATACCGGTATGTAAAATACCATATTTTTCAGAGCAGGGGTCTCCAACCATAGCAACTTTAAGCCTGGAGGACTTCAACTCCCAAGGTTGCCAAGGTTGCCAAGGTTGCCAAGGTTGAACCGCCCTGAGTCCTTCGGGAGAAGGGCGGTATACAAATTTAAATAATAAATAAATAAATAAGGTTGCCAAGGTTGCCAAGGTTGCCAAGGTTGCCAAGGGTGCCGTCAGGGTGCCGTCAGCGAGGCAATGTCGTCTGGCGACGCCCAGGGGAAGGGCCTTCTCTGTGGGGGCTCCCACCCTCTGGAACGAACTACCCCCCGGACTCCGTCAGCTTCCGGACCTTCGGACCTTCCGCCGCGAACTTAAAACATACTTATTTAATTGTGCAGGACTGAGCTAGATTTTAAATTTATGGGTTTTTAATTGGGTTTTATTTTTTATATTTTTTAATTATTGGGCTTTTAGAATAAGTTTTTTAATTGTTTTTTATATTGTATTTATGTGTTTTTTAAGTGCCTGTAAACCGCCCTGAGTCCTTCGGGAGATAGGGCGGTATATAAATATGATCAATAAATAAATAAATAAATAAATAAGGTTGGAGACCCCTGTTTCAGAGTATAAGACACTCCCCCCCACCCTAAAAGAGGGTGAAAAATTGGGTGTGTCTTATACACCGAATGTAGCCAAAAATGCAAGGCACAGCCTGGAACAGCTGATTGGGGGTATTCCGGGAGGCCGATCCACCCACCAATCAGCTGCTCGTGCTGCATTAGGCTGCAATAATGTGCTGAAGTTGACCTGGCAGCTTGCTATTTGCTGCAAGGACTCAGAGTTTGCAGCAGCAATCACATCCAGAAAGCACACACAAGTAACTGATTCAACAGGAGTCAGTAACTTCTCTTTATATATAATAAAGCATATGAAGTTCATGTGCAATACAGTGGTGAAATCCAATTTTTTAAACTACTGGTTTAGTAGGCATGGCTTGGTGGGCGTGGTGTGACTTTGTGGGCATGGCTTGGTGGGCATGGCAGGAGAGGGATACTACAAAATCTCCATTCCCACCCTACTCCAGGGGAAGGATACTGCAAAATCTCCATTTCCACCCCACTCTGGGGCCAGCCAGAGGTGGTATTTGCCAGTTCTCCGAACCACTCAAAATTTCCGCTACTGGTTCTCCAAACTGCTAAAAATTTCCTGTCAAAACCTGCTGGATTTCACCCCTGGTACAATACCAAAAGCAGGTTTTCCAACGTGGTAATAAATACAAGCAAAAGCAGAGGAGAGGAGTTTCATTTGTGAGCAGCAGACTAGTTTAGACTATTTCCGCACAGATTCAGAGCTGCAAACCTAAGCCACGCCCAGGCTCCTTGCTGTCTCCTTGCTTGTTGCTCACACAGCAAATACTGTTTCAGTTTCCAAACAGCCCTCAACTCTCTCACACACTGACCGGACGCCAGATGAATAACGATGGATGCTGGTAGGCAGAGGCAGATTTTTTTTTCTTATTTTCCTCCCCAAAAACTAAGATGCATCTTATACTCCGGAGCATCTTATACTCTGAAAAATACGGCAATATTAACATCAACAGTAGACTCCTGGCTAGGTCTATTCTGTTCCTGAATTTAGGAAAGTTGTCTTCCATTTCCAACATCAGTGGTGCTGAGCAGTCCTTGGTGTGGGAGAAAGGCCTGCATTACTCTTTTCCGATTAAAGGAATTGGGGAAATTTATGCATGCAAAGAGAAGGCCGGCAGGGGTCTAGGGTACCACTCCTCACACTTAGAAAGAGTGCAGAGAAGAGCAACAAAGATGATTAGGGGACTGGAAGCTAAAACTTACAATGAACTGTATGGAACTACTCAGTGGTGGTATTCAGCAGGTTCTGACCAGTTCTGGAGAACCTGTAGCGGAAATTTTGAGTAGTTCGGAGAATTGGTAAAAACCACCTCTGACTGGCCTCGTCCCCATCTATTCTCTGCCTCCCAGGTCCCAGCTGATTGGGAAGAAATCAGGATTTTGCAATTTGTATTTTGGAGTCAACTTATTGCCCCCAACAATCTGGGTCCTCATTTTACCTAACTCCAGGGAAAGGATACTGCAAAATCCCCATTCCTTCCCCACTCCTGGGGGAAGGCTATTGCAAAATCTCCATTCCCACCCTACTCTACTACCAGAGGTGGTATTTGCAGGTTCTCCGAACTACTCAAAATTTCCACTACCGGTTCTCCAGAAACCTGTCAGAACCTGCTGGATTTCACCCCTGGAGAAAGCTATACAGTTTCTGGCCCAACAGTAACAGCTGGAAATTCTTCATTATTCTATCAGGTGTCATTACACAAACTCAAGATCTACCTCATGAAGTTCAAGCAGCTGTGCAAAGATGGGGAGGGATTATTTTGTATGTTTGCAAATGGCTTCCTAATTCCACGGAAAGTTACAACCATCAGCTGCAAACAGGTTGTCCCACCAGGCAGCGCTGAGCTTCTCTCATTCAGCGTTTCTTCCGCCTTGGAGAACAAGACCTTTACTAAGGAGATGTTTCTGAGATGTTTCTGCTAGTGGCTCTTTCAGAGGTCCTTCTGTTTGGGGCCTGGGTGTGCAGATCGGAAGGCCTTTGCTCGCCCACCACGTTTTACAAAAACTGCTGGATCCGACGATTCCCAGGTCTTTCGATCGATCTGGAGCATTCCCAGAAGCAAGGAGCTCACATCCTCAACCTTTACGCAGCATCCACTGCGGGACAATGCAGCCGAGCCTGTTGTATCCTCAAGGACGGTAAGGATTTGTTTTCTTCAGGAAAGACTCAAGGGACTCCTCATGAAAAGTATTAGCCACTTGGTGTGTCAACATTTAACATACTTTTTTTACCTATTCAAAAGCAAGGCAAAACTTTCTTTCTTTTTTTCCTTCCTTCCTTCCTTCTTTCCTTCCTTCCTTCCTTCCTTCCTTCCTTCCTTCCTTTCTTTCTCTTTCCTTTCCTTTACCTTCTTTTTTCTTTCTTTCTTTCTCCCTTTTTCTTTCTTTCTCCGTTTACCTTCTTTACTTTTTCCTTCCACCCTCCCTCCCTCCTTCCTGCCTGCCTTTCTTTCTTTCTTTCCTTTCCTTTCCTTCCTTCCTCCCCCTCCCCCTCCCCGCTTTTTCTTTCCTTCTTTCCTTCCTCCCCTCTCTCTTTCTTTCTTCTTTATTGCTTTCCCTTTCCTTCCCTCCCCCCCTCCCCCCCTCCTTTCTTTCCTTTCCTTCCTTCCTCACCTTCCCTTCCCCTCCCTCCCCTCTTCTCTCTCTTTCTTTGTATCCCACCTTTATTATTTTTCCTAATAACGCAAGGCATTGCTTAACATAGTGTAAGCCGCCCTGAATCTTCGGAGAAGGGCAGGATATAAATGCAAATAATAATAAAAAAAAAAGGCAGCAACTATACATCATACCCCTTTCTCCTCCTTTTTCCCCTACAATAGTAACAGCCTTGTGAGGTGAGTGGGACTCAGAGAGAGCGACTAGCCTAAGGGCATTTAGCTGGCATGGTTAAGGTGGACTTAAACTAAAAGTCTTCTCCTTTCCGTTCCTAGCCTGGTGCCTCTTAACCACTAGGCCAAACTGCCTCTATATGTTGCACATCTCACCTAAAGCCAATTATAGGGGGCTTACAATCAATCGACCACTCTGATGGCTAGAAAAACATTTTAAAGGACTTTTCAGCCCCTTCGTTGCATTTATTCAGGCACTGGCCAATGGCCTCCAGAGCTGAACTTTCAAACAAAGAACTATTCTCTTGCACAATTCTGTCTCTCATGCGTGCTGCGGACTGGTAGGATAAAGGCACCAACTGAAATACGAGCTTAAGGGCTGAATTCGTCCATTATTGGAATACTGATTTGGCACAAGACAATCCCGGTTTTCATATGGTGAGGTATTGTGACACATAATCCTGTCAGCATATAACCTGGTGTTGATTCTTAGGCCAAAAAAAAAAGTATGAAAATACCAACTCATTAGAAAGATAATCCATTTAATCCTTCTTTTTGGCTGATTTTTTTAAATCATGATTTGGTGGTGGAAAGAGATATGCCTAGAGAATTATAATTTTTAGCACCCTAATTAAGGGATTTTTTTAAAAAAATGTTCCACAGTCTGATAAAGCACATCCAGCACAAACAGCATTCGGGACTCAGCTTAAAACTTTCCTCTCTCACTACTTTTTAGATTCCTGTAATTTGGCTGTTTTCTACTACAAAACCGATATCCATGATATAAACTGCATTCACATGTATTGCCCGGTGCTAGAAAGCTGCATAGTAAAACCTACAAGCAGTGCTATCCTCTACAATATTACACCAGGTAAGGCTTGTTGCTTCCTTGCTTCCTTGTTTATTTGTTTGTTTATTACATTTCGGAACTGCTCATTTCCCTCAAAGCAGTGGTGAAATCCAATTTTTTTTACTACCGGTTCTGTGGGCGTGGCTTGGTGGGTGTGGCTTGGTGGGCATGGCAGAGGAAGGATACTGCAGAATCTCCATTCCCACCTCACTCCAGGGAAAGGATACTGCAAAATCCCCATTCCCTCCCCACTCCTGGGGGAAGGCTATTACAAAATCTCCATTCTCACCTCACTTTGGGGGAAGGATATTGCAAAATCTCCATTCCCACTCCACTCTGAGGCCAGCTAGAGGTGGTCTTTGCCGGTTCTCCAAACTACTCAAAAATTTCCGCTACCGGTTCTCTGAACTGCTCAAAATTTCCGCTACCGGTTCTCTAGAACCTGTCAGTATCTGCTGGATTTCACCCCTGGGTTAGGCCCATGTTCAGAATGTTGCAATAGTCCAGTCGGGAGATGACCAGGTAATGAGTGACTGAGTGGAGGACCTCTCTTGTCCAGGAAGGGAACGGGCATAATACGAAGTTGGTGGAGATAAATCAATAGATCAGATGGTGTTGGATGTGAGGAGAGAAATTAAAATGTCCTTCTTTCTTGGCTCCTGTTTTCCCAGGCATCGATCCTGACCTCCTTGTTTTTGAGAAGCTCTCGTTCAAAGATATAAACACCAGGTCTTCTTTTAATAAATGGGAGAGGCATGGCGGAGCAAGGGTTGCTGACCTAGAAACAGGCCAGAATGAACTATCTTCCCCAAGATTACTTTTCCTAGAGGCCTCCTCTCCCACAACCACCCCCAAGCCAGGAATGGACAGGAGTAGCAGGAGCTCCACAGTAGATGCTGCCCTTAAGAACTTGCCCATCACATTGATGGCGTCGACTTCAGCGATGGACCATTCAGTGAAAGCAGCTGAGATTCTTTCAGGGACGAACACCTCTACCACCCCTTCTGATAATGTCAAGGCAACCCCCGTCTCTGGGCTTGCACCCATCCAGACGGTGTCGCTATCACCTGGTGTGGTCCCTCCCAATGCCAGCAAACCCTTGAACGAAACCAAAGTCTACAGTGGAAGGAACAACAGTTCGGATAATGAAAGCCAGCAGCCCACGCGGGAGATGGCGGGAAGCGGGGCCTGGATGCCTCTGATTGTACTTTGTTCTTTGCTGGCTTTCACGGGCTGTTGTTGCTGCGGCGGGTTTTGGGCCACCGGATGGAAAAAGAGAGGTCGTTATAAACCAAGGCAGAAAGGAAAATCAGCACCCAACCAGTTCATAAAATACACCGCCATTAAAAGTAGTTTTTAATGGTCAAATTCCAAATTCATCAGGAAGGGGAGGGGAGGAGAGGGAAGGGGAAGGGGAAGGGGAAGGGGAAGGAAAGGAAAGGACAGGAAAGGAAAGGAAAGGAAAGGAAAGGAAAGGAAAGGAAAGGAAAGGTGGAAGAAAGGGAAGGGAAGGAAGGGGAACAGAAGGGGAGGAGGGAGGGAAGGGAAAGGAAGTGAAGGGAGGGAAGACAGGAAAAGGAAAGGAAAGGAAAGGAAAGGAAAGGAAAGGAAAGGAAAGGAAAGGAAAGGAAGGTTAGGGAAGGGAAGGGAGAGAAGGGAAGGGAAGGGAAGGGAAGGGAAGGAAGGAAGGAAGGAGAAGGAAAGGAGGAAGAAAGGAAGGAAGGAAGGGATGGAAAGGAAAGGAAAGGAAAGGAGGAAGAAAGAGAAGGAAGGTAAGGGAAGGGGAACAAAAGGCAGGGAAGGCGAAGGGAAGGGTGAGGAGGGAGGAATGGAAAGAAGGGAAGGGAAGGGAAGGGAGTGGGAGGGAGGGAGGAACAAAAGGAAGGGAAGGGAAGGGGAACGGAAAGAAGGGGAAGGGGAAGGGGAGCGGGAGGGGAAGGGAAGGGAAAGGGAAGGGAAAGGGAAGAGAAGGGAAGGGGAAGAGAAGGGAAGGGGAAGGGGAAGGGGAAGGAAAGGGTGCAGAGATAAGTAATAAAGATGATAACTGATCTGGAGGCTAAATTGTACAAGGAAAGATTGAGAGGGATGTCTAGTCCAGTGATGGCAAACCTTTTCAACACTGAGTTCCCAAGCCCGAATGTGCATGAGCAAACCGGAAACCCGATGACCAGCTGGCACATGCACGCTAGCCAGCTGGTCTTTGAGCACGCCGGAGCACCGGAAACCTGAAGACCAGCTGGCTAGCACACGCATGCTTGGTTTTGGGCCATTTTGGGCTGTTTTTCGGGCATTTTCAGGGGCCAAAAACAGCCTGGAAAAAGGCCCCAAAACTGCCTGAAAATGGCCCCAAAAACAGGCTGAAAACGGCCCAAAAACAGCCTATTTTTTGGAGCATTTTCAGGTGCTCAAGTGCCTGCAAAGACCAGCTGGTTGCCGCGCAGAAGAGCAGCTAGCAATGGCACATGTGCAATAGGCTTGCCATCAGGGGTCTAGTCTAACAAAGAGAAGGATTAGGGTTGACATGATCGATGAAAGAGGCGGTGGTGAGACCCCTCCTTAAGAAGCCCTCCCTGGACCCAGCTGTTTTGGGTAATTATCGTCCAGTCTCCAACCTTCGCTTTGTTGCGAAGGTTGTAGAGAGTGCCGTGGCGCGACAGCTACCCCAATACCTGGATGAAGACGTCTATCTAGACCCGTTCCAGTCCGGCTTCCGACCCGGATACAGCACGGAGACAGCTTTGGTCGCATTGGTGGATGATCTCTGGAGGGCTCGGGACAGGGGTTATTCCTCTGCCCTGGTCCTATTAGACCTCTCAGCGGCGTTCGATACCATCGACCATGGTATCTTGCTGCGCCGGTTGGGGGGATTGGGAGTGGGAGGCACCGTATATCGGTGGTTCTCCTCCTATCTCTCTGACCGGTCGCAGACGGTGTTGACAGGGGGGCAGAGGTCGACCGCGAGGGGCCTCACTTGTGGGGTCCCTCAGGGGTCGATTCTCTCGCCCCTTCTGTTCAACATCTACATGAAACCGTTGGGTGAGATCATCAGTGGTTTCGGGGTGCGATACCAGCAGTACGCTGATGACACCCAGCTGTACTTTTCCACCCCGGACCACCCCAATGAAGTTGTTGAAGTGCTGTCCCGGTGTTTGGAAGCTGGATGGGGAGAAACAGGCTCAAGCTTAATCCCTCCAAGACGGAGTGGCTGTGGATGCCGGCACCCCGATTCAGTCAGCTGCAGCCGCGGCTGGCTGTTGGTGGCGAGTTATTGGCCCCAAAGGATAGGGTGCGCAACTTAGGTGTCCTCCTGGACGATCGGCTGTCGTTTGAAGATCATTTGACGGCCGTCTCCAGGGGGGCCTTCCACCAGGTTCGCCTGGTTCGGCAGTTGCGCCCCTTCCTTGATCGGGATGCCTTATGCACGGTCACTCATGCGCTCGTTACCTCTCGCTTGGATTACTGTAATGCTCTCTACATGGGGCTCCCCTTGAAGTGCGCTCGGAGGCTTCAGTTAGTCAGAATGCAGCTGCACGGGTTATAGAGGAGCTACGTAGCTCCCATGTAACACCGATCCTCGCAGGCTGCACTGGCTGCCTGTGGCTTTCCGAGTGCACTTTAAGGTGTTGGTAATGACCTTTAAAGCGCTCCATGGCTTAGGACCTGGGTACTTACGGGACCGCCTGCTGCTACCACATGCCTCCCACCGACCCGTACGCTCCCATAGAGAGGGACTTCTCAGGGTGCCGTCCGCCAAACAATGCCGGCTGGCGGCCCCCAGGGGAAGGGCCTTCTCTGTGGGGGCACCCACACTCTGGAATGAGCTTCCCCCGGGTTTACGTCAAATACCTGACCTCCGGACATTTCGTCGCGAACTAAAAACACATCTTTTTATTCGCGCGGGGCTGGCTTAAATTAGTTTTAAGGGAAAATTTTATTAATTTTAAATGGGGTTTTTAGTATGGAAAATTTTAATTTCAGGCTAATTTAATAAGTTTTTAAAAGGTATTTTAATTTGTATATTGTGTTGTTTTTACTTTTGCCTGTACACCGCCCTGAGTCCTTCGGGAGAAGGGCGGTATAAAAATTAAATAAAATAAATAAATAAATAAATAATCTTCCAATATCTAGGGGGGCTGTTACAGAGAATCAGGGGTCAACTTATTCTCCACACCACCTGAGGGCAGGACAAGAAGTAATGGGTAGAAGTTCGTTAAAGAGAGATCTAACCCAGAAATATGGAGAGATTTCCTGTCAGTGAGTGGATCAGTGGAACAGCTTGCCTCCAGAATTGGTGGAACAGTTTGCTCCATCACTGGAGGTTTTTAAGAAGAGACTGGACAGCCATTTGTCTGGAATGGTATAAGTCCATGATGGTGAATCTATGGCATGCGTGCTACAGGTGGCACGCGTAGCCATATTGGTGGGCACACAAGCTCAGCTCTGGTGCATGGCCCTCTGGGCCATCAGAAACAGGCTGTTTCCTGCCTCCAGAGGGCCTCGGGTGGTCATGGGGAAGGCCTGTTCTCACCCTCCCCAGACTCCTAGAGAGGCTCTGGAGCCTGGGGACAGCAAAAAACGGACCTCCCGGTCCCCCCAGAAGTTGGCAAAAGGGCCATTTCTGGCCTCCAGGGGGTGGGGGGGAGGCCATTTTTGTCCTCCCCAGACTCCTAGAAAGGCTCTGGAGCCTGGTGAGAGAAAAAAAAATGGGCCTACCAGATCGTGTGCCAGGAGCAAGGGGAGGTTGCGCGCGCAGGTGCAGGGCGCATAGAATTATGGATTTGGGCATGCACGCGCACCACCACCACCCGCCCACTCCTGGCACGCGATGGCAAAAAGGTTAGCCATCACTGGTTCTCCTACTTGAGCAGGAGTTTGGACTAGACGACCTTGAAGTCCCTTCCAAACCTATTATTCTATGTTCTATGACAGATGTTCAAAGCAAGGAACATGGACTAACAGAGACAGAAAGAAACACACAGCTGTTTATTTTAGAGAGATTTAATCCGTCGAATGGATTCTTACCCATTAAACTAGAATATTCTTATTACAGAATGGAGGGCAACTTTAGCTTGGAATCTTCACATGAAACTGCCGGTTGACAACTCCAAGCTTAAAGCAGCTGCTTTACGTTCAGAAAATTTTGTTCCGATCTTAGAAAAAAACAACGTATTAGCTTCATATCAAGCTCAAGAGAAACCAATAAACAGGGAAGCATTTGCCATGTTTTACAGTGGCTGTTCACGTGTGGTGGTGTTCTTTGGAAAGGCTTCTGTGGCTATTATTTTGTAGACAGACATCATTCCTGGATGAAACCATGCTTGGATTGTGTGTAACAGGGTTTGTTTCTTCGTTCGCTTATAAAAATCATTTTTTGGGGGCCAATTTTTCAGTAGTTTGAGAAATAACTTAGCAATTCGTCTACACCGGGGGGTTCTCAACATCTGGTCCGTGGATCCTGGAGGACCATGATGTCCTCACAGGGTTGCTGAGAAGGCTTGAAGAAATGTTATGATTTAAATCTTGAGTCTTGGGAATCTTGTGGCTCTTTTCCGTGGCCACAGAAGGTATTTAAAGGGGATCCGCGATGAAGAAAAAGATTTGAGAGCCACTGGTCTACACTACCACCCCAGCCACTTTTGTGATTAGAAAAGTAACATGAAGGAATACAGGGCTTGCTCTAGGGTAGAGATGGAGAAACTTTTTGGTATCGAGTGGCCAAACCGGAATGTGCATGCATGTGTGTACATGTGCACAAGCTGGAGCGCTGGAAACCTGAAGACCAGCTGGTCGGCGCACACATGCCTGTTTTTTGGCTGTTTTTTTTATCATTTTTCAGGCCGTTTTCCGGCTGAGTCCTGTAGACCGAATATTGCCAAAAAACAGGCCAAAAAAAGCCACAAAAATGGGCTGAAAAAAGCCTAGAAAACAGACTGAAAAAAGCCTTGAAAATGGGCCAAAAAGGGCCAAAAAACCCCCCAAAAATGGGCTGAAAAAAACCATTGAAAATGGGGCAAAATAGCCTTGAAAACAGGGCCAAAAACCCCCCAAAAATGGGCCAAAAAAACCCTCAAAAACAGGGTGAAAAAAGCCTCGAAAACGGGCCAAAAAAACCCTTGAAAACTGGCTGAAAAAGCCTAAAGGCCCAAAAGACAGGCCAAAATAAGGCTGGGAAAGGCCCAAAAAAAGAGAGATCAAAAACTTTTTTGTTGTTGTTTTCCACTTCTAAATTTAAGTGCGACTTATAGCCCGAAAAAATTAGAGTCCAAAAAATACGATATGTTGTAGTTGGTTGGTTGATTTTTCTGGGTGAAATGTACTGGGGAGCAGGAGGTGGTGAAAGATTATCATTTTCATTTTGCAACTGGATATTAAAAAAAAATTTATTAAGACTATGTCCATCGGTACATATACAGCATCCCACAAAAATAACTACTTACATTACAAGCCCTGGATGTTTAACAGTCTTTTAACCGAGTTTTTATACGCCAAAAGATTCTTCTCTGTTTCCCCTTCATTCTTCAAGAGAACCACGGACTTCTTGTAATCCTGCATCACCTCAGAGGCGAGAAGTTCCTCTCTGCTGATTTCTTCAGCTTTTTCAGCCGCTCTTATTTGAAGCAATGTCTTTAAAGCATTTTTTTCGGAGACGCTGTTCTCCCAGACGTACTCCAGCATATCTGCTTCTGTGATTTCTTTTTCCCACGGTTCCGTTTTCTGGAAAGCAAAACGAAAACACAATCGGTGAGAAAAAGCTGAAAAATCAGAAATGCAGTCCATGCAAACGCCAGAGGTTTAGGGTAGCACCTTCCAAAGCCTCTGGGGCTCCTCTGAAGCTAAGCAGAAGTTCAATAAAGGGGAGTAAATCTGCTCTGGAAGTTGACTGTCCTTCTCAATTTTGCCCGTGAATGGGAAGCCCTGTGTCCCAAAACTAAGTAATGTTCTAAACTTTGGCAGCAGGATTTAAAAAAAAATTTTTTTTTAACTACTGTATTTTTCAGAGTATAAGACGCACCAGTGTATAAGTTTTATAAGCCTTAGTTTTTGGGGAGGAAAATAAGAAAAAAGCTGATTGGCAGGTGAATCGGCCTCCCAGAATACCCCCAATCAGCTGTTCCCAGAGGTGAATTTTAGCAACAGGTTCCTTGGTTGTGAGCTCTGTGCCTTGCTTTTTTTTTGTTTTTCTGCCTCTGAAAGCCTCCAAAACAGCTTCAGAAAAAAAAGCCTCTGAAGCTCTGTTTGAGGGCTTTTTTTCTGAAGTTCTGTTTGGGGGCTTTTTTTCTGAAATTCTGGTTGGGGGCTTTTTTTCTGAAGCTTAGATTCTGATGCTTTTTTCAGCCTTTGAAACCTCTGTTTGAGAAGCTGGGCAGGGCTACATTTCGGAGTATAAGACAGACCCAGATTTTCACCCTCTTTTTTGGAGGAAAAAAGTGCATTTTATAATCTGAAAAATACAGTAAATAGCCCACCATTAGAAAGTAGAGATGCTGTTGCTGTAATTTAATTTCTATACCGCCCTTCTCCCGAAGGACTCAGGGTGGTTTACAGCCATATTAAAAACACAAAATACAAACAACAAATTTAAAAACAGAATTAAAACGAAATATTTAGTAGGCCAAATCAACTAAAACGGTCATAAACCGTTTTCCAAAATACCCTATGTTTTGTAACACTTATATTTAATCATGTAACACTTATATTTAACAGGCTTTTTCCTATTTGCTTGTAGTTATTTAATTGAATGAATAACCATCCACAGTTAACTTAGCCAAATAATTTTACGGTAGAATAAAGTAACTACACTAAACTTTATGCTATACATACAATAGCTCAAATCAAAGACTAATAAAAAGGGATTCTACAGACCAAATCTTGTTATTCTCAAACATTTCAGAAGCTCTGTACTTCATTAAATGCTTTTCTCTTTCCTTTCTCACCCTACTTCTTTGGTCTATCTGAATTTATTTCTGATATTTACTCCAGAACTTCTGATAAAAACATCTTGAAAAATGAAATTTACTAAGTTGGTACAATTGTCAGAATGATACTATCACATATTCTCACATGCTCTCTTCCCTTGGGAAGCACTGAAGAAAAGGAAGACCAAAGAGTATTCAACGGCTTGTAGGATTTGAGTGGGATGTCTTCGCTGCTTAACGTGTGATGACAATGCCATATGTTACTTTTTAAGGAAGAATAGTGGCTTTTTCCTGCCAAAAGACTTGACAAGCTCCCTTCCACCAGACTATAAATTGGTTTTCATGAGTTGGGATAACGATGGCAGTGCATTTCCATTTATTTTACTCATCTGGAACACATACATGTGTTGTAAATGTTGTACCTTGATGAACGTATCTTTTCTTTTATGTACACTGAGAGCATATGCACCAAGACAAATTCCTTGTGTGTCCAATCACACTTGGCCAATAAAAAAATTCTATTCTATTCTATTCTATAAAGAGTCTCCATTGATATTTAATTCCACCATGACTAAACTGTATCCCAAAGGTGCTTCAGTTCAGAGCTGAAGAAGCTTCTTGGATGAGAAGCGAAAACATCTTCAAGGAAAAACAAAGCAAGTTTTCTATTATTTCAAGCAAAGTCCGGTTGCTTCCAGTTGAAAAAGCATCTTTGGGACAACCATGACCTGGATGACTGAGAATCTCCATAGACATAACTAACAACATTTCTTTGGGGTTCTGATTCTAACCCGCTGACCTCTAGAATTGTTGGTGATGAGCGAGCCCTGTGATGCATCCCAGATAGAAGTTATTTGTTAAAATAGAAATGAAGAGGAAAGTAGAAAGATAGAATTCCTTATTATAGTAATATACAAGAACTTGAATGGTCAAGGAACATTTGGGCCCGGTGCCCATAGAATCTAATTTCCAGCCCGGCCTTTAACTGATGCCAATGAAAAGCTGCAGTTCAGCTTTCAAATAAAGAAATTTACGAGTAGCCACAAAGGTGCAACTTCCCACTCAAATCCTGTTACTCCTACGCCAGTACTTTCCTTTACAGAAGAAAGTTGTTTAACAGGCATCCGAACCAATCTTCCGCCTTTCATTGAGAAAATGTGGCATATGTGTTCCCACTAACTTTAACATTAATCTTTTATAAACTTAAAAGACTTCCAAGCAGTAGTGGGTTTCAAACGTTTTTACTACAGGTTCTGTGGGTGTGGCTTGGTGGGTGTGGCAGGGGAAGGATACTGCAAAATCCCTGTTCCCATCCCACTCCAGGGGAAGGATACTGCAAAATCCCCATTTCCTCCCGATCTGCTGGGACTTGGGAGGCAGAGAATAGATGGGGGCGGGGCCAGTCAGAATTTTTACTACCGGTTCTCCAAACTACTCAAAATTTCTACTACCGGTTCTCCAGAACTGGTCAGAACCTGCTGAAACCCATCTCTGCTTCCAAGCTGCCAGATAATCTGCAGAATGAACAGACTCCTACAAATGTCTGCAAGACCTCTACGCGTGCCAAAACTGACCTCTGCCACTTGGGGGCAGTAAATGTTACGTTTTAATATTCAGGACTTTTGAGTCACACTTCAGCCCTTTCAAAAACCACAAAGGTGAATTGTTGTGCAAGTTTCCACCCAGGATGGTGGCTTACGGTAGAACAGATAAGAATTAAGCTGCTAAAGTTCTTCTTCTGCGCATGTGCAGGATGGCGGCGTTGTAAAATACATGCCGACAGCGGGTCGGGTTTTTTCCCGGCCAGGAAGCCGCGGAGGTGGCTGCTAGGCTGCCCGGACCCATCGCCCCGCAGATTATCTCCCCGACAGCCGGACAGAGATCTTTAGGTCTCGTTAGACCCCCGGCTGCCGGGGAACGGGGCTGAAGTGTCGGGCGGCAGACGGCGGATGGCGGCGGCCATCTTGGGTGGGCGCGGCATGGGGCTGCGCCCGCCGGGAAGAACGGAGAGCTGTGGCCGAGCTGCCTGGGCTTATCGCTCTATGGACCATCTTCCTGACAGCCGGATAGAGACCTGTGGGCCCTGCTGGACCCCCGGCTGCCAGGAACGGGGCTAAAGTGCCGGGCGAGCAGCGGACGGCGGACGGGCGGATGGCGGCCATTTTGGTTGGGCGTGGCATGGGGCAGCGCCCGCCAGCGCCCGCCGGAAGAACGGAGAGCTGTTGCCGGCGGCCTGGAGCTATCGCCTGTGGACCATCTTCCCGACAGCGGATGAAGACCTGTGGGCCCTGTTGGACCCCGGCTGCCAGGAACGGGCAGAGGTGCCGGGCGGGTAGCAGCGCCCGCTGAGAAGAGCCGCCCGGTTTTGTGGTTCACTGCCAGGCGGCCGCATGGGTCATCAGTGGCGATTACCCAGCATGGGTGTCACCGGCTGAAGCGTCCAGCGGCAATGATACCAACAGTGGCCCTGATACCATTGGAGGCCACTACTAATGATGATGAACGACGGCCGCCATTTTGGAAGGGCGCGGATTGGCGCTAGAAATGGCCTGGCTTGGCGAGGTTGCTGCAGCCGGTCGTCAGGACATCGGCGACTGAGTGTGGGCCGCTGATTTTTTGGCAGCTCTGCTTAGCAGCACGGGTACCAACAACCCAACGATTCACCATCATTGACCGCATTTGCCATCTTTGCGGATGCCTGGGCGGTTTGCCGCACTTTTTGATCGGCAGTGTTATCGCCGGTTTGGATACGAACAGCTCTGGCAGGTGGAACTTTGACCTTAGTCGATGGGTGACATTATGGGCAGAATTCATCAGCCCAACTTTTATTTCATCTAACTGTTGCCCTACCGGCCTTTTGGCGTTGTCTGTGACTGTTCGGTCTCACCCATCGTCCGCAATACCATCTACTGACCGGGAACTTTTCCTCTCCCGCTGTTATTTAGATCTTTATGCATGAAATATCGGCTGCGAACTTCTTCAACTGCGAGGTTCCCCGCCTCGCAGGAATGGCCATCTGGGTTATCGAGGCCGGCCTTAACGAGGTCTTGGGACCCGGAGAGGTGGCATCGAGGAAGAAGAATTTATGGGGTTTTGTACATAGGTTTTTAATAAGGGTTTTTAAAGGGGAGGAAAGTGGCGGGAGGAGATCCCGTCGGGGAGGTTGGTTCAGTCTCAGTCCCAGTTCACGGCGTTTTCATCTGGTCCGAGGGAGGGGTGAGGTTCGTTCCAGAATTGGAAGTTGGTTCCATCTGTACGGTAAGTGGGAGGGGCAGATATGGCGGAAGCAAGGGGCCGTATCGTTCGTTGGGAGCACGTGTTCGCTGTTTAAAAGCGATCGTGTGCTCCGCCCCTAGTCTTTCCCGTTCCCGGAAGGTCAGGATCCTCAGAGCCGGGCCTCCGGTTGATGTTGTGCAATGCCGGTCCGTGGTTAACAAGGCCCCTGATTTGCGATCTTATCCAGGGGAATCCACGGACTTTATGGGCATTACGGAGACCTGGCTGGGTGCAGAAGGGGTGCCCTAGTTGAACTGTGCCCGCCAGGTTTCGAGCATTCCATCAGCCAAGGGCCCAGGGTAGGGGTGGAGGGTGGCGGTTGTAATGAGAGAGGTCTAGAGCCGAGAGAGACCACTGTTCCTCAGATAGCCGGCTGTGAATCCTTCTTGTGAAGTGGGGCCATAAGAATCAGATGGGTTTGTTGATCGCGTACCTGGCTCCTTGCTACGTGACTACAGCCCTGCCTGAGCTACTGGAGGTGCTTGCCGGGGTGGCTGTTGAGATCCCCAGACTTTTGGTCATGGGCGATTTCAATCTGCCATCGGCTGGCTTGTCATCAACAGTGGTTCAGGAGTTCCAGGCTTCCATGACGGCCTTGGACCTGATTCAAGTAACTGATGGCCCTACTCACACGGGGGGATCTGCGCTGGATCTGATTTATATCTCTGGACAGTGGTTTAATGATCTGGTAGTAAGAGATTTAGTGACAATACCGGTGTCATGGTCAGATCATTTTCTCCTCCGCCTAGACTTTCAGACCGCTACTCACCACTGCAGGGAGACGGAGCCAATGCGTTGGTTCCGTCCCAGGCGCCTGATGGACCCTGAGAGGTTCCAGACGGAGCTTGGGCCGTTCCCTGAGGATCTTACCCATGGCACGACTGAAGAACTAGTCGCGGCCTGGGAACAGGCCGCGGCTGGGGCTTTGGACCGTGTCGTGCCTTTGCGGCCTCTGACCCGGCGCAGATCTCGATTAGCTCCTTGGTTCTCTGAGGAGCTGAGAGAGATGAAACGCCGGAGAAGACGCCTAGAGAGCACCTGGAGGTCCAGCCGCCCGGTTGATCGGACACTAGTTAGGTCTTTTCAAAGACCTACCTAGTGCCACTGAGGGTGCCGAGGCGCCCCTACGCCTCCCTCATTGCGCCGGCAGATAACCGCCCGGCCGCCCTGTTTCGGGTGACCCGTTCCCTTCTTCACCAGGGGGGACGGGATGACCCCTTACAGGGACGTGCCGAGGAGTTTAGTGGTTATCTATACGATAAAATCGCTCAGCTTCGGGATAGCTTGGACCAAGATTGCGATGATCCAGATGAGATGACTGAGGCTCGTCTTGTTGATGTGGTTTGGGATGAGTTTGATTCTGTGGCTCCCGAGGACATGGACAGGTTGCTGGGAGGCTGCATGCCACTACATGTTTACTGGACCTGCCCCTCCTGGCTGGTGCTGGCCACTCAGGAGGTGACACGAGGCTGGCTCGGGTATTATAAATGCTTCTTTGATGGAGGGGTCTTTCCGCTGCCTTGAAAGAGGCGGTGGTGAGACCCTCCTCAAGAAGCCTTCCTGGACCCAGCTATTTTGGGTAATTATCGTCCAGTCTCAACCTTCGCTTTGTTGCGAAGGTTGTAGAGAGTGTGGTGGCACGGCAGTTCCTCAGTACCTGGAGGAAGCTGTCTATCTAGACCCGTTCCAGTCCGGCTTCCGGCCCGGTTATAGCACGGAGACAGCTTTGGTCGCGTTGGTGGATGACCTCTGAGGGCCAGGGATAGGGGTTGTTCCTCTGCCCTGGTCCTGTTGGATCTCTCATCGGCTTTTGATACCATCGACCATGGTATCCTGCTGCGCCGTTGGAGGGGTTGGGAGTGGGAGGCACCGCTTATCGGTGGTTCTCCTCCTACCTCTCCGACCGGTCGCAGTCGGTGTTGACAGGGGGGCAGAGATCGGCCGCGAGGCGCCTCACTTGTGGGGTGCCGCAGGGGTCGATTCTCTCGCCTCTCCTGTTCAACATCTACATGAAGCCGTTGGGCGAGGTCATCAGTGGCTTTGGGGTGAGTTATCATCTGTACGCTGATGATACTCAGCTGTACTTTTCCACCCCAGGCCACCCCAGCGAAGCGGTCAAAGTGCTGCCCCGTTGTTTGGAGGCCGTACGGGTCTGGATGGGGAGAAACAGACTCAGACTCAATCCATCCAAGACGGAGTGGCTGTGGATGCCGGCATCCCGGTACAGTCAGCTGCAACCGCGGCTGACTGTTGGGGGCGGGGCACTGGCCCCAACGGAAAGAGTGGGCAACAGGCGTCCTCCGGGATGACGGGCGGTCGTTGGAAGACCCCTTGACGGCCGCCCCCAGGAGAGCTTTTTACCAGGTTCGCCTGGTCCGCCAGTTGCGCCCCTTTCTTGACCGGGATGCCTTATGCACGGTCACTCATGCTCTCGTCACTTCTCGACTGGATTATTGCAATGCTCTCTACATGGGGCTACCTTGAAGTGTACCGGAGACTGCAGTTAGTCCAGAATGCAGCTGCGCTGGTGATTGAGGGAGCACCGCGTTGCTCCCGGTAACACCTCTCCTGCGCAGTCTGCACTGGCTACCTGTGGTCTTCGGGTGCGCTTCAAGGTTTTGGTTACCACCTTCAAAGCGCCCATGGCTTAGGGCCCGGTACTTACGGGACCGCCTGCTGTTCCACATGCCTCCCACCGACCCGCACGCCTCACAGAGAGGGTCTTCTCAGGGTGCCGTCCGCCAAGCAATGCCGGCTGGCGGCCCCCAGGGGAAGGGCCTTCTCTGTTGGAGCTCCTACTCTCTGGAACGACCTTCCCCCCGGTTTGCGCCAAATATCTGACCTTCGGACCTTTCGTCGGGAATTAAAAACTTATTTATTCATCCAAGCGGGACTGGACTGATTTTTTAGATTTTTTAAATTTCTAAATTTTAAATTTTAAATCTTTAAATTTTCTGTAATTTTATATGGGGTATTTTAGGTTGGTCAATTTGACGGTTTTAATTCGGCCACTATTGAATAGGTATTTTAAATTGATTTTTAACTTTGTATACTTACTGCTTTTTATCTTGGCTGTACACCGCCCTGAGTCCTTCGGGAGAAGGGCGGTATAAAAGTTTAATTAATAAATAAAATAAATAAATTGAAAAACAAGAGCCGTATGTACTGCCCTAGTGATGTTTATCTGGTCAAAAAAAATCTGCATTTGTCAGAAAGAACCCACTGATGGGGCTAACAACATATTGCTAGGAAGAAGTAACGAAGACTCTAAGGCTAGGCTGAAATTGATTCGAACTGCCTGAATGGGGAAGAATCAACTTCCTTACAATTTTTTAATCTGATTCATTTTGGGTTAGTGGCATATAACTCTCCTCCTTTTTTAAAGGACCCGAACAGGCTATGGTTGCCAACAGTTCTTAAAACTTTTCAGGTTACACGTAAACAAAGTTCAAGTGAAAATGATATAAGACGCCACCCCAAAAAAATAATAATGCATAAGTGTCTTGGCTATTCAATAAGCCTCCGATAACTTTGATCATTCAGTCCTTTTGAGTTGCGAGTTCCTATTAAGATTTTTGAAATCTTTTCTCCAAACTCTCTTTTAACATCTAAATGGAAGTTTTACATGAAATAATTCAGAGCAAGGAATCATCAGCACCCAGGTTTAATTCTCCTTTTCCTCTATCTAAATGATATAATGTCTGGAACTGGTATCTACCGTATTTTCCCAAAAATAAGACTGAGACTTATATTAATTTTTGCTCAAAAAGACACATTAGAGCTTATTTTCCGGGAAATATGTACTAACTGCATTCGTCTGGCTGATGATCTTAACTGGGGCTTATTTTTTGGGTAGGGCTTATATTACGAGCATCCTGAAAAATCATGCTAAGGTTAACTTTCTGGTTAGGTCTTATTTTGGGGAAAATATCTCTTCCACTAAAATTGAGGCACTGTTAGCTGCTCTGGAATTTGTTTTGTTGTGTCTCCTAAATGATCTGGCCTGACAGTGGATCATTACATGATCTTTCCGTAATTTAGATTATGATCAAATCAGTTCCAGGATTCAAAAAAATAACACTTCTAGACGTCATCTAGAAACTTAAAACTACCACCCATCCCTTCGAGCTCACTGGTCTTATCTTTTCAAAGTACAAAAATTCAAAATTCCATGTCCAATTTAGAAATGGGAGGGAGGCATTTTAGGAAGACTCTTGCTCCTTGAAAGAATTCAGTCCAACTCCACATCGTAACACAACATCTCAAAAAAACCACAGTAGTTTGGATTTAGAATTTTGTGATGCACTAGATGGGTCGGACACGACTTTGCAACTAACAACAACAACAACAGAGCAGTGATGGCTAACCTTTTTGCCATCGCGTGCCAAAAGTGGAGGGAGTGCGGGGGGCGGGGGTCGCACGAGTGTGTGCCCATACCCATAATTCTACACCCACACACCCCGTGCATGCAACCCTCCCCCCATGCTCCCCATGCTTTTGGCACATGATGGCATGGTGGGCCCCATTTTTTGCTCTCCCCAGTTGGGAAATGGGCTGTTTCCGGCTTCCGGAGGCCCTCTGGGTGGGGGGGAAGGCCATTTTCGCCCTCCCCAGGCTCCTAGAAAGGCTCTGGACACAGGCAGGAAACACAGTGTGCTTCCTGACTTCCGGTGGGCCCAAAAGGTTATATTGTGTTGGGGGGGGTATGTGCACTAAGGGAGCTCAACCAATTTCATTGTACATATGCTATCCGCTGACAAAAAAGATTTGAGTTTGAATTTGAACATCTCTAAAATTCAGGGGATAAAAATTCAGGGGAGTTGCCCAAAGTTCTAAAAAATGTGGTTTCTTTTTTGAGGGATCACCAATGAAAAAAGAGAAAGCGATGTGTTGCAGAAGGTCATTAATTTCTCATGAAATCAAAGACAATTACAACTGATGAGGCCATTAACTATTCATGTGGAGGCTGAAAGGTAATAAAAGGGCAAGAGACTTGTGTGTACTCAATACACACTAAGCACTCACATATCATATACCCGAGTCTTCCATCACTAGGTAATCCTAGAGCCAAGCGCACACATGCTACTCTGGAATTAGTAACCTCAACTGTTGAGCTTCCAGTGTAGAATCAGTGTTTGAATGCTGCAGAAAGGTAAGTAGACGGCCGTGCATTGGTAATGAGGGAAACTTCATTATCTAAAGCTTTGAAAATGCTAAAAGCATTTAATTAGCACGGACTACATAGTAATCCAATCCACGGTTGCAAGCAGCACTGTTGAAGCAATTCTGGCATTTTACAGCAGCGGGTTCTCACACGGCTTTCTAGGTATTTGCGAATCCAGATTCCGTAAGGTCAAGATTAGCCAAAACATGCAGGAGCAGAGATCTCTTTTCATGCAATGTTCAGGCCACAGAGAATGTGATGCGTTCCAAAAAAGGCTGTTTTAGGATCCCTATTGGGCTCACAAGCCCTGCTTCCTAATTCCCAGTCCCTACCTCATTAGTCATGAACAGAATAGAGAACTAAAAATGAATTGAATAGAACAGAACAGAACAGATACAGAATAGAAATGAAATGAATGGAATGGGAATGGAACAGATACAGAATGGAAACAGGAATGGAATAGAGCAGAGCTGAGCGGAGCAGAATTTATTGGCCAAGTGTAGAGTTGTTTAGATGGCTGACCACTAGTTGGCAAACTAACAGCTGGACCATGTGAATTTTAGTCTCCTACCTATGACTCATCCCCAAGGAATCTCTGCCCTTGGGAAGAACCTGACACACACTGGTACCAACAGAGGTATAACGCAGAAATTATTTTCTATCATAGCAGGTATCTATCTCAGCTTAGCACTCACTGAATAGGCAGCACCTCAGCCAATCATATATTGTTTCATTGTACATGCATCTTCACTGACCTATCATGATGCTACATGTATGTATCCCCTTGCATGAATTATAATAAAAGGGAGCTTTGGATTTGACTCTGGGCTCTCATCCCGGGGAAGAACGCGTGTTTGACTCTTATATCATGAGAGACCACCACAGCCAAGTGTGATTGCACCCAGGAATCACCCAAATTCCCAAGAAATTTGTCTCCAGTGCATAAGCTCTCAGTATACATATAAACAGCAAGTAATAGATCACAGGTCACAATCATAGTTACGCTCATTAATCGTAAGTTACAAACAACAATTGATAAATAAATCATAAGAAACCAATAGGAGAAGATACTAGGAAAGATGAGAAGATGAGATGTTAAAACGTTAAATGTCGCATGTTAAGATTTAGTAAGATAGGAAAAAGGTAAATGGAGTGAGAATTAAGTGGAGACTAGGAATAAATGGGACACATCCATTCTCTGCATCGCCCCATTTCTACACTGGGGCTGTCAGAGCACTTGTGAGCACCTCCCCTTGACTCTCTCACGCAGAAAAGGCGCTTAGGGTGCAGATGTACAAATGCATACATGTAATCTTTAACTTATGACTGGTTCTTGCATTCTCACATTTACCCGTTGCAGCAACCCCTATGTCATGTGATCAAAATTCAGGTCCTTGGCAACCAGAAAATCTCTGTTGTGCCTCGCCCACCCTCTCCTCAGCCAGGCCCCTCCCATCTCCTGCTATCTGAGACAGAGACTGATAGTAAAGAAGAATGGCCTGGCATGCCTCCAGCCCTGGCATCATGCCCAGACAGACTGAGCAAACAAACCTCCCTACAGCGTGTGAGCACAAAGTCAGCCACGAGCTAGAATTGCCGGCAGCTGAGGACGAAAAGACACAGTGGACAGATCCCCGCTTCTGGAGAATGGAGAGGCGACGTCAGCAAAAGGAAGGCAGGGGCAGGCCTGGATAAGTGCTGAGTCATGGAGCCACACCCCATGGCCTATATAAAGGATCTGCTTTTTGGCATTCCTTGAGTCAGGCAAAGTCTCATCTGGTTGCTGAAGTCACACCTTGGATTCCTGCCTGCCCTGAGAACTCTGACAGGAATTTGGCAAAGCTGCAGAGGCTTCGTGGCCACGCTTGATACAGACTTCCCAGACCCGGCCGTCAGAGGAGGAACGGGACACGACAATCTCTCTCTCTCCATATATTTATCTATGATGGTCGCAGCATCACAGGATCAAGGAATCACCATCTGAGACGTTCCCATCAGGTTCCGACAAGTCAAGTCAACAGGGAAATTCAGATTTGCTTAATGACTGTGTGATTCTGGTCCACAGTGCAGTGATTTGCTTAACCTTGTCAAAAGGGTCGTAAAATTGAGCAGGGCTCACTTAAACCACCACTTTGAAATTCTGGCCTCAGTCGCGGCCTTAAGTGGAGGACTACCTTACATTCACATTTATTAGGCATTATGTTTATTTAATTGAAGGATCTATTATTTACAAGCTTTGGAAAGATGTAACTATCTAAAAGAAAAAGTTGTGTACTTATCACGCACGCTAATGAATTATTCTGATCTCTCAGGATGTAGAATGATGCCTGTGATTTCTGGTCTGGGCATTTTAGAAAGATTAAAGCCACTTTACTATATCATTATATGCTATTCTATCTGGTCAGAAAGGAAACTTGTAAGAATGGGATTGTTCTGATTTTTTCCCTGTCAATATATGGGATCTGTTAAAGCTAGCAAGTACTCAAACAATACGTAATCAATAAGCAAATATTCTTACCCACGATTCATGGAATAAAACAGTTAGAAGGTACATTGCGTAATCATAGTTTTGCTTTCTTAGAGGACATCTGAAAAACAAGAAAAATATAGTAATAGCAATAGTACTTATTATATACCGCTTCACAGTGCTTTTACACTCTCTAAGCAATTTACAGAGTCAGCCTATTGCCCCCAACAATTTGGGTCCTCATTTTACCCACCTTGGAAGGATGGAAGGCTGAGTCAACCTTGTGCTGGTCAGGATCGAACTGCTGGCAGTGGGCAGTGAACTAGCCCACAAATACTGCATTCTAACAACTGTGCCACCACGGCTCGAAAAGAAGAAAACTATAAATATATACCAAATTCCAGCATTCTCAATCGGCAACTGGAAAGCATCAAATTGAGCAACCCCATGTTATAGCATATGAATAACATGTTAATTTTAAAATAAAATTGAATCAGAGAACGGTGAATTGAAGTCACATTTGTGATTTCACTTTCATTTCATTTCATTTGTGCTGACTAGTGGCTCAGTGGCTAAGACGCTGAGCTTGTCGATCAGAAAAGGTCGTCAGTTCGAATCCCCAGTACAGGTCTTCTGCATGAGCAGAGGGTTCGACTAGATGACCTCTCTAAGGTCCCTTCCAACTGTTACTGTTATTATTATTGTGCACCTACAACAGGCTCGATTAGGTTACAAACCATAAAAAAATAATTTGGAATCTTAAAAATTTAGCGGAGCAGTTTTTAAATCCCAGGAAAACAGTTTGGGTGGGCAGTTACGTTGAATATTGCCCGTTTGGGCCAAGAGAAAGTTCTCCCATTGCATTACCTGTCTGTTGTGATAGTAACGGAATCTGTCTTCCCACAATATCGCTCTCCTACAAGTTTGATGAACTTCTTCCTTGCATGGTCATCCAAGTTGAGACTTGACAGTTTAACCTGGGGGTGGGGGGTGATGGGAGGGGGAAATCAAGCTATTAGCAACTTTGACAGTAGAAGGCCAAAAAAGTAACTGCAGTGAATCACATAAAATCTCTATTTACAAATCAGGTAGGTAGGCAAGTTGACAGTAGGTCCTAGATGGTCCCCCAGAGACAAACATATTTGCCACTTTCTGAAAAGCAAAGTCGATGTGAGAAGCCAGAATCACTTAACAATTGTGTTGCTAACTGCAACTGCAGCAATTCACGGAACAACTGTGGCAAAAAATGATGTAAAATGGGGCAACGGTTCACTTAACAACCGCCTCACTTTGCAACAGAAACTTTCGGCTCAACTGTAGTCATTAAATTCAAGTCTACCTGTAATGAAGGAAAGACCCAAGAGAAGGATGCAGCGAATAGAGGGAGGAAGAAAACCGTCTTTCCCAAAAAAATAAGACCCGGTCTTATTTTTGGAAAAACACAGTTTTCTTCCTCCCTCTATTTCATGGGTAGTCAACCTTTTTATACCTACCACCCACTTTTATCTCTCTGTTAGTAGTAAAATTTTCTAACCGCCCGCCGGTTCCAAAGTACTGGTGATTTATAAAGTAGGGAAGTAACTTTACTTTATATAATTTATAAAGCAGAGTTACAGCAAGTTAAAGCATATAATAATAATTACCTACCAAATACTTTATGTCGGACTTTCGCTAAGTTTGGCAGAATAAATCTTTAATAATGCTATGAATTTTTTTTTAAAAAGTCAATTAAATTAAAAAAAAAGGAAAGTGCTTCAGTGTAGGACAAAACCCCTACCGCCCACCATGAAAGCTGGAACGCCACCTAGTGGGCGGTAGGGACCAGGTTGACTACCACTGCTCTATTTGATGTGTCCTATTTTCTTTTGGCCCCACAAATAAGCACTAGGGCTTATTTTGGGGAGTGTCTTATTCCCCCCAGCCCCATATACGAGAGCCACTTTTTCTGCTTGCTTGGGGCGGCGCAGGAGGCCATGAGGTAGGAGGCTGAGCAATACGCTGATGCCGTGGCCTCGAGGCAAGGTGGGTGGAGCTGCCCCATGCGACCCGCACCGGCTTACCTCAGAGTCCCCACAGCCAGGCCCTCCCTGCCCCGACACTTGCCTCGCCTCACAGCTGCGACACCAACATACCACTCGCCCCCCCACCGCTCCGTTGCAGCTGCGAGCAAGCAGAAGTGGGCTGGCAACCATGCAGGGTCCTGCTAGATGGTGCCGCCCGCAATAAGAGGCAGGTGTTGGGGGCATGGGTGACCTGCCTGCAGGGGCCCTGAGGTGAGCCGGGGCAGGGCGCACAGGACAGCTTTACCACCCTGCTTCGTGGCTGTGGCACTGCCAGCAAGTAGACAGAATGGGTGGGCGGCTGCAAAGGGTCTTAAGTAGGGCTTATTTTGTGGGTAGGGCTTATATTAGGCACACATGTTAAAAATATGCTAGCACTTATTTCAGGGATAGGTCTTATTTTCAGGGAAACCAATTAGCCGAGCTCTGAAGGGCTAAAGAGGCCTCATCTGAATCCGCAAGAAGATTTATTTACCTGCTGCAGTTTTATTTTATTTATTTATTTATTTAATCATATTTATATACCGCCCTATCTCCCGAAGGACTCAGGGCGGTTCACAGGCACTTAAAAACACATAAATACAATATAAAAGCAATTAAAAAACTTATTCTAAAAGCCCGTTAATTAAAATATAAAAATAAAACCCAATTAAAACCCATAAATTTAAAATCTAGCTCAGTCCTGCACAATTAAATAAGTATGTTTTAAGCTCAGTGGAAGGTCCAAGGTCCGAAGCTACGGTCCGGGGGTAGTTCGTTCCAGAGGGTGGGAGCCCCCACAGACATTGCCTCGCTGACGGCACCCTGAGGAGACCCTCTCTATGAGAGCGCACGGGTCAGTGAGAGGTATTCGGTAGCAGTAGGTGGTCCCGTAAGTTATATCCTGCCACTCTGCCCTACTTAAAACACTGAAAGTAACGTTTCTGTTTGTGCTTTATTTGCTCTGCAGCATTTTTAACTTTCTTAGTAGAACAACAACAAAAGATAACAAAGTTATCATGCTGAAAACCAAATCAAGCACAAATCGCAACATTGCTGACACTGAAAAGACCCAGGAAAGGAAGAAAAAGGTTCTAGAAAACATCCTAGTAATAGTAAAGACATTCTGGTAGCTTTGCGGTGTGCAGGCTTTTGAAATCAGTGGTTACCAACTGGTGGTCTCTGGACCACTGGTGGTCCGTGAGAAAATTTTGGTGGTCCGCAGAAAAATTATTTGCATTTTTTATATTGCACTAAATCAGGGGTCCTCAAATTACGGCTCCCAGGCCAGATATATGCAATGAACGTTTGTGTTGCTGCAGAGTCTCCCCACTTCGGGGTCTTTTTGTGTGGGTCAGAGGGGGTGGAAATTCCAACTTGGGGTCTGCTTCAGCCTCCTGGTGCAGGACTTTGGGCGAAGGCTGGAGGGAAGTGCTGCTGGTGGCGAAGAGCTGGAGGGCCTTGTTTCAGTGGGACTGTATCATGGCCTGGAACTGGTTGACCATCTCAGCCCACTGAGCCTCCAGGCGCCAGTACCTGGTCTTCCCGCACTCTCGCAGGTCTTCCCTCTGCTTGGAAAGCCTATGCTCATAGTCCTCCGTGAGGTCCTTCAGCTGAGCCTTCTTCTCGGCTGGATCCAATTTGAACTGAGCTGTTTTGCCAACTCTTTCCCGTGGTGGCTGCTTAGCTCCAACAACTGCTTCCTGTTGCGGCTGTAAAGAGCTCGGCCCCTCGATGTGAATGATATTGAGTTGGCCACGCCCACTCAGTCACATGACCACCTAGCCACCAACCCCACCCACCCAGTCATTAGGCAGATCATATTAGTGGTCCATGGGATTTAAAGTTATCAATTTAGAGGTCCCTGAGGTCCGAAAGGTTGGGGACCCCTGTTTTAAATTCTTTATAAGCAACTTAAGGGGGGGGGATGGGGACAAATGGCTGAGTAGCAGCAAACAATGTGTCCTTTTTTTCAGCACATTTTCTCTCTTCCCAAAATATTTGTTCTGTATCCCCCATGCATGATTAACGCTATCACGTTTTATGCGTCTTGCAATCAAAGCAGCTGAACACATTTTAGGAAACCTGATTCTCCCCATCCCCCCACCCCTTCACTTACTGTCAGGGTCACCACTCTTGCTTTCGGATTACGAAGAGATGGCCCTGCTGAAACGTAGTCACTTGTGCCGATTTCAATGGGGAAGTGCTGCAAACATTTCTCGTCGCTATCCAAGGCAGAGGGCCACTCTGTGCAGAAGTCTGAATTGCCCGTTTATGGAAGAAAAACACAAGACATCATTTTAGCCATGGTCGTTATTACACAGTACCACAATCTGCACTCACGGAGGGCTAATGTCATTCCCAATAAACCCTAAGGCAATGTTACAACTTGTTCAGGGGTTTATAAAAACAAACTGAACAGAAATGTCCAAAGGACATTATGTCAAATATGTGTGTGTGTGTGTGTGTGTGTGTGTGTGTGTGTGTGTGTGTGTGTGTGTGTGTGTGTGTGTGTCCCCTCATATCTCCATCTCATTTTAGGTCTTTGTCAGAGCATCCTTGAACAAGGATGTATATTTGTCTGTCTATCATCTATCTATCTATCATTATCTATCAATCATCTATCTATCTATCTATCTATCTATCTATCTATCTATCTATCTATCTATCTATCATTATTTATTTATCTATCTATCATCTATATATATATATATATATATCTCATCTATCTATCTATCATCTATCTATTATCTATGTATCTATCTATCTATCTAAATAGCAGCATAGCCACATGGTACATATCTCAATCCTGAGCTATGCGTGATCTTCGTTATGATGAAGAGCACTTCATATTTCTAGCCCAAAAGTCACTCTTTTAAATAGAAGTGATTTATTAAAGATTTGTTTTTTTCTTCACATCCTTTGTATAATAAAACCTATTATAACCCTGGAAGTACTGCATTTTAGTTAACGTAAGTCAGATCCTAAACAGCTAGCTGCTTCCTGGTGTCTCTAAGCTTCATTTTTTGGGGGGGGAAAAATGTTGAAGACTGACCTTTCAGAGCAGCACAGTGTTTCTTGATGGCAACTGGTGTCAGATGCAAGAAATTGGGGATCTGAAACAAGTATGTCTCATTAAAATCAGTCAATGAGCTCGCCCTCAGAGGTGTGGTGGGGGGAGCTCCTTCAGGCTGCAACCACAACACCTACAGCCATCCAGGAGACTCTGACTGCTCCATTAACTTCTTCCCTCCCACCTCCAACTCTGTTTATAAAACCGAATGGCTCAAGAGCACACCTCTTTGCACACTCTGGTTTCAACCTCAGCCAATTTAATGTGTGTGGGCTTCTGTTCCTAGTGGCTAGCGATCTCATTTTGTAGCACAGACCTTCCATGTTTTGCTTCTTAGGGGCTCAGAGTTGAAAGACTGCAGCAGAATCCCTTCGGATCCCACCCAACATCCTGAGGAGCCACCTTACAGAATCAAATGGGCAATCTCCAGATTTCCTCTCGATCCAAGGAAAACTCCATTTGCTCAGGGTGCAGATCTCTAATCTCTGGCTGTCAATTAATGCTTCAATGTCATGCCCATGTAATTCACAGACATGTCTTCAACCAGTCATGTCCTCAATGGAAGTTTTTTTTTTTTAATTTATTTATTTACATTTATATCCCGCCCTTCTCCGAAGACTCAGGGCTGCTTACAGTGTATAAGGCAATAGTCTCATTCTATTTGTATATTTTACAAAGTCAACTTATTGCCCCCCCAACAATCTGGGTCCTCATTTTACCTATCTTATAAAGGATGGAAGGCTGAGTCAACCTTGGGCCGGGCTTGAACCTGCAGTAATTGCAGGCTGCTGTGTTTTAATAACAGGCTTCTTACAGCCTGAGCTACCACGGCCCAAGTTTATTTTTTAAGGAATATTATGCATTGGTTCTATTTCTCCTACTAGGACTCTAGGGATAGCATTAGCAATAGCGCTTAAGATTTATACACCGCTTCATAGTGCTTTTACAGCCCTCTCTAAGCGGATTGCAGAGTCAGCCTATGGCCCCCAACAATCTGGGTCCTCATTTTACTGACTTCGGAAGGATGGAAGGCTGAGTCAACCTTGAGCCGGTGAGATTTGAACTGCTGAACTGCAGCTAGCAGTCAGCTGAAGTAGCCTGCATTGCGTGATAGGGTAGCTGACTGCCCTGATCATACCAGAGATAAGTTGATTGAGTACAGCTGACTCAAAGTAACTCAGATTTAAAGCTGGGTCTTCAGATTAAACTCATGTGATGGTAAGCTTTTTTTTTTCTCCAATGGTAATTCAAGTAGAACCTGTCACAAATCCTCCGAACAATTTAAAGGAACAAATCTCCAGCTTTTCTCACCCAAGCAGAACCACCCAGTATTTCAGATCACGGCCCAAAATGGTTAGTTCCTAAATCAGTGCTAATACTTACAATAAATTTGCAGTTATCTTCAGAGATAGGGTATTTCTCATATAATTATAATACTTTTGTTCTAAGGACTTGTTCTGCCAAGGTCTCGGTATGCTTCCTAAAAGACCCAGGATATGGATGTTGACGTAGTCAGACCTGAATCTCACCTTCAAAAGTTCCAAGTTCCCTTCTTTTGCAAGAGGTACACCTCCTTTGACTGGGTAGCCCATCCGAATGGGAAGCGGCACCGCAGAAGGTTTAAAAGAAGCTGCCGTTGGATAGACGCTGGTCCAATCCTGATCCGGTTCCATCTTCTCAGATCTCTGAGTATTGCCCTAGCGGACATCGCAGAACAAAAAATCTCAGTCAGACACCGATTCAAATATCTGCCTCACCTATTTGCACAGGCATCAACCATGATTTTTAGTTGTACTTTTGAATACTATTTTCTCTTTTCCAGAGGATTTTTTTTTATTTGAACTACACAAAAATTTAATTTTGGGATCATTAATCAGTGTACAAAACAGACCGTAAAGTGGGTGTGTGGGGTCTCTAACAATGCTTTGAGCTTTAAGCACATAGCATTTATAAGTCCCTGGGTTGCTCTTTCTTGGGGCTTTGCCTCTTAAGCAGAGGTCACTGTGGATTACCAAAAAGAAAAGTGGCCTGTTTAACTTTATCACAACAAGACACAAGAGCCCAATTGGAGTAAGCACTGTCATCTGTACCTGCACCTCTATCATTTGCACCTCTATAACTGTCTGGTTTGATTCTGCAACCCAACAAGACAGACACAGACTTCAGAGGATCATTAGAACTGCAGAAAAAACAATGGCTACCAACCTGCCTTCCATTGAGGACCTATATACTGCATGAATCAAGAAGAGGGCTGTGAAAATATCTACAGACCCTTCGCATCCTGGACATAAACTGTTTCAACTCCTACCCTCAAAACGACGCTATAGAGCACTGCACACCAGAACAACTAGACACAAGAACAGTTTTTTCCTGAACGCCATCACTCTGCTAAACAAATAATTCCCTCAACACTGTCAAACTATTTACAAATCTGCACTACTATTAATCTTCTCATCATTTTCATCAGCAATCTCTTTCCACTTATGACTGTATGACTGTAACTTTGTTACTTGTATCCTTACGATTTATATTGATATTGTTTCCTGATTGCTTATTTGTAGCCTATGACTATCATTAAGTGTTGTACCTTAGAATTCTTTTCTTTTATGTACACTGGGAGCATATAGAATAGAATAGAATAGAATAGAATAGAATAGAATAGAATAGAATAGAATAGAATAGAATAGAATAGAATAGAATTTTTTTATTGGCCAAGTGTGATTGGACACACAAGGAATTTGTCTTGGTGCATATGCTCTCAGTGTACATAAAAGAAAAGATACGTTCATCAAGGTACAACATTTACAACACAATTGATGATCAATATATCAATATAAATCATAAGGATTGCCAGCAACAAGTTATAGTCATACAGTCATAAGTGGAAAGAGATTGGTGATGGGAATTATGCACCAAACTATATGCACCAAAGACAAATTCCTTGTTGTCCAATCACACTTGGTCAATAAAAAATTCATTCAATTCAATCCCCATCCCCATCCCTTATTCTATTCTATTCTATTCTATTCTATTCTATTCTATTCTATTCTATTCTATTCTATTCTATTCTATTCTATTCTACTCTACTCTACTCTACTCTACTTTATTCTATTCTTCTGCTACGTTCTATCCTGTATTTTCTAGTCTATTCTATTCTTTTCTATTCCATTCACTATTCTATTCTATTCTTCTGTTCCGTTCCATTCCATATTTTCTATTCTATTCTATTCTATTCTATTCTATTCTATTTCTATTCAATTCAATTCACCATTCCATTCACTGTTCTGTTCTGTTCTTCTGTTCTGTCCCATTCCATATTTTCTATTCTATTCTATTCTATTTATTTATTTATTTATTAGATTTCTAGACCGCCCTTCTCCCGAAGGACTCAGGGTGGTGTACAGCCTTATTAAAACACATAGGTACACAATAAATTTAAAATACATTTAAAATGAAATATTTAACCGGCCAATTTAAAACTAAAAACGGTCAAACGACCGATATAAAACCCTAAACTATAAAATTATAAATAAATTAATACAGTTTAAAATTCAATTAAAACTAAGTTAAACTAAAATATCAAATTAAAATAATATTTAGGCTAGTCCCGCCCGATTGAATAGCAGAGTCTTCAGTTCCCGCTTGAAGGTACGGAGGTCGGGAAGTTGGCGTAACCCAGGAGGTAACTCATTCCATAGGGTCGGTGCTGCCACAGAGAAGGGTCTCCCCCTGGGGGTCACCAGCCGGCACTGTTTGGCTGATGGCACCCGGAGCAGGCCCGCTCTGTGGGAGCGCACAGGTCGTTGGGAGGCTATCGGTGGCAGAAGGCGGTATCGTAAATAGCCCGGTCCTAAGCCATGGAACGCTTTAAAGGTGAGCACTAACACCTTGAATTGCACCCGGAAGGCTACCGGCAGCCAGTGCAGGCTGCGCAGGATAGGTGTTATATGGGAGCAACGTGGTGCTCCCACAATTATCCGCGCAGCCGCATTCTGGACTAGTTGGAGCCTCCCGGTGCTCTTCAAGGGGAGCCCCATGTAGAGAGCATTGCAATAGTCCAGGCGAGAAGTAACGAGGGCGTGAGTGACCGTGCCTAAGGATTCTATTCCATTCACTATTCTATTCTGTTCTGTTCTTCTGTTCTGTCCCATTCCATATTTTCTATTCTATTCTATTCTATTCTATTCTATACTATACTATACTATTCTATTCACCATTCCATTCTCTATTCTATTCTATTTCTATTCAATTCACCATTCCCTTCACTGTTCTGTTCTGTTCTTCTGTTCTGTCCCATTCCATATTTTCTATTCTATTCTATTCTATTCTATTCTATTCTATTCTATTCTATTCTATTCTATTCTATTCTATACTATTCTATTCACCATTCCATTCTCTATTCTATTCTATTCTATTCTATTTCTATTCTATTCTATTCAATTCACCATTCCCTTCACTGTTCTGTTCTGTTCTTCTGTTCTGTCCCATTCCATATTTTCTATTCTATTCTATTCTATTCTATTCTATACTATACTATTCTATTCACCATTCCATTCTCTATTCTATTCTATTCTATTCTATTTCTATTCAATTCACCATTCCCTTCACTGTTCTGTTCTGTTCTTCTGTTCTGTCCCATTCCATATTTTCTATTCTATTCTATTCTATTCTATTCTATTCTATTCTATTCTATTCTATACTATACTATACTATACTATACTATTCTATTCACCATTCCATTCTCTATTCTATTCTATTCTATTCTATTCTATTCTATTTCTATTCTATTCTATTCAATTCACCATTCCCTTCACTGTTCTGTTCTGTTCTTCTGTTCTGTCCCATTCCATATTTTCTATTCTATTCTATTCTATTCTTGGATGAGAAGTGAAACATCTTCAAAGAAAAACAAGAAAGTCCATTTGCCTCCTGAAAAAAAGCACCTTTGGGACAACCATGACCTGGATGACTGAGAATCCCCACAGACATTGCAAAACTCCAATCCAGTCCATTTTTCCGCATTTAACTTTTTTTTTTAAAACGGTTTTTTAAAGCCAGCGCGCGGCGGGGGGGGGAGGGTGACGACGAGAACAGCCAGCCCCGCCCCTTTGCGACGTTGAGTATCAGCCACGCAGGACAACCTCCCCCTCCCCCCCCCCCGCTCCGATAGGGCGCAAAAGGGACTTACGTAGATCAACTCCTTCTGGGCTCTGCGTTCAGCCAGGGTCTCTTTCAGGCTGGCTCTCCTCTGCGGCTGCGCCGCGTCTGAAAGACAAACATGAGGATATGGGGCGGGTAGGCTTCCTTTTTTCCTCGCCGCGCCGGGAGGGGAGGAGGGAAACCAGCCCCTGTCTTTCTTTTGGGCCTACCTCCCAAGGTCGCGTATCCGGCCGAGCTCGGCCGCCGCCAAAGTACCAAGCACCTCCGCCAGGCCAGCGCCATCTTTTCCCCGACGGTGACGTAACCGCAGCGCCCGCGCAGAGAGATGACCTCAACTTGCGGGCATTTGCGTCACGCGCTACGCCTGCGCAGAGGCCTCGGGTTGTGGTGGGGTGGGTGGTTCCTCGACTTGACGGCGTATAGGGAATTCTGGGAGTTGAAGTCCGCGCGTATCGTCAAGCCGCCTTAAGGTTTGACGGGCGCTACTCCGAAGATGCGCTCGCTCTTGCTGCAAATCCAGTGGGCATTGCACCCGAAGGCGGGGCAGGCAGATGCTCACAAAGGGCAGCCGAGATTTCCTGCCTGGAGATCAATCAAACAGAGTAGAGCTGGAAGGGACCTTGGAGGTCTTCTAGTCCAACCCCTTGGTCAAGCCGGAGACAAATGGCCATTCATTCATAAAATATTCATAAATAAACCACTCTTTTATGAATAGTTGTGACTGAATAAATTCGTTTGAATTTACGAATTATTTATAAAGTATTCATTTTATGGATGCTTATTTTCATAAATAAATCACTTTTTTATGAATTCATTTTAAAAAATCATAAAAGGGTGATTGCACAGAAGGTTTGCCATGAGAAGAACTGAAGTGCCAGGTCATTAAGGGAGCAGACATATGTGGATGGTCAAAGATGACTTTCTTTTAATCCAAGGGTGTGTGTAATTTTGCACAATGGACGACCTTACATTACCTTTGAAAGTAATGCTTTACAACCTAGCTAACCTCAGTGAACATTTTGTACGCACAATTCAAGCCGATTGGCTGGTTACCCTTTTGATTCTGAAATTCCATTTTAGGTTTGTGAAAGAGAAAGAGACCCACCATTTCTCCTCACTTCAGCTGTGGCTGAGAATGGTTCCACCTATCGCTTGTGTCGTGCCTCAGTTGCTGCGGCTGCAACCAGCATGGCGGAGATCGGAGGCAGCCTGCCAGGATCACGTGCAATCCTCTGAAAATCCTTTCCAGCAGTGCAAATCCTCCCCATGAAGATGCCCTGCGACTCCGCCGTGCAGAAGCAGCGCACAGGCTCAGCTGTTGGCTCCGTTTCTTGCACCAGCTCTGAATACAGCGTGGTTGAGTCAAGCGACCAGGGCGACCGGGGACAATTTTGGAAAAAAACAGGCAGATCTCTGGATGGGTGCCCTGAAAGCTGAAGGAAAGTTGAAAAAAAAAAAAAGAGTGTTGTGACCCAGGCCCAAGTAGGTAGTAATAAAGTTAGTCTGTGGAAAAACAAACTTTATTTGAACAGCTGAGAATTACTTCATTTACTAAACTATTTACTAAATCTGCACTACTATTAATCTTCTCATCCTTCCCATCACCAATCTCTTTCCACTTATGACTGTATGACTGTAACTTTGTTGCTGGCAATCCTTATGATTTATATTGATATATTGACCATCATTTGTGTTGTAAATGTTGTACCTTGATGAACGTATCTTTTCTTTTATGTACACTGAGAGCATATGCACCAAGACAAATTCCTTGTGTGTCCAATCACACTTGGCCAATAAAAAAATCTATTCTATTCTATTCTATTCTATTCTATTCTATTCTATTCTATTCTATTCCCAGCGTCGTTCAACTCAAAGTAAAACAAATGCATCCCAACACAAATTCCTCAGTTATCTCACAAACCTTAGTCCAATGAGGCAAACTGCCAAAGGCCCTTCCTGGCAAACATCCAGAAGCCACAAAAACAAAGAGGTAGATGAAGCAGAGGACGCAGCTACATTATTTTCCAGCAAAGCCCAAACGCTGTTGCTGGTCTGTTTTAAGTCTAATAATAATAATAATAATAATAATAATAATAATAATAATAATAATAATAATAATAATAATAATAATAGTAATAATAATATTTTAATTTGTATACCGCCCTTCTCCCGAAGGACTCAGGGTGGTTTACAGCCAAGATAAAATACAGCAACAACACATACAATACTAAAAACAGACATTAAAAAACTTATTAAATTTGGCCCCATTTTAAAATACAATCAAACCCTATAAAATTAATAAAAATTTAAAACCCAAAAAATCAGCTAAAAGATTTAAAAATTCAAGCCAGTCCTGCAAGACAGAATGGATAAGTCTTAAGTTCGCAGCGAAAGGTCCGAAGGTCAGGTAGTTGTCGGAGTCCAGGGGGAAGTTCGTTCCACAGGGTAGGAGCCCCCACAGAGAAGGCCCTTCCCCTGGGAGCCGCCAGTCGACATTGCTTGGCTGACGGCACCCTAAGGAGTCCCTCTCTGTGAGAACGCACAGGTCGCTGGAAGGTGCAAGATGGCAGTAGACGGTCCCGTAAGTATCCCGGTCCTGGGAGAGGCCAATCATTTCTTGGCCTTACTCCCGAGTTGTCCTCTCTGCTTGAGCTGCTCTTGCCTTCTGGCAGCTTTTCTCATGCGTGCATTAGGAACAGGCTCCTCCTGTTCCTCTGCCTCACTACTGTCTGGAGGCTCTGGAGTCTGCACCTCACTTCCCGATGGCCCTGGCCCCACCTCAGCCTCATCTCTGTCTGACTCCGTTGCCAGCTCCGTAGGCTGCTGACAGACCACAAAAAAGAGGGCCTTCATCTTCTCTCCTGAAAACAGCAGGGATGCCCATTCAGGTCCAAAGACATGTTCCATTGTCAAATAGTATGAGGAAATGAAGAAAAATGGTATGTTGTATGGCTATGAAAATAAGGTACAGAAAAGGATGTGCAATCATGCATGCAAACGCATCACATTATCCCGTTTGAGATAAGCAAGTGTGCAAAGTTTTGAAGAGAAGCCAGAATAAGCCCTACTTTGCTCTCCGCCACCAATCATTTGCACCCAAAAGCACACCCATTTCTGTCTCAATCCAAGCACCTCCAAAGTCACTGGAAACATTCCTAATGCACTTATCTATAAGCGCATTAAACAATTCAGGGATTATCATTCATCCTTGCTTTACTGCCCCCATCAAGGCTGAACTATTTATGAAATGTCTCATTTATAAGATTTCTGGCTACGGTCAGGATCGCAATGGCATTAGCCCGGATCAGCCTCATTGCAGGACCTCCGGGCTGCCTGGGAGCTCCGAGCCAGCTGAAAAAAGGTTCAGTTCTTGGCAAGATGAGAAAAGAAAGCCCCAAGAACTGAACCTGAGGCGGATCCGGGCTAATGCCATTGTGATCCTGACCGTAGCCTGGATCCTAGGCACTTTCTAGTAAGTGTGGGCAGGACAGCAAGCCTCATTCGGCCGCATCCAGCCAGTTTCCCAGCAGCATCGGCATCGGCGGCATTAAGAGCGGGCAGAAAAGAGAAGAGTCCGGCAAAGTCGAGCTCCATAAAGAAGAGAGGACCGTCCCCCTTCTCGTAAGTGTGGCTTTCCTCTCCTGGGCTCCCGGTGCCCGCCGATTCCCGCGGCTGCCTTACTGCAAAAACAGATGCTGCGCAGGTGTGGGGAGGTCGTGGGGGGGAAGGAAAGGAAGCATGCAGAGGTGTGAAAGTGTCGGGACGAGTTTGCAGAAAGATTGGCTGAGTGGATGCTGCTGGCGAAGAGGAAGAGATAGAGTGGTAAAGGGGGGGGGGCAGCTTACTCCCTTCCCCGAAGCCCTGCCATGCTTAACTACCTTCTACGGGGACTTCCACTTTACTGCCTTCGCAAGCTGGCCACAGGGACGCTGGGAAGGCAGTATGGAAGACAGGCAAGCATGGCAGGACTGCGGGCCGTGGATTAGTTCAGGGGCGTGGCCAGACAGCAATTGCTCCCGGTTCAGTGAACCAGCCCCAATGTTCGCTACCTACTTGCCTGATCTGGTCCGATCTGGTAGCATTTCACCCCTGGGCCAGGGCCATCTGGGAGTTATGTGCTGACTCCGGAGCCTCCAGAATCTGATGTCAGTGAGGCAGAGAAACAGGGGGAGCTGTCGTGTCCCACTCCTCCGCTGACGGCCGGGTCAGGGAAATCCGAATCAGGCGTGCCTCTGCAGCTCTGCCAAAGTCCTAGCAAAGTCCTCAAGGCAGGCAGGAGACCAGGAAGTGACTTCAGCAAGATATGTTTAGACTTTGCCTGACTCAGAGAATGCCAGAAAGCAGGTCCTTTATATAGGCCATGGGGTGTGGCTCTATGACTCAGCACTTATCCAGGCCTGCCCCTCCCTTCCTTCTGTTGCCTCCGTCTATCAAGTCTTCTGACGCGAGGGTCACTCCAGTCTACAGCTGTTGGCAATTGACCTCCCTCAGGCTCACATGCTGTGGAGGAGGGGGAGGGGTCTAGTTGCTCCGTTTGCCTGGGCATGGAGCCAGAGCTGGGGGCTGGAGATACTTCCTCCTCTTCAGCCTGTCTGGGCATGGAGCCAGGGCTGGGGCCGGGAGGCATACTAGGACATTCCTCCGTGTTCGGAAGCAGATAAGAAGGCCCCGGCTGTGGTGAGATTGGACGAGACACAACAGGAGCCTGTTCCCAGTGAGCACATGCACAGAGCTGCCAGAAGGCAAAAACAATTAAGTAAAAAGGGGTGACTCGGGAGTAAGGCTTGGAGATGATTGGCCCCTCGCATAAGACATAAAGGAGGAGCAAAGGCCCATGAGCTTTTGCAGGAAGCAACTTTGTTCATGCCGGTCGGTGTAAATTCTGAAGCTCCGTTTTGACTCTGTGCTCCGTGTGGCCTTTAAAGCTAATTGCCAATTAGGTCTTTGGCAGCGTGTCAAGGGAGATAAAGGTGGGTGCTTATCAGCCTTATCCCGAAGGACTGTGGCAGACTTCTGTCGGACTCTTTACCAACTCCTTGAGACTCATTACGGGCTGTGAATGAACAACAATTCACAGCCGTTGAAATAAAAACGGGGTTTTTGGGACTAATCATGTGCTTTTTACTGTCTCAGGAAGCATAGGTCAGAACGGGTTTCTTGATGTTTGGAGCCTACCTCTCCCCTTTCCCTCCCCTCTGGGCTCGTTGTCAAGCTGAGAAGTGATAATGTTTGTAACAGCAAAAGCACACTTCATGCTTGACAGGATTGTTAATTGAGTGTGGCGCTTGCAAGCTAACCTAAGGTTGCCCACATTCCCTGGACTCAGAGGTACAGTCAGTGTGTTATTATCCCACTAGACTTGAAATCCTGGGCTTGGAAAACTTGGAACTCCGTCGCCTTCGACAAGACCTAAGTTTAACTCATAGAATCATCTATTGTAATGTCCTTCCTGTTAAAGACTACTTCAGCTTTAATTGCAATAATACAAGAGCAACCAATAGATTTAAACTTAATGTCAACCGCTTTAATCTAGATTGCAGAAAATATGACTTCTGTAACAGAATCATCAGTGCTTGGAATACTTTACCTGACTCTGTGGTCTCTTCTCATAATCCTAAAAGCTTTAACCAAAAACTTTCTACTATTGACCTCACCCCATTCCTAAGAGGACCATAAGGGGTGTGCATAAGCGCACAAACGTGCCTACCGTTCCTGTCCTATAGTTTTTCTTTTCTTCTTCCTATATATATATATATATATGCTTATACCTTTATATACTATATAACCTTTCTGTATGATAGTTACATATATTGTTGTGACAAAATAAATAAATAAAATAAACATACAGATGAACGTAACAGAACTGTAGGTGGTGTGAACTTGTCACAGGTACCGCATTTTTCGGAGTATAAGACGCACCTTTTTCCCCCAAAAAAGAGGGTGAAAATCTGGGTGCGTCTTTTACTCCAAATGCAGCCCTGCCCGGCTTCTCAAACGGAGGTTTCAGAGGCTGAAAAAAGCATCAGAAACAGAGCTTAAGAAAAAAAAAAACCCAAACGGAGCTTAGGAAAAAAGCCCCAAACGGAGCTTCAGAAAAAAAGCCCCAAACAGAGCTTAGGAAAAAAGTATCAAACAGAGTTTAGGAAAAAAGCCCCAAACGGAGCTTCAGAAAAGAAGCCCCCAAACAGAGTTTCAGAGGCTTTTTTTCTGAAGTTCTATTTCGGAGGCTTTCAGAGGCAGAAAAAGGTTTTTTTCTGAAAGGGAGTTTAAGAGGCAGAAAAAAAACCCAAAAAAAAAGCAAGACACAGAGCTCACAACCAAGGAACCTGTTGCTAAAATTCACCTCTGGGAACAGCTGATTGGGGGTATTCCGGGAGGCCAATCCACCTGCCAATCAGCTTTTTTCTTCCCAAAAAACTAAAGTGCGTCTTATACTCTGAAAAATATGATAGTTCTTGTTTAACAGCCACAACTGGCATCAGCAAAGCTATGTGCTTATGATCTTATTTCAGCTCTCCTTGTACAAATGTGAGGATTGGCCATAAAATGACTATTTCCTCACCACTGTAACTGCAAATGGTCACTATATAAGGCAGTTGCTACGCCAGAACTAGCTGTACCTATGAAAGAGCTTTTTTTTTTTAAGAATGGAAGGATCCAGTCTCACCCATTTTTCAGAGGCTTTACGAGTTACAATGAAGAGACCTAATTTCTAATCTGATGGGCCTCTGGTGGCTCAGACTGCTAAGACAGTCTGTTATTAACACAGCTGCTTGCAATTACTGCAGGTTCAAGTCCCACCAGGCCCAAGGTGGACTCAGCCTTCCATCCTTTATAAGGTAGGTAAAATGAGGACCCAGATTGTTGGGGGCAATAAGTTGACTTTGTATATAATATACAAATGGATGAAGACTATTGCTAACATAGTGTAAGCCGCCCTGAGTCTTCGGAGAAGGGCGGGATATAAATGCAAATTAAAAAAAATATCTCTAAAAGAACGGCAGGATGCAACTTTCAAAACAGGAAATTTTAGCGTATTTTTATGAATCTGTTTTTATCGACCTTGGAGTCGTAGTGGACGATCACTTACGCATGCTGCAGCAGCTAAAAAAGCTAATTCAATCCTTGGCTGGCATAGGAGGCATAGAATCAAAATGAAGTATTAGTACCACTTTATAAAGCTTTAATAAGGCCACATCTGTAATACTGTATCTAGTTTTGGTCACCACATTACAAAAAAAAAGATGTTGAGACTCTGGAAAAGGTGCAGAGAAGAGCAACTAAGACGATTAAAGGCCTGGAGACAAAAAAAAACCATATGAAGAACGGCTGCAGGTTTTGGGGGTGGCCAGTCTAGAAAAAAGAAGGACTAAGGAGGACATGATAGCAGTGTTTCTGTTAGATTCGGGCAATAACGAGGCAGGAGACCAGGATAGTGACAACAGCTCTTTACTATATGGTGAACCCAGCAACCAGTGCCCGGGAAAACCTCTCCTTAAATACAGTTTAGCCGGAGGCTTCAACCAATCAGCAACGTGCTTTTTTCCCGCCAAAACATTTAAAGATACATTACACTCCTTCCCTCCCAGAAAACACTTTACCATTATTTACATAAATTACATATTATTTTTCAACGTAATCACGCAAGTAGACTGGGCGTCTCCTGACTCTTTCGGACCTGCGCAATTCATTCTCTGGGAGTGAGTCGAGCTGACCGGAGGGACTGTCTGTTCCTCTCAGCTCCTCCTCTAGGCCATCCGGCCCTGGATTATTGCAGAGTCGTCCCTGCTGTTTTCTGAGGAACCTGTTGGCGCCGCTGGACCTCCTGGAACTCAGATAAGTCCCGCGTTTGCCCCGGGTTTGAGTCAGCTTTGTATATAATATACAAATGGATGAAGACTATTGCTAACATAGTGTAAGCCGCCCTGAGTCTTCGGAGAAGGCGGGATATAAATGCAAATTAAAAAAAAAATAATAATAATAATAATAATAATAATAATAATAATAATAATAATAATAATAATAATAATAATAATAATAATAATAATAATAATAATAATAATAATAATAATAATAATAATAATAATAATAATAATAATAATAATAATAATAATAATAATAATAATAATAATAATAATAATAATAATAATAATAATAATAATAATAATAATAATAATAATAATAATAATAATAATAATAATAATAATAATAATAATAATAATAATAATAATAATAATAATAATAATAATAATAATAATAATAATAATAATAATAATAATAATAATAATAATAATAATAATAATAATAATAATAATAATAATAATAATAATAATAATAATAATAATAATAATAATAATAATAATAATAATAATAATAATAATAATAATAATAATAATAATAATAATAATAATAATAATAATAATAATAATAATAATAATAATGTTTTAACTCCCGAAGGACTCAGGGCGGTTTACAGCCAAGATAAAATACAGCAACAACATATACAATACTAAAACAGACATTAAAAACTTATTAAATTTGGCCCCATTTTAAAATACAATCAAACCCTATAAAATTAATAAAATTTAAAACCCAAAAATCAGCTAAAAGATTTAAAATTCAAGCCAGTCCTGCAAGACAGAATGGATAAATCTTAAGTTCGCAGCGAAAGGTCCGAAGGTCAGGTAGTTGTCGGAGTCCAGGGGAAGTTCGTTCCACAGGGTAGGAGCCCCCACAGAAGGCCCTTCCTGGGAGCCGCCAGTCGACATTGCTTGGCTGGCGGCACCCTAAGGAGTCCCTCTCTGTGAGAACGCACAGGTCGCTGGAAGGTGCAAGATGGCAGTAGACGGTCCCGTAAGTATCCCGGTCCTGGGAGGCCAATCATTTCTTGGCCTTACTCCCGAGTTGTCCTCTGCTTGAGCTGCTCTTGCCTTCTGGCAGCTTTTCTTATTTGGTCTATGTGGCGCTTCCATACCCGGCCATCCTTTATCTCCACTAAATATGATTTGGGACCTGTTATTTCTAGGATTTTCCTGCTAACCAGGTCGGGCCTTCGCTATAGTTGTGTGCCCACACTAGGTCGCCTCCTGCCATCCCTCTTGTTTTACCGTGTGCCCCTTGTAACCGTCTGGTGTGTAGTTTGGGTTTAAGCGGTCTAGTGGGCACCTGAGCTTCCGACCCATTAATAACTCTGCTGGGCTTCTGCCAGTTGTGACACAGGGGTTCTGTGTTGGACTGCTAGGAAGGTATCGATTTTGTTTGCCAGTCGCCTGGCTTGATTCTGGACAATGCCTCTTTGCGCTCCGGCGAGCGTTCTGCAAGGCCATTCGTCGCAGGGTGGAAAGGCGCCGAGAGGACATGCGGATGCCCTCTTCTGCCAAGTACCCCTCAAACTGGGTTGCCGTGGTGCGGGCGTTATCGGAGACTAACGTGTCGGGCAACCCATGGGTTACAAATAGGTGCCGTGGGACTGAGATCACTGCCTCGGCTGTCATGGATCTCATGAGAATGATTTCCAGCCATTTGGAGTAGGCATCGACTACCACCAGAAAGGTTTGGCCGTGGAAGGGCGGCAAAATCGATATGGATCCTAGACCAGGGCCCTGGGGTCTCTCCATTCCCGAATCGGGGCCGTTGGGGTAGCGGTCTGGACTCCTGGCAGGCCTGGCATTTCCCTACCCTCTCAGCAATTTCCGAGTCCATTAAGGGCCACCACACATAGCTTCTCGCTAGACCCTTCATCCTCACGATCCCTGGGTGACCTTCGTGAAGGAGATCCAATACCTTTTCCTCAATTTCTCTGGGATCACCACTGATCCCCCATAGCAGGCACCCCCTTGAGCCGAGAGTTCCCCGTTTTTACAAACTCTTTAAAAGCTCGCGCAGCGGGCCAACCTCTTTGTACCCAACCAATTACAGTTCTTATTGTAATGTCCTTATCTGAGCCGAGCCACCTCTTTGGATGTGACTGGGCCAGAGTCCAAAGAGTCAATTAGCAGAACTGGTATCCCGGAGTGGGGTCTTCAATAGTCTCTGGTAACGGGCATCTGCTCAGTGCGTCTGCATGCTAATTCCTTTCCTGGCCGGTGTAGTAATTTGTAAGAATCGCTGCCAGGAAGATAGTCCATCGGGTCAGTCTTGGCGAAAGTGCCACGGGCGTTGGGCGGTCGCCTGCCAGCAGACCTAGCAAGGTCTATGGTCCGTGATGATTTCAAAATCACGACCAAATACATACTCATGGAATTTCTTTACCCCTGAGACTATAGCCAAGGCTTCCTTATCAAGCTGGCTATAATTCCTTTCAGTTGATGACATGGTTCGGGAGTAGTATGCAATAGGGGCTTCTGTGCCGTTTGGTAGCCGATGGCTGAGCACAGCCCCCACCCCATAGGGAGATGCATCGCAGCTTAACACTAATGGCAGTGTGCCATTGTACTGGATAAGGAGGCTATCACTCGTTAGGAGATTTTTTACCCCTTCGAATGCCCTAGCTTCCGCCTTTCCCCAAGACCATGCAGCCGTCTTAGCTAATAATTTATGCAGCGGCTCTGCTACTGTTGCCTTATTCCTTAAGAATACTGCGTAGAAATTGACTAGACCCAAGAATGCATGTAACTCCGTTTTGTTCTTGGGCACCGGGGCCTTCCTGATGGCCCGTACCTTGCTCTCAGTGGGGTGAATCCCTTCCCTGTCTATCCAGTAGCCCAGGAATTCCACAGACTCCACCCCGATCTGGCATTTGTTTAGTTTGACCGTGAGACCGGCAGACCGGAAAATGCCCAAAACTTTTTGCAGCCTCGCCCCTAATTCCTCTAGGTTTTCAGCCTGTCTGGGCATGGAGCCAGAGCTGGGGGCTGGAGATACTTCCTCCTCTTCAGCCTGTCTGGGCATGGAGCCAGAGCTGGGGGCTGGAGATAATTCCTCCTCTTCAGCCTGTCTGGGCATGGAGCCAGAGCTGGGGGCTGGAGATACTTCCTCCTCTTCAGCCTGTCTGGGCATGGAGCCAGGGCTGGGGCCGGGAGGCATACTAGGACATTCCTCCGTGTTCGGAAGCAGATAAGAAGGCCCCGGCTGTGGTGAGATTGGACGAGACACAACAGGAGCCTGTTCCCAGTGAGCACATGCGCAGAGCTGCCAGAAGGCAAAAACAATTAAGAAAAAAGGGATGACTTGGGAGTAAGGCTTGGAGATGATTGGCCCCTCGCATAAGACATAAAGGAGGAGCAAAGGCCCGTGAGCTTTTGCAGGAAGCAACTTTGTTCATGCCGGTCAGTGTAAATTCTGAAGCTCCGTTTTGACTCTGTGCTCCGTGTGGCCTTTAAAGCTAATTGCCAATTAGGTCTTTGGCAGCGTGTCAAGGGAGATAAAGATGGGTGCTTATCAGCCTTATCCCGAAGGACTGTGGCAGACTTCTGTCGGACTCTTTACCAACTCCTTGAGACTCATTACGGGCTGTGAATGAACAACAATTCACAGCCGTTGAAATAAAAACGGGGTTTTTGGGACTAATCATGTGCTTTTTACTGTCTCAGGAAACATAGGTCAGAACAGTTTCGTGATGTTTGGAGCCTATCTCTCCCCTTTCCTTCCCCTCTGGGCTCGTTGTCAAGCTGAGAAGTGATAATGTTTGCAACAGGAAAAGCACACTTCGTGCTTGACAGGATTGTTAATTGAGTGTGGCGCTTGCAAGCTAACCTAAGGTTGCCCACATTCCCTGGACTCAGAGGTACAGTCAGTGTGTTATTATCCCACTAGACTTGAAATCCTGGGCTTGGAAAACTTGGAACTCCGTCGCCTTCGACAAGACCTAAGTTTAACTCATAGAATCATCTATTGTAATGTCCTTCCTGTCTATCCGTAGCCCAGGAATTCCACAGACTCAACCCCGATCTGGCATTTGTTTAGTTTAACCGTGAGACCGGCAGACGGAAAATGCCCAAAACTTTTCGCAGCCTCGCCCCTAATTCCTCTAGGTTTTCAGCGGATACCAGTACATCGTCAAAGTATGGTACCACCCTGGTAGGCCCTGCAATAGCCGCCCATCAGGTTCTGAAATAACCCTGGAGCCACACTAACCCCAAACTGTAATCGGGTACACTTAAAAGCCCCTCTGTGAGTCACAATTGTCTGCGCTTCGGCTGTGCTGCTATCTACGGGCAGCTGTTGATAGGCTTGGGCCAAGTCTAGCTTGGCAAAAACTTGCCCTTGCCCCATTGAGTGCAGTAAGTGCTGTACCACCGGGACGGGGTAAGCACTCTTTTGCAACGCTTTGTTAAGCGTTGCCTTGTAGTCAGCGCAAATCCGGACCGATCCGTCCGGTTTGACTGGGGTGACTATAGGGGTCTCCCACTTAGCATGGTCAACTGGCACTAGAATTCCCTGGTTTACTAGTTTGTCCAGTTCCCGGTCAATCCTGGGCTTTAGGGCGAACGGGACCCTCCTAGCCTTTAGGCGGATAGGGGCAACCTGGGGATCTAAGTTAAAGGATATAGGGGTCCCTTGTACTTGCCCAGGCAGTCTTTGAACACGTCCCCAAACTCCTTCGTGAGTGTGTCTTTGAGGTCGACTTCGTTTCTGAAGATTCCAGTCACTCCCATGCCCAATGCTCGGAACCAGTCCAGTCCCAACAAGCTTGGCAGGGTCCCATCGACGATGGTGATGGGCAGAGTTTTCTTGTATTGTCCATACTCGACGTGGACGGACGTTACCCCTCGGACGGGGATGCGATTCCCTGGTAGTCCTGTACTTTAGTCTTTGTGGTTGCAGCTTGCGCTGCGATGGCGGGTAAGGCTCTCACGAGGTTGTCCCAGGACATGATCGTGATCGATGAGCCGGTGTCCACCTCAATCGGCACGGCACCCCTCAATCTTTGCTTTTGTAAAGATTTTCTTTTCTAGGCGTGTTGATGCATGACCCACTCTCACGACAGTCTGATTCAATTTCGCCTTTTTAAACTGACCACTCGCGGGCGCTTCGCGTTCCAGCGCTCTGATTGGCGGTTTGAATTTTTGGCGGAAGGTTGGGGAGCTCGACAGACCTGTGCTAGGTGCCCTTCCTTCGCATCGCCGACAAGTTGCATCTTTAAATCTGCATTGTTGTCGTTGGTGTTGCCCTCCGCAACTTGCGCGATCGGTCGTCTTTCTCCGGCCTCCCGGTGTGGAAGACTCCTTCCTCCTCCTCTCCGTCCGATTCGGCCTGGACCTCTTCATTGTGGACCGGGGTTGATTTCGCACCAGCCGTTGGTGTGACCTGCTTTTGTAAGGTTTCCGCTGCTTGGGTGGACATCTCGTGAGCCCTGGCCGTCCAGGCGTTTGCCAGCGTTAGGTTGCTTTTAGCCAGCAGCCGCCTCCGCAAACGGATGTCCCTGACCCCGCGGATGAGTTGCTCCAGCAATGCCTCGTCCAAGTCTCGATACTCGCAATGTTTTGAGGCTTTTCTTAGGGCGGCCATGTATGCACTGATGGACTCGCCTTCTTGCTGTCTGCGCTCCCCGAATTCAAACCGTTGCACATACTTGGATGGCATCGGTGCAAAATGTGCTTTCAGCAGAGTCTGCAGAGTTTGCCACGGTACCGACTGTACCGGCGTTGGCTCAGCCAGGGATTCTGCGGTGTCAAAACTTCTGGACCGCAGTGGCCCAGGAAATAGGCTCGTTTCCTGTTGTCGGAAACTCCTTGAAGTTCATTTGCTTCGAGGAAACACTCGAAGCGAGCCATGTATGACCCCCATTTCTCCTTAGCTGGGTCGAATGGCGCTGGCGGTGTGTAGCCGGACATCGCTGCTTTCCGCCCTTGTTTTGCTGGGTTCGCGTCTTCCTGGTGAGTTCAGCTCTTTTCCTGGCGCTCTTAGCCTCGAGATCCCACCTTCGTCGCCAGTGTTAGATTCGGGCAATAACGAGGCAGGAGACCAGGATAGTGACAACAGCTCTTTACTATATGGTGAACCCAGCAGCCCGGGCTGGGAAAAACCTCTCCTTAAATACAGTTTAGCCGGAGGCTTCAACCAATCAGCAACGTGCTTTTTTCCCGCCAAAACATTTAAAGATACATTACAGTTTCAATATCTGAGGTGCTTCATCACTGAAAGTTTTAAGAAGAGACCAGACAGACACTTGTCTGAAATGGTATAGGATCTCCTGCTTGAGCAGGGGGCTGGACTAGAAGACCTTCAAGGTCCCTTCCAGCTCTATTCTGATTCTGATTCTGATTCTGATTCTGATTCTGATTCTGTACCACTTTGGGAAATTCTATTCTATTCTATTCACCATTCCCTTCACTGTTCTGTTCTGTCCCATTCCATATTTTCTATTCTATTAACCAGTGGAAGAGATCACCTTCAGAAGTTGTAGGTGCTTCATCACTGAAAGTTTTTAAGAAGAGACCAGACAGTCACTTGTCTGAAATGGTATAGGATCTCCTGCTTGAGCAAGGGGGCTGGACTAGAAGACCTTCATGGTCCCTTCCAGCTCTATTCTGATTCTGATTCTGATTCTGATTCTGATTCTGATTCTGATTCTGTACCACTTTGGGAAATTCTATTCTATTCAATTCACCATTCCCTTCACTGTTCTGTTCTGTTCTTCTGTTCTGTCCCATTCCATATTTTCTATTCTATTCTATTCAATTCACCATTCCATTCACTATTCTATTCTGTTCTGTTCTGTTCTGTCCCATTCCATATTTTCTATTCTATTCTATTCACCATTCCATTCTCTATTCTGTTCTGTTCTTCTGTTCTGTCCCATTCCATATTTTCTATTCTATTAACCAGTGGAAGAGATCACCTTCAGAAGTTGTAGGTGCTTCATCACTGAAAGTTTTTAAGAAGAGACCAGACAGTCACTTGTCTGAAATGGTATAGGATCTCCTGCTTGAGCAAGGGGGCTGGACTAGAAGACCTTCATGGTCCCTTCCAGCTCTATTCTGATTCTGATTCTGTACCACTTTGGGAAATTCTATTCTGCAGGATGATTTATCAGCCTTTTAGAGGACTAAATAATAAATATGTTTCCTTTAATTGGAGCGTGAGATACTTGCAGTAGATTTTTTTAAAAAAAATCTCTCTAAAAGAACGGCAGGATGCAACTTTCAAAACAGGAAATTTTAGCGTATTTTTATGAATCTGTTTTTATCGACCTTGGAGTCGTAGTGGACGATCACTTACGCATGCTGCAGCAGCTAAAAAAGCTAATTCAATCCTTGGTTGTATAAACAGAGGCATAGAATCAAAATGAAGTATTAGTACCACTTTATAAAGCTTTAATAAGGCTGCATCTGTAATACTGTATCTAGTTTTGGTCACCACATTACCCAAAAAAAGATGTTGAGACTCTGGAAAAGGTGCAGAGAAGAGCAACTAAGACGATTAAAGGCCTGGAGACAAAAAAACCATATGAAGAACGGCTGCAGGTTTTGGGGGTGGCCAGTCTAGAGAAAAGAAGGACTAAGGAGGACATGATAGCAATGTTTCAATATCTGAGGTGCTGCCACAAAAAGGAGGCGGTCAATTTATTCTCCACAGCACCTAAGGGCAGGACAAGAAGCAATAGGTAGAAACTAATCAAGGAGAGAAGCAACCTGGACTTCAGGAGAAACTTCCTAACAAAAACACTTGGCCAATAAAATTCCTATTCTATTCTATTCTATTCTATTCTATTCTATTCTATTCTATTCTATTCTATTCTATTCTATTCTATTAACCAGTGGAAGAGATCACCTTCAGAAGTTGTAGGTGCTTCATCACTGAAAGTTTTTAAGAAGAGACCAGACAGTCACTTGTCTGAAATGGTATAGGATCTCCTGCTTGAGCAAGGGGGCTGGACTAGAAGACCTTCATGGTCCCTTCCAGCTCTATTCTGATTCTGATTCTGTACCACTTTGGGAAATTCTATTCTGCAGGATGATTTATCAGCCTTTTAGAGGACTAAATAATAAATATGTTTCCTTTAATTGGAGCGTGAGATACTTGCAGTAGATTTTTTTTAAAAAAAAAAACAGCTGTTGAATGGGGTTTTTTTTTGTTTTTTTTTTAAAAAGGGGTGCCTTTTCTTTCAATGTCCCTGTATAATTCATGATGAGAGTTTACAACCTTCATGTCATCAAAGGTTATGGGGAGCAGGGTGTGTGTGTGTCTTTTTTCCAGCACATTAATAATGATTGAAACTAACCTACCAAGACCATACAAGGGCACTCAGTATAATTGATTGTGGAATCAGGTAACACTTGCCGGCCAGCGTACAAGAATTTATATTGTCTCATGGTTTGAACCTTCCCTACGATTGACACTCGATAGCTCTTCGATAAGAATACACCTCATAATGCCACCAGTGATTCTTATCTCCTTTTATCAAGTTCAATGAAGAACAAGTGTTCGGTGTCTTCAATACACCAATGTAGGTACGTGTTTACTTCTTTCTTTCTTTTTTAACAAATATTTTATTAAACAATTTCAGCGCTAAAAAACACAACACAAATTTTCACTTCTTACAGCATTTCCATATCGGTGTCAATATCATCCATAATGTTCAAATTTACATAAGTTCTATAGTTGTTGAAGACTCTTTGTTGGAAACGACCAGGTGAAAAATTAGCTCCCCAAAAACAGATGAAATGAAAGATGTTTCTCTTTTCTCTGAAATGGACAGATGGACTTCAATGGTTGCTGGATAATGGATGATCATTAAAGACAGACCCATCCAGTGGTGGGATTCAGCCGGTTCGGGACAGTTCAAGCAAACCGGCTGTTAACATTGTTGGCTGGCTCTGCCCCTCCCCTCCCCTTCCAGGAGTCCTTACGCGCCCTCTTTTTGGCTCCCAGGTAAGTGCAGGGAGGCCTACTAGGCCCAAAATGGGGTATGGGGGGGTGCAGCGCTGCCTCCCCATCTGCAGCCCATTTTTGCTCCCAGGGGGGTGCAGGAGGCCGAGTGCTGTCTATCAGACCCCCTGGGCACGCCCACCATGGCCAAGCCCATCCACCCGGTCATTAGGGCAGAGAACCGGTTGTTAAATTATTTGAATCCCACCACTGGATCCAACCTAGAAGAAAGGATAAAAGTCTTGACAGTGAGAACAATTCAGCAATGGAATGGCTCGCCTCTAGAAGTTGTGGGTGCTCCATCACGGGAGGTTTTCAAAAATAGACTGGACAACCATTTGACTGGGATACTATAAGGTCTCCTGCCTTGAGAAGGGGGTTGGACTAGAAGATCTCCAAGGACCCTTCCAGCCTTACGTTTTTTATATTCTATGAACAGGAATCCTAATACTTGTAGGATTTTGTCCTTTCTGCAGGAAAGAAAAGAAACCTGCGTTTTCAAGATCGATTTGATTTTACCACTTGCAAATCCCCTTTCTTCTATCATAAATAAGCAGTGCAGCATATAACCAACTACTTCATCAATCATGATTTGAAAAGGAATAGAATAGAATAAAAAAAAACCACAGATTTTAAACCAGAAGTCTTTCCACTTGGGATCATACCAGAAATTTATAATAGAGAAGTGAGATATTTGATGGTAAATATCATAACAGCAGCTAGAATAGCGTTTGCTAAAAATTGGAAAAGTGAGAAAATACCTTTGCAAAATGAAATAATTAGGAAAATAATGGAATGTGCTGAAATGAGTAAATTGACATTTGAAATAAGAGAACAGGAAGAAAAGCAATATTATAAGATATGGGATATATTTTATGAATGGCTAGAAAGGAAGATAAGTTGGTAAAGATTGGAGAACGAATACTATTAATTGAAATATTAAAATGAATAGTGTAGAACGATAGAATTAATGATGTTACCAGATAAAATATTCATTAGCGGATATGCATATGGAATGAGAAAAATAAAGGTTATAGCCACTGGTTAATTTAAAGTTCAAGATACAAGATGGTGACGATATAAAATTAGATAAATTAAGGATATTTGTAAATTGTGAAGGCACAAGAGATTGGTAATCACCCCGCCGACACACAATATTGGGATTGAAAATGTTATCATGTATATGTGTTTTGTCTTAAAAGAAAATAAACATTTTTGTATTAAAAAAAATAGAATAAAAAATTTTATTGTCACTTTAAATGTACATTAATCAGCACGTGTTAAAATGAAATTAAAATTAAATTTTCATTTCATAAAATAAAATAAAATATTTTTTTAAAAAAAACTTGCCAAAGTTCTGCTTACATTTCAGTAGCTCTCTTAATCCTCAGCCCTTTTACCAGGTGGCATAAGCCAGGCTTGGCAGGTGTCACATCAGTCTTCAGAGATGGTAAGGAGATGGTATTGAGCCCACTTGTTCTGAACTTTCTGGGTCAAAAGAGGTGCTAGCAGGAACTCAGAGATAAAGTCCCATTTGTCTGGGCAAGTGCCCAGTAGGTCTTGAGCCAAACAAAATCCAGTAAGGGAAACTGAGGGGAGGACTTATGGATGTCTGAGGGTGGGACTTTGTGAGACGGAGAACTAAGCCAGACGGTCTGCATCCAGTCTTGGGTGCTAACCAGATGGAGCAGAGAGAAAATAGCAGAATGCAACAGGAGAAGGTATTTTCTAGTCCTCAGGTGCTTTGGGGCTTTGTCTGCGTTGATATCTAACGGGTGAATTTGCAGAAGCTTTTTCTGTGAGAAATTCCGTTGCTCACGTTTATGAAAACGGTTTGGGGGAATAAAGTGAGCCTCTTTGCTCCCTGATAAATTCAGCCCCCCCAGAAGCGATAAATATTAAGTCAAGGGATGAAAAATCAGCTGGTCTTGTGTTCTTTCCCTGAAGAGGAAATTTTGACTTACAAATGGAGTTGGGTGTATTTTGCAGTTGCTGTGAGAATACATGACAAAAGGTGTAAATTGAGTTGCAAGAGGGAACAGTCCAAAACTTCTCAAAAAATTATTTCTGTTTAATGCAGAACAAAATCTGGGAGTTAGCATGTTTTGGACAAGGGATTCCAGTTTGAAATGTTCTCTTGAAATCATCCCATTCCATCCAGTTCAGAAAGGAGAGACTGTAATTCAATTGTAATTTAATTCAATTTTCTCACTCTGGAAAATATTGGATAGATCACAAGTTTAGGCACCAGTTTCAGCTGCGTTTTGTTGTTATGCCACAGTTAAATATTAATGGATGAAAATATATACAGTAAAATAATTTCCCAAAGAAACGGAGAAAAATATTCCTTGTAGCTTCTGGGGATAGGTGAATAAAACGGGGGAAGGCATTTGATATCTATTTTAAGTTTTTGCTGATCTATGAAAGATTAATCGATCATTTTGGATCTTTGGATGTGGGGAAATATTCCTTATTTGAAATAAATTGGATATTGAAAAATCCCACTAACACAATGAATTGAAAATCATCAGAAGCTGCTACCAATTGATAGCATAACAATGATGTCAAGTTTATATCTTTGCAATAATTAAAACAAGGAGCACATGCCCAGAATATCTTATATAGTTCAGGTATGCCTAGTTACATTTGTATAAATGTTCAAATATTAGATATTTTTAAATTAAATTGAAAATAATTAAAGTTATAAAAAATATTTTTTTAAAAATAACTTTAACTACGGTAGGTGGATCTGAGCACCGGATATAGCAGCCTGTGTTCCTATGGAATATAAAATGAAATATTCAGCATCATTGAAAAATGTCCAAGTTGCTTTTTAAATTTTAAGGCACAGGTTAAAAGGTAAAGGTAAAGGTTCCCCTCGCACATATGTGCTAGTCGTTCCCCACTCTAGGGGGCAGTGCTCATCTCCGTTTCAAAACGGAAGAGCCAGCGCTGTCCGAAGACATCTCCATGGTCATGCGGCCAGCATGACTCAACGCCAAAGGCGCCACATGCTGTTCCCTTCCCACCAAAGGTGGTCCCTATTTTTCTACTTGCATTTTTTATGTGCTTTTGAACTGCTAGGTTGGCAGAAGCTGGGACAAGTAACAGGAGCTCATCTCATTACGCGGCACTCAGGATTCGAACCGCTGAACTGCCGACCTTTCGATCGACAAGCTCAGCGTCTTAGCCTCTGAGCCAGCAGCAATGCCAAATGTATCACAAAAAGGACTCTGAGAAGGAACAGTCTGAATGTCTGTTTGCTGCATTAAATTGATATTTTAACCTCTACACTTAAGCATCTAGGTTGTCTAATAAGGAAATACGTGGAATGTGGTCTCTGAACCCTTTGGTACATTTGGAATTAAATCTTACTTGATGTCTATTTATTATTATTTGTTGAGCCGCTCCAGGCATTAAGCAATATATTAGTTTGTTATGAAAACTTGGTAGATAATGGATGGGAATATATACATCCTGTTTGTTTTCCAAAGCACCATAAGGTAATTTTATGGTCCGTCAGCAGCCTGCGGAGCTGGCAATGGACTCGGACAGCGATGAGGCTGAGGTGAGGTCAGGGCCATCGGGAAGTGAGGTGTGGACTCCAGAGCCTCCAGAGACTGATAGTAGTGAGGCAGAGGAACAGGAGGAGCCTGTTCCTAATGCACGCATGAGAAGAGCTGCCAGAAGGCAAGAGCAGCTCAAGCAAAAAGGGCGACTCGGGAGTAGGGCCAAGAGATGATTGGCCCCTCCCATAAGGCTTAAAACAGACCAGCAACGGTGTTTGGTCTTTGCCGGAAAACAATGTTGTAGCTGTGTTTTCTGCTTCGTCTTCTGCTTCGTATCTGTCTTTGTTTTTGTGGCTTCTGGACATTTGCCAGGAAGGGCCTTTGGCAGTTTGCCTAATTGGACTAAGGTTTGTGAGATAACTGAGGAATTTGTGTTTGGGAGACGTTTGTTTTATTTTGAGTTGAACGACGCTGGGAATGAAGTAATTCCCAGCTGTTCGAATAAAGTTTGTTTTTCCCCACGGACTAAGTTTATTACTACCTACTTGGGCCTGGGACACAACAGGTAAGACAAGAAGCAATGGATGGAAACTAATCAAGGAGAGAACCAAACTGAGAACAAAGGAAAAATTTCCTGACAGTGAGAACAATTAACCAGTGGTATAGCTTGCTTTCAGAAGTGGTGGGTGCCACATCACTGAAGGCTTTTAAGAAGAGACCGGACAGGAGTTGTCTGGAGTTGCTTGTGGAAGGGGTTGGACTAAACCTCCAAGATCCCTTCCAGCTTGGTTATTCTGTTACGTTGTAAATAGCTTTGGCAACTGGACCTCAATGCTTCTTTGAAACAACCATCTATTGGTTTCAACTTCCAGCATCTAAATATCTTCTCGTGCTTTACTTTCAGCCTCCTGACAACAGGTGACAGAACTTTGGGCGCATGTAGAAGAATTCGATAAGAATGCTTGGTTGGAGTCCTCAAGCATTGGCAAGGTTTTACCATGCTCTGAATGTACTAAATGTTGATCTTGACTTGATTGCAGAATGTCCTATGCTAATGGTGAAACTGGTGGACACCCAAGGCATCACTTGTCCAAGCGTGCCAGTTCTCAGGTGGGAAAGCTAAACAGGCCCCCAAAGACTTCAAATTGGCTAGAAATGAAGACAGACTTCAACAATATGGAGTATTCTTCTGTGGCTCCTAATCCAGATTCACTGGTGACAAACGGATCAAAGGTTCTTCCAGATGCTGAAGAGGACAATTCGCTGGATTCTGCTTCCCAAATAAATAGCAAATCTATAGGACGCCATGAGGTTCAGCAAGCCTACGCCCCTAAATGTTTTTATGGCCCACGTTTAACAAAAACTAGTATGCAAGGAGACGTGTACAATTTCCTGGAGAGGCCTACAGGATGGAAATGTTTCATTTACCATTTTACCGTGTAAGTACCTAGGTGTTTTTTTTATTATTTTCTTATGAATGTTTAATCTTGAGTTTCTAAATTGCAAAGAAAGGGAAGCATTGATCTTACCTTACGAAGTTTTTTTTTTCTTTAAACATCAATCAAACATCAAATAAGGCAAAAATGTCAATGTTTTGTACATCACAATTATCTTCATGCATAAATCAAGGTTCATAGGCCAAGAGACATTTCAATACATAAAGAATGCCCTGGTCAACCACTCGATCTTTCTAGAAATACCTTACAATTTTAATTAAAATGTTGACTTGCTCGAATTCTTTTGTTTGAAGCCAAATGTTAAAATTGCGTGGATTTTCTTTTGCATAAGAGATCTTATCCGCTCTACAATAGTGGCCACAATTGTGGAGACCTTTTGGGAAAAGTATATTTTCTAAAACTAGCAATAACACCACTTTTTATTGGAGTAGTACCATAAAATTATATATCAATGGAAAGGTAATTTAATCAAGAATGTAATGCAATAACTTATGAAAGATTTGCTACTAGAATAGCAGTTACAGTATAAAGAAGAAAAGTGAAACACGTAGAAAAAATGAGATATACAAAAATTATCAGTTAATACTTAGTTGGGTAACCTTTAGCATGAATTACGATCTTACAACATCTTCCCATGGAGTGAACCAATTCTTTTAGTTCTGCAGCTATTATCATGTGAAACTAAGATTGAATGATTGCTTCTATTAACTGGGTTTTATTGCCGGGTCGCTTCTGACTAACATGTTTCTTTATTCGGCTCCATAGATTTTCAATTGGGTTAAGATATGGATTATTCCCAGACCATTCCAGCAGTTGGAATAGGATTATCTTGAAACTCCCCCACCCAAAAAAGTGGTGTTATTGGCCATCAAATGTCAAAAATACACTTTTCCCAAAAGGTTTCCATAATTTTAGCCACTACTACAGAATCCATCGTCTTAATTTTCTTCTTTTTAAGGACAGCTTAGTGGCTGTCCAAAGGGACGCGGCGGCTCAGGGGCTAGGACATTGAGCTTGTCGATTGAAAGGTCAGCAGCTCAGCGGTTCGAATCCCTAGTGCTGCCGTGTAACGGGGTGAGCTCCCGTTACTTGTCCCAGCTTCTGCCAACCTAGCAGTTTCGAAAGCACGTAAAAATGCAAGTAGAAAAAATAGGGACCACCTTTGGTGGGAAGGTAACAGCGTTCCGTGCGCCTTTGGCATTGAGTCATGCCAGCCACATAGAGCCACGGAGACGTCTTCAGACAGCGCTGGCTCTTCGGCTTTGAAACGGAGATGAGCACCGCCCCCTAGATTCGGCAATGACTAGCACATATGTGTGAGGGGAACCTTTACCTTTAGTGGCTGAAAATATAAATCATGATGGAAAAGATTCCAGATCCTTCAGAGAATTTTCTAAGTGATCTTATTCAGTAGTGAAATCCAATTTTTTTTAACTACCGGTTCTGTGGGCATGGCTTGGTGGGCGTGGTGTGGCTTCGTGGGCATGGCTTGGTGGGTGTGGCAGGGGAAGAATACTGCAAAATCCCCATTCCCTCCCCACTCTGGGGCCAGCCAGAAGTGGTATTTGCCCGTTCTCCAAACTACTCAAAATGTCCATTACCGGTTCTCTGAACTGCTCAAAGTTTCTGCTACCGGTTCTCCAGAACCTTCTCAGAACCTGCTGGATTTCACCCCGATCTTACTGAAATGTCTGTTGGAATATGAACCTTGATTTATGCATGGAGATAATTGTGATGTAGAAAACAGGCACCTCTAAGGATTACTAAGAATGGTTCTGGATACAGAAAGTACCCAATGAATACTGAGTACTTGCCATAATGGTTCTTAACTGACGGCCAAATCTGGTTCTAGATTCGTGCCTCCATATGTCTGACCCCAGTTAAAACACTGGAGAAGGAAGACCATTTAATTTACAATTTATTTGGAAAGTTTCAAGATTAAAAAAAAAAGGATCCCCTTTTACAAGAGAGACAACCTGGAACAGAGAATTACATTTCTTTTTATAGTTTGCACTACAGAGATACAGCTAGTCCTTGACTTACAACATTTAGTGACCAATCAAAGTTACCACATCACTAAAAAAATGACTTATGACCATTTTTCATACTTGCGACCAACCGTTGCAGCATCCTGAACGTTAGGTGATCAAAATTTGGATGCTTGGCAAATGATTCATCTTTATGGCTGTTGTAGTATCCCGGGGTCATGTGATTACCTTTTGCAGCCTTCTGGCCAGCAAAGCCAATGGAGAAGCCAGGTTCACTTAACAGCCATATGACTACCGTATATACTCGAGTATAAGCCGAGTTTTTCAGCACGTTTTTTGTGCTGAAAAGCGGCCCCCTCGGCTTATACTCGAGTCTACGTCTCGATGTACTTTTAAAAGATACTGTATTTTTGATAGATGTCCAGCAGGGGGCGCTGCATAATAAAAATGAGCGCCGAACATTTTGCACTTTTGCACTTTTATTGTTTTTCGTTCAAATAAATATTCATGTTATTTTACTTGGCTCTATCTTTATTTTTTACATTGACCAGTAGCTGCCTCATTTCCCACCCTAGGCTTATACTCGAGTCAATAGTTTTTCCCAGTTTTTTGTGGTAAAATTAGGTACCTCGGCTTATATTCGGGTCGGCTTATACTCGAGTATATACGGGTAATTTAACAGCTGCAGTGATTCACTCACAAGTGTGGCAAGGAAGGTCATAAAATGGGGCATTATTATTATTATTATTATTTATTAAATTTTTATACCGCCCTTCTCCCGAAGGACTCAGGGCGGTTTACAGCCATAATAAAAAACAACAGCAATATACACATAAAACCATAATTTAAAAAACTTATTATACAAATGGCCGAATTAAAACATTTAGAATAAAACCCCAAATTTTAAAATGTTAAAACATTAAAACTAATTAAAATCCTATTAAAATCCTATGCCAGTCCTGCGCGAACAAACAAATAGGTCTTCAGCTCTCGGCGGAAAGTCCGAAGGTCCGGCAGTTGCCAAAGTCCAGGGGGAAGTTCATTCCAAAGGGTGGGAGCCCCCACAGAGAAGGCCCTCCCCCCGGGGGCCACCAGCTGACATTGCTTGGCGGACGGCACCCTAAGGAGTCCCTCTCTGTGTGAGCGTACAGGTCGGTGGGAGGCATTCGGTAACAGCAGGCGGTCCTGTAAGTACCCTGGCCCTAAGCCATGGAGCGCTTTAAAGGTAATCATCAACACCTTGAAGTGCACCCGAAAGACCACAGGTAGCCAGTGCAGACTGAACAGGAGAGGTGTTACATGGGAGCAACGTGTGGCTCCCACTATCACCCGCGCAGCTGCATTCTGAACCAACTCAATGTAGAGAGCATTACTCACTTAATAAACTCACTTAACAACATAAATTAGCAACATAAATTTGGGCTTAATTGTGGTCGTAAGTCAATCTGTACTTCAAAGTAAAGGACGATTGGATCAGGAAAAAAAATTATCTGTCCAGTTACATCATGAAAAGTGAGACATCCAATGCTATGTAACCATAAGAATTGAAAAGAGCATTGTATTCCAGAGGCGGCATTCAGCTGGTTCGGAGCAGTTCGGGCGAACCGGTAGTGGCGACCTGCGGGTAGCCTGCCCACTTACCCGAACGCAATCCCATCCTATATCGCTGTATTTTTGATGCCACATGCATGTGTGGATGGCGCGCACGAGCAAATTGCTGTGTTTTGTGTTTTGTGATACTGCATGCATGCGCACATTTCCGGTGCTAGGGCGAACCGGTTGCTACAATATATGAAGCCACACCTCTGTTGTATTCTGAAGAAAAACAAAAGAAATATTTGCAAAAGGAAAGACATTGAAATGGGTGTTAGTAAAGATACATTCAGGATGTTGTTCCGTTGTCAAACAGTTGCTTTGTTTCTCAAAGCTTGGGAATAGCAGGAAACTGAAGTATTTTATTGACAAACATTTCTGCCAGTCCCAGTTTCTGAAAGAAAATGCCTTTTGTTACATTTATTTATTTCATTTATTTATTTATTTTGTCAAACACAACAATAGATATAAGTATAAGCATGAATTGAATACATAAAATGAATACAATTAAAGGGAACATTAGGATAGGAACAGTAGGCATGCTGGTGCTCTTATGCACGCCCCTTACAGACCTCTTAGGAATGGGGTGAGGTCAACAGTCGACAGTCTTAGGTTAAAGTTTTGGGGATTTTGGGAAGAGACCACAAAGTCAGGTAGTGCATTCCAGGCATTAACAGCTCTGTTCCAGAAGTCATATTTTCTACAATCAAGATTGGAGTGGTTCACTTTAAGTTTGAATCTATTGTGCGCTCGTGTATTGTTGTCATTTGTCACAACATTTGTCTTGAAGGTTAAGGCTTATGCCAAATTATTAGCAATACATTTGAAAAGGAAGAAGAAAATAAGTCCAATTAAAATACAGCAGATCCCGTATTAGTTAACCAAAACAATAGTTCTACAAAAACCGTATTGCAAGTAGAAATAGGAAGGCCTGGGAAAAAACCTAGAAAAATTGGGAAAAAAACCAGGGTTTTTTCCAAACAGCTTTGGAAAAAAACAGGGGGAAAAAACAGTTCTCCCCCCCCCCTAATTTTTCCAGGGTTTTTTTTTTTTTTAGCCAGGCCTTCCCGTTGCTAATTGCAAGTATTACGAAATCCATACTGCGTGGCCTTTAGTACCAAGGCTAATTGAAGCCTTCCATGATTGAAGTCAGAATTCTTTATTGGCCAAGTGTGATTGGACACACAAGGAATTTGTCTTTGGTGCATATGCTCTCAGTGTACATAAAAGAAAAGATACGTTCGTCAAGAATCATAAGGTACAACACTTAATGACGGTCATAGGGAACAAATAAGCAATGAAATCATATTAGGAAACAGTCGATATAAATCGTAAGGATACAAGCAACAAAGTTACAGTCATGCAGTCATAGTTGGGAGGAGAAGGATGATAGGAACGGTGAGAAGATTAATAGTAATAGTAATGCAGCCTTAAGTGAATAGTTTGACAGTGTTGAGAGAATTATTAGTTTACTTGTTAGATATGCTAACAACAAGCAGTAGACCTTTGGTCCCCTTCATAGCTCTCAAAACAATGGCGTCTGGTCTGAACGAAGACAGAGATAAGTGGCTTTATCTGCAATATGACTCAAATAATAAGAGCAAGCAGGCTTTTAAGGGGTCAGGTGGGGCATTCCTGGGCCAATTTCCAAGGCGTCCTTCATCACCAATAGGTAACGTTGAGCAGATGCAGCCATGTCAGGGATACTATGCATTCAAAAATTTCTTAAAATATATTCGGTTTTTCTTCTTTCATGCCCCCTCTCATTTCCTCACAATGGTAGGGTTGAGCCAGAGATCTTTCTGTGATTATATTGCCAAGGGATCATTATAAGTGGGACCAAGGGTCTTGGCAGAATTCCTGAGTTATTTGCAAAACAATCTCTAAAATCAATAAAGCAGAATATTCGTAGCTCAGGGTTGCAATGAAAGGTTGGTGCCCTCTGAGCTTGGTTGTTTTCTTGCAGGCATTTCATTACCAAACTAGGTAACATCATCAGTGCTGGAAGGGAGTAGGGTTTGTGGAAAGGAGGAGGAGGAGGAGGAGGAGGACTGTAGGGTCCTTGGTGCTCTCATTTTCAAATGAAAATGTGTTGTAGAGATCTCCATCTAAATGAAGGATCTTGGTAGTCAAAACAAGTTAAAAAAAAATTGGATGGAATGTGTTCCCCCAGCGACTCCATCACAATTACTGTACTCTTGTGCACTGTTTAATGCCTTCATATTTTAAAGTATCCTTTAAGGGAATAAGCATGATCAAATATCACACAAACTTTCCTAGCGGATTAATTATTCAAAAGGGTTTTCTTTTCAGAAATCCAAAGAAGAGTGTTACACTGCTGACCTCCCTTTCTATTTTTGTGTATGGATGTATATGTTGTGTAGAAAAGGAAGCAAAAATTTGCCATTGGTTCATTCAAAATTCAGTTCTTTACGAACCAGATTTTGAATCAAAATAAAACAACGTTGCATTTAGGGAAATAAAATAATTTTTGTTTTTAATATGGAATGGAATAGAATAGAATAGAATAGAATAGAATAGAATAGAATAGAATAGAATAGAATAGAATAGAATAGAATAGAATAGAATATGGAATGGAATGGAATAGAAAATAGGAATAGAATAGAATAGAATAGAATAGAATAGAATAGAATAGAATAGAATAGAATAGAATAGAATATGGAATGGAATGGAGTAGAGTAGAGTAGAGTAGAGTAAAGTAGAGTAGAGTAGAACAGAACAGAACAGAACAGAACAGAACAGAATAGAATTCTTTATTGATTGGACACATAAGGAATTTGTCTTCGGTACATAAGCTATCAGTGTACATACAAAAATAGAATCATAAGATACAACACTGAGTGATAGTCATAGGCAATAAGCAATCAGATCGTACTAGGAAACAATATAAGTGGTAAAGATACAAGCAACGTGGATATAGTCATAAGTGGGAAGAGATAGATACTAGTCAGGGGTGGGTGGGCTTCAAAAATGTTACCAAGGGATTCTCTGTGTGGTTGGTGGGTGGGTGTGGCCATGGTGTGCATGGCCTAGTCAGCCTCCTGTACCACGGTGCGGGGGGGGGCGTTTTTGCCCTCCCTGGGCTCTGGAGGCTTTTGTTGAGCCTCCGGGAGGGCGAAAATAGCCTCCCCAGGCTCCGGAGGCCCTCTGGACTTCCTGAATCTCTGGTAGGCCCGTTTTTCACCCTCCCCAAGCCTCCACACACGCCTAGCACTTACCTGCATCCAAAACGGGCCACATGGGGCCTCCTGGGACAGGCGGGGTGGGGTGGGTGGGGCCAGCCAGAAGTGGGATTTGGGGGTTCTTTGAACTGCACAGAATCTTAGCTAGAGGTTCTCCCGAACCCCTGCGAATCCCCAGCAGCCCACCCCTGATACTAGTAAGGATGAGAAGAAGAATAGTAATACAGTCTTAGTAGTTAATTTGCCAGTGTTGTGGGAATTATTTGTTTAGCAAAGTGATGGCGTTCGGGAAAAAACTGTCCTTATGTCTAGTTGTCCTGATGTGCAGTGCTCTATAGAGTCGTTTTGAGGGTAGAAGTTGAAACAGTTTATGTCCAGGATGCGAGGGGTCTGTAGATATTTTCCCAGCTCTCTTTTTGACTCATGCAGTATACAGGTCCTCAATGGAAGGCAGGTTGGTAGCCATTGTTTTTTCTGCAGTTCTAATTATCCTCTGAAGTCTGTGTCTGTCTTGTTGGGCTGCAGAACCAAACCAGACAGTTATAGAGGTGCAGATGACACTCAATAATTCGTCTGTAGAAATGAATCAGCAGCTGTTTGGGCAGTTTGAGGTTTCTGATTTGGCACAGAAAGAACATTCTTTGTTGTGCTATTTTGTTTTTTGTTTTGTTGTTAAAGGAAGATCAAACGTAGAGGTAAGCAGAATTTTTCTGACAGCAAGAACAATTCATCAATGAAATAGCTTGCCTTCCAGAGTTGTTGGGGCTCCATCACTAGAGGTTTTCAAAAATAGACTGGACAACCATTTGACCAGAATGGTATAAGTTCTCCTGCCTTGAGCAGGGAGTTAGAATACAAGACCTTTGGGGTCCCTTCCAGCCCTATGATTCTATGTTTTATGAAGATAAGTGAAACGAGAATTGTGATAAAATATAACCTGAGTTTCTCAGTTTTGAATTATTTAAAAAAATATCCTACTGTTGCTTTTTGGCCATTGTTAAGTCATTAGTCTGTGGTCAGACCATATTTTTAATGTGATTTACAGAATTACAGAAACATATGTATGTTTTAGTTTCTGGGAGGGTGAGGTGTTTTTTTATTGCGTTGGTGTTGGAACTGAAGGATGGGGATGCTTAATGCAACTGCTATCTTGGTTACTGATAGCAAACCATTTAGGAAAGAACTTTGCACCATATTGCTCTATTACCAGTGCACGTCATCTTTGATAGCAAGACGTCCTAAACTGCAATTTGAAATCTTAGAAACTCTTATTAGAGGAAATGCTGTTGACCCCAATGCGCTATCTAAAATATATTCTTAAAAATATGGATCAACTGCTTGGGGAATGCCAAATTCTCGAGTGGGAACTACCAGAGTTAGCATGTATTTTTTTATATAATCATGGAAAAGAGATGAAAATAGCGTATCATCCCGATCTCCCATTTCAGACCATGCTGTACATTTCCACCAAGGAGTTATACATGAGGTGAAGATATTAAAATTTAACTGTTGTGGTCTGCCAGCAGCCTGAGAAACTGGCAACAGAGTGGGACAGCGATAAGGCTGAGGTGGGGCCAGGGCCATCAGGGAGTGAGGTGTAGACTCCAGAGACTCCAGAGTCTGATAGTAGTGAGACTAGAGGAACAGAAGGAGCCTGTTCCTAATGCACGCATGAGAAGAGCTGCCAGAAGGCAAGAGCAGCTCAAGCAAAGAGGACAACTCGGGAGTAGGGCCAAGAGATGATTGGCCTCTCCCATAAGGCTTAAAAGACCAGCAACGGCGTTTGGGCTTTGCTAGAAAACAATATCGGTAGCTTCGTTGTCTTCTTCATCTACATCTTGCATTTATTTCTGTGACTTCTGAACGTTTGCCAAGAAAGGCCTTTGACAGTTTCCCTAATTGGATCAAGGTTTGCGATAGGACTGAGGAATTTGTGTTGGGAGGAATTTGCTTTAATTTAGTTGAACTACCCTGGGAATGAAACAATTCTCCGCTGTTCGAATAAAGTTTGTTTATTTTTTCACTGAGTTTCCTACTACGTACTTGGGCCTGGGTCACAATATTAACAATAATTACAGGTCTGTAGAGATTCTCCATCATCCAGATCATGGTTGTCCCAAAGGTGCTTTTTTCAGGAGGCAATTGGACTTTCTTGTTTTTTTCTTTTGAAGACACTTCGCTTCTCATCTAAGAAGCTTCTCCAACTCTGAAGAAGCTTCTTGGATGAATAACAGAATAACAGAGTTGGAAGGGACCTTGGAGGTCTTCTAGTCCAACCCCCTGCTTAAGCAGGAAACCTTACACCACTTCAGACAAATGGTTATCCAACATCTTCTTAAATACTTCCAGTGTTGGAGCATTCACAACTTCTGGAGGCAAGTTGTTCCACTGATTACTTGTTCTAACTGTCAGGAAATTTCTCCTTAGTTCTAAGTTGCTTCTCTCCTTGACTAGTTTCCACCCATTGCTTCTTGTCCTACAAGAATTTTTTCTGAACAGAATATTGGCCACGTTTCATATTCATACAACTTTTAGTTCTTCTCCAACACGCCTTACATGTTTTCATTAATATATTTTCTATCATTTTATTTTCTCTCTTTTATTATTTATTGTATATCTAATCTTAACCTTCACCCTAAATTCTCTTCCCCCACTCTTCTTACTCACATTATATTAAATTCTTTTATTCCCATTTAATATTTGTAACCTTTTATATATTTCTACTTATCAGACATCAAAATCAGTCATATAGTTGCAATTCAATGACAATTCATGTAGTATTAACCATAGTCGAAAAGGAAAAAAGAAAAAGAAAAACTTAGTTTTTCTTCATAGTATCATTTCCAGCCGTTTTGGTAAATTCCATAATAACCTTTATACAGTTTCCATTATTAACATTTAAACCATTTTATATCTTGCCAGCTCATTTTGTGCTTTCAGGAGGCAACTGGACTTTCATGTTTTTTTTCTTTTGAAGACGCTTCGCTTCTCATCTAAGAAACTTCTCTAACTCTGAAGAAGCTTCTTGGATGAATAACAGAATTCATCCAAGAACAGTTGGAAGGGTCCTTAGAGGTTTTCTAGTCCAACCCCCTGTTTAGGCAGGAAACCCTACACCACTTTAGACAAATGGTTATCCAACATCTTCTTAAAAACTTTCAATGTTAGAGCATTCACAACTTCTGGAGGCAATTACTTGTTCTAACTGTCAGAAAATTTCTCCTTAGTTCTAAGTTGCTTCTCTTCTTGACTAGTTTCCACCCATTGCTTCTTGTCCTACAAGAATTTTTTCTGAACAGAATATTGGCCAGGTTTCATATTCATACAACTTTTAGTTCTTTTCCAACACGTCTTACATGTTTTCATTAATATATTTTCTATCATTTTATTTTCTCTCTTTTATTATTTATTGTATATCTAATCTTACCCTTCACCCTAAATTCTCTTCCCCCACTCTTCTTACTCACATTATATTAAATTCTTTTATTCCCATTTAATATTTGTAACCTTTTATATATTTCTACTTATCAGACATCAAAATCAGTCATATAGTTGCAATTCAATGACAATTCATGTAGTATTAACCATAGTCGAAAAGGAAAAAAGAAAAAGAAAAACTTAGTTTTTCTTCATAGTATCATTTCCAGCCGTTTTGGTAAATTCCATAATAACCTTTATACAGTTTCCATTATTAACATTTAAACCATTTTATATCTTGCCAGCTCATTTTGTGCTTTCAGGTTTCATTATTAGTGCTTCAACCAATTATTATATTCTCAGTCGTTTTTTATTTTTCCTCTTTTTCCTCTTTTTCTCCTTTTTTCTCTTAAAGTTCTCTGCTCTCTTTGCTTGTCCTATATTTCCGTCTACTCCCCTTCTCCCCTCTTTCCCCGTTTTTACCTTTTCCCTTTTAGTCTCAATATGGTCCTTTAGCTTTGTATTTCTTTTTCCTCCCTTCTTTTTTTTCTCCTTGTCTCTTCCTCCCCTCCTTATTTGTATTTGCTCTCATAGTTTGCAATATTTTTCCAGTTACTCTTCTCATTCCCCTTTTAAATATTGCTCTTTTAAGGCCACGCATCTTAAAGCTGCCACCATACTAGACAGTATTCATAGCTCCAGGCCGGCATGCTGGGTTGTGAAAATTCTTTTAGCTTGGTTTTGGGATTGCCAACATTTCATTACCATACTAGATACTTTCTTCTACTTTCTTCATCCTTCCTCTCCTTCGCTTTTCTACATCCCTACTCTTCTCTTCCACCCTTTCTAACCCTCTCTCTTTCCCCTTTCTTCTTCCTCTCCTTTCCCCCTTTTCTACCTCTCTCTTTCCTACCTACTTTCTTCCTTCACTCACTCCTCTCCCTTTCCATTCCCTTCTGAAATGGCAGCTGAGCAGCCCCGCTTTCATTTCAAATTATTTCTATTTCTTAATTACATATCTTCAATCATTCCTTTACATTGATCCTTCATCTCCCCCCCTCTCCCCATTTCCCCTCCCTCCCCCCTCCCACCCCCCGAGACTTCCCAGAACAAAGTACAGGGTATAAAATTAACAATCATAAATTAAAATACAACATAATTCAAATCCATAGTCACTCCTCTCTCTAAGACCTTAACTCCCCTTCCAGAAACAAAAAAGTACATTCTTCTTCCAGTCCATTATATATCAGTCCATTCCACTCCTAAAATCTTCAGAATCTTCCAATTAAATTAGTATTTCCAATTCATCAATAATATCCAATCTTCATCGATCAAGACCAAAACGATATTCCATCTTCCAGTATTCATCAGAAATTCTTCTATAATATACCTTTCTTCCTTAAACAGTGTCCCAAATATAATTCATATTTCCAGCTTAAATTTCATCAACGCCACAGATGTGGGGAAGTTTGGTCTTTGGGTTGGTAAAGGTTGAGTAGATAAATGTGTCAATTTATAAATTTATAAAGGTCTCCAAATGTCTCAGTATCCATCGATTGTTTAAAATAAGCATATTGCTTAAAAGAGGAGAAAACTATAAATGAATAACGGCTTTTTGGTTATTACTTTTTTTTTTATTTGTAGATTTCTGCTGGTGCTGGTTTGTTTAATTTTCAGTGTTCTGTCTACTATAGAACATTACGCAGAATTTGCCACCGGAACGCTTTTTTGGATGGTAAGTGATCTACTTTGAAATATTAGATAAATTGCATGTAGTGCAGACAAGCTGGGATCTTTCTGTGAAAAAGTGAACAAGTGAAAAGACCGGATTTATTTATGATATACCGTACAATGTGCTATTTTGACATGTTCTGGTACCTGAGAAAAAGCTACTGAAACCAGTGCAGAATTATCATAAGATATAATAATAAATGCACAGGTATAAAATAGGTGGTACCTGGCTCAACAGTAGCAATTATGAGAGGGAACTTGGAGTCTTCATGGACAACCACTTAAGTATGAGCTAGCAGTGTGTGCAGTGGTGGGATTCAAATAATTTAACAACTGGTTCTCTGCCCTAATGACCACCTGGGTGGGCGTGGTCATGGTGGGCGTGGCCAGGGGTGTGTGACAGGCAGCACTCGGCCTCCTGGACCCCCCTAGGAGCAAAAATGTACTGAGGGGGGGCACCGCACCCCTCCATGCCTTGTTTTGGGCCTGGTAGGCCTCCCTGCAGCCTCCTAGGAGCAAAAACAGGCCATGGGAGGGGCTGTGCCACACTCCCCTGTGCCCCATTTTGGGCCTAGGAGGCCTCCCTGGACTTAACTAGGAGCCAAAATGGGGTGCATAGAGATTCCTGGAAGGGGCAGGAAAGGGCGAGGCCAGTCAGCAATTTAACTACCGGTTTGTCCGAACCGGCTGAATCCCACCAATGAGTGTGTGGAGTAGCCAAAAAAGTCAACACATTCCTAGGCTTCATCAACAGAGGGATAGATCACATGAAATATTGGTATTGTTATATACTGCCTTAGTAAGATCTCCTTTGGAACAATGTGTCCAGTTCTGGTCACCATAATACAAAAAAGAAGAAGTTGAGACTCTGGACAGAGTGCAGAGAAGAGCAATAAAGATGATTAGGGGGCTGGCAGCTGAAAATGATGAACGGTTGTAAAAAATGGATATATCTAGTCTAATGAAGCAAACGCCTAGGGCAGTGATGGTTAACCTTTTTGCCATCATGTGCCAAAAGCAGGGGGAGCGGGGGGGGATCATGCACATGCATGCCCACACCTATAATTCTATGCGCCTTACCCCCCGTGCATGCGCGCACGACCCCCTGTGCTCTCCCCGCTTTTGGCAGATGATGGCCCGGTGGGCCCGGTAGGCCCATTTTTCTCCCTTCCCAGGCTCCAGAGGCTTTCTAGGAGCCTGGGGAGGGAGAAAACAGCCTTCCCCACCCCGCTGGAGGTCCTCCGGAGGCCAGAAACAGCCCATTTGCTGACTTCTGGTGGGACTGGAAGCCCATTTTTTTGCTCTCCTCAGACTCCAGAGCCTTTCTTGGAGCCTGGGGAGAGCAAAACATGGACTTTCCCCACCCTCCCAGGCCCTCCAGAGGCCAGAAACAGTCTGTTTCCCTACTTCCAGTGTGCCCAGAAGGCCCGAAAATCAGCTGGCCGGAGCTGAGCTTGCGTGCCCATCAATTTGGCTCCGCGTGCCACCTTCGGCACACGTGCCATAGGTTCACCATCACAGGCCAGCAGGCCTCCCTGCAGACTCCTGGGCCCAAAAACAGGCTGTGGGGGGGGGAGGCAGGCTGCACCCCCCAGTACCTCCTATTTTTGGCCTAGCAGGCCTCCCTGCAGCCTCCTGGGCCCAAAAACGGGCTGGGGGGCACGCCACATCCCCATGCTCTGCTCCCACTCCCTGCGTAAGCACGTACATCTCCCGCATGCGCCCTGCCCCCCGAAGCATCCCGAAAGTCAGCTGGCTGGCGGGAGGTGAGCGCACGCATGCGCGGTGCAGGTGAGCTGGGCAATGGCTCGCGTGCCCACAGAGAGGGCTCTGCATGCCAGCTGTGGCACGTGTGCCATACATTCGCCATCATGGCCCTAGGAATTGTTGGGAGACAAGTGTGTCCCCCAATGTGCCAAGATCAGGTGTGGAAGATGGTGTCTTAGGGCTGGCAAGCAGGCAAGGGGCTGCCCTTGGCATTGTACCGCTTTTTTTTTTTAATATAGAATGTTTTCTGAATGGTTGATGTAAACGCATATTTTAAAAGAATGTTAAAAATAAGCATCATTGTTCCCGATTTTAGGAAATTGTCCTGGTAGTCTTTTTCGGTGCTGAATATGTGGTGAGGCTCTGGTCTGCGGGTTGCAGAAGCAAATATGTTGGTATCAAAGGACGAATACGTTTTGCCAGGAAGCCGATATCGATAATAGGTGAGCCTTTCTTTAAAATAATGTTCCAGTTGTGTAATGCTGAGTGTTTCTTAACCTCAGCAAAAGCATGTTGTGGTCCGCCAGCAGCCTGCGGAGCTGGCAGCGGAGTTGGTCAGTGAAGAGGCTGGGGAGGACAATGGGACAGTCCTGGAGTCAGGGGAAGGCCCAGACGAGGGCTCTGCAGAGATGGGGCCAGGGCCATCTGGGAGTGATGCACAGACTCTGGAGCCTCCAGAGGCGGATAGCAGAGAGGCAGAGGAACAGGAGGAGCCTGTTCCTAGTGCACGCATGTGAAGAGCTGCCAGAAGGCAAGAGCAGCTGAACCAAAAAGGGCGACTCAGGAGTAAGGCCAGAAGATGATTGTCCACTCTCATAAGGCTTAAAAGAGCAGCAATGTTGATTCCACTGCTTCTTGTCAGCGTCTCTTGAACTTTGTGGGGTTTTTGCCAAGAAAAGCCTTTGACAGGTTGCCAAAGACAACAAAGGCTGGTGATAAGACTGAAGGACTGTTTACAAAGAATTTGTTTTGGACTAAGCTGAGAATGAATTAATTCTCAGCTGTTTTAATAAAATAAGTTTGTTCAGGACTGAATTGTGTTTGGTAATCACTACTTGGGCCTCGGTCACAACACAGCAACATGGGTGAACTTCATCTCCCAGAATTCCTTAGACAAGCATATCGGCTTGGAAATTCTGGAAATTGAATTCTACACATTTTAAAAGCTGTTGAGGTTGGGAATCACAGATCTAGTGTATCAAGAACTGCAAAGACATTCAGAAATGAGGGATGTTATTGCTAGTCGTAACCATTCTTCTTTCACCTTTATATATCATTACTGTATAAATTTTCCAGAAGGCCTACGAAGGCTGTCCGCTGTTTTATGTTATTGCTTTCTTATCAAGATATACGGACATTTGTGCAATCAGATATGTTGTGAAGTTCTGGCAATTAACAATGCAATAAATAATTGATAATAAGCAATTGATTTTGTTTCCTGATTGCTTATATGTAACCTATATCATTAAGTGTTGTATCTTATGATTCTTGATGAACATATCTTTTCTTTTATGTACACTGAGAGCATATGCACCAAGACAAATTCCTTGTGTGTCCAATCACACTTGGCCAATAAAAAATTCTATTCTATTCTAAAATACTGCACTGGAGTAGCTGAGGTAATATCTCTAAACTGGGATGGTTAATTTCAAACCCGTGTAAGAAAATCGCTTTACATAATATCAAGGTATGTTTTGTGAAAGGTTTCTTTTCATAAATGGTGTTAAGCAGATACTTCATATGCTTTATCAACAGATCTCATAGTTGTGATAGCTTCCATTATCGTTCTGAGTGTGGGATCAAATGGACAGGTGTTCGCTACCTCGGCAATAAGGTATGTTGAAGCAGTTTTGATAAATGATTTAAAAATATCCTGCTTTTCAACTTTGCACCCTGCCAATATGCATATATTTTTTTATTGCCAGTAGCATAAATGTCGTGATTTTATAATGCATGTAAAACTATCAAAGGACGGGTTTGAGATAAGCTATTCATACCCCTCTGAGACATTATTAGATAGAAAGAAGATCAACAGCAATTAAGAAGATGAAGTGAATTAAGAAAATGAAGATGAGGTATACAGATGAAGAAGAGACAAGATAATATGATCCACTTTCCAAGGTTCTATAACTTTGCATATTTTTTTCCTTGCAATAAACCTATCTGTGCGGGCGCTAAAAATTTGGTTTCTTTGGTTGTGAGCTGCTGTCAAGGTTTTGACCCAAATGCCATTGACAAGGAAGCCAGAAGTATGCAATCTCGTGCAAGGAATGAACCATTATCAAAAGACGCAATAGCACCAATATATTGGAGACTGCATCTCCAATGATCCATCTGTTAAGCTACTGAAGTTCGCAGATGACACAACAGTGATTGGTCTCATTCGAGACAATGACGAATCCGCATATAGACGAGAGGTCGAACGACTAGCCTTGTGGTGCAACCAAAACAATCTGGAACTGAACACACTCAAAACCGTAGAAATGGTGGTAGACTTTAGGAGAAACCCTTCCATACTTCCACCTCTCACAATACTTGACAACACAGTATCAACAGTAGAAACCTTCAGATTTCTAGGTTCTATCATATCGCAAGATCTCAAATGGACAGCTAACATCAAAAACATCATTAAAAAAGGACAACAAAGAATGTTCTTTCTGCGCCAACTCAGTAAGCTCAAACTGCCCAAGGAGCTGCTGATCCAATTCTACAGAGGAATTATTGAGTCTGTCATTTGCACCTCTATAACTGTCTGGTTCGGTTCTGCAACCCAACAAGAAAAACACAGACTTCAGAGGATAATTAGAACTGCAGAAAAAATAATTGCTACCAACCTGCCTTCCATTGAGGACCTGTATACTGCACGAATCAAGAAGAGGGCCGTGAAAATATTTGCAGATCCCTCGCATCCTGGACATAAACTGTTTCAACTCCTACCCTCAAAACGACGCTATAGAGCACTGCACACCAGAACAACTAGACACAAGAACAGTTTTTTCCCGAAGGCCATCACTCTGCTAAACAAATAATTCCCTCAACACTGTCAGACTATTTACTGAATCTGCACTACTATTAATCTTCTCATAGTTCCCATCACCAATCTCTTTCCACTTATGACTGTATGACTATAACTTGTTGCTGGCAATCCTTATGATTTATATTGATATATTGACCATCAATTGTGTTGTAAATGTTGTACCTTGATGAACGTATCTTTTCTTTTATGTACACTGAGAGCATATGCACCAAGACAAATTCCTTGTGTGTCCAATCACACTTGGCCAATAAAATTCTATTCTATATAAGAATCTGCTTCCCCATTTGTAACCTTCTCCAGCCAGCTCCCCACAAGCAAAGTCAGCGGGGGAAACCAGATTTGCTTAGTGACCGCATGATTTGCTTAACAACTGCAGTGATTCACGTAACAATCGTGGCAAAAAGATCGTAACGTGTATTGTTAAACCTTGCTTCACATCAGAAATTTTGGGCTCAGTTGTGATTGTAATTCAAGGACTGCCTGTAAAAGGCCATGAGTTCTAATCACAATGTAACGTGAAAATTGAGAATGAAAGATCAAAATCAAAACAAGTCTACAAAGAAAGAGGAAAAGAGGGTCAAGAGGAAATGAAAATGTGCAGAGAAGAGCAGCCAAGATGATTAGGGGATTGGACGCTAAATCATATTAAGAACGGTTGCGGGAAGTGGGCATGGCTAGTCTAGTGAAGAGAAGGACCAGGGGAGACATGACAATATTTGAGGGGCTGCCACAGAGAGGAGGAAGGGGGTCAAGCTATTTTCCAAAGCATCCGAAGGCCAGGCAAGGAACAAAGGATGGAAATCGAACAAGGAGTGATTCAATCTGGAAATAAGGAGAAATTTTCTGACAGTGAGAACAATCAGCCCATGGAACAGAAGTTGCCTTCAGAAGTTGTGAGAGCTTCATCACTGGAAGTTTCCAAGAAAAGGCTGGACTGCCATCTGTCAGAAATGGTGTAGGGTCTCCTGCTTGGGTGGGTGGGTGTGTTGGACTAAATGACCTACAAGGTCCCTTCCAACTCTGTTAAACCGATCTGATCTGAAGATCAATTATACTTGGATGGAGGTTGTGAGATGCTAAAAGGAATGACGTTTTGTACGAGGTTTATAGAACAAAAAGAACATAGGAGAAAGGATGGTTTGGAGAGAGTTGTGTAATTGCAGATTAGGCAAACTGGATTTAAATGTATTTCTTACTTGAGGTCTTAGTTTCTTTGGTTTACTATTCTTGACTGCTGTTCTGCACTTTGCAGAATACACCTCCCCCCCCGAAATGTGTGTACATAACGTAGGTATCAGCACAAGTCTTCTGCTAGGTATTCAAAATGGACAGGATTAATAGATGAGAGAGAGAGAGAGAGAGAGAGAGAGAGAGAGAGAGAGAGAGAGAGAGAGAGAGAGGCAGGTAGGTACGTAGATAGGTAGGTAGGTAGATAGACAGATAGATAGATGATAGATAGATAGATAGATAGATAGATAGATAGATAGATAGATAGATAGATAGATAGACAGACAGACAGACAGACAGACAGACAAACAGACAGATGTTAGATAGATAGAGGTAGAGGTATGTATGGTGCAGGTATATTTTATGCATGTATATTACATGTGCTATGTATGTGTTTGGGTAGAAATACACTTTCTTTTGAAGAGCTGGCATGAGAATTTCATTTTCATTAACATGGGCCAGTGTGTGCTCACAGAAAAAAAAATGACAATAAAAGTTATCTTAAATGCCAGCCTCCCCATCACTCTTAATTCCAGACCTTGACACTAGTCTTGATCTTCACTCTACATTTTTTCTTCCAATGTTTCTTTTAAGGGGAATCCGGTTTCTGCAGATCCTTCGCATGCTTCATGTAGACCGACAAGGTGGGACTTGGAGACTCTTGGGGTCTGTGGTATTCATACATCGTCAGGTACCGTGTCAAACATGATTGGATATAATGAAAGAAAACAATAGGACAGGAACGGTGTTTTTTTAAAATTTAATTTAATTTGCATTTATATCCCGCCCTTCTCCGAAGACTCAGGGTGGCTTACACTATGTCAAGCAATAGTCTTCATCCTTTTGTATATTATATACAAAGTCAAACCGCTTAGAGAGGGCTGTAAAGCCCTGTGAAGCGGTATATAAGTCTAAGTGCTATTGCTATTGCTATAGATATATATATATAAAATATATAAATTGTAAGAGCCATGGTGGCAGAGTGGTTAGAATGCAGCATTGCAGGCTGACTCTGTCCACTGCCAGGCATTCGATCCTGATGGAGCTCATGCTTGACTCAGATTTCCATCCTTCCAACGTGAGTAAAATGAGGAGCCTGTTGTGTCCTCCTCGCCTCCATCCGAATGATGGCTTAATTAGCCGGCTCTTATCAGCTCTGGCAGCAAAAAAATCAGTGTCTGCCAAGAGCCCTCGATAGCTGCCAAGACGCTGGTGAGTCACAACCTTCAGCTCTAGTCAATCCATGGATTTGCCTGATACAAAGAGACACACCAGCTCTTGCTGCCTTTTATATCCTGTGGGGTGTGGCTCCATGACTCAGCACTTCCTAGGCCTGCCCCTCTCCTGTTTCTGTCGTTCCCTTCTCTTCTGCCTACGAAACCTGGGATTGAGCCAAGCCTGATTGCTGTCAGCTGGGTCTGCAGGCGTGGCCTGGGGGGTGGGGAAGAGTCAGGAGAAGGAGGCCTCGTTATCTCTTTCACTTGGCCTGCTTCTGGCTCCTGGAGCTGATCCAGGGAGGCCAGTGCTTCCGAGGTAAGTCCTGACGGCCCTTTCCCCTCACTGTCCAAATCACTTTCTGGCAGCAGACCTGGCTCTGAGTCACTTTCTGGCAGCAGGCCCGGTTCCAAGGCACTTTCAGGCATGGGGCCAGGTTCGGAGGCGGGAGCCACAACAGAACCAGATTGTTGAGGGCAGTAGGCTGACTCTATAAAACCGCTTAGAGAGGGCTGTGAAGCCATGTGAAGCGGTATGTAAGTCTAAGTGCTATTGCTATTATGTCCAAGCTTGCAAGCTCTTAAGAAATTCATTGTTGTTTCGCCTTAGGAACTCATCACTACCCTATACATTGGATTCTTGGGCCTAATCTTCTCCTCCTATTTTGTCTACCTTGCTGAGAAAGACGCCGTGGATGAAGAGGGACAAACTGGGTTCTCCAGCTATGCTGATGCTCTCTGGTGGGGAGTGGTAAGTCTTGTTCTCTGGATATCATAGGAAGATACATAGTATTTGCATCAGAGCCTCAAAGGAGAGGTGGCAGCTGTGCGGTCCCTGGAAACTTGATTAAAGAGGGAGATTTTATAGAAACGAGAGCCAGTTTAATTTAGTGGTTAAGTAATCAGGTTAATAGGGATGTGGTGGCTCAGTGGTTAAGACTCTGAGCTTGTCGATCAAAAGTTCAACAGTTCAATGGTTCGAATCCCTAGTGCCGCGTAACAGGGTGAGCTCCCGTTACTTGTCCCAGCTTCTGCCAACCTAGCAGTTCGAAAGCAGGTAAAAATGCAAGTAGAAAAATAGGGACCACCTTTGATGGGAAGGGAACAGCATTCCATGCGCCTTTGGCGTTGAGTCATGCTGGCCACATGACCATGGAGATGTCTTCGGATAGCGCTGGCTCTTCAGCTTTGAAACGGAGATGAGCACTGCCCCCTAGTGTCGGGAACAACTAGCACATATGTGCGACGGGAACCTTTACTGTTATCTTTAATCAGGTTAAATAATCAAACCGGTCAGTCCTAGAGGAGATCAACCCTGACTGCTCTTTAGAAGGCCAGATCCTGAATGTGAAACTCAAATACTTTGGCCATGTAATGAGAAGGAAGGACTCACTGGAGAAGAGCCTAATTCTGGGAATGATAGAGGGTAAAAGAAGAAGTTCTATACTTAGATTTGAAAACTTTGCAATAAGAATTTATTCCATTACATAAGGATGATTCAGTCTAATGAGATTAACAGGGAAAACAGAATGATCACTGCTGTTGTTAATTATAACTAAAAATAAGTTCCATCTTCAGAAACTATGCGAGTTTCTTAAGAGCACTTATGTGCCTGCGATTGGAAAAGGATGAATATACAAGTCTTTAACTCATTCTTTATAATCACCACTCATGGGTCTGGCAAATATAAATTACAATTGATTTATGGCCAATTTCTATTGTTATTCTGATTTTTTGAGCGAGTCAGCTCTCATGGCATGACCAAAGACTGACAGCCTCTGTTTGCAATCTTGGCTTCAAGTGATATTTTTGGTGAGGCTGAGTCTAAGACTTCTTTGTTTGTTATTTTTACGGTCCATGGGATGCGTAATAGTCTCCTCCAGGACCATAATACAAAGGCATCCACCCTTCTCCTATCTTCCTTTTTTCAGACTCCAAGTTTGGGAGCCATAAGTAACCATTGGAGACTAAATCCTAATAGCAATAGCAATAGCACTTAGACTTATATACCGCTTCACAGTGCTTTACAGCCCTCTCTAAGCAGTTTACAGAATCAGCCTTTTGCCCCCAACCATCTGGTCCTCGTTTTACCCACCTCGGAAGGATGGAAGGCAGAGGTGGGATTCAAATAATTTAACAACTGGTTCTCTACCCTAATGACCGGCTGGGTGGGCGTGGCCATGGTGGGCATGTCACAGGCAGATCTCGGCCTCCTGCACCCCCCTGGGAGCAAAAATGAGATGTGGGGGGGATGCGCCACTCCCCATGTCCCATTTTGGGCCTAGTAGGACTCCCTGCAGCCTCCTGGGAGCAAAAATGGGGCACTTGGGGACTCTTGGAAGGGGTGGGGTGTGGAGGGGAAGGGCCAGCCAGCAATTTAACTACCGGTTCGCCCAAACTGGCCCGAACTGACTGAATCCCACCACTGACATTGGAAGGCTGAGTCAACCTTGAGCCTGGTGAGATTCAAACTGCCAAATTGCAGGCAAAGCCGCCAACAGAAGTAACCTGCTGTCCTGCATTCTAACCACTGTGCCACCCTGGTTAATGCGTATCTATCTATCTATCTATCTATCTATCTATCTATCTATCTATCTATCTATCTATTCCAGGCAAATGATACCCTTTCTTCTCTCTTTGCGTAGGTGACGGTGACAACGATTGGCTACGGGGATAAAGTGCCACAGACATGGATCGGCAAGACAATCGCCTCCTGTTTCTCTGTGTTTGCAATCTCATTCTTTGCTCTGCCTGCAGTGAGTATATGAGTATTAAGTATGAGCCAAGCAGCGTGCTGCAGCTGCCAAAAAAGCCAATGCAGTCCTAGGTTGCATCATCAGAGAGATAGTTTTAAGATCACATGACGTGACATTGCTGCTTTGTATTTCACTGGTGAGACCACACTTGGAGTACTGCATCCAGTTTTGGTCACCACGATACAAAAAAAGATGCTGAGAACCTAGAAGGAGTCCAGAGATGAGCAACGTAGGTGATAAAATAAGTAAAAAAAAATTTGGGTCTTTCACTGTGAGTTGTATTGTGTTGGGGGGGGGTGCACGAAGGGAGGCTCAGCCAATCTCATTGTACATATGTTGTACTCTGACAATAAGGGATTGAATTGAATTGTATTTCCCGTTTGGCATTGCAATTAAATGTGCCGGTACTGTAACTTTATAAAGCTAAAATACAGTATATAGTGGGACACAATAGAGAATGCAGTACTAAATGTCATCAGTACTCATCCAGGACACCTAAAAAGATAGCTGTCTTTGGCAAACTGTCAGTAATGTAACCGAGGATATTGTACATTGCAATTAAATGTGCGTTATTTTCCTGAATGAAAAATAACTCTACAACAACATAGTACAATTGACTTGCGGGGCCGGCGCGACATGCATTAAGTTCACATAGTGCAATAGGACTGAGTGTTTGTTAGCAGGATTCACTGGGCTAGGGATTTTCTTTTTATCTTTCACTGTGAGTTTTTTAATTGTTTTTATATTGTATTTATGTGTTTATGTGTTTTTAAGTGCCTGTAAACCGCCCTGAGTCCTTCGGGAGATAGGGCGGTATATAAATACGATCAAATAAAATAAATAAATAAATAATATTGTGGTGTGTGTGTGTGTGTGTGTGTGTGTGTGTGTGTGTGTGTGAACAAAGGAAGACTCAGCCAAGCTCATTGTACACATGTTTTACTCTGACAATAAAGGTTTGAATTGAATTGAATTGAATTGAATTGAATTGAATAACTAAACCCTACAATTGTTGTGGTCTGTCAGCAGCCTGCGGAGCTGGCAATGGAGTTGGATAGCGATGAGGCTGAGGTGCCTCCACAGCCTGACAGTAGTGAGGCAGAGGAACAGGAGGAGCCTGTTCCTAATGCACGCATGAGAAGAGCTGCCAGAAGGCAAGAGCAGCTCAAGCAGAGAGGACGACTCGGGAGTAGGGCCAAGAGATCATTGGCCCCTCCCGTAAGGCTTAAAACAGACCAGCAACGGCGTTTGGGCTTTGCCAGAAAACAACATTGGTAGCTGCATCTTCTGCTTCACCTACGTCTTGCATTATTTTTTTGACTTCCGAACGTTTGCCAAGAAAGGCCTTTGGCAGTTTGCCTAATTGGACCACGGTTTGAGATAGGATTGAGGAATTTGTGTTGGGAGGAATTTGCTTTAATTTAGTTGAACTACGTTGAGAATGAAGTAATTCTCAGCTGTTCGAATAAAGTTTGTTTTTTCACGGACTGAGTTTCCTACTACCTACTTGGGCCTGGGTCCCAACAGCAATGAACAATTGAGGGAACTAGGTATGTCTAGTCCAATGAATTAAGGGAGTTGGGGGTACATGGTATCAGTTTTCCAGTTTTAAGGGGCTGTCACAGAGAAGACGGGGTTGTTGACCTATTCTCCAAAGCAATGGTCACCAACCAGTGGTCCGTGGACCACTGGTGGTCTGCGAGAAAATTTTGGTGGTCCGCAAAAAAATTATTTGCATTTTTTATTTTAAATAAAACTAAATACTATTTATCGTTTTAAAAAATTCATATTAGCGGTCCTCGGGATTTAAAATGATGAATTTAGTGGTCCCTAAGGTCCGAAAGATTGGTGACCCCTGCTCCAAAGCATCTGAGGGCAAGAAAAGAAGTAATGGATGGAAGGTTATCAAAGAGAGATCCAACCTGGAGCTAAGGATAAAATTTCCTGACAGTGATAATAATTAATCTGGGCCTCTGGTGGCTCAGACTGCTAAGACAGTCTGTTATTAACACAGCTGCTTGCAATTACTGCAAGTTCAAGCCCCACCAGACCCAAGGTTGACTCAGCCTTCCATCCTTCACAAGGTAGGTAAAATGAGGACCCAGATTGTTGGGGGCAATAAGTTGACTTTGTATATAATATACAAATGGATGACGACTATTGCTTAACATAGTGTAAGCCACCCTGAGTCTTCGGAGAAGGGCGGGATATAAATGCAAATTAAAAAAAAATAATAATCAGTGGAATGGTTTGCCCCAGGAAGTTTTGGGCGTTCCATTATTGGGGGTTTTAAAAAAAGAGATTGGATAGCTATTTGCCCAGAATGGTATCAGGTCTCCTGGATGAGCAGTGGACTGGGACTAGAAGATCTCCAAGGTCCTTTCCAACTCTATTGTTCTATTTTCTATGAGTCAAAATATGATGCAACAAAGCAACCCTTCTGATTTTGAAGATTGTTCCTCTGCCTAAAGTATCGGCTTATGCAAGATGATTTAGACCAGGGATGGTGGCCTCAAACATTCAAACAAAAGCTCTGTCCCCTTTTTATGTACTTCAAATGAAGACTTGTTCATTTCTTTATTTATACTATTTGCTAGTTGCAAGGCTACAAAGCATCTGAAGGCAATGTGCAACAATGTTTTAAAACACTGGAGTAAACCAGGAGTGGTATTCGCTTGCCTTCGCTACCGGTTTGCAAATGTGAGTGCGTGCGCGTGAGCACTCACTTCGCTCGCCCACGCCACCTCTGTGCATGCACAGAGTCTTCCGCGCATGCGCAAAGCATCAAAAACGGGAGATGATGATATCCGGGTGGGTGGGCGGAGCCTCCCGCAACCGCTGCTATCGGTTCGTTCGAACCGGGTAAAACTGGCTGAATACCACCACTGGAGTTAACTAAGCAAAAAGTAACCGATAATGATAAAGGAACAAAAGAAGACCGTGTCATGATTAAAGATTTTTTTTAAAAAAATAGTTTCCTTTGGTTTTCAGGGGATTCTGGGATCAGGATTCGCCCTTAAAGTCCAACAGAAACAGCGCCAGAAACATTTCAACCGGCAGATTCCTGCAGCGGCATCTCTAATTCAGGTAAATACTGAACCGTAATTACAAATTGGAAAAATGAACCGAACTGATAAGAAGGAAATGACAGAGAAAGAAGTTGAGCTGAAGTGGTCATTTCCATCTGTGGCCGTTGAGGGACGGGAGGAGGCGGGGGGGGGGGGGAGAGAGAAGAAGGTTCCGGAGAAACTGTAGCACTCTCGTGTTGGAAAATTAAAATAAAGAAGTGAAAATAAAAAATAAATCAACCGCCGTCTTCGCTATGAGATAGCCAACACCTATTTTTACACCCTGTAGACTTTATGGAGGAGCTACGCAGCAGAGAAACCTCAGGGCTGCCTGGCCACCTGGAAGATCTATATTACCCCAACTCAGAACTCAAAGAAAACAACAGCACCGCCCAGCCCAAATCTCCGAAAACAGGTCAGACGGAGTTTTTCCACCCCTCCCCCCCCTTAGTTATTTACATTTATAAAGCATTTTTCCTCAGGCCAGAAACCCCCAATGTTTTATCCTCACAATTGTATCTAGGACAAAACATCTGTAGAGATTCTCAGTCATCCAGGTCATGTTTGTCCCAAAGGTGCTTTTTTCAGGAGGCAACTGGATTTTCTTCTTGTTTTTTTCTTCGAAGACGTTTCGCTTCTCATCCAAGAAGCTTCTTCAAATCTGAACTGAATGGTGGGGAATGGAAGGATTTATATTCCTTGCAGGCAGCCGGTGTTCTGCATCCTTTTAGAGGGTTGTTTAGAGGGATTTAGAGGTTTAATTGTGTCCTCAGGGTCACCTGAGTAGTGCTAATTTTCGTATACAGGTTCATGTACAGAAATGGCCAAAATTGTGGAAACCTTTCGGGAAAAGTGTATTTTCTAAAACTAACTAATAACACCACTTTTTGGGGGAGAGTAGTACCATAAAATTATATATCAATGGAAAGATCATTTAATCAAGAATGTAATGCAGTAACTCTTATGAAGGATTTGCTATTAGAATAGCAGTGACAGTTTAAAGAAGAAAAGTGAAACACGTAGAAAAAACGAGATATACAAAAATTATCACCATAGAAAAAAATGAGATATACAAAAACGATCACCATGTCAGTGAATACTTAGTTGGGTAACCCTTAGCATGAATTACGGCCTTACAAAGTCTTCCCATGGAGTGAACCAAGTCTTTTAGTTCTGCAGCTGTTATAATGTGAAACCAAGATTGAATGATGGCTTCTATTAACTGGGTTTTATTGCTGGGTCGCTTCTGACTAACAAGTTTCTTTAGTCGGCTCCATAGATTTTCAATTGGATGAAGATCTGGGCTATTCCCAGGCCATTCCAGCAGTGGAATGGGATTATGTTGAAACTTCAAAAAAAGAAGTGGTGTCATTAGCCATCAAACCTGAAAAATACACTTTTCCCAAAAGTTTTCCACAATTTTGGCCACTGCTGTAGTCTGCAATTATTATTTTTTTAATTACAACAGATTTAGGTATTAACTTTTGACTATCTAATGCAGGGATGTCAAACGCGCAGCCCACAGACCAGACGCATCACACGCTGGCCACGCCCACCCCGCATTTTAGCGAAGGGAAAAGAAGTCGTGATACGTCACATGACAACAACGTGATGCTGCGAGTTTGACACCCCTGAATTAGTGTAACATTTTCAAAAGTCTGTAAGCATGATTTTCTCCTGTATATGGAGGATCATAAAATTTGAGCGTTCTGTTTTGTTTCAGAGTAAAAGATATAAAAGGAAAGGGAAACCCGGGCGGGATAATGGTTTGACATCTATAAATCCAGGAGACACAGCATTATCCATTCCTCAGATTACTTACGACTTCATTGATGATCAAGAAGACAAGAAAGAATTGAATTTCTACCTCGATGAACCTGCAGGTAAACTATTGACTGTCTCTTTTGGGCTTGGTACTTTTTGGGTTAGTACATCCTAGATTCCGAAGAGACACAACTGCTTTAATGAGCTGGAGACTCAATACTTCCAGAACTATCCTGACATCTGGATGTGTTGTGTTCAACAAAAGAAGGAGCCCTTCAATGACACCATCAGGGTCGTCATTTTAATTATTTGGACCATATTTTATGGACAACCCTGGGTGTACCGTACTCTTGCATGCGTCAAAGTGTTTTCCTAATTGAATTGCAAGCATGTCACAGTTCATGTGAGCTTTTAAGTCTACCAAAAGGTATTTCATTTTCTTTGTGTACAACAGGAGTAGTCAACCTGGTCCCTACCGCCCACTAGTGGGCGTTCCAGCTTTCATGGTGGGTGGTAGGGGTTTTGTCCGATACTGAAGCACTTTTATTTTTAAAAAAATTTAATTGACTTTTAAAAAAATTTTCATAGCATTATTTAAAAACATTTTCATTAAGTTTTCATAAAATTCACTGTGACAATGATATGCTTTAACTTGCTGTAACTCTGCTTTATAAATTTTATAAAGTAAAGTTACTTCCCTACTTTATAAATCACCATTACTGTGGAACCGGTGGGCGGTTAGAAAATTTTACTACTAACAGAGATACAAAAGTGGGCGGTAGGTATAAAAAGGTTGACTACCCCTGGTGTACACTGTTCTTTTAAAACCTGAGCAAGTCAGCTACTTAGGATCTTTAGTAGCCCACAACATAAAAAAAGAAAATTGAAATATTCTTATAGTTTCATTGACAAGGTGGTGGGGGCGGGTTGGGATAACAGATTTGAGCTTTGTGGAATTCCTTACACAGTCATTTTATAGTTTGTGGAATAGCCCTTATTTCCAACTGAAATGAAACTGAGATTCCCTGCGGGATTTCACTATGGAGTCAAGCTTTGTGAAATTGTATCCGGATAATTTAACATCTTAGGATGGAGTTAAGCAGTTTTCCTTCATTCCAGGGGTGAAATCCAGCAGGTTCTGACAGGTTCTGGAGAACCGGTAGCGGAAATTTTGAGCCGTTTGGGGAACCGGCAAATACCACCTCTGACTGGCTCCAGAGTAGGGTGGGAATGGGGATTTTGCAGTATTCTTCCCCTGGAGTGAGGTGGGAATGGGGATTTTGCAGTATCCTTCCCCTGCCACGCCACCAAGCCACGCCATGCCCATCAAGCGCATGAAACAGAAACGGTATTTTAAAAAAAAATTGAATTTCACCACTGCTTCATTCCCCTGATTCGTAGATTTAGATACAACAGGAAAAAAGAAAAGTGAAAAACAATTCTGAAATTTATCAGTTTATGTTAGAATCCTTGATGGTCTCTGAGCTTGGTTATTTGCTTGCAGAAATTTCATCACCCTACTAGGTAACATCATCAGTGCTAGTGAGTGTGTGGTTTACTCCCTATTTATATAGCATGGTTTGCCCTGTCGGTGTTGGTGAGAGTAGCTTTTTGTTTTCTCTTTTGAATAGCATACAAATGTGGTTTATCTCTGTCTATTGATGGCGGATTTGTCGGAATGCCAAGCTTCTAGGAATTCCCTAGTGTGCTTGGATCTAGCTTGGCCTAGGATGTTCCCAGTTTCCCAGTTGAAAAGATACCCCAGTTTGTCCATGTTTGGTGGGATTAAAGAGTTTGTATATGTTGTGCCTCGTCCGCTTTCCCCGCAGCCGGGGCCTTCTTATCTGCTTCCGAATGCTGAGGAATGTCCTAGCATGCCTCCCGGCCCCAGCCCTGGCTCCATGCCCAGACAGGCTGAGGAGGAAGAAGCGCCTCCAGTCCCCAGCCCTGGCTCCATGCCCAGGCAAACGGAGCAACTAGACCCCTCCCCCTCCCCCACAGCATGTGAGCCTGAAGGTCAATTACCAACAGCTGCAGACTGGAGTGACTCTTGCTTCAGGAGAATTGATAAGCGGCGTCAACAGAAAGAAGGGAGGGGCAGGCCGGGATAAGTGCTGAGTCATGGAGCCACACCCCATGGCCTATATAAAGGATCTGCTTTCTGGCATTCTCTGAGTCAGGCAAAGTCTACCTTATCTTGCTGAAATCACTTTCTGGTCTCCTGCCTGCCTTGTGAACTTTGCTAGGACTTTGGCAGAGCTGCAGAGGCACACCTGATTCGGATTTCCCTGACCCGGCCGTCAGCGGAGGAGTGGGACACGACAGTATAGTGTGTTCTAACTGCTACTTGATGTTTCTGAATGTGCTCTGCTTGTCTTCTGTCTGTCTATTGTACATAGTGGCTGTAATAGTCATAGAATCATAGGGCTGGAAGCAGGGGTGAAATCTACTTACTTTCCTTACCAGTCCGAAGTGCGTGTGTGTGCATCACATGCACGCATAGACTTTCTGTGCATGCGCAGAAGGTAAAAAAACACACTACTTCCTAGTTAAAACCGGGAAGTAATGACACCCGTGTGGGTGGACAGAGCTTCCCTCAGCCAACGTTACCAGATCACTGAACTACCGGCAAAGATTGCTACCAAATCAATCGCGTGATCCAGTCCGATCCAGGAGCATTTCACCCCTGTCTGGAAGGGTCCTCAGAGGTCCTTTAGTCCAACCTCCTGTGCAAGGCAGGAGTTCTTAATTCCATCCCAGACAAATTGCTGTTCAATGTTTTCTTGAAAACCTCCAGCGATGGAGCACCACAACTCTGGGAGCCGAGCTGTTTCATTGACTAATTGTTCTCATCATCCGGACATTTTCCCTTAGTTCCAGACTGGTTCCCCCTGTTGTGGTCCATCAGCAGCCTACAGAGCTGGCAATGGAGTTGGACAGTGAAGAGGCTGAGGTGAGGCTAGGGCCACTGGGAAGTGAGGTGCAGACTCCAGAGCCTCCAGAGACTGATAGTAGTGAGGCAGAGGAACAGGAGGAGCCTGTTCCTAATGCACGCATGAGAAGAGCTGCCAGAAGGCAAGAGCAGCTCAAGCAGAGAGGACAACTCGGGAGTAGGGCCAAGAGATGATTGCCCTCTCCCATAAAGCTTAAAATAGACCAGCAACGGTGTTTCAGCTTTGCCGGAAAACAATGTTGTAGCTGCATCTTCTGCTTCGTCCTCTGCTTCGTGTATGCCTGGATGTTTGCCAGGAAGGGCCTTTGGCTGTTTGCCTAATTGGGCTAAGGTTTGTGAGATAACTGAGGAATTTGTTTTGGGAGGCATTTGTTTTACTTTGAATTGAACGAGGCTGTGAATGAAGTAATTCCCAGCTGTTTGAATAAAGTTTGTTTTTCCACGGACTAAGCTTATCACTACCTACTTGGGCCTGGGTCACAACACCTCCTGTGTCTACTTACTTTCCATCCATTGCTTCTTATCCTGCCCTCAGGTGCTTTGCAGAATAAACCAATCCCTCTTTTCTGTGACAGGCCTTCAAGTGTTGGTAGATGGCTACCATGTCACCTCTAAGCCTTCTCTTTGCTAGGATAAATGTACCTAGTTCCCTTAGATGTTCATCGTATGGTTTAGCCTCCAGATCCCTTATCATCTTTTTGCTCTTCTCCGCACTCTTTCTAGGACCTCAGTATTTTTTGGGGGGTACCAAGGTGACCAGAACTGAACGGAGTAATCCAAGTGTGGCTTTACTAGTCAGGTGTGAAAGACGAGGTCCACATGTAAAGGTTCAATTAAAGTGACTTAACTGATATAGCTTAAACTTAGGAATCTTCTCAAGTAATGGCCAGCAGGTGCTTAGAGTTAGAAAGGTCAACAGTACTCAATAAGAGTTGGACTTAGTTTGGTTATGTTACGCAGGGAATCTAGGCTGATCCCTTTTTGTGTGAGATGAAACAATCAGTGATATTGTTCTGTCTCCTTCCCCACTTCAGACCCACGAACTGGCCTTCAGCCAGTGGATTCACAGCTCTTATCAGTCCTGACAGAGAAATCTCGGCTGCCTGCCAAAGTTCAAACAAATGACTCATGTAGCAAGATTTTAAGCTCTTTTTGAAACAGTTCAGCTAAACTTTTGCTTCCCATGGAGTGAGAGCAGTCCCAAAGCTCCTTATATATCCTGTGGGGTGGAGCTCCTGCCCCACCCTTCCTTTTGATGATGCCGCCTCTTTAATCTTCTGAAGCGCGGGTCAAGCCAAGCTTGATTATTATTATCAGCTGGGTCTGAAGGCGTAGCCTGGGGAAGGGAGGAATCAGGGGATGACGGCCTCATTACGTCCTCCGACTGGTCTGGTTCTGGCTCCTGGAGCCGAGCCAAAGGAATCGGTGCTCCCGAGGTAAGCCTTACCGGCCCTTCCCCCTCAGAGTCACTTTTGGGCATGGGGCCAGGTTCAGGGGCTGGAGTCAGAACACATTCCTTGGAAAACCTTCCAAACTTAGATCGTGCATAATTTACATTTACCAAAGAAGGTAGCAAACCGACGTGCAGTCCTTTAATATTAATCCAGACAGAAAAGTGGGTAGTGGAATTGGAGACTGTGACTCATCTATAATGGGCTGGTTGTGGCAGATTCTACAACATAGGAGAGAGAGGGAGCGATAGAGAGAGAGAGAGAGAGAGAGCGCTAGTGCAAAAAGTGGAACTTGTGAAAATTTTGAACTTTTCTGATGAAAGCTTTATTTTTTTCTTCCCCAAGTGAAGGACACTTTGAAAGTTCTCACGCAGATTGCTCCCCATGTCGTAGTTGGGGTTGTTTGTAGAACAATGGGATAATCTTCCCACTTAGGATCAATTTAGAAACCGCTAAGAACTATGAGGGCCTCCTTTTGAACACGTTGCATCCTTCTTCCTCCATTAGGTCTTACACGGATGTTCAAGCAAACAGGTAGGTTGGAAAAAAACAAAACCCACCACTGTGAATATGCGAGTCATTTTAAACAAGCATATAAATCTCAGCGATGCAGACCTTCGCTTAATAAAAAATCTATATTTATCCATTGATAGAATGTACACTTTTTTCTTTCCTTTGTATTCAATACGTTAAGGCATCCGAACAATGAAAAATTAAGAATCTAAATCTGTTGTACTGAAATAATATATTAAAATGGATAAGATGGGGCAATAGATGGCTTAAATAGTTATATTTAATAATATGTTAGATGACTGAGTTAATTGCATATTGATACTTTATGGATATATCTTTTGTTTCTTCAAATGTCACTTATTTGATTACTATTCTGTATATTCTTTTCTGACTATATTAGCATATATTTTGATTATATTTAAACATACCATAACTTCTGGTTGTTATATTTCATTAATACAATTCTGTCTGCCTGCCTGCCTGCCTGCCTATCTATCTATCTGTCTGTCTATCTGTCTGTCTGTCTGTCTGCTGTCTGTCTATCATATAATAATCTATCTCTATCTGTCTGTCTATCTGTCTACCGTCCGTCATATATCATTCCTATCTTTTTTCCATCCATCCATCCATCCATCCATCCATCCATCCATCCATCCATCCAATCTTTTATCCATCCATGTCCGTCCATCTGTCCATCTGTCCATCTGTCCGTCTAATCTGTCTGTCTGTTTGTTTGTCTGTCTGTCTCTCTCACTCTCTCTCTCGTCTATCTTTATCTATCTGTCTGTCTATCATCCATCATCCATCCTTCCTATCTTTTTTCCATTCATCCATTCAATGATCCTTCCTATCTTTTTTCCATCCATCCATGTCTGTCTCTCTGTCTGTCTGTCCATCCAACCATCTTCTCTCTCTCTCTCTCTCTCTGTCTCTCTCTCTCTCTCCAGACAGAGATATAATAAGACAGTATGCTTGAATTTTGTGGATGGATATATGCTCTTCCATCAGACTTTCTTTATGTCTAGGCCTTAAGGCTTAAAGGCCTTAAGTATGAAATTGTGCCACCTCATGTCTACTTCCCTGGAAGGCGAACAAACGGGCCTTGCTTTACATGGGCCCTGCTTTAAATCACTGCATAGATAAACCAAAACCAACTTGTCTGCTGCTTTTTGTCTGCCATTTTACCGAATGTTTGGGCCCTGTATGAATTTTCCTTAGAGTGAATCTGTACTTCAGGTGTCTAGAAACTAGTCATTTTTTAAAAAAATAATAATAAGCAAAACGAAGTAAAATAAACAAGTTACATGATCATGATTTATCACTTGTTGCTTGTATGTACACTGAGAGCTTATGCACCGGAGACAAATTCCTTGTGTGTCCAATCACACTTGGCCAATAAAGAATTCTATTCTATTCTACAACGGCACTGAAAAAAGTGACTTATGACCGTTTTCCACACTTACAACCGTTGCAGCATTCCCATGGCCCCATGACCAAAATTTGGATACCTGGCAACCGGCTCATATTTATGACGGTTGCAGTGTCCCAGGGTCTTGTGAATCATTGTTTGTGGCCTTCCAACAAGCAAAGTCAATGAGGAAGCCAGATTCACTTAACAACCGTGTTACTCATTTAAGAACTACAGGAATTCACTTGTGACAAGGTTACATCTCATAACGGAGATTATGATAAAGGGACTACATGTTTAGTTTTGCATGTACTGACAGCAGTAAGGATTGTGTTTGCAAAATACTGGAAAAATGAGAATACCCCTCCCGATAAGGATGTAATTTGGAAGATGCTACCAGTGATGGCTAACCTTTTTGCCATTGCATGACAGGAGGGGGGCCTGGGGGGGTCACACATGTGTGTGCCCACATCCATAATTCTATGCACCCCGCACATTTGTGAGCGATCCCCCCTCCACCCGCTCTCCCTGCTCCTGGCACGTGATGGCCTGGTAGGCCTGTTTTTCTCTTTCACCTGGCTCCAGAGCCTTTCTAGGAGTCAGGGGAGGGAGGGGAGTCTGGGACCGTAAGTTGGCAAACGGGCCATTTTCGGCCTCCGGAGGACCTAAAGGGGGGTGGGGAAGGCCATTTTCGCCCTCCCCAGACTCCTAGAGAGGCCCTGGAGGCTGGGGAAAGCAAGAAATGGGCCTTCCAGTTCCACCGGAAATTGGCAAATGGGCCGTTTTCAGCTTCCAGAGGACCCCTGGGGGGATGGGGAAGGCCATTTTTGCCCTCCCCAGACTCCTAGAGAGGCTCTGGAGCCAGGTGAGAGAGAAAAACAAGTCTTCCCTCCCCCAAGGCTCTCCAGAGGCAGGAAACAGCCTGTTTCCCTACTTCTGGTGGGCCCAGAAGGCCCGGAAATCAGCTGGCCGACGCGCACATGTGCACCAGAGCTGAGCTCACATGCCCACTGATATGGCTACACATGCCACCTGTGGCACGCGTGCCATAGTTTCGCCGTCACAGTGTGTTGTGTCTTGCCCGCTCTCACAGCAGCCGGGGCCTTCTTCTCGCTCCTGAACACGGAGGAATGTATGCCTCCCGGCCCCAGTCCTGGCTCCATGCCCAGACAAGCTGAAGAGGAGGGGGCACCTCCCGGTCCCAGCCCTGGCTCCATGCCCAAGCAGGCTGCAGAGGAGGGAGCACCCCCCGGCCCCAGCCCTGGCTCCATGCCCAGGCAAACGGAGCAGCTAGACCCCTGCCCCTCCTCCACAGCATGTGAGCCTGAGGAAGGTTTATTTCCAACAGCTGCTGATTGGAGTGACCCTCGCATCAGAAGACTGGATAGGCGGAGGCAACAGAAGGAAGGGAGGGGCAGGCCTTAATGAGTGCTGAGTCATGGAGCCACACCCCATGGCCTATATAAAGGACCTGTTTTCTGGCATTCTCTGAGTCAGGCAAAGTCGAACTTATCTTGCTGAAGTCACTTTCTGGTCTCTTGCCTGCTCTGAGGACTTTGCTAGGACTTTGGGCAGAGCTGCAGAGGCAAGCCTGATTCGGATTTCCCTGACCCGGCCGTCAGCGGAGGAGTGGGACACGACACAGTGCTAGACTATGCTGAGATGGACAGACTGACTTTAAAAATAAAAGACAAAGAGGGCACAGGATATTACTTGATATGGAATAGATTTTATGAGTGGTTAGAGATAAGAGGTAAAAATTAGATGAAGAAAGATTATTGCATGAATTAAATATAAAGATACTTTATAACTATAAATATGCCAATATATTTAACAGATTTTTTTTTTATTTTTGTCACAACAGTATACACAAACATTGTCATAAATAAAACGACATATCTTGAAGAAAATATATATATACGTATATATAAGTAAAAAAATATGCATCAACTATATTAATTTGAAATAATGAAGGGAACAATAGGACAGGAATGGTAGTCACTTTTGTGCTCTTATGCACGCCCCTTATAGTCCTCTTAGGAATGGGATGAGGTCAATGAGATTTATAAATAAGCTAATAGAAAAAGAAATTTAGCCAAAACTATTCTGTTACGTTATTACCATTGTTACCAATAATATCTGTGTTAATGTTTTTTACTGTCTTTTCTTTGTTGTTCGTTTGTAAATGATATATACCCTGACAATACACTGTATTCAAAATGTTTACGAATAAAAAAAACCCACCTGTGACAAGAAAGATCATAAAATGGGGCCCAACTCACTTAACAACTGTCCCGCTTAGCAACGGAAATCTTGGGCTCAATTGTGGTCGTAAGTCAAGGACCACCTATATCAACAAAATGCATCTTGGCCCTTAAAGCTTCAGTTGATAAACTCTACCTTAGAACTGCCAGAAGAAAGAAGACTTACCTACAATTGGAGAATGGATTAGTAAAGTATCAAATTTAGCAGAAATGGCAAAAATTTCTGCCTACTTGAAAGACTGAACACAAGAAAAATATATTTTGGAATGGAGAAAGTGGATTGATTATATTCAAAATAAGTATCAGATTAAAAAATATCAATTAGTTTTTGAGTGAAGTTAGGAATTGCTATGTATTAGAGTTTAAGAAAGAAGGGAATTGATAGTGTGATGGTGTGATGGTGTGAAATGGAATATGTTTTATGTTATATTTTAGATTATGTTTGTTAGTTACAATACCCTGTATTCTGTTCTGGGAAGTCTCGGGGGGGAGGGGGGAAATGGGGGGGAAGGGGAAGATTATAAATTGATTGATTGCCATTGTACAGGAATAATGGTAGAATTAAACAAGTTGGAATGGTGTAAAGTCGGGACTGCTCAGTAACCACTCCCGAAGGGAAAGGGTAAGGAAAGAGGAGTAAAGAAGGAAGAAAGTAGGTAGGCAGGTAGGTAGGTAGGAAAGAAGGGAGGGAGAAGAAAGGATAGGAGGAGAAGAAGGAGGAGAAGATAGAGGGTTAGAAAGGATGGTAGTGAGAAGTGGGAAAGAGGTGGGGAAGTAGGAAAGCGAGGAGAAGGATGGTGGGGAAAGTTGAAGAAGGATGAGAAGGGTAGAAAGGATTAAGGGAGAGAGTGGCAGTCGAGCAGCCCTGATGGAGTATAATTTGAGTATAGGATCGATTGTTGGATAAGTGATTGTATTGTACACTGGTCAAATTGTGGGAATTATTATGGAAAATAAAAATTTGGTGGATTTTACAAAATGTTCTGAAAAGAAGATAAAGTTCCTGATGCAATTTTTCTTGTTGGGAATTATTACGGATTGTACAGTAATTGAGACTAAATTGATTTTAAATCTAATAACTGCAGCAAGATTACTAATAGGACAATATTGGAAGAAAAAGAAGTACCAACAATAGAAGAATGGATATTGAAAGTTGCCAATTTGGCTGAGATGGCGAAGATATCAGCCTTTTGAAAGACAATACGCAAGAAAGATACTTAAAGGAATGGAAAAATGGATTGACTATATTCAACGAGATATCAGACTAAGAGTTATCAGACTGTTTTGAATGATTATGATGTATTATTTTGATTGCTTTTGGGGAAGTTAGGAATTGCTATGTATTAGAGTTTAAGAAAGAAGGAATTGATAGTGTGATGGTGTGAAATGGAATATGTTTTATGTTATATTTTAGATTATGTTTGTTAGTTACAATACCCTGTATTCTGTTCTGGGAAGTCTCGGGGAGGGGTTGCGAAGGGAGGGGGGAGGAGGGGGGGAAAGGGGGAAAAAAAATTTTGTAAAACTTTTTGAATAAAAAAAAAAGAAATGTACCCTGAAAAAAAAATGTTTACGAATAAAAAAAACCCACCTGTGACAAGAAAGGTCATAAAATGGGGCCCAACTCACTTAACAACTGTCCCGCTTAGCAACGGAAATCTTGGGCTCAATCGTGGTCGTAAGTCAAGGACCACCTATATCAACAAAATGCATCTTGGCCCCTAAAGCTTCAGTTGATAAACTCTACCTTAGAACTGCCAGAAGGAAATCCTTCCCCTACCTGTTTGTTTGAACCGATTTTCAAACAAATGCCTTCAGTCACTGAGGACCGAGAATAGTGGGTGGGGGAAAAGCGACAGAAGAGGATAACTATAGCTCAAGGTTGAACTCTGGAGTCCTTGGTGCTCTGTGAGCCTAACATCATCAGTGTGAGGAAGTATGGGGATTGCTCCAGGGTTGGGCTTCAACAACTCTGCCCGGTTGCTGGGTGGGAATGGCCATGGTGGGTGTGACCTAGTCAACCTCCTGCACCACGGCAGGGGGGGGCGTTTTTGCCCTCCCCAGGCTCTGGAGGCTTAACTTGAGCCTCTGTGGGGGTGGGGTGAAAATGTCCTCCCCAGGCTCTGAAACGGGCCCATTTCCAGCCTTCCCGAACTTCCAGTAGGCCCATTTTTTGCCTTCTCCGAGCCTCCATGTGTATCCTGTACTTACTTGCATCCAAAACGGTCCACGTGGAGACTCCTGGGAGAGTCAGGATGGGGTGGGTGGGGACAGCCAGGAGTGGGATTTGGGGGTTCTCTGAACTGCACAGAATCTTAGCTAGAGGTTCTCCCGAACCCCTGCAAACCCCCAGCAGACCACCCTTGGATTGTTCCCATTTGCATACAGTAGCTTATTCATATAGAAAAGATGTTGAGACTCTAGAAAAGACTGTAGAGTTGAGACTCTAGAAAGGGTGCAGAGAAGAGCAACAAAGATGATTAGGGGACTGGAAGCTAAAACATATGAAGAACGGTTGCAGGAACTCGATATGTCTAGTTTAATGAAAAGAAGGACTAGGGGAGACATGATAGCAGTCTTCCAATATGTCAGGGTCTGCCACAAAGAAGAGGGAGTCAAACTATTCTCCAAAGCACCTGAGGGCAGGACAAGAAGCAATGGGTGGCAACTAACCAAAGAGAGAAGCAACTTAGAACTAAGGAGAAACTTCCTGACAGTTAGAACAATCAATAAGTGGAACAATTTGCCTCCAGAAGTTGTGAATGCTCCACCACTGGAAATTTTAAGGAAGACGTTGGATAGCAATTTGTCTGAAATGGTGTAGAGTTTCCTGCCTGGGCAGGGGGTTGGACTAGAAGGCCTCCAAGGTCCCTTCCAACTCTGTTATTATGTTATGTTATGTTATATACAGTAGAAAAGGACATGCTAAGGAAATTGGCTTCCCTAGCTAGATTAATGTACGTTCCATTTCCCATTTTCACCTTCTAAACTTAGTCAAGAAACATTTGGAAGCCAACAGCGGTGGGATGTCGAGAGCCAGCAGCTTCATGGAAGATGTGGACCTGACAGCTGAAGAGGCCCTTCTGCCTGCTGTAACAGATGTCTCACAGTAAGTCCAATTGTTATATTTTCCTCTTAGGATGGTTTAATCTGTCTCTGTGGATGTTTTTAATCTGAATGCATAGCTGGATGGCAAGCCTCGGGGGTCTATGTTGCTTGTGAGTAGCGAGTAGATGCCTTAGGTGGGCAACCTTTGCAAGAGGGAACACCTTTAGGATTTTGACAGCATGTCGTAGATGCGTTCACAACGTTGCTTGCACGGGAAGGAGAAATCTTTGCCCGTTCACTAAATAGCTGCCATGTTGGACAGAAAGCTAAACTCTCTGAGGCAATCTCATCTCTTGGTTCATCATCATCTTTTAATGGAGTCTGGACAACTGAATGGAGCTGAGTGTTTACTGACCGGATATCCTTCCTGTCACCTGACCTGGGGCGCTCACATTGCAGCACTGGTCAAAAGGGCCCAGCAGAGATTATACTACCTGAGACTTCTCAGGAAACAACAACTGAATGAAAAACTGCTGGTGACCTTATACCGCTGCACCATAGAGAGTATTTTAACTTACTGCACCTGTGTATAGTTTGCTAATTGCACGGGGCAGATAGGATAGCGCTCCAGAGGGTCAACATCATTGCCCAGAGGATCATTGGTTGCCCTCTCCTCTCCTTGGAAGAGCTTTATAGCTCCTGCTGCCTTAAGAAAGTTCAAAACATTCTTAAAGACCCATCTCATCCTAGGCACCCGTTGTTGTTGTTGTTGTTGTTGTTTTTTTGAACTATTACCATCTGGCAGACGGTACAGGTCAATAAAAGCAAGGACAAATAGGCTGAAAAACAGCTTCTATCCCAGAGCGGTAACTATACTGAATTCTACTATTACTAATGCAATATCGGGTTTTTAGTTCAATTGTATAGAATGTGAAGGCTGTGTGTTTGTGTTTTATTTTTACAGTTATAATGTACACTGAAGATGGCATTTAATTTCATTGTACGAGGTGCAATGACAATAAACTAAACTAAACTAAACTCTATCTAGGATCAAACTCACAGCCTCCTGATTGTGAGGCGAGAGCTCCACCTCTAGCCTACCACACCACTCAACCTCATCTCTTGGGTGATGGTCCGTAAATGTTCAGATGCAACAATCACATCACAAATGACCAGTGGGTCTCAGCAATCCCTTTTGTGATTCCCAGAAACATTCCAATAAATGAGTACAATGGTTAACCTCCTAGGTTTTATGGGAAGTGTTAATAGTTCTGCGTGCTTTTATGCTTTCTTCTAAATTACATTTGAGATTTAGAGTTTTAGTATCAGCTTATATGCAATATAATTTAGTTAAAGAATAGTAGGCTGGAAATGAACTAAATTCTGAGAATTGTACTAACTTATCACGGCTTCAGCTTGTGATTTCCAAAATATCTGCTTCAATTCCAAATACCTCCAGTTTCCTCCAGTTCACTGTACTGATCTGTTCTGCATTTTGGTCATTCAGCTAGGATTCACTGTACAATGTGAAGAATTATTGATTATTTGATAGAATCTCTGAACTTTTGATTGTCTGGATCATGGCAATCAGCATAATTAAAAATATTTACAAACCGTTTAATAAGTGATTGATAGTGCTCTTCTTCTAATCATGATCCTTAGGCCTGAAAGGGTAGTTAATCAAACTATAAATCAGAATTTTCGACCACAGGGCCAGTTCTCTAGGAACATGTATTTATTCTACGTATGTGAAGTAATAGTCTTTGATTTGGATTTTAGCATCGGGGAGGATGACTTATGTAAGCAAAAGGGAAAGTAATTCAAGGATTCAGCCCTACAGATTGGAAAATTCCTATGCCCTAAGATATTTCAGGAACTGTTTCATCTACAAAATAATATCGTGTATTTTTTTTTGTTTTCTGCATTGGTTGGTAAAAAAAAGGCATGAAGGATGTTGCTTCATTTTGATTGTTGGACATTAGAGGGTGCTCTATCATAATAAAATCATTCCCTGTTCTCCTGCTGTTCACCTTTCAGCAAATGAGCCAGGACGAAATGTGTATTTTGAGCCAAGAATTGCAGAATGAGCGAGTGAGGTTATTCTAGCAACCGAATTTAACATTAGGTTAAATCACTCGCTTTGTTACAGATGCTGTTTTAATAGAACGAAACACTCCATTTGGAATCCTTGACAGGAGCAGATGCAAATAATTAATAAACATTTCAACATTATGATGTATTTGAGGCACATAATTAGTTTATTGTGAAAATCAGTCTGCATTGGACAACTAGACCATAAGATTCGTAAAGGCATCTCTTGTGTCTGTTTATAAATGTTTCTCGATTTTAGCAACTTTAAGAGGCTTGGATTTCAACTCCCAGAATTTCCCAGCCAGCCATGTAATCAGTTTTTGAGATCTTCTGAGAAGCAAAGTCAATGGGGAAGCCTGATTCACTTAACAACCGAGTTACTAACTTATCAACTGCAGTGATTCACTTAACAGCCGAGGCACGAAAGGTGGTAAAATGGGGCCAGATTCACTTAAATGTCTCACTTAACAACAGAAATTTTGGTCGTAAGTCAAGGACTACCTGCACTACTCTTCAGTTAGGCCTCTGTTAAAGTCCTGAATTCCTTCACTGATTTCTATGGGCAGCTTTCAAGTGTCTAAAGATCATATTCATAACTTCAGGAAGGGTTATTTGTATCTCCTTCCTGCTATAGTGTTGAGCTCAGGGGTGAAATCCAGCAGGTTCTGACAGGTTCTGGAGAACCGGTAGCGGAAATTTGAGTAGTTCAGAGAACCGGCAAATACCACCCAGAGTGGGGTGGGAATGGAGATTTTGCAATGTCCTTTCCCTGGGGTGGGGTGGGAATGGAGATTTTGCAGTATCCTTCCCCTGCCACACCTACCAAGCCACACCATGTCCACCAAGCCACACCTACAGAACTGGTAGTAAAAAAAATTGGATTTCACCACTGATTGAGCTAATCAATATTCATCTATCCATCCATCTATCTAAAAATGCAATTTATCTATCTCTGGCTCAGTGGGGCCCAAGTCCTATATCCCAGGGTCTGCATTCCACAATTTTAGAATGAATCAAGAGAAAACCGCCTTCTCTAAGTCAGGGAAGCCAATTTCTGCCAGCGTCTCCTCCATATTTTAGAAGTCATGTCATTTTGAAAGGGCCGTTAAGTTCCCCAAATCAGACACAAACCACTTAGGGCTCTGAGGTCAAAGGGTCATTTTAAAGAATGCATGGTAAGCATCTGGAAATCAGCCCTTGTCTTTTCGGTGGATGTTGTGATTAGAGAAGTGGGGCTTAATCGATGTTCATAGCTCTATTTTTGAATCTTTCCCAAAGTCGTCCTTGGCACCTTTGAATCCAGAGCGTGTTCAAGCAGAATCAAATATCGCAAATAAATAAGTAATCAGCATTCCTGTTTTTAGCCAAACAGAAAAATAAATAAATGAAGAGAGCTTATTTGGAGCTATCCAAGGTCCTGTTTCTTGTTGCTTTCTGTCTTACGTGTTTGCTGTCGCTTTTATGACCCTTTGAGTATTAACTACACAAAGGACAAGGTCATCTGGCTCATTTAGTAAGATATAACTCGTAAAAGCCAAAATATCAGTTCTGGTAACTGGAAACAAGGCCTTGGGAAAATACACCTCTTCTCAGGTTCAGTTAGAAACTTAACAGAATAGAATAACAGAATAATAGGGCTGGAAAGAACCTTGGAGGTTTTCAGTCCAAACTCCAAGTCTAATTCCAAGCAGGTGACCCTATACCAGTGGTTCTCAACCTTTATAGTGCTGCGACCCCTTTAATACAATTCCCCACGATGTGGCGACCCCAACCGTAAAATTATTTTCGTTTTGAATTTATTGCGCCTGAAGCTGTATTGGCTAGCGATCTGAACTGCTTGCGATTGCCTTGAGGACAGAGGCATTAAAGCGGAGACTCCTCCCCTATTAAGTTTATCGCACCTGAAGCCAGATTAGGCTAGCGATTGGGAGTGATTGCAGCTGGCTTGAGAAGGAGACATCAGAGCAAAGATTTCTCTCTTTTTTAATTCATTGCGCCTGAAGCCGAATTCGGCTAGCGATTTGAAGAGCCTGCAGCTGGCTTGTGAAGTCAACCATTGGAGCGCGATTCTTCGACTCGCAAGTATACTTCCCATATTTCCGATGGTCTTAGGCGACCCCTGGCAAATCATCATTCAATCCCCAACGGGGTCCCGACCCACAGGTTGAGAACCGCTGCCCTATATCATTCCAGAAAAGTGGCTGTCCAGTCTCTTCTTAAAAGCTTCCAGTGATGGAGCATTCACAACTTCTGGAGGCAAGCCCTTCCATCGGTTAATTGTTCTCACTGTTAGGAAATTTCTCCTTAGTTCTAGTTCTTCTCTCCTTGTTTAATTTGTGTCTATTCTTTCTTGTCTTGCCCTCAGGTGCCCTTGGCAAATAAGTTGACCCTCTCTTCTTTGTGGCAGGCCCTCAAATATCAGAACACTGCTATCATGTCACCCCTGGTCTTTCTTAAAAGTGGACCAGACAAACTCATTTCGCTTAGCTGTTCTTCATATGTTCTAGCCTACCCCCTAATCATCTTTATTGCTCATTTCTACACTCTTTCCAAAGTTTGTGTTGTACTGCTGGACCCTAGCCCTGGAGTGAAATCTACTTACCTTCCTTACTGGTTCAGAAGTGCATGTGCTGCGTGTGCGCGCACGCCCTCTGTGCATGCACAAAACCTTTCTGTGCATGTGCTGAAGGTACAAAACACCACTACTTCCTGGTTAAAACCAGGATGTAACGACAGCCAGGCTGGTTGGCAGAGCCTCGCACTGCGATTGCTACCAGTTCTCCGAACCACCAGCCAAGATTGCTACTAGATCGGGCAATCCAGTCCGAACTGGAAGCATTTCACCCCTGCCCTAGCCTCCATCTTTTAGGGGTCCAATCAGGTTTCCAGAAAAGCTCAGTAACTACCTAGGCTCATTTCCCCACATTTTTGGCAAAAAAAGCTTAGTTGGACTGTAAATGTATAGTAACCTAAAAGCTTTTGCATTCCATGGAATCTGAATATGTGTTTTGATGGATGGATGGATGGGCATGCCATCAAGTTGGTGTTATTTGTAAAATAGGGAAACCTTCTTCAGAAGCAGCATATGTTTTGGGATAGCTTTTTGAAAGAAGGTAAAACAAGAGGGTTAATATTTGGGGAATAAAAGCATTTTCTTTCCCGATTCTCTGGACAAAAATGTGTCTAATTATGTTATAGCAGGAGGACTTGAGAGAACAGTTTGAGATGAATTAGAGCATGTGAATTATTCTGGCAACTTGTACAGATCTCATAAACCATGGAACCAGTCACATCTAAAATCTTTCCCCAAGATCTGGTTCAGACCAAGAACTGGATACTTGGAAAAAATGTGCTTCCTGCTATTAGTCAGTGAGGAAATTATGGGCCCAGTTGAGATAGATCTCATAACAAATATTATGTGACTAACTTGGGAGGACTCTTCAGTTCATGAAGAGTAGCTATATTTCTTTGTTTGATATCTGAACTTGCCTTCTGTGGGGCAAGGATGAGGGAGAGAAGGAGATAGGATAGGGGAGGCTTCTGTGGGGCAAGGCTGAGGGAGAGAAGAGGATAGGATAGGGGAGGCTTTGGGGCAAGGCTGAGGGAGAGAAGGGAATAGGATAGGAGAGGCTTCTGTGGGGCAAGGCTGAGGGAGAGAAGGGGAGAGGAGAGGAGACATTTCTGTGGAGCAAGGCTGAGGGAGAGAAGGGGAGAGGAGAGGCCAATCATAACTACTCATTAATTTTCAAGCTTTAAGTGTCAATTTATCAAGCCCCATCATATAGGGGCTACGAAACATAGTTTCGTAGAGAAGCATGGATATCCAGCTAGTAAAATTATATATCATTGGAAAGATAATTAAATCAAGAATGTAATGCAATAACGTTTATGAAGGATTTGCTATTAGAATAGCAGTTACAGCAGTTATAAAGAAGAAAAGTGAAACACGTAGAAAAAAATGAGATTATACAAAAATTATTACATCAGTTAATATTTAGTTGGATCACCTTTAGCATGAATTACGGCCTTACAACGTCTTCCCATGGAGTGAACTAAGTCTTTCAGTTCTGCAGCTGTTATAATGTGAAACCAAGATTAAATGATGGCTTCTATTAATTGGGTTTTATTGCTGGGTCGCTTCTGACTAACAAGTTTCTTTAGTCAGCTCCATAGATTTTCAACTGGGTTAAGGTTGGGGTTATTCCCAGTCCATTCCAGCAGTGGAATAGGATTATCTTGAAACTCCCCCAAAAAAGTGGTGTTATTAGCCATCAAACCTGAAAAATAGACTTTTCCCAAAAGATTTCCACAATTTTGGCCACTATTGTAAATACTGTTCTGACACTCATTTTCCAACATGCTCCATATTTAACCTTGACAGAATATTTCTGCTTCCTTTTAGAAAAGGCCACATATCTTGAATTGGTTTTTGCTGATACCTGGCTCAGTTTTTTGGATTGTTTTTTTTCTCACAAAGAGCAGTGAGGCAGAGTTTTCTGCATTCTGCCAGGAATGAGGCTAATCCTCCGGAGAATTGCAACAGGGGTCTTTCGTTCTGTCTGTTTCCTTTATTAAGCAACCAAATTAAAAGGATTTATGCCAAGTACAAATATGTGCAAATGTTTACTTGGCTGCCAAGCCATCACTCAATTACTTAATTAACTTGTAAATTAGTAATCCAAAGCTTTTGTCCCAAGCTGGCCCAATTTTGATGAACCCACTGCTCCGGGATTTATGATGTTACTCCCAGGTATGTATGTAAGTATGTGTTTTGCGTATGTGTCTGGCTCTCTGTGTGTTTGTGGGTTCATTTATTTGATTATAGAATCATCTCTGGATGAGATGAGTGGCACACAAATGTAATAAAGGAATAAAGGAATACTGGGACCAACCTGTCTCCTGGGATTTGGTCTTTATATTATAGTATTCCACTAAACCAGGGGTGTCAAACTCAATTTCATTGAAGGCTGCATCAGGGTTTTGTTTGACCTCAGGGGTCAGGCTGGGCGTGCTCTGGGTGGGTGTGGCCAGCTTGATATCACTCGTGTCCGGGGCGAATGTGGTGGCCCAAGCGCTCTGCCAGCTAAAACAGGCTCCCGAGCTCCGTTTTCTGCTGGGACAGCCTCCTGCAGCCCTCTGCCAGCAAAAACAGAGCTCGGGAAGGCTGTGCATGGCCCTTGCGAGCTCCGTTTTTGGCTGGGACGGCCTCCTGTAACCCTCTGCCAGTGAAAACTGAGCTTGGGAGGGTGCACATGGCCCTCATGAGCTCCACTTTTAGCTTGGATGGCCTCTTGTAACCCTCTGCCAGCGAAAACAGAGCTCAGTAGGGCCGCATGCGGCCCTCCCGAGCTCCGTTTTCGCTGGCAGAGGCACCGCGGGCTGGTCCTTCAGTTTCCAGGATAGCCCTGTGGACCAGATCTAAGCACCCCACAGGCCAGATCCAGCCCGTGGGCTTTGAGTTTGACACCCCTGCACTAAGCCAATTTATCCTCTTGTCCTGCTTCATCCTGAGTCTAACCTTTGTCTTCTCTTTGCTCTGAAAGAATTTCTCAAGATCTTTCCCACTCAGGTAGCCACCTACTTTTTAAGTCCCTGAGTAATTTCTTCTTTTCCTTCAACCACCTTCTTACCTTCTTTGTCCGCAGAAATCTATTCATCACACCCAAACCCAGGTCAAAACTTGAGACTTCCCTACTTCAGCTTCTGCTGCATCCAAATTTAGATTGTTGTGGCAACATCTCACTTCAACCGGTGGGGCGGGGGGAGAGCTCCACACAGTACACTATCCATTTTTGTGTGTGTGAATTGCTAATTTTGAGCGTGGTGATTAAGAACATTTTTTTTCATGCTCCCCAAAACCCCGAATTCAGCATAGACTGCTTATTTTACAATCTTTACATTCACTGTGCAGATTTTGACATTTTCATTGTTAGTGCATGTAAATGGTTTTCTGTGATTAACAGGCAGAGCAATATCTTTTTATTAACATGCGTGGAATGAAGCAAACATATCCCACCTTGAACACAGGGCTTGTGGACTCTTTCTGTGGTCCTCAGTTGCTTTCTCTCACTTCTCAAATCCCTAAACTTGCCTTGATGAGTTAAATCCGTCCCACAGTCTAATCTGGTTGCCCTTCTCAATGAGAACACAATCGTTTTAACTTCTCTGTAATTCTTCCCACTAATTATCTGAACAATAATTTGATGGATTTCTAATACACGCGTGTTGCTTTTCTGACCGTGCTAACCACTAGACAGAAAATATTTTTTATATATATAAGTACTGTTACACTTTTATGAGTACAACTTATTGTTACGTGTCTTGCTCCCTTCCCCAATTTCTTAAAAGCTTTGAGACGGCATTCCTAGTTTCTTTGTTTCCTTAAAAAAAAAAACACCACCAAGCTATTTTTCCTTTTCATAGAGATGTAATATTCCCAAAGTGAGGATCAAATTAGGATTAAGGCCATTCAGCCATCTGACAAATGCAGGAATAACAAGCAATAGAGGTTTCATGGATAGTCTGGCCAAATCATTAAGTTTTCTGCTGGCACCGATAGTCAGCCAGGCTGTGTGCCAACCATAACTCAAACAGAAAGGAATTCCAGAGTCGGGCGCTTATCTTAACAATGGCCTTGTTTGGTGGCTGTATGGTGATTTCCTGCCTGTGTGGCATCACTAAGGGGCCATTCCCACCGGATCATAGTGGCCAGGCCGGCATCTAAGGAATACACAATCCCGCTGGGGGCCCTCTAAGTTGTGAAGGAGCGCTGAAGGAGTCTCAACAGCAACAATTTCACTTTCACATGCCCACTTTCACGATCTATTGGCTTTTTCAGCCGTTTAGGGGCATCGTTGCGTGCCAGCGATAGATTCCATGGCAAGCCTTATGCAGGCCCCAAATACAGTGCATTATGTTAATCAGACCTTCCCTTTATGAGCGCATGGATCAGTGTGGGTTGTCTGAAGGAGGCCAATTTGGAAAGCACGCCAGGACCTGCCCTAGAAAATGGCTCTCTAAACTTTTCTGCAGCTTCCATGAATACATCCCAAGCAGTCCCCGACTTATGACCAGAACTGAGCCTAGCATTATGGTCTTAAGGCATTGCAGTCATTAAGCGAGACACCCATGTGACTGCCTCGCTCAACGATTGCAATCTCAGCTCTCCCCAGAATCCTGGGATAAGCATGCAGGCCCGCACTCTATGTCTGTTTATTTATTTATTTATTTATTTATTTATTTATTTATTTACATTTATATCCCGCCCTTCTCCGAAGACTCAGGGCGGCTTACAGTGTGTAAGGCAATAGTCTCATTCTATTTGTATATTTACAAAGTCAACTTATTGCCCCCCCAACAATCTGGGTCCTCATTTTACCTACCTTATAAAGGATGGAAGGCTGAGTCAACCTTGGACCTGGTGGGACTAGAACCTGCAGTAATTGCAGGCAGCTGTGTTTTAATAACAGGCTTCTTACAGCCTGAGCCACACCGCGGCCAAGTTCAAATCCACACTGCAGCACAATCTCAGTTTACAAAAGGCCTGCGTGGGGTCTCCCAGGACCTCCTCACCACCACTTCTGAGGCATCCCTTGCACAGTTTCCCATCCTGTCTTGGGCCTGCTTCCCGCCTTGCTGGGCTCCACAACTATGGGCCTTCTCCCCATCCCATCCTGACTGGCTCCACTTACCTCTTCCGAAAATCGCCTTTCTGAAAAAGTGTGCAACCGATGTGACATAGAATAGAATAGCATAACAGAGTTGGAAGGGACCTTGGAGGTCTTCTAGTCCAACCCCCTGCCTAGGCAGGAAACCCTACACCGCTTCAGACAAATGGTTATCCAACATCTTAAAAATTTGGAGCATTCAGAACTTCTGGAGGCAAGTTGTTCCACTGCTTGATTGTTCTCACTGTCAGGAAATTTCTTCCTTAGTTCTAAGTTGCTTCTCTCCTTGTTTAGTTTCCACCCATTGCTTCCTGTCCTGCCCTCAGGGGCTTTGGAGAATAGTTTGACTCCCTCTTCTTTGTGGCAGCCCCTGAGATATTGGACCACTGCTCTCATGTCCCTCCTAGTCCTTCTTGTACTTTGCCCCATTCTGGAAGCTGGCACCATTCTCACAATATCTCAGAAAGGTGCAATGGTGTGTAGAACTTGAAGCAAAAAATTATAAAAACTGTATAAACTCAAATTATCAGCCAATCATGGCTACTCGAGAATTAAGGTGGTATAATGCAAAGGTCCAAAACTTCGCTGGGACATTCTGATCAGAAGCATTTCAGAAAAATCTCTCTCCCCAGATGTGTTCATTCGCTCAGGTTGAAAAAGCAAGAGATGTTGTGCAGCTGTGTATATAATGCGTAACAAAGCAGAAATATGTTAGACTCTGATTTCAGTGTAGGTTGTTACACAATTAAATCTGGGTTTTTTTTGAAAAAAAAAAGATGCTGAATTAAAGGGAGTGAAAACCGATCCTATAATTCAGTGTTTTGTTTCCAGGGAAGGTTATCTGTCTAGATCAGTGTTTCACAGCCTTGGCAACGTCAGGAAATCTGGACTTCAACTCCCAGCATGGCTGGCTGGGGAATTTGGAGAGCTGAAGTCCTGATTTCTTGAAATTGCCAACATTGAGACACACACTACTGGTAGATTATTTGTGTGTGAAAGAAATGACTCTTCTGTTGCTTGATCTGGGTCTAATTTTGCATTTTCTTTTCAGCCTTGCTTGTTGTCTTGTCCAGCATTTTCTCTTTAGAGTTATTTATTTATTTGGAACCCAAGGTGGTGAACATATCCAACACACCTTCCTACTCTGATTGTCCTCACAATAACAACTCTGTCAGGTGGGTTGGGCTAAAAAGAGTGAGTGGGCCAAAGTCGCCCACCAGGTTTTTATGCCTAAGGCAGGACTAGAACACACAATCTGTTGGTGATTGGCCCGAAGTCATTCAGCTGGTTTTCATGCCTAAGGCGGGACTAGAACACACAATCTGTTGGTGATTGGCCCGAAGTCATTCAGCTGGCTTTCATGCCTAAGGCGGGACTAGAACACACAATCTGTTGGTGATTGGCCTGAAGTCATTCAGCTGGTTTTCATGCCTAAGGCAGGACTAGAACACACAATCTGCTGGTGATTGCCCAAAGTCATTCAGCTGGCTTTCATGCCTAAGGCGGGACTAGAACACACAATCTGTTGGTGATTGGCCCGAAGTCATTCAGCTGGCTTTCATGCCTAAGGCGGGACTAGAACACACAATCTGCTGGTGATTGGCCCGAAGTCATTCAGCTGGCTTTCATGCCTAAGGCGGGACTAGAACACACAATCTGCTGGTGATTGGCCCGAAGTCATTCAGCTGGCTTTCATGCCAAAGGCGGGACTAGAACACATAATCTGTTGGTGATTGGCCTGAAGTCATTCAGCTGGCTTTCATGCCAAAGGAGGGACTAAAACACTCCATCTGCTGGTGATTGGCCTGAAGTCATTCAGCTGGTTTTCATGTCTAAGGCGGGACTAAAACACTCCATCTGCTGGTGATTGGCCTGAAGTTATTCAGCTGGTTTTCATGTCTAAGGCGGGACTAGAACACACAATCTGTTAGTGATTGGTCCAAAGTTATTTAGCTGGCTTTCATGCCTAAAGCGGGACTAAAACACACAATCTGTTGGAGATTGGCCCAAAGTCACTCAGTCGACTGTCCTGCCTAAGGCGGGACTAGAACTCATGGCCTCCCGCTTTCTAGTCTGGTGCTTTAACCACTAGACCGAACTGCCTCTCAATGATGTGGAATGCTCTGCTGGCAAGGGACAATGTATTTCAAAATTTAGACACAGGGCCCTCCTGCACAGATACAGAATGCTGGGCAACAATTTCCAGTCAACTGCATGACTGGAACTCGGGCTCGTTCTTCCCAAAATGTGTTTTCCTCTCCCGTCTAGAAGCTGCCTGAGTAGAACAAAACAAAAGGCTTTACTGGGGGGGCTGAAAAGAGCGCGATGCTTTTTCAGTTCTTACCCCTTTTTGGACAATTTGATAATCACTCTTTTTATTTTCTCCCCTCGTCCGGGGACCCACACATTTTGCCAGCATTTAACAGCCTTGTTAATTCCTGCACCCTGCTGTTCCTCTCATGCTTCAGTAATTCTGTTGTGATTCGGTCTAAATCCAGGGATTTGTTATTCTTTAAAGTTCTCAGGGCTTGCTCAGTTTCCCTGACTGTGATCAGACCCAGGCCAGGCCTACATTCAAATCTGTCAAAATTATACGTTCAGGGTTGAACTTGGCTGATTTGGCTCTACACCCAGCCGGCTTTTAGTTCTTCCTTATTTGAGCAAAATCTTCCCGTTCTTGTCTTTGGTAAGAGCATTGGCGTTATTTTTTTTTTAGTCAAGTTAGTTCTCGAAAAAATGACAAGGAACTTTGGTATTGTTTGCCACTACTCGTGCTTCGGCTCCTTTAATCTTTCAACGATTTAAAAAAAAATTTTTTTTGGGGGGGGGGTGAGCCTGGCAACATCTCTTGAATTTATGGCTCAGTATTTCCTGCCTCCTCAACATAGCTTCTAGCTGGACATTTGGTGACTTGGCTTTTCCTCTTGGGCAGGGGTCTCCAATCTTGATCCCTTTAAGACTTGTGGACTTCAACTCCCAGAGTTCCTCAGCCAGCTTTGCTGGCTGAGGGACTCTGGGAGTTGAAGTCCGCAAGTCTTAAAGGGACCAAAGTTGGAGACCCCTGCTCTTGGGTATTTCACAGTGTTCCACGCATCCATTATTTCCCAGGTTTGGTCTTGAATTCAGAATTATTCTCGTATTTCTTTTCATCTTCTCCTTTCCTCCACTCTTTGGGTTACTGTGTGAATTACATTCACTGATCTTCAAGTTATCTCTGCACTGTCATCGTTGAAACCAGTTTTAAGGTTTGACTTAAACCCTAAATCATGGTTGTTTTCTCCAGCAATAGTGTGACTTCTTAGCTTCTCAGTAGCATATGGGCGAATCAGGTAATGTTCTTTTCTCTTCTTCAATTTGAATTTAAACGGATACCACCTTGAGTCGGGGTTCTATTACATCTAGAAGTGCTGGTCAGCATCGTTGGCTAATGCAGCAGTTATCTTACAGGTAGTCCTCGACTTACAACCATAATTGAGCCCAACATTTCCTGTCGTCTCACACCCCACCACTCCAACGAACGAGTCAAGGAAGTCCGTGACAAACTTGGCAATGAAGCCTCTGCAGCTTGCCAAGTCCCTTAGAGGTTTCTCAGGCCATAGGGTTTCTCAGTGATAGGGTCCGGTATCAGCAAACTCGATAAGACTTTGCTTAACTCAAGGTTGGAATGCCAAAAGCAGGTCCTTTATATAGGCTGTGGGGTGTGGCTCCATGACTCAGCATTTATCCAGGCGTGCCCTACCCCTCCTTCTGCTGGCGTCGCCTCTCAGATCTCCGGAAGCGAGGGTCCTCCTAATCTGAATTGTCTTCAGCTGGATCTGCTGTCAGTAATTCCAGCACCTGGCTGGCTTCCTGCTCACACGCTGTAGGAGTGAAGTTTATCAGGCATGTCCGTTCACTCCTGGAATCCTCTCCGGGCATGGGGCCTGGGCCGGGGGCTGGAGGCATGACAGGCTGTTCATCTTCATTATCAGACTCGGAGTCTGATAACAGGCCCGGTCGGAGACGGGAGGGGCCTGGCTGAGGAGAGGAGGGAGGACGAGTCACAACATTTCCGTTGCTAAGTGAGACTTTTGTTAAGTGAGTTTTGCCCTATTTTGCAACCTTTCTTGCCACGTTGTTGAGTGAATCTGGGTTCCCCATTGACTTTGCTTGTCAAAAGGTTGTAAAGAATGATCACATGACCCTACCGGTCATAACTAAGAGTCAGTTGCCAAGCATCTGAATTTTGATCACGTTACCATGGGAATGCTGCGATGGTTATAAGTGTAGAAAAAAGAGCACTTAGCAATTTTTTTTTTATTTGCATTTATATCCCGCCCTTCTCCGAAGACTCAGGGCGGCTTACACTATGTCAAACAATAGTCTTCATCCATTTGTATATTATATACAAAGTCAACTTATTGCCCCCAACAATCTGGGTCCTCATTTTACCTACCTTATAAAGGATGGAAGGCTGAGTCAACCTTGGGCCTGGTGGGACTTGAACCTGCAGTAATTGCAAGCAGCTGCTGTTAATAACAGACTGTCTTAGCAGTCTGAGCCACTCAAGGACCCTTATATAGCATATGGCACTTAGACTTATATATCATTTCACATTTCTTTCTCTAAGCGGCTTACAGAGTCAGCCTATTGCCCCCAACCATCTGGGTTCTCATTTTACCAACCCTTGGAAGGATGAAAGGATGAGTCGACCATGGTTACTTTTTAAAGTGCCATTGTAAGTTCAAGCGGTCACTAAATGAACGGTTGTAAATCGAGGACTACCTGTATTTCATGCTTGGTGGTTCCTTCAGGTGACTTCATATTTTTTGTGGCTGTTTCTATGTACAAAACAAATGTTTCCAATGCAAAGGTTATTTTTTTTGCTGGAGAATAGAAGCAGGTATTCTTTTTGCTTGTTTGTCTTGCTAGTCTGTAGGGACCAACCAGGGATGAAATCCAGCAGGTTCTGGCAGGTTCTGGAGAACCGGTAGCAAAAATTTTGAACAGTTCAGAGAACCGGTAGTAGAAATTTTGAGTAGTTTGGAGAACTGGCAAATATCACCTCTGGCTGGCCCCAGAGTGGGGTGGGAATGGAGATTTTGCAGTATCCTTCCCCTGCCACGGCCACCAAGTCACGCCCCAGAACCGGTAGCAAAAAAAATTGGATTCCACCACTGGGACCAACCCTATGTTCTCATCCTTGTCTGGTGTTGCCTATTTCTTCATTGACTAATAAAATACCATGATTGGCAACATCATTGACAATGTCTTAAAACTGTTCGTAGAAAACCTCTTTTTCAGCTTCATCTGAGAAGCTCCATTGGCGGATAGGCTCAGATAATCCTTGTCTTCACACACCTTGCTCAGTAGGTTGCTGTGATATTTACTCATTCCATTCAGTGCCTTTCTTGATCCATTGTTCAACAACAGTCCTATGCTATGCTCATGTTGTTCATCGTTTCAGAAACAGTCTTGCCATCACTCAGTGATCTGTCAATTCCTATCCACCTCATTTATTTATTTATTATTTTTTCAAATTTATATACCACCCTATCTCCCTAAGGACTCAGGGCGGTTCACAGGCAGTTAAAATACATATAATTACAGATTAAAAACAACAATTAAAAAACTTATTCTATTGCCCAAATTTAAAATAATATAAATAATAAAAACCCCTTAAAACCCATAACTTTAAAATCTAATCCAGTCCCGCGCAGATGAATAAGTGTGTATTAAGCTCGCGACGAAAGGTTCGGAGGTCCAGAAGTTGACGAAGTCCTGGAGGGAGTTCGTTCCAGAGGTGGGAGCCCCACAGAGAAGGCCCTTCCCTGGGTGTCGCCAGATGGCACTGCCTCAGCTGGCCGGCACCCTGAGGAGTCCCTCTCTGTGAGAGCGCACGGTCGGTGAGAGGTATTTGGTAGCAGTAGAGGCGGTCCCAGAATAGCCCGGCCCTATGCCATGGAGCGCTTTAAAGATTGTCACCAGCACTAGCGCACCGGAAGGCCACAGGTAGCCAGTGCAGTCTGCGAGGATGGGTGTAACACGGGAGCCACGAGGCTCCTCTATCACCCGCAGCCGCATTCTGACTAACTGAAGCCTCCGGATGCCCCTCAAGGGAGCCCCATGTAGAGAGCATTGCAATAATCCAGGCGAGACGTCACGAGGCGTGAGTGACCGTGCATACAAGGCATCCCGGTTTAGAAAGGCGAACTGGCGCAAGCGAACCTGGTGGAAAGCTCTCCTGGAGACGGCCGTCAAATGGTCTTCAAAGACAGCCGCTCATCCAGGAGAACGCAGATTGCGCACCCTCTCCATCGGGGCCAGTGACCCGCCCCCAACAGTCAGCCGAGGACTCAGCTGACTGTACCGGGATGCCGGCATCCACAGCCACTCTGTCTTGGAAGGATTGAGCTTGAGCTAATAGACAGGGTTTAACTTTTCCAGAATTCTCCATTTCTCCAGCAGTTGGTCTCTGACCTTTGCCATTTAAAAAAATTTCCAAAATCCTCAGGCAAGCACAGTATCCTTATAATTTCCTCCGGATCCACCAGGGGGCACTCACAGGAGCAACGAGTCCAGAGTACAGTTAATCAACCAGGAAGCCGAAGGGAAGTGATGTCATCAAGATTCTCATAGTGAAGGCGGAAGCTGGACGCCACCATTGTTCTCAGAGGAGGGGGGCCTCAAACCCTCCCTCCTAAATTTCTCCATCACCTCTTCTCCAGAGCTCCACAAAACCGTAATCTTGTTATTTTAAGTTCTCCTCTCTCCAAAGTGATTCAGATTCTTCCAGTCGCAGGGGAGAAAAACCCCCGCACCGGAGTACTCCACTCACGTTTGCCGATATTCCCTTCCCTTCTTCATTCCTCAATTCTTCTCCGTTCCCTGTTCACCACCAGGCTGCTGCAATTATAAATCCAAAGCCCCGGTGTCACCGGGCACAGCGGCCCAGGCGACGACCAAAGTAATGGCCGCCTGTAGCCTCGAACCCCGCCGAGCCTAGGACGCCAGCATCGGTCCCCCCAGTCCTGTATATCGGCTGGGAGACCCCTGGCGAGCCGTCCGTGCGGCAGGTGTCCTTTTCGGAACACCTGGCCCCTAAGGGCCTCGGCGGCGGCCGGATTCGGACACTGGAGGCAGGAGAAGCCTTCCAGACGTCCGTTGCCACCGGACACCGGAAGTCGTCCTCGCTGTAGGAGTGAAGTTTATCAGGCATGTCCGTTCACTCCTGGAATCCTCTCCGGGCATGGGGCCTGGGCTGGGGGCTGGAGGCATGACAGGCTGTTCATCTTCATTATCAGACTCGGAGTCTGATAACAGGCCCGGTTGGAGATGGGAGGGGCCCGGCTGAGGAGAGGAGGGAGGACGAGTCACAACATTTCCGTTGCTAAGTGAGACTTTTGTTAAGTGAGTTTTGCCCTATTTTGCAACCTTTCTTGCCACGTTGTTGAGTGAATCTGGGTTCCCCATTGACTTTGCTTGTCAAAAGGTTGTAAAGAATGATCACATGACCCTACTGGTCATAATTAAGAGTCAGTTGCCAAACATCTGAATTTTGATCACGTTACCATGGGAATGCTGCGATGGTTATAAGTGTAGAAAAAAGAGCACTTAGCAATTTTTTTTTTATTTGCATTTATATCCCGCCCTTCTCCGAAGACTCAGGGCGGCTTACACTATGTCAAACAATAGTCTTCATCCATTTGTATATTATATACAAAGTCAACTTATTGCCCCCAACAATCTGGGTCCTCATTTTACCTACCTTATAAAGGATGGAAGGCTGAGTCAACCTTGGGCCTGGTGGGACTTGAACCTGCAGTAATTGCAAGCAGCTGCTGTTAATAACAGACTGTCTTAGCAGTCTGAGCCACTCAAGGACCCTTATATAGCATATGGCACTTAGACTTATATATCATTTCACATTTCTTTCTCTAAGCGGCTTACAGAGTCAGCCTATTGCCCCCAACCATCTGGGTTCTCATTTTACCAACCCTTGGAAGGATGAAAGGATGAGTCAACCATGGTTACTTTTTAAAGTGCCATTGTAACTTCAAGCGGTCACTAAATGAACGGTTGTAAATCGAGGACTAGCTGTATTTCATGATTGGTGGTTCCTTCAGGTGACTTCATATTTTTTGTGGCTGTTTCTATGTACAAAACAAATGTTTCCAATGCAAAGGTTATTTTTTTTGCTGGATAATAGAAGCAGGTATTCTTTTTGCTTGTTTGTCTTGCTAGTCTGTAGGGACCAACCAGGGATGAAATCCAGCAGGTTCTGACAGGTTCTGGAGAACCGGTAGCAAAAATTTTGAACAGTTCAGAGAACCGGTAGTAGAAATTTTGAGTAGTTTGGAGAACTGGCAAATATCACCTCTGGCTGGCCCCAGAGTGGGGTGGGAATGGAGATTTTGCAGTATCCTTCCCCTGCCTTGCCCACCAAGTTACGCCCACAGAACCGGTAGCAAAAAAAAAAAGGATTTCACCACTGGGACCAACCCTACGTTCTCATCCTTGTCTGGTGTGGCCTATTTCTTCATTGAGTAATAAAATACCATGATTGGCAACATCATTGACAATGTCTTAAAACTGTTCGTAGAAAACCTCTTTTTCAGCTTCATCTGAGAAGCTCCGTTGGCGGATAGGCTCAGATAATCCTTGTCTTCACACACCTTGCTCAGTAGGTTGCTGTGATATTTACTCATTCCATTCAGTGCCTTTCTTGATCCATTGTTCAACAACAATCCTATGCTATGCGCATGTTGTTCATCGTTTCAGAAACAGTCTTGCCATCACTCAGTGATCTGTCAATTCCTATTTATTTTATTTTATTTATTTATTCATATTTTTATACCGCCCTATCTCCCTAGGGACTCAGGGCGGTTCACAACCAAATAAAAACATACATATAAATACAATTAAAACATCCGTTAAAAAACTTATTATAACTGGCCGAATAATTAAAATAGTAATAAAAATAATAAAATCCCCATTAAAACCAATTTGAATTTAAAATCTAGTCCAGTCCTGCGCAAATAAATAGATGTGTCTTAAGCTCGCGGCGAAAGGTTCGGAGGTCGGGAAGTTGGCGAAGTCCTGGGGGAAGCTCGTTCCAAAGGGTGGGGGCCCCCACAGAGAAGGCCCTTCCCCTGGGTGTCGCCAGCCGGCACTGTCTGGCCGACGGCACCCTGAGGCGTCCCTCTCTGTGAGAGCGCACGGGTCAGTGGGAGGTATTCGGTAGCAGCAGACGGTCCCGTAAGTAACCCGGCCCTATGCCATGGAGCGCTTTGAAGATAGTCACCAAGACCTTGAAGCGCACCCGGAAGACCACAGGTAGCCAGTGCAGTCTGCGCAGGAGAGGTGTCACATGGGAGCCACGAGGGGCTCCCTCTATCACCCGCGCAGCCGCATTCTGAACTAACTGGAGCCTCCGGGTGCACCTCAAGGGGAGCCCCATGTAGAGAGCATTGCAGTAATCCAGACGAGACGTCACGAGAGCGTGAGTGACCGTGCATAGGGCATCCCGGTCTAGAAAGGGGCGCAACTGGCGAACCAGGCGGACCTGGTAAAAAGCTCTCCTGGAGACGGCCGCCAAATGATCTTCAAAGGACAGCCGTTCATCCAGGAGAACGCCCAAGTTGCGCACCCTCTCCATCGGGGCCAATGACTCGCCACCAACAGTCAGCCGCGGCTGCAGCTGACTGTACCGGGATGCCGGCATCCACAGCCACTCTGTCTTGGAGGGATTGAGCTTGAGCCTGTTTCTCCCCATCCAGACCCATCCAGCTTCCAGACACCGGGACCACCTCATCTCGCTAATAGACAGGGTTTAAGTTTGATTGATGTCAAATCCACAAAGTAGTTGTGTTAGCCTTATCCACAGGCGTTCGGCTGCTGGGGGTTCGGGAAAACCTCTAGCTAAGATTCTGTGCAGTTCGAAGAACCTCAAATCCCACTCCTGGCTGGCCCCACCCACCTGCGCTGTCCCTCCCAGGAGTCCCCACATTAATATAACAATATAACAACAACAGAGTTGGAAGGGACCTTGGAGGCCTGTTTTTTTTTTTTAAATGCAGGGCATGTGTGGAGGCTCAGCGAGAGTGAAAAACAGGCCTACCAGAAGTTTAGGAAGGCCAGAAATGGGCCCCTTTCCAGCCTCCAGAGGGCCTCTGGAGCCTAAGGAGGCTGTTTTCGCCCTCCCGGAGGCTCAAGAAAAGCTTCTGGAACCCGGGGAGGGTAAAAATCCCCCCCCCCGCTATGGTGCAGGAGGCTGACTAGGCCACGCCCACCATGGCCACGCCCACCCAGCAGCCCGGCAGAGAACCCCTTGCTAAAATTTTTGAAGCCCACCCTTCCTTACACTTGGTTATCTCATCCGCACTTTCTCTGATCCAATGCTGGTGATTGGTTTGGCATATAACCGTGAAGCTCACTGTGTCTTTGGCTCAGCAGCATCATTAAGGCTTGAACCTTTGTGGTGAGATTCTTTATTTTTTTAAAAAAAGAGAATATCCAGAACGTAGCTCAGAACTGAACTGTGAAGCCTTTGGTGCTGAGATGTCTGCATGCAGATGTTTTGTTACCCAGCTAGGTAATGTTTTGGAGCACTGAAGATGCTACCTAGTTGGGTAATGAAATGTTTGCAAGCAAACAACTAAACTCAGAGAGCACCTGCCTTCGGAAGTTGTGGGTGATCCCTCATTGGAGGCTTTTAAGAAAAGACTGGACAACCATTTGTTGGAAATAGTATAAGGTCTCCTACTTGAGCAGGGGGTTGGGCTAGAAGACCTCCAAGGTCCCTTCCAACTCTGTTATTTTGTTATTATGTGTGCAAGCAAATTTCCAAGCTCAGAGAGCACTGACCACTTCCTAGTTCTGCATTTTTATTTGACTTTTTTTGTTTAGGAGTTTCAAGTCTTTCTAGGCCAAGTTGGAAGCTCAGCATCCAACATTCCTCCTTTCTCATCTGGGAATACAACGAACAAGGGTGGAATGACGTAAAATGTTTTTCCCTGAGTTTTCACCGATTATGCAAACTCGTATTTTCTCCAATGCAAAAATATTTAAAGCCGTCCAGGCAAAAACTGCGTTCAGAAACGAATAGGTTTGGGGGGCACCAGCAAGCCGATGCAGAGGTGGAAAGACAGATGTCGCTACCGGGCAGTTAGAATTTATCTCCTCGGTTATCCTGGGCACGGAGGTCTCGTTTCATGTTATGCAAATCTGCCCCCACAAACGCAGCTCAATCAACTTTGGATCACCCAGTCTTGAAATCATTTTGACTTATAGGGGGCATTTCTCAATTATTGGCTTAGAGAATAGCACAAAGACAGTATTATGTGTCTAGTCAAAACAGACTGAAAAGAGATTTTGGAATTCATCCAGAGGTGTAGGGTGGGAGTGTTTGAGCTTTTATTTACTATAGGTCCAAAGCTTCAGTTTTTCCTCTTTTATACTAAGCAGCGAATATTGTCCCTCAAACACATGCTGCATTTGTCATTAGGTATGACTACATTTGTTTGGTTTTTCTTCGCATTAACATAACATATGAATATTCAGCTTCGCATCATTTTATTATTCAAAGGGGAGCATTTCTTTCCTTAACTATGTGCTTCCCTGGGTATATATCTGTTTTGTAAGGAGGAATCTTGGTTTGGACCCCTACTATTGCGAGTTCTGCTGGGAAAGATTGAGGGCAAAAGAAGAAAGGGACGACAGAGAACGAGGTAGCTGGATGGAGTCACTGAAGCAGTCGGCATGAGTTTAAATGGACTCCAGAGGATGGTAGAGGACAGGAAGGCCTGGAGGAATGTTGTCCATGGGGGTCACAATGGGTTGGACACAACTTTGCAATGAACAACAAAAATTGCGAGTTCAATTCCTTCTCTGATTCTGCCATGACTCTAAGAACATCTTTAAAAAGTACTGGGCAGCTTTATTTTTATTTTTAATTTGGATGCATTTTTAGGCATCCTGCAAGAAAATTCGCAGCTCCTCTGGGTGTCTGTCACTTCTGCGTGTGTGAGAATGCAACTTTGGGGTAGTCTTTTATAACATTGATATGCATTGGTGGACAAAAACCACTGCAGAAAAAAATATAGGTTTTTGCCTCTGTGCAAGTGACAGATATGGAAATAGGCCATGGTTCACCCAAGCTGGCTTTCTGATCAAAATATCATCTGACAAAAATAAAAATAAAATATTTTTTTTAAAAAAAAAACCCTCAAAGGGCAGATTCGATGAACCACTAGGTCATTTTCTGCGGTCAGTTTTCTATGTTTCTAATATGGAATATTGTCCCAGTTGCAATGTATGGCTGTGAAAGTTGGACCGTAAGAAAGGCTGAGCACCAAAGAATTGAGGCTTTTGAACTCTGGTGCTGGAGAAGACTCCTGCGAGTCCCTTGGACTGCAAAGTGAACAAACAGGTCAGTCCTAGAGGAGATCAACCCTGACTGCTCTTTAGAAGGCCAGATCCTGAAGATGAAGCTCAGATATTTTGGCCACCTAATGAGAAAGAAGGACTCACTGGAGAAGAGCCTAATGCTGGGAACAATTGAGGGCAAAAGAAGAAGGGGACGGCAGAGAACGAGGTGGCTGGATGGAGTCACTGAAGCAATAGGCGTGAGCTTAAATGGACTCCAGAGGATGGTAGAGGACAGGAAGGCCTGGAGGCACATTGTCCATGGAGTCACGATGGGTCGGACATGACTTTGCAACTAACACCAACAATATGGAACAGCCGTGCCATAGAATCTTTGTGAAGTCTCCCACTACACATAAATTGTGTTGCTTTGCCCATATTTACTTGCCTGCCTTGCCTCCCTCCCAATTTCTATACCCCAAAGATAAGACTTTGAACAAAAGTATATACAGGTATATGCAACCATTTGTTTCATGACGGTTCAAAGTTACAACGCCACTGAAAAAAAATGACTCAGGACAGTTTTCCACACTTACAACCATTGTAGCATCCCTGTCGGTCACGTGATCAAAATTAGGCTGCTTGAGTGCCGTCTCATATTTATGACGATTGCAGTGACCTGGAGAGTGGAAGTCCACCTTGTACAAGCCTCCGACAAGCAAAATCAATGAGGAAGCCAGATTCACTTAAGAACCGTGTTACAAACATAACCAGTGCAGCGATTCGATTAACGACTGTGTCAAGGAAGGTCATAAAACTGGGCCGAACGACTCTCTTAGCAACTGAAATGTTGGGCTTAATTTTGGTCATAAGTCAAAGACTCCCTGCATATAAGACAACTATGAAAACCATAAAAATATAAAATCAGTCTCACCATTCAATACCGGGCAATAATCTCTCTCCTCACCCTATGAATAAGATTAACAGATTCACAGAGTCGGAAGGGACCTTGTAGGTCATCTAGTCCAACCGTCACCCAAGCAGGAGACCCTACACCATTTCTGACAAATGGCAGTCCAGTCTCTTCTTGAAAGCTTCCAGGGATGAAGCTCCCACAACTTCCGAAGGCAACTTCTGTTCCACGGGTTGATTGTTTTCACTGTCAGAAACTTCCTCCTTATTTCCAGGTTGAATCTCTTCTTGTTCAGTTTCCATCCATTATTCTTTGTCTGGCCTTCAGGTGCTTTGGAAAATAGCTTGACCCCCGCCCCCTTCTCTCTGTGGCAGCCCCTCAAAAATTGGAAGACTGCTATCATGTCTCCCCTAGTCCTTCTCTTCACTAGGCTAACCATGCCCAGTTCCCCCAAACATTCTTCGTATGTTTTAGCCTCAAATTGAAAGGCCCAGCAAAAGAAGAGAGAGAGAGAGAGAGGAAGGAAGGAAGGAAGGAAGGAAGGAAGGAAGGAAGGAAGGAAGAAAGAGAGAGAGAGAGAGAGAGAAAGAAAGAAAGAAAGAAAGAAAGAAAGAAAGAAAGAAAGAAAGAAAGAAAGAAAGAAAGAAAGAAAGAAAGAAAGAAAGAAAGAAAAGGATTGGTCCCTCCCCTCCCCGCTCCTTGGAACGTGAAAGATGGGGAAGAGAACAGTCTGTTGGGAAATAAGTTTTTTTGGAAGGCTGGGACAACCACATAAAAGAGAAAATTCTAGTCCCCAGTTTATAAGAATTTCCAATCATCCCCATTGAAAATATAGAATAGAAAGACTCTGGATCCAACAAATATAGAGACTGAAGCACCCTGGGATTAGCGTCAATTTGCCTATCTATCCTTAATCTTTCTCTCCGACAGGAAAGCAGTAAGGCAGATAACAGATCTGGCAGGACCTGGCTCCGTTTTGCTGATGTGCAAAGAGAAAAAGGCAGGATGAGGGTTAAGCTCATCCTGCAGCAGGAAATGGACTTTATGGTTTCCCATTGTCCCAAAACAAGAACACACACACATACACACACACATACAAATGGAGCTTCGGAGAAGGATTTAGAGCACGTTTCTGACAGTTTTGTGCTGGCTGGGGAATTCTGGGAGTTGAAGTCCACCCATCTTAAAGTTGCCAAGGTTAAAAAAACACTGGACTGGAGCTTCCCAAAGGTGCTTTTTCAAGAGGCAACTAATAACAACTCAACAACAACAACAACAGAGTTGGAAGAGACCTTGGAGGTCTTCTAGTCCAACCCCTTGCCCAAGCAGGAAACCCTACACCACTTCAGACAAATGGTTATCTAACATCTTCTTAAATGCTTCCAGTGTTAGAGCATCCACAATGTCTGGAGGCAAGTTGTTCCACTGATTAATTGTTCTCACTGTCAGGAAATTTCTCCTTAGTTGTAAGTTGCTTCTCTCCTTGATTAGTTTCCACCCATTGCTTCTTGTCCTGCTTTCAGCTGATTTGGAGAATAGCTCGACTCCCTCTTCATTGTGGCAACCCCTGAGATATTGGAAGACTGCTATCATGTCTCACCTAGTCCTTCTTTTCATTAAACTAGACATATCCAGTTCCTGCAACCGTTCTTCATATGTTTTCGCCTCCAGACAGACCAGAAACTGGACTTTCTGGTTTGTCTTTGAAGACGTTTCACTTCTCATCCAAGAAGCTTCTTCAGCTCTTCAATGAGAAGCTTCAAAAGAAAAAAACAAGGAAGTCCAGTTGCCTCTTGATAAAGCACCTTTGGGACAACCAGGACCTGGATGTACTAGATAGTCTCTGTAGATAATTACAGCTTTCTTTTCAAAGTCCAACTTCTCTGACATCATCCAAACCTGAGGGATTGGATTCAGCTCCCCCACAATCAGAATCCATTCCCTGCCCTGCTTATCACCCTTGCTGTAAAATGGCAAAGCTTCAAACATTTCTGATTAAGGATGATATTACCGTTGCTTTCCTTCCTATCTGTTAATAAGCTTCTGTTTCCAGTATGTGCCCGCTGAGCAGAGCACTTAAAAAACATTTGTCTGATGAGTCATAAATTGGTTCGGGTGCCAAGAGGCCTCTGAGGTGGTACAGAAGCTATTCAGTCTGATACTGTAGCTGCCACACAGAGTCAGAATCAGAATAGAGCTGGAAGGGACCTTGGAGGTCTTCTAGTCCAGCCCCCTGCCCAAGCAGGAAACCCTATACCGTTTCAGATAGGTGGCTGTCCAGTCTTTTCTTAAAAACCTCCAGTGATGAAGCACCTACAACTTCTGAAAGGAAGTTGTTCCATTGGTTAATTGTTCTCACTCTTAGGAAGTTTCTCCTTAGTTCCAGGTTGCTTCTCTCCTTGATCAGTCCTTCTCTTCACTTCTCTTCCCTCTACAAAGGTAAAGGTAAAGGTTCCCCTCGCACCTATGTGCTAGTCTTTCCCGACTCTAGGGGGTGGTGCTCATCTCCGTTTCAAAGCCAAAGAGCCAGTGCTGTCCAGAGTCGTCTCCGTGGTCATGTGGCCGGCATGACTAAATGCCAAAGGCACACGGAATACTGTTCCCTTCCCATCAAAGGTGGTCCCTATTTTTCTATTTGCATTTTTTACCTGCTTTCGAACTGCTAGGTTGGCAGAAGCTGCGACAAGTCACAGGAGCTCACCCCGTTACGCGGCACTAGGGATCTGAACCACTGAACTGCCGACCTTTCGATCGGCAAGCTCAGCGTCTTAGCCCCTGAGCTCCCCAGTCCCTCTTCCCTCTGTATTTATGGATATAGATCAATTGCCATCCAAGAATGCCTATTGCTGTTACTTCAGCGATCAAGGATAAGGAAGTAACTGCACCTGCAGTGACCTTTCTCGTCTTTCCTAGACATGGATGAAGTGTTAGCAGTGGATCAGTTGTGATCATGAGAAATAATACGGCTGCCTCTTTTGCCGTCCTTGCTTGCTAGACATGTGTCTAAATGTAGTCGCTCAGCTCTAAAACCCAAGCGAAAGGAGAGCTTTAATGCTAGCAGTTATACAACTTAGCCAATTGATAAATGTTGGTCTAGTGCAGGCCTGTCAAACTGGCAGCCTGCAGGTCAGATGCGTCACGTGCAGGCCACGCCCGCCTTCGCTCTGGGAAGGCAAAAACCGTCACGATACATCGCAATACATCACGTGACCCGATTGAGTTTGACACCCATGGTCTAGTGGTTAAGGCACTACAGCCGAAACCAGGAGACTGTGAGTTCTAGTCACAGGCATGAAAGCCAGGTGGGTGACTTTGGCCTGTGAGTTCTAGTCCCACCTAAGGCATGAAAGTCAGCTGGGTGACTTTGGGCCAATCACCAGGAGTCTTTAAGTTCTAATCCCAGCTGGGTGACTTTGGTCCGGTCACCAGGAGACTGTGAGTTCTAGTCCCACCTTAGGCATGGAAGTCAGCTGGGTGACTTTGGGCCAATCTCCAGGAGACTGTGAGTTCTAGTCCCACTTTAGGCATGAAAGTCACCTGGGTGACTTTGGCCCAATCACCAGGAGACTGTGAGTTCTAATCCTGTTTTAGGCATGAAAGTCAGCTGGGTGACTTTGGCCCAATCACCAGGAGACTGTGAGTTCTAATCCCGTTTTAGGCATGAAAGTCAGCTGGGTGACTTTGGTCCAGTCACCAGGAGACTGTGAGTTCTAATCCCGTTTTAGGCATGATAGTCAGCTGGGTGACTTTGGGCCAATCTCCAGGAGACTGTGAGTTCTAGTCCCACCTTAGGCATGAAAGTCACCTGGGTGACTTTGGCCCAATCACCAGGAGACTGTGAGTTCTAATCCCGTTTTAGGCATGAAAGTCAGCTGGGTGACTTTGGCCCAATCACCAGGAGACTGTGAGTTCTAATCCCGTTTTAGGCATGAAAGTCAGCTGGGTGACTTTGAGCCAGTCTTTCTCTCATAGCCTAACTCACCTCAGAGAGTTGTTGTGGGAAAAATAGGAGGAGGAAAAAATATTGAGTAAATTTTCGCCACCTTAAGTTATTTATAAGAAATAATAAATGCAGGATATAAATAAATACATACCGGTAAATGCATACATAAATAATGTATAAGTGCATAAATAAATAAATAACATCTGTTTATTCCTGTCTCACATCCACTCAAAAGCAAAATGGGCAGGATATTACTTGGGGAGAAAATGAGCAAACGGTAGAAAAACAATTAGCTTGAGGGCTACGAATGAAGCAAGGCCAAATATAAAAAAAAGCAGCTGATTAATTCTAAATGATACAAATCCCCATCCAGAAGCTGGATTTAGAAGCATGGAAGTAAAGCCAGAACTCTTTCGAGTGCTTCGAGAATGGCAGCTTGACAAGGACTGTCAGCGGATCAAATTAAGGTCACTCAAGGTAAAGTTCTTAAGGTTTATGGAAAGAAAGGGAAAAAAAACCGTTAGCAGCACCCTGTGTATTTTAATGAGGGAGATTAAGAATTTTGCTCTCTCTCCAGCTATGCTATTGAATGATGTTACCGTGTCAAACCAGATGGGGTTCCGGCGAGTAAAAGAGAGCCCAAAGTAAATATTGAAATCTCAAGCACTTGTAAAGGTGCCATTTCCTGTCTTTTTCAGTTCACCTCACAGTTTGGTATAAATTCTAATTGAGTAAGAAATTTTTGAGGCACCTGGTAAAATAGAGGACTCTGCCTGGAATTTGAAAGGATTCCAGGCAGAGTGTAGGGAGGTCTAGGGGTGGGAAAGAAATTGGATTGTAGGCAGGGGTGAAATGCTCCCGGTTCGGACCGGATTGCCCAATTCAGTAACAATGGTGGCAGGTGGTTCAGAGAACTGGTAGCAAAAATCCCTGCCCCTCCCCCCACCCAGTTGAGCCACGTGATCATCAGAGGTTGATTTTTTTTTTTACTTTTAAAAGCATTTTTTCTTCGGCCGAAAAAATGCTTTTAAAAGAAAAAAAAAGCCTCTGATGATCGTGCGGCTCAGCTGGGATCGTCAGAATCTTTTAAAAGCATTTTTCTACAATCTCTTTGGCCGAAGATGTTGTAAAAAAAAAAGCTTTTAAAAGGCTCCTCTAGTGATCCCACCTGAGTTGTCAGAGGCTTTTAAAAGCATTTTTTTACAACCTCTTCAGCTGAAGAGGTTATAAAAAATGCTTTTAAAAGGTTCTGGTGATCAGGCAACTCAGCTGGGATCAGCAGAACCCTTTAAAAGCTTTTAAAAGGCTCCTCTGGCGATCCCAACTGAGTTGCCTGATCATCAGAGGCTTTTAAAAGCATTTTTTACAACCTCTTCGGTCGAAGAGGTTGTAGAAAAAATGCTTTAAAAAAAAAAAGTTGGCCACACATACCCAGTCACATTAAACCCTCCCACCCCCATCAAGCCATGGCCACAGAACCGGTAGTAACACATTTTGCATTTCACCCCCTGGTTGTAGGGTCCGTGGTCATGTGGCCGGCATGACTCAATGCCAAAGGCGCATGGAACGCTGTTACCTTACCTCCAAAGGCAGTCCCTATTTTTCTACTTGCATTTTTTACCTGCTGTCGAACTGCTAGGTTGGCAGAGGCTGGGACAAGTAACGGGAGCTCACCCCATTACGTGGCACCAGGGATTCGAACCGCTGAACTGCCGACCTTTTCGATCGACAAGCTCAGAGTCTTAGCCACTGAGCTATGGCGTCCTTTGAAAAGCAGGATATAGAGATCCTAATCTATAGGGAGGAGAGCAGGCTTCCTGTGGATATCTGAAGCTGCCAAAAAGAAATGGGAATAGTTGAGGAGGGGTGGGAAAGTTCGTCCTAGTCCTCTCTATAATCCATACTTAAACTTGGGTTCTTACTGTTCAAGCAGTTAATTCTCTTGCACTGTTTTCCAAAAAGCCAAGCAGTCCAGTGGTTTGCTTAATCAGGACCTGTAAGCCTTCAGAATAGAGTAGACCAATCAACTTTGGAACATAATAGCTCTCAAACCTCAGCTTGGCCAGGAAACAGACTCGACAAGACGACCAGAAGTAGATTTTACTGAGATAGGTTTTCATAACAAAGCTGATGGTATTCTCCCTTCCCTCCACCTTCTACTCGAGTCTCTCTTCCTAATATTTTCCCTGTTTCTTGTGGTCAAAACATCTGAAAACATTCTCCAAGGTCATCTCCATGGATCATTAAAATAACAGGCTCTTGGAAGCTCAAACAGAACAGAATAGAAAAGAATAACAGAGTTGGAAGGTCCCTTGGAGGTCTTCTCATCCAACCCCTGCTCATGCAGGGGACCTTATACCATTATCAGACAAATGGCTGTCCAATCTCTTAAAACTCCTCGATGATGGAGCGCCTACAACTTTTGTCTCATACCCTTGGATGTCAAACCACCTAGTAGGGCTGTATCGCTATTATCCTTCACATCTTTCCTATTACCTATTTCCTTAGCTTCTTACGACTATAACTTTGTTGTTTGTATCTTAGGATGTATGTTGATGGCATATTTAGTATCCTATGGCTATCACTGTTGTATCTTATGATTTATGATGATTGTATTTTATGATTATGATCATGATTTATCACTTGTTGCTTGTATGTACACTGAGAGCTTATGCACTGGGGACAAATTCCTTGTGTGTCCAATCATACTTGACCAATAAATAATCATTCTAATTCTTCTTCTTCTCCTTCTCCTTCTCCTTCTTCTCCTTCTCCTTCTCCTTCTCCTTCTCCTTCTTCCTCCTCCTCCTCCTCCTCTTTCTCCCTCTCCCTCTTTTTCCTCTCCTCTCCTCTCCTCTCCTCCTCTCCTCCTCTTCCTCCTCCTCCTCCTCCTCCTCCCCCCCCCAAACTCTTCCACTGGTTCATTGTTCTCACTGTCAGGAAATTCCTCCTGAGTTCTAGCTTGCTTCTCTCGTTGATTAGTTTTCATCCATTGCTTCCTGTCCCTCATTCAAGTGCTTTGGGGAATTGGTTCACACACACACACACACACACACACACACACACACACACACACACACACACACTTTGTGGCAGCCCTTCAGATATTGGAACACTGCTGTTTCTCTTACCCTCCTTTTTATACTAAGGAAAATCAAGACGGAACAATCTTGAGTATTTTCAAAGCTATATCTATGCATCTCCACATTACCTCCTTCCGAGGTGGGTAAAATTTGGACCCAGATTGTTGGGGGCAATAGGCTGACTCTGTAAACCGCTTAGAGAGGGCTGTGAAGCACTGTGAAGTGGTATATAAGTCTAAGTGCTAATGCTATTATCTGGGGAATCATAACTCCCCGAAATCATCCTTAGGGTCAAAATTGCTGAGTGTTTAAGATGAGTGTTTAAGATCATTGGGCAAGATCGTGACTCTTAATGAGACATGCAGGTTATGATTGAGTAAACCCCTTCTATTTATGCAATTTATTTAGCAAAGCAAAAAGCACAGTGGCCCCTTATTTTCATTAAATAATGCTAGAGAGCATTTTGTTCTCTGCAGCGGTTAGGCAAAAATCTTTTCACAGTATGGAAAACCGTTGCTTGATACCTCTGGCCTCTTCAGCTCTCGCTATAGTGAATATATACTCTCTTGTTTCTGCTCCATAATGAAGACATCAAAGACGAAGGATTATGTCTAGGGTGGTTAGATATTTAGAGCAGAGGATCTACTTAATAAGGTTTAGTTGCCTTTCAGTACAAGGGATTTCAAATCCTCTACTTGGTACAAATGCATCATTTTATTTTTAATCTTCTGGGGCAACACATACCTTTGCACTGTATTGTGCCATGAAAGACTAGCCTCAGTTGCTAACTCAGATTTTACCTTTTTTTTTTTTTAATTGCAGATTTTCTTCCCTCTGCATTTCTTGTTTGGTTTTTCTCTTCCAAATTATCTGCTTTTGTTTCTGGAGTTGGTTCAGTGCATTAGCGGTTGCTTCTTGCTTTTTTCCTGCATATTGTGTTGTGCTGAGCGTTCAATTTTTTTTAAAAATTTTTTTTTGTAGTTTTCAATTGGGGTTTTTTTCCCCCTTGTTCCTGCAGATTACCAATATCCAAGGCAATTCAGTACATCTAAAGCATAAAAAGGAAAGCATAAAGATCACATTTTGGCACTCCTGCAAACTTTTCACAGTTTGTTTTTGAACTGAAATCAAACGTTTCAGTACTGTTCAACCTATTAAGCAAGCATAGTAAAAAAATATATAAATCTAGTTATTCCTTATTTTTAGGTAGATTGAATGGAGCAGCATCACATTTGATATTATTTCCTGAAAGAAAGCTGGGTGTTGTTGGTTTTTTGTATGACAAAAATGAGATGCATATAATAACTTCTTCTATGACAATAAATAAAACTTCATAAACACGCAGCTGCCGTGATCCAGAATTCTTCTGAAGTTGGCTAAAACTTATGAAATAACTACCATGTTTTCCCAAAAATAAGACCCTGTCTTATATTTTTTTGAACCCTGAAATAAGCGCTTGGCCTTATTTTTGGGGAGGTCTTATTATTTTGGGGTGGGTGGAGCAAGACGGGGCTCCTCTTGCCATCTTACCTGATTTCCAGCTCTGTCTCCCTAACCCTAACCAGAGGAAATGGCGGGGACCGGCTGCACATGCGCTTAAACATTTTGGGGAGAGCTTATTTTCAGGGGAAGGCTTATTTTTAGGGAAGGGTTTATTTTGGGGGGAGGACTTATTATCCGGGGAGGTCTTATTTTCAGGAAAACACAGTAAATGCGTTAGGAGAATTCAGTTCCTTTTTTGAAAGATGGAATAAACACAATAGATGAGTTAGTATGAAGTACATTTTCCTTCAAAGTAATCCATCACATCTTTCTTGAAAATGTTTATTTTATTTATTTATTTATTTGTTTATTTATTTATTTATTTATTTTCCATATTTTTATACCGCCCTTCTCCGAGAACTCAGGGCGGTGTACAGCATAAATAAAATATAGATATCAAAAAAATTTAAAATACAATATTCAATTTAAAAATCTAATTCAATAAGCTGCATGTTAAAATAGCGGAATAAAAGTTAATAAGTAAATTAAGACCCCTTAAGAAACCCACTAAAAACCCTCGATATTAAAATTAATCATTAGGCCAGCCCCGCTTGATGAAAGAAAAAGGTTTTGAGCTTGTGCTTAAAGGTCTGAAGATCAGGGAGAAAACGTAGTCCCACAGGTAGATCGTTCCATAGGACAGGAGCCCCCACAGAGAACGCTCTTCCTCTGGGGGCCGCCAGCTGACATTGGTTGGCCGACGGCACCCTAAGGAGGCCCTCCCTATGAGAGCGCACCGGTCGATGGGAGGTAACTGGCGGCAGTAGGCGGTCCCGTAGGTATCCCGGTCCTATGCCATGGAGCGCTTTAAAGGTGATGACCAAAACCTTGAATCGCACCCAGAAATGTTAGTTGGAGCCTGATAAATTTTGTATTTCAAGGCTTAATTTTATGTGGAATCTTAATTTCTTTACACAATTGCATAAATAGTATTTAGAATAGTGAAATGGCTACTTGCAATTAATTAATTAAGAGCATGTGAGCTTGCAGGGAGGATTACATTTATGCAATACATACTCCTGAAAGTAATCGTCATGAAAATAGAGTTGTTATGAGGCATTAAATGTGTTGTTAGTTTTCAACAAGAATGAGTTTAAACTAAAAATAACTCTTAACAGAGTAAAAAAAATACAGTATTAAGAAAACTCAAGATGTTACATGATACACCATTTCTTTCTGGCTCAAATTAATTTTACATACTTTAAATATTGTCTTTGAATGATAAAACTGCATGTAACTGGGACTTCGAGATCATTCACGAAAGCCTTTTTTAGCTTTCCTTCTTCCTGAATAATAATGAACAGGATTCTTTTTTTTTATTGTTGTTTTTGTTGAGAATAAATCATTTCTTGTTTTTTCTCCCCTTAACTTTGAAAGGCATGAATCTGTTACATGATACCTCAACATAATATATTTACCATGTTTTCCCCAAAATAAGACTGGGTCTTAAATTAATTTTTGCTCCAAAAGACGCATTAGGGCTTATTTTCTGGTTAGGTCTTATTTTGGGGAAAATATGGTACTAAATGCATCCATCTGGTTGACAATCTTAACTGGGGCTTATTTTTGGGGTAGGGCTTATATTATAAGCATCCTGAAAAAATCTTGCTAGGTCTTATTTTCCAGTTAGGTCTTATTTTCGGGGAAACAGGGTAATAAGAAAGATGCCCCAAACTAGCTTTTCTATCCTTCTTTATATGATTTGGGAGAATATCTAACATGGTTTCATGCATTTATAATAGGGGTGAACAACTTCGGCAACTTTAAGACTGGTGGACTTCAACTCCGAGAAGGAGGTAACTGGGGGAATTCTGGGAATTTAAGTCCACAGATCTTAAAGTTGCCAAGGTTAGACATCCCGATTTATAGTATTGATAAAAATATTTCATCCATCTAGGAGTTCAATTTTGCCTGATTCCTTAATATACAAAATAAAATGATCAAGTTTTCCAGGAATGCAGTTTTCTCTTCTTCTATACTTTTAGAGGCCAATATTCCAAAGTTACCACCCCATTGCAACCCTACTTACCATGTGACAAAGGCTTATTTTTTAAATAAAATTATTATTATTTTTCTTCCTTCCTTCCTTCCTCCTTCCCCTTTCTCTCTCTCCTTCTTTCTTTTTCTCTTTCTTTTTCTTTCTTTCTTTCTTCTCCTTCCTTCCTTCCTTCCTTTTTCCTTCCTTCCTTCTCTTTCTTTCCTTCCTTCCTTCTCTTTCCTTCCTTCCTTCTTTCTCCTTCCTTCCTTCCTTCCTTCCTTCCTTCCTTCCTTTATGTATTCATTCATTCATTCATTCATTCATTCATTCATTCATTCTTTATTGGCCAAGTGAGAATTGATACATTTTTCATCTGTGCTATATGATATAAAATTGCTGTTTTATATCACATTCTCTTAATAAATATCCCAAATACACAAATATATTGTCTGTCTATTAGGCTGACCCAATATCTGCTCACCGTAAGCTGTTAAGTGTTAAACCCCACCTCCCCCCCAAAAAAATACATTAAAACTTCAAAGCTCTCGGTTAACAGTCCAGAATTATACGTCACTTGCTGAAAAGATTTCTAATCTGTTATAAAACCAAATACGTTTTGAACCCCTTTCTGATAAATCTGATAAAGAGGGGAAAGGGGTGTGCTTGCTTTTGAACTCCAAGGATAGCTCGTTGCAAAACATGAGCCCTGCCGCTGACGAAACAAGCGTTAAACCTGGATAGCAAAATATCTCTGAACGAACCAAAAAAGATACGTTTGACTATGCAAGACAGCTGGATCAGCGGTACGTCACTCTCTAAGTAGCTTGGCTCTAGGCCATGTAATACTTTATACACAGTGAGCACATTGTATTGGCCTCAGAAGGCACTTTCTTGTCACGCTCCATGCTGACCCATCCCAGATTAGTTGCAATTTCCAAGGATGATCCCACAAAGAGCACATTACAGCGATTCAACCTGAAAGGATGAAATCTATTTCCCCCACGTTAAGCCGCATTTGGTGTATGAGCTCTGAATGAGAAAAGAGGTATCTCTGCCTATGCAGGTAGTCGTCAGCGTTCAACCATTTGAACTTACAACAGTACGGAAAAAAGTGAATTATGACCATTCCATATCATGGCATCCCCAAGTCACATGATCAAAAAAATTGAAAACTTGGAAACCGGCATGTACTTACGGCGGTTGCAGTGCCTTGGGGGGTCCTGGCATTTTGCAACCTTCCCAGCTGACGTCCAACCAGCAAAGTCAAATACAGAAAGTTGGATTTGCTTAACAACTGCATTAATGCACTTAACAATTGTGGGTAAAAAAAAAAAGGTTGTAAAATCAGGCGTGACAACTCCCTTAACAACCTTAACCTTACATAGCCATGGAAATTCTGGTACCAATTGTCATAAATCAAGGACTATCTATATAGGGCTGGATCAGAAATGTTCCCAGATGTTGAAGTTGATCTTTAGGGGGAATGAAATCAGTGGTGGGATTCAGCCAGTTCGGGTCAGTTTGGGCGAACCGGTTGTTACAATTCTGCACCGCCCAACCAGCCTCACCCCGCCTAGTCACTCCTCATCTCGTCCACTCGCCCGGCATAGCTGCTGCTGCTCTCCATCTGGCAACAAGTTCCATCTCCTGAATTGTAGCCCTGCATCCATCCTCAGATCAAGATCCCTCTACCTGTTTTTCCTTAACGTTTGACTTTATTGTCCGATGTCCACTCTATTATGGTCCAGAGACACCTAGAAACCATGGAAACGAGAAACCTAGTTTTGAGTTAGATGACAACTCAACTTAACCTAGAAATCCAATCTCCCGTTAGAAGACAAATCAAGAGCCAGTTTGGTCTAGCGGTTAAGACACCAGGCTAGAAACTGTGAATTCAAGTCCTATCTTAGTCATGAAAGCCAGCTGCGTGATCACTCTTCTCAGGTGCAACCCACCTCACAAGTTAGTTGTGATGGGGACAATAGGAGGAGGAAGGTGTGACGGAGATATAATACAAATAAATAAATGAATTAGCTCCAGACCTGGGAAGGTTCCTTCCCAATGGATTTTCATTTCATTGTCAAGTAACACAGGAGACATAGAACATCAGAGTTGGAAGGGACTTTCTAAAGGTATCCAAATACCTTTGGCACAGGGGTGCTATTCAGCAGGTTCTGACAGGTTCTGGAGAACCGGTAGCGGAAATTTTGAGTAGTCTGGAGAACCAGCAAATACCACCTCTGGCTGTCCCCAGAGTGGGATGGGAATGGAGATTTTGCAATATCCTTCCCCCCCCCCAAGAGTGGGGAGGGAATGGGGATTTTGCAGTATCCTTCCCCTGGAGTGGGGTGAGAATGGAGATTTTGCAGTATCCTTCCCCTGCCACTCCCACCAAGCCACGCCCGCAGAACCGGTAATAAAAAAATTGAATTATGCCACTGCTTTGGCATAACTGCTAAAGAGCTAGGCACACTTTTCACACCCTTTGAGATTTATATTGTAATTATAAGGGCCTCTGGTGGCTCAACAGACTAATGCAGTCTGTTATTAACACAGCTGCTTGCAATTACTGCAAGTTCAAGTCCCACCAGGCCCAAGGTTGACTCAGCCTTCCATCCTTTATAAGGTAGGTAAAATGAGGACCCAGATTGTTGGGGGGGCAATAAAAGTTGACTTTGTATATAATATACAAATGGATGAAGACTATTGCTTGACATAGTGTAAGCCGCCCTGAGTCTTCGGAGAAGGGTGGGATATAAATGCAAATAAAAAAAATATATCAGTGCTGCTTTTCTTTATTTTTTAAAAAAGAGAAAATTGAAGAGTAAAGTGCGCCAACTTAGATGAATGCTACTCCAAATTTCTTTGGGAACAGTGAGTGTTGGGTCAGAGTATGGGGAGCAACCAAGTTAGGTACTTAGAACAGGAAAGAAAAGAATAACAGATTTGGAAGGGACCTTGGAGGTCTTCTAGTCCAACCCTCTGTTCAAGCAGGAAACACTATATGATTTCAGACAAATGATTGCCCAGTCTCTTTTTAAAAGCCTCCAGTGATGGAGCATCCATAACTTCTGAAGGCCAAGCTCTTCCACTGGTTGATTGTTCTCACTGTCAGAAAATTTCTCCTTAGTTCTAGGTTGGATCTCCCTTTGATTAGTTTCTATAGGTTGTTTCTTGTCTTGCCTTTGGGTGCTTTGGAGAATAGGTTGACTCCCTCTTCTTTGTGACAGCCCTTGCAACACTGCTATCATGTCTCCCCTAGTCCTTCTTTTCACTAAAATAAAGGTAAAGGTTCCCCTCGCGCATATGTGCTAGTCGTTCCCGACTCTAGGGGGCGGTGCTCATCTCCCTTTCAAAGCCGAAGAGCCAGCGCTGTCCGAAGACGTCTCCGTGGTCATGTGGCCAGCATGACTCAACGCCAAAGGTGCATGGAACGCTGTTACCTTCCCACCAAAGGTGGTGCCTATTTTATTACTTGCATTTTTTATGTGCATTTGAACTGCTAGGTTGTCAGAAGATGGGACAAGTGAAGGGAGCTCACCCCATTACGCGGCACTAGGGATTCGAACCGCTGAACTGCCGACCTTTTGATAGAGAAGCTCAGCGTCTTAGCCACTGAGCCACCGCGTCCCATTCCACTAAAACAGACGTACCCAATTCCTGCAACTGTTCTTCATATGTTTCAGTCTCAGGCCGTGTGTCCAATCACACTTGGCCAATAAAAATTCTATTCTATTCTATTCTATTCTATTCTATTCTATTCTATTCTATTCTATTCTATTCTATTCTATTCTATTCTATTCTATTCTATTCACAATTAAATGATCCTGTTTTATCCAATGTATACTTAGATAATCAGCAAGATTCCCATGTGTGTACTGTAACAATGGAGTTCCCCGAAACTTTCTGAACTGGTTTGAATGTGATCAAGGCAATGTGGTGGGAAATTATCCCAACAAGACTTTAACAGAAGGCAACGTAACGTCAAACGCTCCTTTTTTCTAAAGAAAAAAAAAAGATTATAAGCTTTTCGGAATTTATTTTACCTGCATTGACAGAAGTGGGGGATTGAAGGGAAGGGGAAAGGAAATAAAGAGGAGGAGGAGGAGGAGGAGGAGGCCGGGTGGATTTGTAAGCCTAATCTTAAATGTCATGCAATAAAAAGTGCTCATCGGCATGATGTCAAGGAGTGATTTATCTTTCAGCTCACAGCTGTCTCCGTTGCTGCCTTCATCTGATCCTAAAACCATAAATGACTTCCACGGCTTTGATGTGGAAGGTTCAGAATTCAGCGGGCTTTGATGTTTGTTTGAAGTCGTTCACATGAAAGGGACAGTTGTATTGTGTCCTTTTTTCATTCATGGGTTCGGATGGAGCATGTGGAAGGAAGGACCGAAGTTCCAGGAGTGTGTTTCGGCAAGTGCAAAACCAAAAAGTGCAAATCCCGGGTTGGTCATACCAAAAACACATCCCTGGAAAGCAGCTGAATCTGTTTTGCTTTTCAAAATCTCTCTCTCTCTCCCTCCCTCTCTCTCTCTCTCGTATTTTATTTTATTTTATTTTATTTTATTTTATTTTATTTTATTTTATTTTATTTTATTTTATTTTATTTTATTTTATTTTATTTTATTTTATTTTATTTTATTTTATTTTATTTTATTTTATTTTATTTTATTTTATTTTATTTTATTGAAAAGACATTGCCATGTCAGGATAACAATCAGTGGTGGAATTCAGCCAGTTCGCAGCACTTCGGCAGAACCGGTTGTTAACTTTCTGAGTAGTTTGGCAAACTGGTTGTTGGAAGAAATCATTAGGGCAGAGAACCGGTTGTTTAATTACTTGAATCCCACCACTGATAACAATGCAAATAAAACAGAGCCAGAGAGAAATCAATGGTAAATCTTAACATACAAGCTAATAACTATAACTGTACTATGTTAACAGTAATTACAGTAATACAATCCCCCCCCTCCAAAAAAAAAGACGGGAAAAAGGAAAACTTCAACTAAATTTCTACTTACATTAGCTTATTTACAAATTTTTCCATATTATATCCATAGATTTATACATCTTTGTTGTCGGCACTAAACAATTATTGACGTACACTGAGAGCATATGCACCAAGACAAATTCCTTGTGTGTCCAATCACACTTGGCCAATAAAAATTCTATTCTATTCTATTCCTTCTCGTTTCTACCTCTTCTCTCTAGCCATTCATAAAATTTATTCCATGTCCTATAATATTTCGAGTCTTCTTTCTCTTTAATTTTTAAAGTTAATCTGTCCATTTCAACACAATCCCAAATTTCCCTAATTATGTCATCATTTGATGGGATGTTTGCATTTTCCCAATATTTAGCATATGCAATTCTAGCTGTAACACTAAGTAAATGGTTGCTTTGTCATAACTTTCCGACAATATACCTAAAAGGCTTGTTTCTGGTTTGAACTCAATATGTTGCTCAGTTATCATTTCTAACCAATTATGAATTTTCTCCCTTGCTTTCTTACATGTCCACCACATGTAATTTCTTTCTCAAGTGGCAGCATTGTAAATATCCACAGAAGAGGGGGGGAAAATATGCATTTGGAGCCATTGTAAAGCGGATGGGTTTGTTACCATTAAAAAAAAAATCCTTTACTAATTATTCCGCTGTATAATTCCATGGCATTCTCCTTGCAGTTAAGGGTTAAAAAAAAAATCTTTCTTTAAAACTTGACAGTTCTCAAGGATTTTCCAAAGTATTTAGCTTCAGGGAATTGTTTCCAACTCACGTTGGCTTGTCTGCTGAGAAATCCCCAAGGAGATTCAGTGGAAAGTTTGTGCGTTGTAGACTTTTCGGGATGTTCAGGGGCCTCACTTAGTGGTGTGTGACCTACTGACCTGAGGTAGAGCTTTTTTTTTTAGTGGAATATTTTCCATGTTATTCTTTTAAAGTATTCCCCCCCTTGTTTTCAAATTAACTTGTAATATGATAAGTGAAGGAAAATTAGGAAACGGGAACAGATAAAACAATGCTCAAATCTAAAATGAAAGCTGAAGCTAGGAAGCCCATCTGGACTCACATAGAGCTAAGTAATATATGTTTTGGAGAATCTTGAAATAGTATAAATATTGTCAGATGCTTGTATATGTTCATTATTTGTTTTAGCTTTCCTTATAGAATCTATGGGACATTTGCCAAATATACAAGGAGGGTCAAGTTCTTGGTTGATTATATGGCCAGAGAACAAAGCCAAATGTGAATACCACACATTCTTGGTATATGGACAGCCGGTTGTGATGGTTGTAATCAATCAAAAGAAAAAAATAAACAACTAAGACATGTCTAGTCTGCTCCAAGGATTTATTAGGCCTAAAGCAGTTTTGATTCAGTGTATTTTTGTTGTCATAGTTGTTAAGTGTTGTTAACTTATTTGCAGTGCAAAAGGAAACTTGAAATGGTGGACAATTTAGCTTTCCTATATAGTTTAAAAAAAATGAAGGAAAAGTCAATGTTTAGTGATGCGCTTTGTTCCATAAAAACACACACACACATATATATATATATATATATATATGTAGGTCTCTGGTTATTCGGGTTTTCTCCCGCGTAAAATTGGAAGTGTCTTGGCAACGTTTCGACGAAGTCTCATTCGTCATCTTCAGGCTTCAGCTTCCTGCTTCTAGGAGCAATGTGTGATCGCAGCTGTTTCTTCCTATATATATATATATATATATATATATATATATATATATATATATATATATATATATATATATATATATATATATATATATATATATATATATATATATATATATATTCTGAGGTTTTCGCGGGTGTTTGTATGTAGGTCTTTGGCTATTTGGGTTTTCTCCCACGTAAAATTGGAAGTGTCTTGGCGACGTTTCGACAAAGTCTCATTTATCATCTTCAGGCTGGTGTTTACAGCTTCGTGCTTCTAGAAGCAGAAAGCTGTAAACACCAGCCTGAAGATGACGTATGAGACTTTGTCAAGATCTTCACCTTCTCATTTTCTATAACTTTTTCCACTCTGTGTTCCCATGACTTTTTGGATACAGGCAAGTTATATTTTTTACATAATGACCAGTGGATTAATTTAGCAACTCGGTCGTGTCTATCTTTGTAATCAGTTTGTGCGATTTTCCTGCATTAAATGTGAAACAGTTTCAACTTTGTTGTTGCAAAGTCGGCAGTCTGGATTGTCAGTGGACTTTTGTATCTTTGCTTTCATGGCATTAGTTCTTGAGGAGCGAGTATCAAACCTTTCATTTCTTTCTTGATGGTTCCCATCTTAAGCTATGCCCATGTCAAGTTGTCATCACATTTTCCTTCAATGTTTTTCAAGTGCTATCCATGCAAAGCTTTGGTTTTCCATCTATTTAATCTGCCATCCAGCTGTTTTTCCTTATTATTTTCCTAACTTAAAACTTGAAATACAGCCTTTCCTCAGAAGAGAATATCATTTATATGGCCTGTTTGGCTTTCGCAGTTTTCCCAGCTCCATCTTACGTGTATTTGGCATGGAGAGGCGAGAAATTAAATTAAATTAAAGTAAGGCAACAAAAGCCAGCCAATTCAAGTGGGCATCTTGGTCGTCCCCCCTCCCACACCATCCTTCATCTTTAACAAACACATCGGCCTCCCACGTGTTTTTTTTTTTTAAGTTCATTCTGGATTTGTATTTATGTTTTGGGATTAGGAGTCATATGTTGACACACATGGAGTAGCAATTCAAAATTAATGCTAACATAATACAGCAGAAACAGACCACCCAGTTAATGTCAGGATTCCTGGGTGGCCTTACTTGACACAGTTCCTTTCTCTGGTAATCCCCCCCCCATTCTTAAAATTGCTACCAAGGAGCTTCTCAAGAGATTCTGGTCAAGATGACCCAGGAGGAAAAAAAAAAACCCAGTGGTTTTCATTTGAAAGCCACCCCAGGGTGTGTCTAATAAGGAAGGAACATAGAAACATCTCTGAACCCTGCCCTGTTCACCTCTAATCTGTCAAAATGAAGCGGACTTTGAGTTTGGGAAAAAAAAAAAAATGGTACGGATAATCATTTTCCAGCCTCGGAAGCAATGCTGTCTTCTGTTTTGTTCTTCTAAACGGCAACCTTCTTGTGAAACCTCTAAAAAGTCGGGACCATAGAAGGTTCTTGGGTAGTATGATTTGACTGCAGGTCAGTCCTCGACTTGCAACCATTCATTTAGGGACTGTTCGAAGTCAAAGGGCACCGGAAAAATGTGATATATTACCGTTTTTCACCCTGATGAATCCTTATGACCACGCATCCCCATGGTCACGTAATCAAAATTCAGACACTTGGCAAATGGTTCGTATTTATTTATTTTATTTTTTTATAAAAAAGTTTTATTTTAACATTCATATCCAATAACATATTTAGTGTACCATCATATACAATTAATCGGACCTGCCCGGTCACCACCTCCTTCCTTTAACTCTCTTCCCTTCTCTACCTTCTTCTACTTTCCACGACCATCTTCCCCTTCTCTTATCTACATCCTCTCCTCCTTCTTCCCTACTCCTTTCTTCTCCCTCTTCTATCCCTCTTCCTTCCTTTCCTCTTCCTCCTCTTCTCTTTCCTACCTCCTTCTCTCTTCTACTTCCTTCCTTCCCATCATTCTGAAATGGTAGCCAGGCAGCTCCGATCTTACATTAATTATACATCTTCAATCATCTCTGTACAGCAAATGGTTTGTATTTATGACAGTAGACTTGACCAGACTAGACTAGACTAGACTAGACTAGACTAGGGTAGGGTAGGGAAGGGTAGACTAGACTAGACTAGGGTAGGGTATGGTGGAATAGAGTAGAGTAGAGTAGAGTAGAGTAGAGTAGAGTAGAGTAGAGTAGAGTAGAGTAGAGTAGAATAGAATAGAATAGAATAGAATAGAATAGAATAGAATAGAATAGAATAGAATAGAATAGAATAGAATAGAATAGAATAGAATAGAAGCTGGAAGGGACCTTGGAGGTCCCTTGAGCTCCCTGCTCAAGCAGGAGAACCTATACCATTTCAGACAAGTGACTATCTAATCTCTTCTAGACCAGCGGTCTCCAACCTTGGTCCCTTTAAGACTTATGGACTTCAACTCCCAGAGTTCCTCAGTCAGCCAGGACTCTGGGAGTTGAAGCCAGATTCCCTTAACAACCGTGTTACCGACTTTACAATTGCAGTCGTTCACTTAACAGCTGTGACAAGAAAGGTCGTAAAAGGGAGCAAAACTCACTTTGCAACTGTCTCACTTAGCAACATAAACTTTGGGCTCAGTTGTGATCTTAAGTTGAGGACTGCCAGTATCCGAATACTTTTGGCTTAACTGCTGAAGAGCTAGGCACGCTTTTAACACCTTCTGAGAATTTTCATCGTTGCTATTTTACTTTGTTTTTAAAAAGAGAAAAGTATGGGGCACCAACTTAGATTAATGGCTGCTCCAAATTTCATTGGGAACAGTGAGTGTTGGCTCAGGGTATGGGGAGCAACCAAGTTAGGTATTTAGAACAGGAAAGAAAAGAATAACAGAGTTGGAAGGGACCTTGGAGGTCTTCTAGTCCAACCCCCTGCTGTCCGGTCCAGTATTCAGGTACTGTACAGCGGGATGAATCAAGCCTGTTTGCTTGTGTTCATTATCTCTTGACACCCACTGCAAGAATAGGACAAATCAACCCCAAATTGGATTCAGAAGAAAAGCCTGCTGGAAAATCATCCAGAATTGCAAGAAAAGGTTTGTAGGAAAGAGCCAGATCCACTTAACAGCGGTGTTACTAAATGAACAACGGAAGTGATTCACTTAACAAAATGTGGCAAAGAAGGTCGTAAAATGGGGCAAAAAATTCACTTAAGAAAATGTCTCACAGTCTTCTGCTCGCAATAAAATATCTTATGCCACCAGACTCCAAATTTTGGGCTTAGACAACTTAGTACCATGCAGACTTCAGTCTGACCTAAGCAGAGTACATAAAATTATCTACCACAATGTCCTACCTGTCAATGATTACTTCAGCTTCAACCACAACAATACCTGAGCAAATAATACATACAAATTCAAGGTAAACCGCTCCAAACTCGATTGCAGAAAATATGACTTCAGTAACAGAGTGGTCAATGCCTGGAATGCACTACCTGACTCTGTAGTTTCTTCCCCAAACCCCCAAAACTTTAAGCTTAAACTGTCTACTGTTGACCTCACCCCAAGAGGTCTGTAAGGGGCGGGCATAAGAGCACCAGCGTGCCTGTCCTAATATTCCTTTTCCACGTGTCCAAATTATGTTTATACTTTTACCTGTTATCTTATATATGATTGGCAAATAAATAAATAAAATAAAATAAAATAAATAAATGGTAACAGAAATGTTGGGCTGAACTGTGGCTATAAGTCTACCTGTACAAGTAGATCTGAATACTGTATATGGCACCCGGATTATACACTATATACCGGGGGTCTCCAACCTTGGCAACTTTAAGACTTGTGGACTTCAATTCCCAGAGTTCCTCAGCCAGCTCTGAGTTGAAGTCCACAAATCTTAAAGTTGCCAAGGTTGGAGACCCCTGCTATATACCTATTACCCTGATACACAAAATGAAAAAATAAAAATAGCAGCCCCCCCCCCAAAAAATTAGAAAATCTGAAAAATGAAATAAAATACAGCTAAGGTTTGTTTATACCAATATCTTTCCCTCTTTCTGTTCTTGAAAGCCATTCTTGCTTCTACCGCCTTCTTCCCTTTCGTCTGTCATGCCTTTAGTTGCCCCGGCTTCCACATCTTCGGCTTGGCAATATCTCCTTGTCACAACTTTTTATAGCTTTCTCTGTTCCTCTTAACTCATTCACTCTTCCATATATTCCTTTTCATCTCTTTGATCGTGATTCATTCTGTCTACTGTGATCAAAGCTTCATTCATTCCAGCATTCAACCGTAGTTCTTCATCAGCCCTTCAGCCACGAACTCTATCTCTCCTGCCTTCATCAGACGCACTTGCACAATTCATCCAACTTACTTTTGTGGTTCTCCTACTGTAGAGAATTTTCACTTCCCCAGGAGAAAGTGGTCAAAACCAGACTTTTTTTTTCCCCAATAATTGTTTCTTCAGCCAACCACCCTGCAGCCTTTTTTTTAAAAAAATATTTTTATTGAGTTTTTACAAATAAGCAAATCTTGTTTAATCTTAAGATATCTGCGTCCATTTACATAGCATAACATTCCAGTTCGAATACATCCTATACATTTTTACTATACATTTTGATTCTCTGTTTTTTTTGTCTGTTTCTTTTTCATTTTTCTGATTTTTTTGAGAATGTTTGGGTGTATTAGTGCTTCCATTGTTGAAAATATCGGTATTTTCAAATAATATTTATCTCTAACCTTCTCCCACACCGATAATAATGCATTTCTTATATAATGTCTATGAAAGTACGTATGCATCTCACTTCTACCATACCATAAAAATGCATGCCATCCCAATTGCAAATCACGTCCTTCCAAAGTTAATAGTCTTATATTTCTTAATTCAATCCATTCTCTCATCCAAGTCAAAGCTGCTAATATTCCAACTCTATTTGTCCTTTTAAATCAATTGTCAGTTTATCCAGTCAAATATTTTTTTAATTATTAAAACTTTGGAAGGTATGTTTGTATTTCTCCAGCATTACACAAAAGCTAATCTTGCTGCGGTTATTATATGTAAGATAATATATATTATTCTTTTGTCATATTTTTGTTTGTTTATCCCTAAAAGAAATAGTTATGGGGTGAATTCTATCTGGAGTCATGTTAATTTCTATAATCACCTGTGTATTTTCATCCAGTATTTTCTTGTTTTGGGGCATAACCACCATGTATGGTAGAAGGTTCAGGCTATTTGAGTATATTTTAGCTAATTTAGAGGGTGCCAAATGCCAGCGATAAAACATTTTATACTGGTTCTCTTTGTACATTGTTGATTTAGTTATTTTATAATTTCTATTCCGAATTTTCCCCCAATCCTCTAATTCAATACTACACCCGACATTTTTTGCCCATGCTATCATAGCTCCTTTCACTATAACTTCAGCTCTATCAACCTACAATAAGTAATTATACATTTTCGTTATCAATTTTTCTTCCAGGCCAATCAGTAATTTATCTAATTGTTGTGGCAACATCTCAACTCCATATTCCTCTTTATCTTTTTTATACCGTGATTGAAATTGCAAATATAGCCACCAGTCTATGATTATAGACGCGGTGGCTCAGGGGCCAGGACATTGAGCTTGTCGATCGAAAGGTCAGCAGCTCAGCGGTTCAAATCCCTAGTGCTGCCTTGTAACGGGGTGAGCTCCTGTTACTTGTCCCAGCTTCTGCCAACCTAGCAGTTTCCAAAGCACGTAAAAATGCAAGTAGAAAAAATAGGGACCACCTTTGGTGGGAAGGTAACAGCGTTCCGTGAGCCTTTGGCGTTGAGTCATGCTGGCCACATGACCACGGAGACATCTTCGGACAGCGCTGGCTCTTCGGCTTTGAAACGGAGATGAGCACCGCCCCCTAGAGTCGGCAACGACTAGCACGTATGTGTGAGGGGAACCTTTACCTTTACCTATGATTATACCCTACAACCTTTTACCAGCATTTACACATCTAAAATTCCTTCTAGAGTTGAGTTGATTAGAGTTGAGGGTTTTTTTAAATTCCAACTGTTCATCATTTATATACATATAATCTGCACAACTCCATTGGTCTTTAAAACATTTTCTTTCTTTCATTGTACAAGTACAGTATATGTGGTACCTTGCTCAATAGTAGTAGTTACTCAATAGTAGTAACTGTGAGAAGGAGTCCAAAAAAGCCAACACAGTTCTAGGCTGCATAAACAGAGGGATAGACTCAAGATCACATGACGCGTTAATACCACTTTATAATGCCTTGGTAAGGCCACACTTGGAATATTGCATTCAGTTTTGGTCGCCACGATGTAAAAAAAATGTGGAGACTCTAGAAAGAGTGCAGAGAAGAGCAACAAAGATGATTAGGGGACTTCATAAAACATGAAGAACAGTTGCAGGAACTGGGTATGTCTAGTTTAATGAAAAGAAGGACTAGGGGTGACATGATAGCAGTGTTCCAGTATCTCAGGGGCTGCCACAAAGAAGAAGGAGTCAAGCTATTCTCCAGAGCACCTGAGGGCAAGATAAGAAGCAATGGGTGGAAACTAATCATGGAGAGAAGCAACTTAGAAGTAAGGAAAAATTTTCTGACAGTGAGAATAATTAATCAGTGGAACAACTTGCCTCCAGAAGTTGTGAATGCTCCAACATTGGAAATTTTTAAGAAGATGTCAGATAACCATTTGTCTGAAATGGTGAAGGGTTTCCTGCCTAGGCAGGGGGTTGGACTAGAAGACCTCCAAGGTCCCTTCCAACTCGGTTATTCTGTTCTGTTCTGTTCTGTTCTGTTCTGTTCTGTTCTGTTCTGTTCTGTTCTGTTCTATTGATTGATTGATTGATTGTATGCTATCAAATCAGCACTGACTGTTAGTAACCACATAGATAGATTATCTTTAGAACATCTTCTCTCCAAAGCTGGCTGAAGAATTCTGGGAGTTGAAGTCCACAAGACTTAAAGTTGCCAAGGTTGGAGACCCCTGATGTACATTACAATGTGGCCATTTGTAAACTTTGACATCAATTTAATTAAGTGATGTCAGCAATTAATCAGGTTTGACTTTTAGAAAATACACACATACAACTGCCTTTGAAATTTATTCTTTTCATTTAAAATGTTTCTGGGGGAAAAAAAATAGACATTTCAGAAATGGAGAAGATGTTTTTACACTGTCCTTATTCCTGGTAAGACACAGCAGCCCATACATGGGAAGTAACTACCTTCATTAACTCAACCATCTAACAGTTTCCCTTGTTTAGAAACAAACTTTGAAGGCATGTGACAAAATAAGGACCTGGTCACTTCCAGTAAAGGGACGCAGTGGCTCAGTAGCCAAGACGCTGAGCTCATCAATTGAAAGGTCGGCATTTCGGCGGTTCAAATCCCTAGTGCCACCTAACAGGGTGAGCTTCCGTTACTTGTCCCAGCTTCTGCCAACTTAGCAGTTCGAAAGCAGGTAAAAAATGCAAGTAGAAAAATAGAGACTACCTTTGTTGGGAAGATAACAGCGTTCCATGCACCTTTGGCATTGAGCCACATGACCACGGAGAGATCTTCGGACAGCACTGGCTCTTCAGCTTTGAAACGGAGATGAGCACTGCCCCCTAGAGTCGGGAACGACTAGCACATATGTATGAGGGGAATCTTTACCTTTATCTTTACACTTCTGGTGTATACTTTCTACTGGAAACACGAAGGATATCCACAGCAAGGTGATATTCGTTAAATTTGCCCGAGGCTTGCTCCTTGGTTACCTCCTTGTCCAATTTGATTCCCTAGGCCAGATGCTAATTTTTATCAATGTGACTTGTCAAAAAGCATCGAGGGATGTAAGCAAAGAAAAATAAGCAGCGTGGTTAGAAGGAGGAGGTTGAGAATGAAATAGCTGTGAATGAGATGAATGAATTTAGGCGGGCGAAGGACTGGGAAAGAACCGTGTAACTTAAAACGGGAAGACCAGAAAGCAACTTAGTGGCTGGCTGCAGCAAGGCATATCTATCAATGCCACATTCATTGGGACACCATATGGTTAATTGCATTACCCTCCAGTATGTGGCACCCCTTGAAAATAGATGCTGCTACTTGTTATTAGAAAGCTAATATTACAACATCCTTTTTCGTCTGGCGACCTGGGAGTTAGGTTACTTCAGCTTTTCTGCTCTTGTCTGAGTCACTTAAATATATCAGCACGGAACTTTTAATGCTGCGTTTTATGCTTTTGTGTCTGCCCTAAAGGCATAATGATATTTTACGTTCATCTTGATTTTTTTTTTTTTTAAATCAACCACAGATGCTTAATTCTTGAACAAACATTAGAGAGGAAATAAATTTATCCAGTGTCTTGTATGATTTGAGCCTAGAAAAGCTGAACTGACCTTCCTGTTAAACCATGAAAACTTGATGATTCTTTGTTTTTTTACTGGCCCGAATTAGATAGAGCTGTATAGAAATGGGGGATGCGGTGGCTCAGTGGCTAAGATGCTGAGCTTGTCGATCGAAAGGTCGGCAGTTCAGCGGTTCGAATCCCTAGTGCCGTGTAATGGGGTGAGTTCCCGTTACTTGTCCCAGCTTCCGCCAACCTAGCAGTTCGAAAGCATGTAAAAAAATGCAAGTAGAAAAATAGGGACCACCTTTGGTGGGAAGGTAACAGCGTTCCATGCGCCATTGGCGTTGAGTCATGCCGGCCACGTGACCACGGAGACGTCTTCGGACAGCGCTGGCTCTTCAGCTTTGAAACGGAGATGAGCACCGCCCCCTAGAGTTGGGAATGACTAGCATGTATGTACGAGGGGAATCTTTACCTTTACCTTTACTATAGAAATGATGTACTTTAAGATATTTGTCCTGAATACAGTTAGGTCTCAACTTACAACCACTGTTGGGATTAGTATTTCTGCGCTAAGCAAGGCAGGTTAAGTGAATCATGCCCAGTTTTACAGCATTTGTTCTGTGTTGGGTTTTTTGCCATGGTTGTTAAGCAAGGTGAATCACACAATCATTCAGTGAATCCAGCTTCTCCCCTTGACATTGCTTGTCAGAAGCTGGCTAGGAAGGTCGCAAACATTGATCGCATGACCCTGAGACACTGCGGCCATCGTAAATACGTACCACTCATCAAGTGCACAATTTTGACCCCGTATCCTTGAGGATGCTACAACATTGTAAGTGTAAAGACTGGTCCTAAATTCAGTTTTTTCAGTACCATTCTATTTTGTCATCCCCATGGTGCTTTTTTTCAAGAGGCAACTGGACTTTCTTGTTTTTTGTCCTTGAAGATGTTTTCGAAGAAGCTTCTTGGATGAGAAGCGAAACATCTTCAAAGAAAAAAAACCAGAAAGTCCAGTTGCCTCCTGAAAAAAAGCACCTTTAGGACAACCGTGACCTGGAGGATTGAGAATCTCTACAGAATTCTGTTTTGTCCTAACCTGCCAGCTGCCCCAATTGGACATATCTAGGGTATCAATTCCACAGTATGTCTACAAAACATTTATCAAGATTGGCCCTAGTAACAGCATCTTGTTAGACTGATGGTGTAGCTCCTCCTCTGATGCTTTCCTCATATTCCCATGAAGCAAGCCAGCATTCGACTAAGCTGCTTCTGAAAGCGATCTTGCTGTTCTGAGATTCAAATTCCCCAAAATTTCAGCCCCTTTTATGTAGGCCAACAGTTTCTGCATATCTTGTCAAGATCATTTTTCTCACTCTCTATCTAACCTGGACCCCTTAGTTCAGTGGTTCTCAACCTTTATAGTGCTGCGACCCCTTTAATACAATTCCCCACGATGTGGTGACCCCTTTAATACAATTCCCCATGATGTGGCGACCCCAACCGTAAAATTATTTTCATTTTGAATTTATTGCGCCTGAAGCCGTATTGGCTAGCGTTCTGAACTGCTTGCGATTGCCTTGAGGACGGAGGCATTAAAGTGGAGACTCCTCCCGTATTAAGTTTATCGTGCCTGAAGCCAGATTAGGCTAGCGATTGGGAGTGATTGCAGCTGGCTTGAGAGGGAGACATCAGAGCAAAGATTTCTCTCTTTTTTAATTCATTGCACCTGAAGCCAAATTCGGCTAGTGATTTGAAGAGCCTGCAGCTGGCTTGTGGAGTCAACCTTTGGAGCGCAATTCTTCAACTCGCAAGTATACTTCCCATATTTCCGCTGGTCTTAGGCGACTCCTGGCAAATCGTCATTCAACCCCCAACAGGGTCGCGACCCACAGGTTGAGAACCGCTGCCTTAGTTGAAGACACCTTGAGTGTGTATATGCAAAAAAAGTCTGTTATGAAAATTCTTCTTTTGTATAAAAATATATTTTTTTATTTATTTTATTATTATTTTTTATTATTTGCATTTATATCCCGCCCTTCTCCGAAGACTCAGGGCGGCTTACACTATGTTAAGCAATAGTCTTCATCCTATTTGTATATTATATACAAAGTCAACTTAATTGCCCCCAACAATCTGGGTCCTCATTTTACCTACCTTATAAAGGATGGAAGGCTGAGTCAACCTTGGGCCTGGTGGGACTTGAACTTGCAGTAATTGCAAGCAGCTGTGTTAATAACAGACTGTCTTAGCAGCCTGAGCCACCAGTGGCCCTTAATATGCTCATATCATAACCTGTTAACCTGGAAAGAAATACTGTGGGGGTAAAACATCCCTCAGTCTGTGTCTGTGTCTCTGTGTGTATGTTCCAGCATAACGCTGGAATGCCTGGGTCAGAGGTATTTATTTTATTTATTTATTTATTTATTTGATTTTTATACCGCCCTTCTCCCGAAGGACTCAGGGCGGTGTACAGGCAGCAGTAAAAAATAACAATACAATGTACAATTTAAAATAGAAATTAAGAAACATTATAATTAGCCTAGCATTTTAAAAATTTATAAAACTAAACCCCATTTAAAATAAATAACAAATTTAAAGTCAATTAAATTTAAAATTTATAAAAATTAAAAAATTTAAGCCAGCCCCGCGCGAATGAAAAGGTGTGTCTTCAGTTCGGAAGGTCCAAGGTCAGGTATTTGGCGTAAACCGGGAAGCTCGTTCCAGAGTGTGGAGCCCCACAGAAGGACCTTCCCCTGGGGGCCGCCAGCCGACATTGCTTGGCGGACGGCACCCTGAGAAGTCCCTCTCTGTGAGAACGTACTGGTCGGTGGGAGGCATACGGTAACAGCAGGCGGTCCCGTAAGTACCGTAGGTTTCAGCAGGTTCTGACCAGTTCTGGAGAACTGGTAGCAGAAATTTTGAGTAGTTCAGAGAACAGGTAAATATCATCTCTGACTGGCCCCGCCTCTATCTATTCTCTGCCTCCCGAGTCCCAACTGATCGGGAGGAAATGGGGATTTTGCAGTAACCTTCCCCTGGAGTGGAGTGGGAATGGAGATTGTACTATCCTTCCCCTGCCATGCCCACCAAGCCATGCCATGCCACGCCCACCAAGCCACACCCACAGAACCGGTAGTAAAAAAATTTGAAACCCACCATTAGCCTGGGCCACTGAAATGAAAAAGAATGAATTATAGTGTCAAATCACAGTGCTTTGACAGTGATAGTGTACATTTTGGATTCAAATTCTGTTAAGATACAGCCTGTTGTACCTGAAAATGGCCTCTACTGTACAGCACAGTGGAGTTGCCATGGTAACGGCTTAACAGTACTTCACAAGTGGGCTCCTGCCTCCAGGAGCAAGAAGTTATTTATTCTCGCTCCTGGAGGCGAAACTAAAAATGTTGTTTATAGTACAGTTTTGTGTTAAATTAATATTATAGTGAATTTGTGAAACATTTTACTTTATAATTTGTACAGCGTACTTATACTTTTAAAACCCTGTAAATAAAATTACTTTGATTTGACACTATTCATTCCTTTTCCTGTCTAATACAGGATTGGGATAAATAAATAGCCGGGCAACGCCTGGTTATCAATCAGATATAAAAAAGCCCAAGATGTGATTTTAGTGTTTCCATGCCATTTGGACACCAAACATGTCGGCGGAAGGCAACATCATGAAACCACATCTCACTTGCTTTGGCCATGTCACGTGGGGAAATTCACTGGAAAAAGCAATTACCGTATATACTCGAATATAAGCCGATCCGAGTATAAGCCGAGGTCCCCAATTTTACCCCAAAAACTGGGGTAAACTGGGGACTCGAGTATAAGCCGAGGGTGGGAAATGAGGCACCTACCGGTTGGGGAAACCTTCCCTCCCTCAGCTGAGAAGGCTGGCGGCTCCCCCGCCCCGCCCTCTCACTGCACCGGCAGGGCTTCCCCGCGCCGTCCGGTAAAATGTGAAAAAAAGAAAAAAAAAAACTCGAGTATAAGCCGTATATACTCGAGTATAAGCCGAGGGGCTTAAAAAAAAAAAAAACTCGAGTATAAGCCGTATAGACCCGAGTATAAGCCGAGGGGACGTTTTTCAGCACAAAAAACGTGCTGAAAAACTCGGCTTATACTCGAGTATATACGGTATGTTTGGAAGGGTTAGCGGTGAAAGGAAACCAGGCTGTCAAAGAACACGGTGGCTGGACGTCATCAAAGCTGAGACCAGACAGAGCATAGAACAACACACAGAATTAGCTCAAGATCGGAAGATGTGGAAAGATCTGGCCCATAGAATCACCAACAAACAATTGGGCATAACTGAATGGATAACCTCATCGTGCCCATTGGAAGCCATAATTTCTAGTTAGTGAGGCAAGGTCAAGGGTAGAGAAAGATAACCTAAGTCCGTGATGGCGAACCTATGGCACGCATTCCACAGCTGGCATACAGAGCCCTCTCTGCGGGCATGCGAGCCGTCACCCAGCTCAGCTCTACCACGCATGGGCACACGCCTCCCATCAACCAGCTGATTTTCATGATGTGCGGGGAGGGGGGGCAGGAACATCTGGGAGACATGCGCACATGTGTAGGGGGAGTCACGTACATGTGTGTGGCGGCAGGGATCATGCCGCATGTGAGGGGGCGGGGGAGGAGTGCAGGGGTAGCGTACCCACTCAGCCCGTTTTGGGCCCAGGAGGCTGCAGGAAGGCCTGCTAGGCCAAAACTAGGTGTGGGTGGTATGGCCCGTCCCCCTCACACACTGTTTTTGGGCTCAGGAGGCTGCAGGGAGGTCTGCTAGGCACAAAATAGGGGGCGGGGGATCACGTGCACGTACTTGGGGTGCAGGGGAAGCATTGGAGGTCATGTGTACATCCGTGGGGAGCAGTGGTGGGTTTCAAATTTTTTTACTACCGGTTCTGTGGGTGTGGCTTGTTGGGTGTGGCATGGCTTGTTGGGCGTGGCTTGTTGGGCATGGCAGGGGAAGGATACTGCAAAATCCCCATTCCCACCCCACTCCAGGGGAAGGTTACTGCAAAATCCCCATTTCCTCCTGACCAGCTGGGACTCGGGAGGCAGAGAATAGATGGGGGTTGGGCCAGTCAGAATTTTTACTACCGGTTCTCCGAACTACTCAAAATTTCTACTACCGGCTCCCTAGAAGTGGTCAGAATCTGCTGAAACCCACCTCTGATGGGGGGGGCAGGGGGGACATGGGGGAGTGTGCACACATGCGCAGGAGGGGCACATTGCATTATGGTTATTATCATATGCATTCAGCGCACGAGGAGAACAAGGTTAGCCATCACTGACCTAAGTCAATAGTAGAGTATACCGCCCACATGCTAATCTCCATTTTTATGAGATCTGTCTCTAGCTGCAAGGTGGCATTACAGACGCAATTAGGGTCTCGGAAGGCTGGTCTTTAAAAATGTAGATTACGTGAGTTCTAACGGGGCAAAATTGGAGAAAGGGCCCAGCTGGGCATCATAGGGATGCCAGTTCCTGGACCCTTCCTGGACCGGGATGCCTTATGCATGGTCACTCATGCTCTCGTAACTTCTCGCCTGGACTACTGCAATGCTCTCTACATGGGGCTCCCCTTGAAGAGCACCCGGAGACTTCAGCTAGTCCAGAATGCGGCTGCGCGGGTTATTGAGGGAGCGGTTCGGAGCTCCCACGTAACACCTATCCTGCGCAGACTGCACTGGCTACCTGTTGTTTTCCGGGTGTGCTTCAAGGTATTGGTTACCACCTTTAAAGCGCTCCATGGCTTAGGACCGGGTTACTTACGGGACCGTCTACTGCCGGCCTCTATCTCCCATCGTCCGGTGCGTTCCCACAGAGAGGGACTCCTCAGGGTGCCGTCAGCCAAACAGTGTCGACTGGCGGCCCCCAGGGGGAGGGCCTTCTCTGTGGGGGCTCCTACCCTGTGGAACGAACTTCCCCTCGGGCTTCGACAACTACCTGACCTTAGGACCTTTCGCCACGAACTTAAAACTTATTTATTTCATATGGCTGGACTAGCTTGATTTTACTTTTAAATTTTAATTGAATTTGATGGGTTTTTAAATTTTTGTAATTTTATGGGGTGTACTGTTATTTTAAATTTTTGGGCAAATTTAAATCAGTTTTTTAAGGGTTGTTTTTAACTATTGTGTATGTTTGTATTTTATCTGCCTGTTCACTGCCCTGAGTCCTTCGGGAGAAGGGCGGTATACAAATTAAAATATTATTATTATTATTATTATTATTATTTTTGTTTACGTTTATACCCCGCCCTTCTCCGAAGACTCAGGGCGGCTTACAGTGTATAATATAATATTATTATTATATTATTATAGAGATGCTATGTTAATGGCCTGGTTTCAAATGTTTTGAAAGCTGCAAGCAGTATAGTGACAGCCTGTTATCTTAAGGTATTAAAGGATGGCTGATGAACACTGTGCGTTTTCAACAAGCCGGTCCTTGTGGGCTCCTGTATTGCCCCCAAACACTTAAAAGTGGGGACCTGCTCATCAAATCTGGGGGCTACCGATGCTTTGTGAGTGGAGCAAATCAATCGGACAAGTGAAACGGGGAGATAACGGGAATAGACTTGAGAGCAAGGAAGTTAAAAACAAGAGAATTTCTAAGGCAGCACAGTTTGTGCCGTTTTATATCTTAAGTTTGGCTAACCTTTTTTTTTTCCCCCTCAGGAAGAGGTAAAACTACTGAAAGCCTTTTATTAGGTCATAAACAGGGCCAGACCTCAAGGAAGCATCTGTGCAATTAATTCTTTTCACTTTTCTATGTAGAAGATGCTTTAGACATTATAAATTATCAAACAGGTAACCAGATCAGTGGTGAAATGTAAAATTTGTTACTACCGGTTCTGTGGGCGTGGCTCGGTGGGGGGGTATTGTGACTGGGTGGGTGTGGCCAACTTTTTTTTTTTACTTTTAAAAGCATTTTTTCTACAACAAAGAGGTTGTTAAAAAACGCTTTTAAAAGCCTCTGACAATCCAGCTGAGTTGCCTGATCATCAGAGGCTTTTCTTTTCTTTTAAAAGCATTTTTTTGCCTTTAAAAGGGAAAAAAAGCCTCTGACGATCAGGCAACTCAGCTGGGATTGTCAGAGGAGCCTTTTAAAAGCATTTTTTTCTACAACCTCTTCGGCTGAAGAGGTTGTAAAAAATGCTTTTAAAAGCCTCTGACGATCCCAGCTGAGCCTCACGATCATCAGAGGCTTTTTTTGTTTTACTTTTAAAAGCATTTTTTCGGCCGAAGAAAAAATGCTTTTAAAAGTTAAAAAAAAAAAGCCTCTGATAATCGCACGGCTCAGCTGGGCATGGGGTGGGGATGGGGGCAGGGATTTTTGCTACCAGTTTTTTATTATTTATTTATTTATTTTGTCACAACAATATATATAGGTATCATACAAAAGATTATATAGTATATAAACATATATATAAGTAAATATAAGTAAATATTAGGAGGTATAAGCATATATATATATAAGAAGAGCATATATATATAAGCATATATATATAAGAAGAAGAAAAAGAAAAACAATAGGACAGGAATGGTAGGCACGTTTGTGCTCTTATGCACGCCCCTTATGGTCCTCTTAGGAATGGGGTGAGGTCAATATTAGAAAGTTTTTAGTTAAAGCTTTTGGTTCTCTGAACCACCCACCGCCATCGCTACCGGATCGGACGATCCGGTCCGAACCGGGAGCATTTCACCCCTGAACCAGATATTTGCAAAGGACAAAGAGACTAAAATGTATCCCAACCAAATTCACAAAGAGGGAGGGCATATTTATTTCTTGGATTTATTTGCCGCCCATCGTGTTTCTGAGTGGCTTGCATTAGATTAAAAATATTTAGCTTCTTATTTAGCTGCTACTTCTGAAATGCTCAATTTGGGCCCCTTAAACTTGTTTAGCTGCCTTTCAGAGAAATTTGCCCGATCACAAAATTGACCTCCCACCACTTGTCACAGCTCAGTTGGTGTCTGGTTACTAGGATCACCCCTAAAAGCATCTGGTAGGCCTGTTCTCTTTTTTTTTTTCCCTGGTGCATACATGTTATATCACAATTATTCTTTGTGAAACGTTACCCAGTCATAAAGGGATGGGCACCTTTGTTGCAGTTTATGAAACGAATTGTGCCAGATTTTCATCTAAGTCCTCCAAGTCACTTTTCTTTCATTCAAGTCTTGTCTAATGGGTTTTCTTGGGTTTGGAGCTTTCTGTTCTCCTATACAGGTAGTCCTCCTATACAGGTGGAAGGACAGGTAGTCCTTACAACCACAATTGAGCCCAACATTTAGGTTGCTAAGTGAAACATTCGTTAAGGGAGATTTGCCCCATTTTACAGTCTTCCTTGCCACAGTTGTTAAATGAATCACTGCAGTTGTTAAGTTAGTGACATGTTGTGAAGTCAATCCAGCTTCCCCATTAACTTTGCTTGTCAGAAGGTCGCCAGAGGGGATCACGTGACCCCGGGACACTGCAACCATCATAAATATGAACCAGTTGCCAAGCATCTGAATTTTGGCCATGTGACCATGGGGATCAGGGGTGAAATGCTCCCGGTTCGGACTGGATCGCTTGATCCGGTAGCGATGGCAGCAGGTGGTTCAGAGAACTGGTTTCAAAAATCCCTGCCCCCCCCCCAAACCCATGCCCACCTAATCGCCTGCTTGCCCGCTTGCCTGCTTGCTACTTCTTTTAAAAAATGCTTTTAAAAGGTAAAATAAGGCTCTGACGATTATAGCTGAGCCGCGCGATCATCAGAGCCTCTTTTTTTTACTTTTAAAAGCATTTTTTACAACCTATTCAGCCGAAAATAAGGCTGTGATGATCACAGCTGAGCCGCATGATCATCAGAGCCTTTTTTTTACCTTTTAAAAGCATTTTTACAACCCATTCAGCTGAATAGGCTGTAAAAAAATGCTTTTAAAAGGTTAAAAAGGGCTCTGTTGATCCCAGCTGAGCTGCCTGATTGTCAGAGCCTTTTTTTACTTTTAAAAGCATTTTTACAACCTATTCAGCTGAATAGGTTGTAAAAAAATGCTTTTAAAAGGTAAAATAAGGCTCTGACGATCATAGCTGAGCCGCGCGATCATCGGAGCCTCTTTTTTTTACTTTTAAAAGCATTTTTTACAACCTATTCAGCCGAAAATAAGGCTCTGACGATCACAGCTGAGCCGCACGATCCTCAGAGCCTTTTTTACCTTTTAAAAGCATTTTTTTACAACTTATTCAGCCGAATAGGTTGTAAAAAATGCTTTTAAAAGGTTAAAAAAGGGCTCTGATGATCCCAGCTGAGCTGCCTGATTGTCAGAGCATTTTTTTTACTTTTAAAAGCATTTTTTATAACCTATTTAGCTGAATAAGTTGTAAAAAAAATGCTTTTAAAAGTAAAAAAAAAAATCAGCCACAGCTGATCACCCCCCTCCCCCACTGTTCTACTTACCCCATGCCTCCTTTTGGCATGCACTGCGCATGCACACACCTCACATTTAGTGCGTGGTGCGCATGGCGCGCAGGCGCAGCCAGCGAACCGGTAGTAAACCGGTTCGGATTTCACCACTGATGGGGATGTTGCAACGGTCGTAAGTGTGAAAAACGGTCATAAGTCACTTTTTTCAGTGCCATTGTAACTTTGAACAGTCACTAAGTGAACTGTTGTAATTTGAGGACCATCTGTATCTTTTTGCAGAATTTTCTCCCCATAATTTTCTATGGGCATCGTCACTATAATTCCTCTAGAATGGACATCATTGTAATACAATGTTGGAAGATGACTAAATTTGCCAGCATGGTTAAGGAACCAACAACCTTGGAAAAACTAGTGTGAACATTTAAGATGCTCCCATTGCTAAGATGAGCCCCACCACCCTCAACAAGAAAAAAAAAAAAATCAATTGGAGAATTTGAGAGCCATTCCTCTAATTTCTCTGCCTCCGAATGAATTTGGGATTCGTTCGTGTGAAACAGAGGGCTCCAAACTTGGCAACTTTAAGACTTCTGGGCTTCTACTCCCAGAATTGGAGGCTGAAGAATTCTGGGACTAGAAGTCCACACAAGTCTTAAATTTGACAAATGTGAAGATCCTTGATGTGGAACCTCAACCTGGTGGAAATAAGATGGGCCCTACCTTGACACGGAAAGACAGTTTTGGAAGACCTGAAATCATGGTTTTGCCAGAGGGCCTAAGCCCTAAGGGCTCCAGGGTGATATGGAGCCCCTCAAGTGGTTGGCTTGATTGCTGTCACCAGTAGAGTTTTGTATTTGGGGTTTTATTTCTGTAAGCCGTCCAGGGTCACCATGAGTGAGTGGCGCGGCCATATACATTTTCTTAATAAATAAATTTCATGTAACAGCTTACCCACATGTATGACACAAAACGTTCAGATAGACCTGGGGAAGAATAACCAGTGACTGGTCACAGGTTTTTTGTTTTTTTTTCAAATGGTTTTAACAGGTGAAAAAGATTTTTTGGTTTGGGCATCGTTGCAGTTGTGATGGTCTTTTGTTGTTGTTAGTTGCAAAATCGTGTCCAATCCATTGCAACCCCATGGACAATGTTCCTCCAGGCCTTCCTCTTCTCTACCGTCCTCTGGAATCCATTTAAGCTCACGCCGTCCACTTCAGTGACTTCATCCAGGCATCTCGTTCTCTGTCGTCCCCTTCTTTTTTTGCCCTCAATCTTTCCCAGCATTAGGCTCTTCTCCAGTGAGTCCTTCCTTCTCATTAGGTGACCAAAGCATTTGAGTTTCCTCTTCAGGATCTGGCCTTCTAAAGAGCCCGCAAAACGCTTGTGACACACAACCACTGAGTAAATGTGAAAGCTGTTCTAATTTTCTAACTATTTTGCCATTCAAAATTCACTCGTGTCCCCCCCCCCATTCCTGGTTAACCCATAACCTGGTTAAACGAATCAATTTCCTTACGATTTATATTGATATTGATTGTTTCCTGATTGCTTATTTGTACCCTATGACTATCATTAAGGTTGTTCCTTAGAATTCTTGATGAACGTATCTTTTCTTTTATGTACACTGAGAGTGTATGCACCAAAGAAAAATTCCTTGTGTGTCCAATCACGCTTGGCCAATAAAAAAATTCAATTCAATTCAATTCAATTCAATTCAATTCTATTCTATTCTATTCTATTCTATTCTATTCTATTCTATTCTTATGGTTTCTGCAGTAGAAGGGAAGATAGGGGACATTCTCTTCCCTGCCATTCTTCATTGCAAAACTGAAGTCTCTTGCAGCTGCCATTAACAGTTGGGGTGGGTGGATGGAGGACATAAGCACATCTGTCATGCTGTGGCTCAAGTTGTCTAAGTGACTGAACTTCAGGAAAGCTTCTCTAACAGAAGTCTTTCATAGCTTTGAGCAAGTCCTTCTATGTCACCACAGAACTTAAATCTATTGCAGAAAAATCTGGGACATGTCATAAGGTTCAATCCGGGACATATCATAAAGTTCAATCTCAGTGCCTTTTAAGATGGGTGAACGCCGACTCCCAAAATTCCCCAGCCAGCAAGATGCAGAACCGATGCTGGCTGGGGAATTCTGGGAGTTGGACTACCCATCTAAGGCACTGAGATTGAGAAATGCTCATATAAGATATAGCCATGGCTTTCACACATTGTTAATTTAATTTATAACCTAGATAAAAATAAACCATTGATGCAACATTGATGCAAAAAATTGTAAAGAACGGTTGCAGGAACTGGGTATGTCTAGTTTAATGAAAAGAAGGACTAGGGGAGACATGATAGCAGTGTTCCCATATTTCAGGGGCTGCCACAAAGAAGAGGGAGTCGAGCTATTCTCCAAATCAGCTGAAAGCAGAACAAGAAGCAATGGGTGGAAACCAATCAAGGAGAGAAGCAACTTAGAACTAAGGAGAAATTTCCTGACAGTTAGAACAATTAATCAGTGGAACAACTTGCCTCCAGAAGTTGTGAATGCTCCAACACTGGAAATTTTAAAGAAGATTTTGGACAGCCATTTGTCTGAAGTGGTGTAGGGTTTCCTGCCTAAGCTGGGGGTTGGACTAGAAGACCTCCAAGGTCCCTTCCAACTCTGTTATTCTATTTCTATTTCAATATAAGTTAAGAAAAAATAATTGCTACCAACCTGCCTTCCATTGAGGACCTGTATACTGCACGAATCAAGAAGAGGGCCGTGAAAATACTTACAGATCCCTCGCATCCTGGACATAAACTGTTTCAACTCCTACCCTCAAAACGACGCTATAGAGCACTGCACACCAGAACAACTAGACAAAAGAACAGTTTTTTCCCGAAGGCCATCACTCTGCTAAACAAATAATTCCCTCAACACTGTCAGACTATTTACTGAATCTGCAGTAATTAATTTAATTTAATTAATTTAATTAATCGTTTCATAGTTCCCATCACCCATCTCTTTCCACTTATGACTGTATGACTGTAAATTTGTTGCTGGCAATCCTTATGAATTATATTGATATATTGACCATCATTTGTGTTGTAAATGTTGTACCTTGATGAACGTATCTTTTCTTTTATGTACACTGAAAGCATATGCACCAAGACAAATTCCTTGTGTGTCCAATCACACTTGGCCAATTAAAAAAAAATTCTTCTAATAAAAAAAAGTCTTTTGCAGAGAACTCTGAAAACCTGGCATAAGCCAATGTTTCTCAACCACAGCATCTTTTAAGATGGATGGACTCCAACTCCCAGAATTCCCCAGTCAGAAAGACATACCACCTATGCCATCTGGGGAATTTTGAGAGTCGGAGTCCACCTATCTTAAAGGTGCTGAGGTTGAGAAACAATGAAGTAAGCTATAACCATGGCATTCACGAGTTGTTTCTTTAATTTACAGTCAACAAGGCCAAAATAAAACATAGGTGCAGTATAAAATAATAAGGAGAAATGGATGAAGAATTCAGAATTGGTGTCTTCAGCATGCTTCAAATTAAGTATTTTATGCTGGCTGAGCAGAACTTTGAATGCATCTTAGAAAAGGAGATTTGGACCTTAGTCAAGTTCTTTGGCCAAGGACTATCCAAACATCCCCAGCGAATATCAAACCTTTCCAGAAAAGACTCAACCAGAGAGGTTCCAATTTGGAAGCGATTCAGAAGACGAAAATACCGTCTCTGTAGCATCTCTTTGAAAGAACTCTTTATCTACATAACCACCACTTTTATCTGCTGGTTAACGTGCCCTGTAAAATCCAAGCCGTGAGATGATTCCCTTGTTCCCATGTTGTGTTATCTGGTTTTTCACCAAAGACATGGAGACACAACGTGATAATTATACTGTAGAAGGGAGTCAATCTGGCACCTCCTTCCATGGGGAGGGAGGGAATGAGGAAATCGCCCCCATATAGTGAAATAGTTGGATTTCTTTTTTCTTTTAAAGTTGATTAAAAGCGGTGGGCAGGTTCCCCTGAAGGTCACTTCGTCAGGATCAAAGGAGGCTTTTAATTGTTTCATGAATATATTTCTCACGACATCGTTAATAGTTTTTTTTTTTTCCTCTCCTCACAGCAGACCGATTGGAAATTACCCCGCTAAAGAATTCATTGCTGGGACTCCACTCCATCCCCTCCCATTCTGTCTCTGTCTAGCTTGTTCTAATTTGTTGTTTTAACCTTCTGTCCTTGAGCGAAAGCCATGCTACAACCTTTGTTAGCAGAAGACTAACAGAAGTTACATTCTGTATGGCAACTGTATTGCCACAGGCTTTATTTTTTTTTTCACACTACTCTCTGCTGAGGTAAGGCATCTGTCCTGGAATGGGAAAGCAATGAACATAGCACAGAGATTACCTAATTATATTGCCGAAACTCGATGATTAGTGTCTTAGCCCATGTTCGTTTAACTAAACCTCTGTTTTTCCTGCTATATAGCCATAACACAAGAGAGCTTCCGGTGAGTTGTAACCTTGACTCTGGGATTGAATTGAATTGACAGCCCTTGTTTAGTTTAGAATAGAATTCTTTATTGGCCAAGTGTGATTGGACACACAAGGAATTTGTCTTTGGTGCATATGCTCTCAGTGTACATAAAAAGACAAGATATACTCATCAAGAATCATAAGGTACAAGACTTAAGGATAGTCATAGGGTACAAATAAGCAATCAAATCATACTAGGAAACAATCAATATAAATCGTAAGGATGCAAGCAACAAAGTTACAGTCATACAGTCATTAAGTGGGAGGAGATGAGTGATAGGAACGATGAGAAGCTTAATAGTAGTGCAGACTTAGTGAATAGTTTAACAGTGTTGAGGGAATTATTGGTTTAGCAGAGTGATGGCGTTTGGGAAAAAACCGTTCTTGTGTTTAGTTGTTCTGGTGCGCAGTGCTCTATAGTGTCGTTTTGAGGGTAGAAGTTGAAACAGTTTATATTCAGGATGTGAGCGGTCTGTAAATATTTTCGCAGCCCTCTTTTTGACTCATGCAGTATACAGGTCCTCAATGGAAAGCAGGTTCGAAGTAATTGTTTTGTTCTGAAGTTCTAATTATCCTCTGAAGTCTGTGTCTATCTTGTTGGGTTATAGAACCAAACCAGACAGCTTACAGAATGCAGAATAACTGAGCTGAAAGGCACCTTGGAGGTTTTCTAGACCAACCCCCCTGCTCGAACAGGAGACCCTATATTATTCCACACAAATGGTTGTCCAATCTCTTCTTGGAAACCTCCAGGATGGAGGTGACCCATAACTTCTGGAGGCAAAGCTGTTCCACTGATTAATTGTTCTCACTGTCAGAAAATTTATCCTTATTTCTAGGTCGGATCTTTTGAATGATCTTTCACCTGTTACTTCTTGTCCTGACCTCAGTTAACTTGTTTTTCTTTATTTTTTGGCACTTTACTGTGGGGAATTAATTAAAGATAGATTTACAGTCATTAAAGGAAAAGCTGTCAGCTTCCCAACTTATTTTCTGCAAAGTCATGCCTCCATATATAATGATTTTAGAGAGGAGCTGGAGTCAATAAAAAGGGTAAACCATACCATCAACATAGAGGATTGATAAAGGCTTTTTCCTTCAAACTTTATTTTTCAATTGTCACAGGATAACTAGAATAGAATAGAATAGAATAGAATAGAATAGAATAGAATAGAATAGAATGGAATGGAATGGAATGGAAGGGAAGGGAAGGGGAGGGGAGGGAAGGGAAGGGGAGGGGAGAGGAGAGGAGAGGAGAGGAGAGGAGAGGAGAGGAGAGGAGAGGAGAGGAGACAGATTAGAGTTGGAAGGAACCTTGGAGGTCTTCTAGTCCAAACCCCTGATGAGACAGGAAACCCTACATCACTTCAGGCAAATGGTTATCCAACATCTTCTTAAAAACTTCCATTGTTGGAGCATTCACAACTTCTGGAGGCTTTCATGTCTCCCCTAGTCCCTCTTTTCACTAGACTAGACATACCCAGTTCTGGCAACCGTTCTTCATGTGTTTTAGCCTCCAGCCCACTAATCATCTTTATTGCTCTTATCTGCACTCTTTCCAGAGTCTCAACATCTTTTTTTATAATATGGTGACCAAAACTGGGTCAGTATTCTAGGTGTGGTCTTACTAAGGCTTTATAAAGCGGTACTAATACTTCATGTGATCTTGATTTTACCCCTCTGTTAATGCATTCTGTTAATAAATCCCTCTGTTAATACACTGGAGGTCTTGGGTGATGAAAATGATGGGGCCAATTAGGTTACTGCTTTGTTAAATGGAATGGAATAGGATAGGATAGGATAGGATAGGATAGGATAGGATAGGATAGGATAGGATAGGATTGAATTGAATTGAATTGAATTGAATTGAATTGAATTGAATTCTTTATTGGCCAAGTGTGATTGGACACACAAGGAATTTGTCTTCGGTGCATAAGCTCTCAGTGTACATAAAAGATACAAGTGATAAATCATGATCATAAAAATGTCCACCCAAGCCAGAAAGACAGGAAAAAAGAAGCAAAGTTGCTAAAGCAGCCCAAGAAGATACAAGGGACAATAGACAGTAGCTTCATCCGTTTAACTTGGTGTACATGAGTATTTTCTGATTGGCCACCCCCATTGTGGCTGCTCTTTTATGCTCTTCCCAGCAGCTTAAAATTCCAGATATGCCCATCAAGCAAAAACCCTGAGCTTGCAGGATATAACTTAGCATTATTATAATAGCACAAACGCTTCGAAACTGCATGCTTTTTCTAGGCAGATGTTGTGTCTTGTGTGTGTGTTTAATTCAAAAAGCCTGGGTAGGGTCCCAGAATAAGTCTGCTGTCTTGGATAGTTCTAACTACAGAGAAAACTTGTCATCAGGATAGCAAACCTGTTGTGGCTCCAGCCACACACACACACGCCCCGGGCCTGGCCCCCTGCCAGAGAGTGACTCAGAGAGTGAGGGGGAAGGGCCATCAGGGCTCCCTTCTGCAGGGCCGGCTTCCCTGGCTCAGCTCCAGGAGCCAGAGGCAGGCCAGGTGGAAGAAATAACAAGGCCTCTGTCTCCTGTATCTCCCCCCGCCCAGGCAATGCTCCCAGACCCAGCTGAGGACAATCAGTCCTGATTGGATCCTAGGTTTCGTAGACAGGAGAGGCGGGAACAACAGAAGCAGTGGTGGGGCAGGGCTAGGAAGTGCTGAGTCACGGAGCCACACCCCATGTTGTGACCCAGGTTCCTGGACCCGGACTCCTGGACTCGGATGATTCAGAAAGTGAGGGAGAAGACCTGGCCAGCCCTGCTTCTCTTGAGCCCTTTCCCTCCCTGGCACCCACTCAAAGGGATGGGGAGGGGCCGGCACAGCCTGATTCCATGGAGCCTCCTTCTGATTTGGCAACGCCCCAAGAACAGTTTTGGAGCGATGCAAGGTCACGTAGACGTAATCGCCGTGCGCAGCAGCGGAAGAGTTGGGACAAAGCCAAGTCATAATTGTCATGCAGTGACATCTGCAGAGACTATAAATAGGAGGCGGGACTTCCTGGTTTTTTGTCTTGGACAAAGTAATGAGTTGGCGCGAGCTAATGAATTGGCGCGAGCTAACTATTTCAATGGAGGGAAGAATATATTCGTGAGTAATTCTGGCCTTATCTATAATTTCCTCGTTATCTCCAGAAACTTGGCAGGCCCGTGGGTAGACGTGGCCAGGACATGTATCTATGTAAATAAAAGGGGGAAAAAAGGAAGGCCTCTGACGGACTCTTTGCTGGGAGTATTGGGGGAAGGGAAACAGAACATTTTGTCCAAGACCTGACTAAAACATCTTCTACCAAAGATGGATCAGCAGCAGGTACAGCAGCAGTTAGAGCAGCTACAAGCAGCTAATCAACAGCTCCAGCAGCAAGTGGCTCACTTGGCAGGCCAACTTGCTGCCAGGAATGTGCCTGCAGCCCCCATCCTCCCACCTCCTCCTCGCCGCAAGTGCCCGATAACCGTGCGGATAAGTTTTCTGGGCAGCCTGAGATGTTCCCGACCTTCTTGGGACAGTGCCAGCTCTACATGGCTATGAGGCCAGAGGATTTCCCAGACGACCGGGCTAAGGTGGCCTTCGTGATTAACCTTCTTTCCGGCTCGGCTGCTCGATGGGCCACGCCCTCTTGCTCCAGGACAGCCCCTGCTGGCGGACCAACAGCGTTTTGGCAGCACCTGCGCACCATGTATGAGGACCCGTTCGAATGCTGGCGGCAACCAGGCGCCTTAAGGAACTCAGTCAAGGAAACGCCCCTGCAGGAGTACATCGCGAATTTCGTCTTTTGTGCCAGGACTCTGACTGGAATGATGCAGCGCTGGTGGACGCGTTCAGGAGGGACTCTCAGAGGAATTGCAAGACGAGCTGGCCCGCGTGGAGGCGCCGCGGACCCTCGACAACTTGGTGCCCCTTTGTCTCCGCCTCGATGCCCGTCTGCAACGGCGACCGTCCCGTCGCACCCCCCGGGACCCGCCGTCGACATCTGCGCCCCCACTTCCTGCACCACCAGCACCCAGGGTCGCCCACGTTTTGTAACCGCTGCGGAAGAGCCCATGGAGTTGGGAGCGGCCAGATCTCGCCTGACAGCCCAGGAGCGGAACCGGAGGCGCCAAGGGGGATTGTGCCTGTACTGTGGGGAGCCCGGCCACTTCGCCGCTTCTTGCCCCAGAAAGCGAAGTGGGGCACGCACGCCGGTCCCCGAATCACAGCGTGACCAATCGGAAGCGGAGCAGGCCCGACCTCGGGAAACCCTAGGTCGGGCACGTACTAAGCCCCACTGGACGTTGCGGAAGTAGACTCTGGGCCCCTCGGCATCTGATTCTGGACACACGGATATGGTTGGGGAACCAGTCGGACGGGCTCCAGGCGCATGCGCTGGTGGACTCAGGGCCACAACAAACTTTATGGACCAGGCCTTTGTGACCCAGTTTGCGGTCCCGTGGTTCCGTGGACCCTCCGATGCGGTAGAGACAATTGATGGGCGAGAACTGGTGTCCGGCCCCATTAAATTTGCCACCCAGCCTTTGCGCCTGGCTATTGGGGACCATGAGGAGGCGATCCAGTTTTATGTCACGGCGGACCTTCATTTTCCTGTGGTCCTTGGGTTGGCCTGGCGGACCCACGATCCTCAGGTGGCCTGGTCGCGAACACCATCTCTTTCCCGAGTCTGCAGTGCGTCGATCACATCCGCCACACCTGTGCCGGCCAGAACGCCCCACCGCTGCCATCACCTTGCCTCCTGAGCTGACGGACTTCGCCCGGCGTGTTCAGCGAGAAGGAGGCGGACCGACTACCCCCGCATCGGCCCTACGATTGCCCCGTGGACCTTCTGCCCAACGCACCACTGCCTGTGGGACGCCTGTATTCCATGTCGGAGCCCGAGTTGGCCGCCCTCAGGGACTTCCTGGACAAAAACCTGGCCCGAGGGTTCATCCGGCCTTCAAAGTCCCCTCTCTCGGCCCCGGTCCTCTTTGTGAAGAAGAAGACAGGGGACTTGCGCCTATGCTGTGATTACCGCCGGCTAAACGCCATTACGGTGCGGAATCGCTACCCCCTGCCGCTCATCCCGGAGCTACTGGAAAGGTTGCGGGAGGCCACGATCTTCACCAAGCTCGATCTCCGGGGGGCCTACAACCTGGTGCGGATACGAGAAGGAGACGAATGGAAGACGGCATTCGGCACCCGATACGGACACTACGAATACACTGTCATGCCATTTGGGTTGACCAATGCTCCTGCCGTTTTTCAGCACTTCATGAGCAGCGTGTTCGAGACATGTTGGATCGGTTCGTGGTTATCTACCTCGGCGACATCCTGATTTACTCGGTCCAGGAAAGCCACCTTCGACACGTCAGTCTGGTTCTGCAACGCTTGCGGGAGCAACAACTCAATGCGAAGCTGGAGAAATGCGTCTTCTTCCGGACTTCCATAGAATTTCTCGGGCATATCATCTCGCCCGAGGCATAGCCATGGACCCATGTAAAGTAGAAGCTTTGTGTAGCTGGGAAGCCCTCGTCGGGTGAAGGATGTTCAGCGCCTACTGGGCCGCCAACTACTACGGACCTTCATCCCGGCTTCGCCACACTGACAGCTCCACTTACCCAGCTCCTCAGGAAGAAGGTTGCATTCCGGTGGGGTCCCCCGCAGCAAGAAGCATTCACAGCCCTCAAGAAAGCCTTCGTCACGGAACCCGTCCTGAGGCATCCCGACCCGCTCCGGCCTTTTGTGGTGGAAACAGACGCGTCCAATGTGGCTCTGGGAGCGGTGCTGCTACAGGCTCCGACGAATGGTGGCACACTTTTTCCCTGCGCTTACTACTCCCGGAAACTCAACCCTTCCGAGCGCAACTACACTATCTGGGAAAAAGAGTTGCTGGCTATCAAGGCTGCATTCGAGGCTTGGCGACACCATCTGGAGGGGGCCCGACATCAGGTGGAGGTCCGGACCATCGGAATCTCGAGCACCTCACCACAGCTCGGAAGTTGAACCAGCGGCAGATCCGGTGGTCGTTGTTTTGCCGGTTCAACTTCGCGTGACCTACATTCCCAGCGGTCACAACCGGAGGGCGGATGCCCTGTCCGCAAGCCAGAGTACCTCTGCGCCAAGGACCCCCTTCCTCCACGGACAGTGCTGCCGGCAGAAGCCTTGGCCGCAGCACGGGAGCCAGTGGACTTGCGGGCCCAGGTGCGAGAGGCGCAGCGCCAGGACGCCTGGTCGCAGCAAAGGAGAGCGGAGGTGGGCCCCACGTCTCCTTGGACCTTGGAGGAGGACTTACTCAAGTTTTGGGGGCGATTATATGTGCCCACAGGACCACTCCGAGCCCTCGTCATGACCCAGTGCCACGACAACCCTGCAGCAGGACATTTTGGGTTCTTCAAGACCCTCCACCTGGTGACACGGACCTTTTGGTGGCCCCGAGTGCGGCATGATATACATGCCTCGTGACATCCTGCGTGCCGTGCCGGCAAGCCAAGACCGCCACGGGGCCCCTCCCGGCTCCTTCAGCCCTTGCCGACACCCGACAGACCCTGGGGCGATCTCTATGGATTTCCTGACAGACCTGCCGCCGTCCTCTGGGTTCACCACGGTGCTGGTGGTGGTGGACATGCTCACCAAGATGGCACACTTCATCCCATGCCGCGGACTGCCCACAGCCGCAAAACGGCCCGTCTCTTTCTGCAGCACATCTTCCGCCTCCATGGTCTACCGGACAGGGTGGTTTCGGACCGCGGAGTTCAGTTCACAGCCCCGCGTTGGAGGTGCAGGTATGTCTGTCGTCATCGCACCATCCGGAGACCGACGGGGGTACAGAGAAGGTCATCGGTATACTGGAACAGTATCTCCGTTGCTTCATCAACCAGCAACAGGACAACTGGGCCGACTACCTGTCCCTGGCGGAGTTTGCTTTTAACAACTCTCAGCACACCTCTACTCAGATGACCCGTTCTTTGCCAATGTGGGGTACCATCCGCGGCTCTTCCTCTGGCACCACGGACTCTCCTGTTCCCGAACGCAGACCTTCCTGACGGAATTGCATGCGGTCCAACAGTTGGTACGCCAGCAGCTGAATCGGGCAAAGGAGGATTACAACGGTCCGCCGACCGCTCCCGACGGGCAACGCCCCGCTGGCAGTTGGAGACCGGTGTGGCTCTCCACCAAACACCTCCCGTCCGACCGCCCGGTAAAGAAGTTGGACCACCGATTCATCGGCCCGTTCCCTGTCGAGGCAGTCATCAACCCGGTAGCCTACCGACTGACCTGCCACGATCCATGCGGATCCACCCGTTTTCACGGTCCCTTCTGGTTCCTGAGGCCACACCGAGTCCCCTTCGGTGCCCAACAGCACCCGTCACTGTCGCCGAGGGCGGATCGGAGGAATCTGAAGTCCACAGCGTCTGAGACTCCCGCTGGCTGAAGGGTCGTTTCCAATATTTGATCGCGTGGAAGGGATACGGGACTGATTTCTCCTGGGTAGGTGCCTCCGACGTTCATGCCCCTAACCTGGTGCAGGCCTTCCATGAGCAGAACCCAGCCCGACCGCATCCCGATCGTCAGCCCCGGGGGAAGGGCCCTGCGGTGAGGGATAGTGTTGTGACCCAGGTTCCTGGACCCGGACTCCTGGACTCGGATGATTCAGAAAGTGAGGGAGAAGACCTGGCCAGCCCTGCTTCTCTTGAGCCCTTTCCCTCCCTGGCACCCACTCAAAGGGATGGGGAGGCCGGCACAGCCTGATTCCATGGAGCCTCCTTCTGATTTGGCAACGCCCAAGAACAGTTTTGGAGCGATGCAAGGTCACGAGGCGTGATCGCGCGCGCAGCAGCGGAAGAGTTGGGACAAAGCCAAGTCATAATTGTCATGCAGTGACATCTGCAGAGACTATAAATAGGAGGCGGGACTTCCTGGTTTTTTGTCTTGGACAAAGTAATGAGTTGGCGCGAGCTAATGAATTGGCGCGAGCTAACTATTTCAATGGAGGGAAGAATATATTCGTGAGTAATTCTGGCCTTATCTATAATTTCCTCGTTATCTCCAGAAACTTGGCAGGCCCGTGGGTAGACGTGGCCAGGACATGTATCTATGTAAATAAAAGGGGAAAAAAAGGAAGGCCTCTGACGGACTCTTTGCTGGGAGTATTGGGGGAAGGGAAACAGAACACCCCACAGGGTATAAAAGCAGCAGGGGCTGCTATACTACTCCGTGGCGAACAAATCAAACTGCCTAGAGAGAACTTGAGCTGAAGTACTGTTTGTTCCTGGTTTCCTGGTTGACTCGCCAGCATCAAGAAAAGATAGCAGAGAAACTTGGCAGACGCTCGCTAGTTTGCTGCCAGTAGCTGCCGTGGACTGAAGTGCCGGCTAATTAAGTCATCGCTCGTGCCTCCCAGACTGAGGTGGGCGGGGGGGGGGGGGCAGAACAAAACCTGAACACCAAAATAAGAACACAATGACAGTGGAACAAAGGCAACCACAGGCAGAGCTGGTAAAACCACCATCTTGTCTTTTTTTGACAACACTCTGTAATATAAAACCAGTGATCCAGAAATTCCCATTTCTTGGATGTCTGTTCAAATAGTGTATTCCAGGGATACTTTAATCTGGATTAAAGGGGATGGGATCTATGGCCTCAGTGTTCCTCTTCCTACTTAAGGGTTGTAGAAATTGAGAAATGGAGCAAAAACCACACTACCCCCATTTCAGTGGAGGGATTAAAAAAAAAAATTCTACTGGTTCTGTGGGTGTGGCTTGGTGGGCGTGGCAGGGGAAGGATACTGTAAAATCTCCATTTCCTCCCGATCATCTGGGACTCGGGAGGCGGAGAATAGATGGGGGCAGAGGCAGTCAGAATTTTTACTACCGGTTCTCTGAACTACTCAAAATTTCCACTACCAGTTCTCCAGAACTGGTCAGAACCTGCTGAAACCCACCTCTGCCCCATTTCTTTTTGTAAGGAAATAATATCTTGTTTTTAACAATGATTGAAACAATCCCAGTGTGGAAAAAATAATTCAGGTTTCACATTTAAAGTGCTTTTTTTTTTGGGTCCCAGAGCACCTTTGAGACAACCATGACCTGGATGACTGAGAATCTCTACAGATTTTTAGCTATACAATATGGGATAAACACCCTTTGAATAGTATGGGACTAGGGATGGATTTCCAGAGGAAAAATTGAAGACTACAGCAATCATTTGCACTACTCAGGTGACTCTGAGGACACAGATAAACCTCCAAGTGCTTCAACGACCCTCTTAAAGGATGCAAATGTCCAGCTGTCTGCAAGGAATATAAATCCTTCCATTCCTTACTGTCCTGTCAGAGCAGGAGAAGCTTCTTGGATGAGAAGCAAAACATCTTCAAAGAAAAAAAACAAGAAAGTCCAGTTGTCTCCTGAAAAAGCACCTTTGGGACATCTTCTGTGGTTAGAAATGATTGCCAGCCCATTGAAAACAGTTCATGATTTTAAGAGAGGGGTGTCCAACCTTGGCTGCTTTAATAGAATAGAATAGAATTTTTTATTGGCCAAGTGTGATTGGACACACAAGGAATTTGTCTTGGTGCGTATGCTCTCATTGTACATAAAAGATACCTTCATCAAGGTACAACACTTACAACACTTAATGATAGTCATAGTCTACAATTAAGCAATCAGGAAACAATCAATTACAGTATAAATCATAAGGATACAAGCAACAAAGTTACAGTCATAAGTGGAAGGAGATGGGTGATGGGAACGATGAGAAGATTAATAGTAGTGCAGTTTTAGTAATTAGTTTGACAGTGTTGAGGGAATTATTTGTTTAGCAAAGTGATGGCGTTCGGGGAAAAACTGTTCTTGTGTCTAGTTGTTCTGGTGTGCAGTGCTCTATAGCGTCGTTTTGAGGGTAGGAGTTGAAACAGTTTATGTTCAGGATGTGAGGGGTCTGTAAATATTTTCACAGCCCTCTTTTTGATTCGTGCAGTATACAGGTCCTCAATGGAAGGCAGGTTGGTAATCATTGTTTTTTCTGCAGTTCTAATGATCCTTTGAAGTCTGTGTCTGTCTTGTTGGGTTGCAGAACCAAACCAGACAGTTATAGAGGTGCAGATGGCAGACTCAATAATTGTTCTGTAGAACTGGATCAGCAGCAGCTAAGATTTGTGGACTTCAATTCCACAGCCTCCAATTCTGGGAGTTGAAGTCTTAAGCGGCCAAAATTGGACACCCTCGCTGTAGGATTTCATTGCAGCAGCCATTAGGAAGTAATGAAGACCCATATTTATAATCCCTTTAACCCAACTTCTGCTCTGACACTTTCGTTTTAAGAAAACTGAAATTACTCCATCCAGAACATTCAGCACTTTGACATCATCATACCTGGTTTAGGAGGTGAAGCAGGAGCAACATAGATATAGCCTCTAAGTAACTCTCATGGGTTGGAGAGAGCTGGGACATGGCTGCCTTCCCATCTAGGGAAGGTGGAGCTCCTCTCTTATTTCCTGTACGTCTGGTTGAGAAAACGAGGAGTGGCCTTTAAACTGATTCTAACAATACTGCCATGTATCTAGATTTGAATGAGGTAGTTTCCGTTTTTCTTCATTCTAGAGCAGCGATGGTAAATCTTTTCGGTGACAGAGCACCGGAAACCTGAAGACCAGCTGGCCAGCATGCCCATGCCTGGTTTTTTGGCCATTTTTTGGCCCATTTTCACACTGTTTTAAGCCATTTTTACACCATTTTTCAGGCCATTTTCAGGTTGCCTTTCAGTGGTTTTGAGAGCCATTTTTCAGCCCAAAAATGGCCTGAAAGCAGCCCCAAAAATGGCCTGAAAACATCCTGAAAACGGACTGAAAATGGCCTGAAAAACAGCCTGGAAATGGCCTGAAAAACAGCCTGGAAATGGCCTGAAAAACAGCCTGAAAAAGGCCTGAAAAAGCCCTGAAAAACAGCCTGGAAATGGCCTGAAAAACAGCCTGAAAATAGCCTGGAAAACAGCCTGGAAAAGGCCTGAAAAACAGCCCGGAAATGGCCTGAAAAACAGCCCGGAAAAGGCCTGAAAAACAGCCTGGAAAAGGCCTGAAAAACAGCCCGGAAATGGCCTGAAAAACAGCCTGAAAAAGGCCTGAAAAACAGCCTGGAAATGGCCTGAAAAACAGCCTGAAAACAGCCTGAAAAACAGCCTGGAAAAGGCCTGGAAAACAGCCCGGAAATGGCCTGAAAAACAGCCCGGAAAAGGCCTGAAAAACAGCCTGAAAAAGGCCTGAAAAACAGTCTGAAAATGGCCTGAAAAACAGCCTGGAAATGGCCTGAAAAACAGTCTGAAAATGGCCTGAAAAACAGCCTGGAAAAGGCCTGAAAAACAGTCTGGAAATGGCCTGAAAAACAGCCTGGAAAAGGCCTGAAAAACAGCCCGGAAATGGCCTGAAAAACAGCCTGGAAAAGGCCTGAAAAACAGCCTGAAAAAGGCCTGAAAAACAGTCTGAAAATGGCCTGAAAAACAGCCTGGAAATGGCCTGAAAAACAGCCTGGAAAAGGCCTGAAAAACAGCCTGAAAAAGGCCTGAAAAACAGTCTGAAAATGGCCTGAAAAACAGCCTGGAAATGGCCTGAAAAACAGTCTGAAAATGGCCTGAAAAACAGCCTGGAAAAGGCCTGAAAAACAGTCTGGAAATGGCCTGAAAAACAGCCTGGAAAAGGCCTGAAAAACAGCCCGGAAATGGCCTGAAAAACAGCCTGGAAAAGGCCTGAAAAACAGCCTGAAAAAGGCCTGAAAAACAGTCTGAAAATGGCCTGAAAAACAGCCTGGAAATGGCCTGAAAAACAGCCTGGAAATGGCCTGAAAAACAGTCTGGAAGGCCTGGAAAATGGCCAAAAAACAGGCCATTTTCAGGCCGTTTTTAGGGCACGCCAGAAATAAGAAAAGCTGCTGGCAATGGCGCGCATGCTCAGAGAGATGGTTCTGCATGCCACTTCTGGCACGCATGCCATAGGTTCGCCATCACGGTTCTAGAGCTTTCCAGCCCAACAATCAACTGAACGTTGGACAAGGTAGATTCCCTGTATGTGACCCCACAATTTCCAGCTCCAAGTGATCTTGGATCTTGGAGTCCTAGTGGACGATCACTTAAACATGAGCCAGCAGTGTGTAGTAGCAGCTAATACAATCCTTGGTTGTGTAAACAGAGACATAGAATCAAAATCACGTGAAGTATTAGTACCGTTTTATAAAGCCTTAGTAAGACCACACCTGGAATACTGCGTTCAGTTTTGGTCACCACATTACAAAAAAGATGTTGAGACTTGTGGCAAAAGTGCAAAGAAGAGCAACTAAGATGATTAAAGGCCTGGAGACTAAAACATTTGAAGAACGGTTGCAGGATTTTGGGGTTGGCTAGTCTAGAGAAAAGAAGGACTGGGATGACGTGATAGCAGTATTCCAGTATTTGAGGGGCTACCACAAAGAGGAGGGAGTCAACTTATTTTCCAAAGCACCAGAAGGCAAGACAAGAAAAAATGGATGGAGACTAATAAAGGAGAGAAGTAACCTGGAATTGAGGAGAAACTTCCTAACAGTGAGGACAATTAACCAGTGGAACAGCTTGCCTTCAGAAGTTGTGGGTGCTTCATCACTGGAGGTTTTTAAGAACATGTCTGAAATGGTAAAAGATCTCCTGCTTCAGCAGGGGGCTGGACTAGAAGACCTCCAAGGTCCCTTCCAGCTCTGTTCTGATTCTGAAAGTCATAAATTCTGTTGCAATAAAGGAAGAATCCATCCAATGGAACCCAATTATTAGAAGTACCAGATTTAATTCTGTGCCCAAAGATCAGGCAAGCAAATTCTACTCTTGCTAGTAAGGATCATGGAACAGTTCAGGAAGACTGCCTGAGAAGTTACTAACACTGTATGAGCAGAAAGACAACAATATTTGCCAGACATTAATCTGATTGAACAGTCAATTACACATTCTATGCTGTTTGTTTAAACACTTCACATCTACAAGAATAACTCTCCAGGGATGATAGTAACTTCATCAAAGTTACTCTGTTTAAACTCTTTCTTCCACTTTTTTAGGGAAATCACAATACTGATGCGTGGGGTTGGTTAACAGTTATTTAGTTTGTGATTTCACACAGTTAGTGTAGCCTCTCTTTTTTTTTTCTTTGCAGAGTTCAGACTTTCCCATGGGAATGTTACATCAGTTCTTTCAGAGTTTTATGTGTTTATCCTGGGCGGGAGAAATATTGCAAAACTCTGACTTGAGAAATATGCGGGATACGTTTATGGATGTTGTTTTCAAATAATAATGATCATTTGACACCAGGCAAAGCTGTAGTGAGAAATTTGTTTTAGCATTCAGCTTCCTGTGCTTTTGGGGCAAGTTTTATTTCTTTTCTCTCTCTTTTTAAAGAAACAATAAAGTAGTAAGTAATGCAGTATTTAGAGCCAGCTTAGTCTAGTGGTTAAAGCACCAGGCTAGAAAGCCAATTGTGAGTTCAAAATCCCGCCTCAGTCATGAAAACCAGACCGGACAGCCACTTGTCTGGAATGGTATAGGATCGCTTGCTTGAGTAGGGGGTTGGACTAGAACAGGGGTCTCCAACCTTGGTCCCTTTAAGACTTGTGGACTTCAACTCCCAGAGTTCCTCAGCCAGCTTTGCTGGCTGAGGGACTCTGGGAGTTGAAGTCCACAAGTCTTAAAGGGACCAAGGTTGGAGACTCCTGGATTAGAAGACCTCCAAGGTCTCTTTCAACTCTGTTATTCTGGTACTTTCTGTTACTAAATAAGGTGTCAAGGCTTGTGCAATTGAAAAACAAAACAAAAAAGAAATCATCCATTTTTGGATCAGTTGATAGTGTTCTCCATTATGAAACAGACTACAGTCTGTCTTAGATCAGTGGGTGTAAAAAAAGGGAGAATACAAAAATAATAGTAGTTTATAAAGTGTGGAATCATGAAATAAATCACGCAACAATATGTAGCAGATTTTTGGTTTAGAATATTTTATATCTCCTCATATTATTTAGGAAAAAATACTTCAGAAAAAAATATTCATCTTCTGCAATAATTTGAGATGTTTCCTGCTCGGCGGCAGAAAATATAATTTTAATGATGAAAAGAGAATTGTTTTAAGAATTCTGCTATTGCTTTAGGTACATTAATTTTAATTTCGGTTTTCTTATTTTATTTTTATTTCATATGTTTACCAACATAGACCAACAAAGAGTAGAATTTATGCAAACTGCTGAAATGGACTGTAGTTATTTTAAAACTGTAGGCAAGAGGCAAGGAGAAAAAAGAGGTTGGGTGAGAAAGAAGACGTGAAAAGAGGTTCATAATAGGAGGAGAAGAACTGTATTAATCTATGGGAGCAAAGTGCCCAATGCTGGGAAAGATTGAGGGCAAAGGAAGAAGGGGATGACAGAGAATGAGGTGGCTGGTTAGAGTCACTGAAGCAGACGGTGTGAGCTTAAATGGACTCCAGAGGATGGTAGAGGACAGGAAGACCTGGAGGAATGTTGTCCATGGGGTCATGATGGGTCAGACATGACTTCACAAGTAACAACAACAACAATGGGAGCAAAAACTCACAAGGAGCACTCTTTCTGATATTCATATTGCCATGATAGTTAATAACAACTAACTTTATTAAAAGGCTAATGAAAGCCTATGCCTTTTCAACTGTTAGTCAGCCAGATCAGTGGTATTCAGCCGGTTTAAACCGGTTCGTCCGAACCGGTAGTGAAAATTGCTGGTGGGCCCATCCACCTGCCCCAGCTCTATGCCATCCTATTTAGGCAGGTTTTTGAGACTGGGCACATGTGCGGAAGGCAGGCATGCGCGCGAACCGGGAGTATGCACGCATGAAGCGAGCATGTGCACACGCGGGGAACCAGTAGTAACATAATGTGAAACCTACCGCTGAGCCAGATGCTATTATAGTCCTTCTGATCTTTTTTTGCACAAAATTTCTCAACTTTTTCTAGAGGAAAACCTAACTGGGACTACTAGCCTGAGCATGGCTGAGAGAATTAGGACAAGAATGACCTCACAAGGTGAAAGGATGATAGTCCCATCATTTTGTAAAACTGTCTGAAGACCTTCCACTTAATCTCAGCAGAGGGTTTTTCGAAACTTGGCATGTGATTAAGAATCCTGTGGGTTGAAAATTTTGGCTGTGAAGCAAATCAGAAGTTAGTTATTTCTTCGAGAGTAGGATAAGTTATCAAACAGGGTTTGCGCAACACTTATTTCGTCAGTATTTTGACCAATAGAGTCTCGTTCGATCCTCACGGATCTGAAAAATGTAAATTAATTTTAATGTGGATATTGCCTTATAGTAGTGTTTCTCAGCCCAGGTAGCTTTAAGATGGGTGGACTTCAACTCTCAGAATTGTGGAAGTTGAAATCCATCCATCTTAAAGTAGCTGAGAAACGTTTGGCCTTACTGTCGAATTTTATGAGTTCTGCTCCTATTGAAAACTAACTATGATTTAATTATAACTTTTTAAAACTTCTGTTTTTCTTTATAGGTTTAGCTATTTTATTTTTGGAAAACATGCTCCAGGGCTAAGCTCAAGATTGACCTAAGGACTAATCTCCTCAGCCCTTCAGTTTTTGCCTATTTGGATTTTTAACTGGCATATGCTTTATTTAATAATGTTTTATTTCAGTCTTAACCTGTTGGCAGCAACTGCCTTTTGATCTGCTTATATAGCTTTGCAAAAACTTACTGCTTATTCAGTGAAGAATAGTTATTTCCCTGTGCTGCTCTTTAAGTCACACACAAACATAAAAAAACCCCAAATAAATATCCTTTAAAAATCCCATGGAATAAGCCAAGACAACACATTCCAACTGTTGCAATAATTACTTCTTACTAAGAGCTTATTCAGTGTTAAACCCAATTAAGTCTTAGCTAAAAAAGAACATTGTAGATGTCTAAAAAGTTAACAATTGGAGCCAAATACATAACAATTTTCAGCATCAGTTTTACAATTGATCACTTATTGACAGCAAGCAGGTCAATGGAAGGTATGATTGGACTGATACAGGTAGTCCTTGACTTATGACCAGAACTGAGCCCAGAATTTATGTTGCTAAGCGAGACCTTTGTTAAGTGCATTTTGCCCCATTTTACATCTTTTCTGGCCAAGTTTGTTAAGTGAATCTCTGCAGTTGTTCAATTAGTAACATGGCTGTTAAGTGAATCTTAACTTTGCTTGTCAGGAGGTCTTTTCTTTTTCTCTCTTCGATTGTAAATTCTTTAAACGATTCAAGAAGAATTAACAGTCCACATATTCCAGCTTATTTCCTCAGTATTACACAACTACAATTCACAACTACAAGGTGGCTAAGACACTGAGCTTGTCGATCAAAAGTTCGGCAGTTCAGCGGTTCGAATCCCTAGTGCCGCGTAACGGGGTGAGCTTCTGCCAACCTAACAGTTCGAAAGCACGTAAAAAATGCAAGTAGAAAAACAGGGACCACCTTTGGTGGGAAGGTAACAGCGTTCTCCAAACTACTCAAAATTTCCACTAATGGTTCTCCAAGCTGCTCAAAATTTCCGCTAATGGTTCTCCAGAACCTGTCAGAACCTGCTAGATTTCACCCCTGACGTGAGGAGTCTGTAGATATTTTCACAGCCTTTTTGTGCAGTATACAGGTCCTCAATGGAAGGCAGGTTGGTAGATTTTTCTGCTGATCTTCCTGCTAGAAGAAAACCTGTTGACTACCACTCGTGACGTCTCGCCTGGATTACTGCAATGCTCTCTACATGGGGCTCCCCTTGAAGGGCATCCGGAGGCTGCAGTTAGTCCAGAATGTGGCTGCGCGGGTGATAGATGGAGCCCCTCGTGGCTCCCGTATAACACCCATCCTGCGCAGACTGCACTGGCTACCTGTGGCCTTCCGGGTGCGCTTCAAGGTTTTGGTGACCACCTTTAAAGCGCTCCATGGCATTGGGCCGGGTTATTTACGGGACCGCCTTCTGCTACTGAATACCTCTCACCGACCCGTGCGCTCTCACAGAGAGGGTCTCCTCAGGGTGCCGTCAGCGAGGCAATGTCGTCTGGCGACGCCCAGGGGAAGGGCCTTCTCTGTGGGGGCTCCCACCCTTTGGAACGAACTACCCCCCGGACTCCGTCAGCTTCCGGACCTTCGGACCTTCCGCCGCGGGCTTAAAACATATTTATTTAATTGTGCAGGACTGAGCTAGATTTTAAATTTATGGGTTTTAATTAGGTTTTATTTGTATATTTTAATTAACGGGCTTTAAAATAAGTTTTTTAAATTGTTTTTATTCTGTAGTTATGTGTTTTTAAGTGCCTGTGAACCGCCCTGAGTCCTTCGGGAGATAGGGCGGTATATAAATATGATTAAATAAATAAATAAATAAAATACCTGAACGCCTGACAGAGAAGTCAGATTTTCACTCAGGGAAGGACAAAGAATACGAAGAATGGAGAAGGCCAATTCCATCCAGGACTAGATAGATCTAGGAATAGGGACATCATGATCGCAGTTTTCCAATATCCAAGAGGCTGCCACAAAGAAGAAGAGGGGGCTGAAAGTATTCCACCGTTCTTCTTCGAAATCTTTTTCTTCCTAGCTAAATGTCTGTCGAGATTCTCTTCCTAGCATTTTCCTACAAGCGCAGGAGGTTCTGCTTCCCCCCCCCCCCGATCCACCGAGTGTTGATCCATTTGGGCATGACAGGAACTGACCAATCAGACTATCACCCAAGGTTGACATTGCTGCTTAGAATTATCCTCAGGAATTTTAAGTCTGGAGGAAAGATTTGAAGCAAGCCTTTTAAAAATAGAACAGACAACATGTTTGTTGCCAAAACAGGGACATTTTTCATGCATTGTTAGTAAAGCCATGACTGCAAGTCGGAGGAACAAAAACAGTTCTCAACCGCATATTTACTTGCCGATAGTTGTGTGTGTTGGGAGTGGTGTATTTAATCCCTTTAACGTGTTCCAAAAGTAATGTTTTTAAGATGACGCTCAAAGTGCCAGCAGTTTTAATTTCAAGTGTGGGAGAAAAAGCACGCTCAGTTGTCCGAGTTTGAAAATATGGCTTTGATGGATCTTGAGTGCCTTCCAGAAATTGCCTCTTCTTCTAAACTCACCTACAACCTGAGCTGTTTCATCTAGAAAGCTGAAAACACACAGCACATTCAGACAAACGCGCTAACGTTAAATCGTTCTCCTTCCAGATTTAAAAACAAAACAAAACACCACCTCCAATTCATCCCACATTTTTACTAATTTAGCTTTCAAGACCCCCAAGTCCCTATTCATAAAGACTCTCTTTTGCTCCGCAGGGAGTTGAGACAGAACCAATCTCAGAGACTTCAAACAAACTGGTGGGCAATTTACCTCAGTCTGCTCCGCTGTCTCACTTCCCTTCCTTTATCTTACATTGTTATTCCCCGTACCCAGATGTACGGGGGTGGGGGGTGGGGGGGGGATCTGTCAGGCACACACTCAGCAGGCAACAGGAAAGCAGAGACCCCAGCCGTCCGTCAGAGTCCTTAAGCCCGAGCACGCGGCCACAGATAGCAAGACATGCATTGCTTGGCTGCACTCTTTTTGATCCTTCCTTTGATAGATTCCAACTATTCTGTGACGCTATCGTTGGGCAGGGCTTTGCAAGGTGCCCTAGCACCATTTTCTTGAAAATAAATCTCCTGGGAGCCCAGGCACTTCCTGGATAAATGTGCAGAGAGCGGCAGCTTTTAGGAATAGAATTCAATCATTTCCTCTTCCCTTCCTAGCTATGGATATTTACTCCTACCCCAAAGGGTCAAAGACATCCATGTAGTAGGATAGTAAAGTCAAACCAGCTAATTTAATTCATACTTTATGTAGCATGCATAGTTTCAGTCAATTCCAATTTATTGGTACTGTACGGTGTGAAATGGGACGTGGTGGCTCGGTGGCTAAGACGCTGAGCTTGTCAATCGAAAGGTCGGCAGTTCAGCGGTTCGAATCCCGAGTACCACGCAACGGGGTGAGCTCCCGTGACTTGTCCCAGCTTCTGCCAACCTAGCAGTTCGAAAGCAGGTACAAAATGCAAGCAGAAAAATAGGGACCGCCTTTGGTGGGAAGGTAACAGCGTTCCGTGCGCCTTTGGCATTGAGTCATGCCGGCCACATGACCACGGAGACGTCTTCGGACAGCGCTGGCTCTTCGGCTTTGAAACGGAGATGAGCACCGCCCCCTAGAGTCGGGAACGACTAGCACGTATGTGCGAGGGGAACCTTCACCTTTTAAAGTGTGAAATTGTCATACACTAAATTTTTGACTTTCAACCATTCATTTAGTGACTGCTCAAAGTTACAACGGCCCTGAAAAAAAGTGGCTTTGGACCGTTTTTCACACTTATGACTGTGGCAGCATCCTTGTAGTCACTTGATCAAAATTCAGACATTTGGGAACTGGCATGTACTTATGAGAGTTGCAGTGGTCATGTTAAATCACTTTTTTGCGACTTCAACCACATTACCATCTTAACAACTGCAGTGATTCCCTTAACAACTGTGGCAAGAAAGGTTGTAAGATGAGGCAAAGTAGACTTTGCCAACCATCTCGCTTTGCAGAGGAAAATGTGGGCTCAGCTGGGGGTCGTAAGTCGAGGACGACCTGTATTAGTGCAGTCGGAGGCAAACAGAGCATATCCTTTACATGGAGAACATCCCGGTTCAGTCTGTAAATTTCAAACGCAAGGATCAAAGAGATTTTTTGAAAGCCACTGCCGATCAGAATGGACAACAAAGCTATCAATTTCTACCAGCTATCAAGCTACCAACAAGGAAATTCAATTTTTTTTACTACCGGTTCTTTGGGCGTGACTTGGTGGATGTGGCTTGATGGGCATGGCTTGGTGGGTGTGGCAGGGGAAGGCTATTGCAAAATCCCCATTCCCACCCTACTCTGGGGCCAGCCAGAGGTGGTATTTGCCGGTTCTCCGAACTACTCAAAATTTCCGCTACCGGTTCTCCAAAACCTGTCAGAACCTGCTGAATTTCACCCCTGGTTCACTTAATACTTACCTTTGAAGCACAAAAAAAAATATAAAAGTCTTTGAACTTTAAGCAGTTACCCAGTTTTCTTTCCTGGGTCAAAATTTGAAGGTTCTACTTTTAATAATCAGGGTCGTTTTAACAGTTTCCTGATGCTCCTTCCTGCTCATTAGATAATCTTCTGTCTGAAAGGGCTGATGGAACCCTCTGATGTCTGTAATTATGCCGCAAAAGCCATCCCCAACGACTCTGCTATGAGAGGCTTCTCATTTTCCAATTTCTTTCTTCATCTTTTTTCTTCTACCTTAGGTTGAGCAGCTCTTAGGAAGATCACAAATTGTAACTTCGTTCAGCAAGCTCTCCTGACAAGAGAATAGAATAGAAAAGTCACTCACGTTCACAGTTCATCCTTGTTTATGAAGATAACATTTCAGGCCTGGTTGCATAATCAGAATAACAGAGTTAGAAGGGATCTTGGAGGTCTTCTAGTCCAACCCCCTGCACAAGTAGGAGACCATTCCAGGCAAATGGCTGTCCAGACTCTTCTTAAAAGCCTCCAGGGATGGAGCACCGATAACTTCCGAAGGCAAACAGTTCCACTAGTTGATTGTTCTAACTGCCACGAAATTTCTCTTTAGTTCTAGGCTGCTTCTTTTCAACCATGGGAATCAAGGGGGTGTTTGCCTCCCAATTTCCGTTGTATTTGGATCAGTTGTGAAATCCAATTTTTTTTTACTACTGGTTCTGTGGGTGTGGCTTGGTGGGCCTGGCAGGAGAAGGATACTGCAAAATCTCCATTCCCAACTCCCTCCAGGGGGAAGGATATTGCAAAATCTCCATTCCTACCCCATTCTGGGGCCAGCCAGAGGTGGTATTTGCCGGTTCTCCGAACTGCTCAAAATTTCTGCTACCGGTTCTCCGGAACCTGTCAGTACCTGCTGGATTTCACCCCTGATTTGGATCCTTCAATTATCTTATTATATAAAACCCCTTTTGGGGATACATATGCAGAAGAAGTATTTTGAACTGGGTCTTAAACCACTACTATCATCTTCTTTTAATCACCCCATAATCTCTTCTGGGGTAGAGTCCGGGCAACTGAATGGAGCTGAATGTTTACTGGCCGGATGCCCTTCCTGTCGCCAATGCAGAGGTTTTTTTAAAAAGATATGAGGCAAGAGCTCCATCTCTAGGCTACCGCACCACTCTCTTAAACCCGGGGTGAAATGCTCCCAGTTCGGACCGGATCGCCCGATCTGGTAGCAATGGTGGCGGGTGGTTCAGAGAATTGGTAGCAAAAATCCCTGCCCCCCCATCCCTGCCCCCCATTTTTTTTTAACTTTTAAAAGCATTTTTTGTTCGGCTGAAAAAATGCTTTTAAAACTAAAAAAAAAAAAAAGCCTCTGATGATCGCGCGGCTCAGCTGGGATCGTCTGTACCTTTTAAAGGCATTTTTTCTACAACCTCTTTGGCCAAAGAGGCTGTAGAAAAAATGCTTTTAAAAGTAAAAGAAAAAAGAAAAAAGTTGGCCACGCCCACCCAGTCACATTGCCCCTCCCACCAAGCCACACCCACAGAACCGGTAGTAACAAATTTTACATTTCACCCCTGTCTTAAACCACTACTATAACACAGAAAAATCTTAGAAGTGGGATACCAATTACACTGTCATAATTCACCATTCCCAGTCTTCCCCAGGTTGCCTTTCTAAAATATTTGCAAATGAACCTCCCTCTTTAAAAAAAATTACACAGGTCTTTCCCCCACCCACCCCCGTATTTGAACAGTTAAGCGTGACGCCTTATATGGGCATTGTTCAGATTCTGGAAGATCTTGATATTTTGAGCTTAATTAGCATTTGCTTTGCATGATTAGCCAGTTTGATGAGTCTCTCAATTGACCTCTTGGGTACTTTGAAGCTTAAGAATAAATGGTAGAACGGGAATGTTTATGGAACATCTCTATGAGAATGGAACGTCACTAAATTTTTTTTCTATTTTTTTTTTCTTTCATTCTTTGGTTTATTTTAATTTCAGTTTTGACCATGTGCAGATTTTTTTTTTGTAGGTGTATAAAATCAAAAGCAGCTAAAGGAGAATCTTTAAAGCTTAAGGTGTGGGCACAAATACAGAGGGAAAACAGGTGGATGTATTTGTGTTTCTTTGATTTGGAAGTAGCAATAGCATAGCATAGCATTTAGGCTTGTATACTGTTTCACAGGGTCCAGTCCCTTCTTTAAAAATTCCAGTGTTGGAGCATTCACAACTTGCACTGCAACTTAATTTCCAGTGATTAATTGTTCTGACTATCAGGAAATTTCTCCTTAGTTCTAGGTTGCTTCTCTCTTGTTTAATTTCCACCCTTTGCTTCTTGTCCTGCCCTCAGATGCTTTGGAGAATAGTCGGAACCTCCTCTTCTTTGTGACATCTCTCAAATATCGGAAGACTGCTATGTATCTTTTATTCTGACTTAGTGTTGTCTAGGAATTAGAAGTAGAGGCCCTTTGATGCAGAGGTCGGTGTCACATAATGTAACAACCGGTTCGCCCAGCATCGAAAATGCCCTTCTGTAAATGCACGGCAGTGGTAGGATTCAAATTTTTTTAATACCGGTTCTGTGGGCATGGGATGGTGGGCGTGGGTTGGTGGGCGTGGCAGGGGAAGGATACTGTAAAATCCCCGTTCCTATCCCACTCCAGGGGAAGGTTACTGCAAAATCCCCATTTCCTCGCAATCAGCTGGGACGCGAGAGGCAGAGAATAGATGGGGGCGGGGCCAGTCAGAGGTGGTATTTACTGGTTCTCCGAACTACTCAAAATTTCTGCTACCGGTTCTCCAGAACTGGTCAGAACTGGCTGAATACCACCTTTGATACATGGCCTTTTGCACATGCGCACGGCTTCAAAAACACAGCGATATAGGACTGGATAGCGCCGGGTGGGATGGGCAGGCCCATCCGCTGGTCGGAACTACTGGTTTTCCCGAACCGGTCTGAACCACCAGTAGCTCACCACTGCTTTGATGAAAAGCAGGATTTGTATGTAGATAGCGTCAAAATGACTTGGGTACTTTACCAGGTGAGGGAGACCGCCAGTGAGAAAAATCACCTCCTCAGCCCACCTTCCTTGCTCTCTCAAGGAGCAGGTGCCCACCGCTCAACATAGGGAAGGAAGATTTGAACTGGAGGAAGCATCCCTGATGAAGATAATAAGGGCTCGAGTCACAAGTGTGTAATCCGCACACACGGATTATACACTTGTGAACTGGTTCTTGCTCTCCGTTCTGTGCCAGCTGCAGTTGCTAAGTTCGCTTGAAGGGCAGCGTTAAGCAAAGGGAAGGCAATCTAATTGCGAAACGGCAAGAGGATATGTAGGGTGTTGTTGTTGTTGTTTTTTAATTGAAAAAGTTTTACAACAACAATTAAAAAAAATTTCCCTTCCCCTCCCCCTCCCCCACCTTCCCCCCTCCCTCCAAAACCCCCCTCCCCCCCCCCAACTTCCCAGAGCAAACACAAGGTATAGTTCAATAAACAAACAGTCATACATTAAATTTTTAAAATCTAACACAATTATAATCCTTCTCTCTCACATAACCTGACTTCTTCCATTAAAATCAAAAACAACATCCTTCATTCAAAGGCAATCCGAAATTTCTTAATCTGATATCTATTTTGAATGTAATCAATCCAGTTCTTCCATTCATTTAAATATTTTTCTTGAGTACTGTCTTTTAAGAAGGCTGAGATTTTAGCCATCTCAGCCAAATTGGAAACTTTCAATATCCATTCTTCTATTGTGGGTAATTCTTTTTTCTTCCAATATTGTCCAATCAACAGTCTTGCTGCTGTTATTAAGTTCAGAATCAACTTAGTCTCAATCACTGTACAGTCCGTTGTTATTCCCAAAAGGAAAAATTGCGGTAGGAACTTTATCTTCTTCTTCAGAACATTCTGCATAATCCACCAAATTCTTATCCAGAAAGACTTAATTTTCTTACATGTAGGGTGTTTTTTTTCAACGCTGCTTGGTCCCGGAATCATTACAACTGGTGGATCAACTGAAGGTTGCTGTGGTCTTTCCTGACTACTCTAAGCAGGTAGCCAGAAGAACCAGACTGTGAACCAGTTTATTTCAATCCCATCCACAAACTTCTCTTTGTTGATTTAGGATGTTGAAATCCAAGGGTAGCATCTCCTTGACCTGAGCTCCAGCTAGCTCCCTCTCAGCAAAATTAGAACTCTTTTCTTTTCTCTGACTCATGCTCATGACTTAAAAGCAAACACTTATAAGGAACAAACACTCTAAAGGTGTGTTTGTATGCTGTCATAAATGCTCTGACGGTTTGAAAAACCGCTGGCTGTTGGCTAAAGTGGCCATGGGGAAGTGCCTATAAAGAAGGATTTATTTATTTTATTTATTTAATTTTTTGATAACAATATACACAAGGATAACAAGCAAAACACAAAAGATTATCTAATATATAAACATATATATGGGGAGAAACAAGGTAGTATAAGCATATATATATATAGGGGAAGAAACAATAGGACAGAAACGGAAGGCACATTTGTGCTCTTATGCACGATTTCTTATCTTATGCATGATTTCTTGATTTCTTGTTAACAGGTTCAGATTTGGCTGTTAATTTGCACCTCTCCCTTATACACAATCAGTGGTGGGTTTCAAATTCTTTTACTACCGGTTCTGTAGGTGTGGCTTGGTGGGCATGGCAGGGGAAGGATACTGTAAAATCTCCATTCCCTCCCCACTCCAGGGGAAGGATACTGCAAAATCCCCATTTCCTCCCGATCAACTGGGACTTGGGAGGCAGAGACTAGGTGGGGGCAGGGCTAGTCAGAGGTGGTATTTACTGGTTCTCTGAACTACTCAAAGTTTCCGCTACCGGTTCTCCAGAACTGGTCAGAACCTGCTGAAACCCACGTCTGTACACAGTCAAGCAGGTAGATAATTGGAGAAGTTTTGACAACTTACAGAACTGAAAGCTGAAGGAAGCAGACCATTTCACAATTTGAATTGGAGGAGGAGGAGGAGGAGGAGGAGGAGCAGGAGGAGGAGAAGGAGAAGGAGAAGAAGAAGAAGAAGAAGAAGAAGAAGAAGAAGAAGAAGAAGAAGAAGAAGAAGAAGAAGAAGAAGAAGAAGAAGAAGAAGAAGAAGAAGAAGAAGAAGAAGAAGAAGAAGAAGGTGGTCAAAGGCTTTAACCCAAAGAGCAAAGCGTCACTAACATCCTCATGAGATTCTTCAAGTGTCTCTCTAGAATTCCAGACCTCATTTCTTCTGCTCTGTAGCTATTTTAATCAGTGGGTTTGTCTGCTGCCTCTTGAAAGAGATAAATCAAGTAACCGGCCAGATAAGGTGGCATTCCACATGATGGCTTGCATTACTCTTTCCTGTCTACAGTTCTGCTGAAATTTGCAAATCTGAAGGCATATCCAAGGCAGAAATAGCATGACAGCCTGACAAGAAGTCCGGTGTTATGGTTATAGGTTCCTCGCCATTCTGAACACTCACCTCCTGAAGGATATATGTCCTGGGCCATTGACGGAAGAGAAATCCCTGTGTCCAAGACTAAGGCTTTGTGTGTGTAGTTAGTGGAACTTGGCTGCTTCAACAACTGTCGGTTTAAAAAAAAAAATACTTGATTTTAATTCCAAAGGTGCTTTTTCAAGAGGTAACTGGACCTTCTGGGGTTTCTTTGAAGACATTTCACTTCTCTTGAAAAGTTGCCTCTTGAAAAAGCACCTTCGGGACAACCATGACCTGGATGACTAAGAATCTCTATAGACATTTACTTAATTTAAAAAATATTTAAATAACAAGATCATTCTGGCACCATAGTGAACTGATTTAATGTTTACTACCATTGTGAAAACTCCATCTGTGCGAGATAATTGTTATAAATCAGTTTCTGTAAGCTCAAAATACAAACTCATTCATTTACTTTGCTGAAAGATTAGGAAAAAGGCAACCAATACCAAGTGCTCTCAAAATAGACTAAATTCAGACAGCCACTAGATGGCAGCAGAGGTTAGACTGCGTCTGTCCCTGTCCCTGCCACTTATTGGTCAACTGGAGTTTTGTAACAGAGGGTGGGAGATTGGCAGAACCTAGGAGCGGAGTTAAAAGAGGAATCAGCCTAGAATTCAGGGGTGAAATTCAATTTTTTTTTACTACCGGTTCTGTGGGCAAGGCTTGGTGGGTGTGGCTTGGTGGGCATGGCAGGGGAAGGATACTGCAAAATCCCCATTCCCTCCCCACTCCAGGGGAAGGATACTGCAAAATCCCCATTCCTACCCCACTCCAGGGGATGGATACTGCAAAATCTCCATTCCCATCCCACTCCAGGGGATGGATACTGCAAAATCTCCATTCCCATCCCACTCCAGGGAAAGGATACTGCAAAATCCCCATTCCCACCTCACTCCAGGGGAAGGATACTGCAAAATCCCCATTCCCACCCCACTCCAGGGGAAGGATACTGCAAAATCCCCATTCCCATCCCACTCCAGGGGAAGGATACTGCAAAATCCCCATTCCCTGCCCACTCCTGGGGGAAGGATGCCGCAAAATCCCCATTCCCACCCCACTCTGGAACCAGCCAGGGGTGGTATTTGCTGGTTCTCTGAACTACTCAAAATTTCCGCTATCGATTCTCCGGAACCTGTCAGAACCTTCTGGATTTCACCCCTGCTAGAATCCCTACCTAGAGAAAAGTGGATTAAGTCTAACCAACTTTGAATTCTGTGGATTCTTAGCTGACTCCAAGTAGGACTCTTAACTGATCCCAAGTAAGCAATATGCTGACTCTGTAAATCGCTTAGAGAGGGCTGTAAAGGACGATGAAGCAGTATATAAGTCTAAGTGCTACCAGTATTGCTACTGCTAACCATTATTTGAGAAGATTCCTATGCATAAGATGATTTATTTATCAATACATCAGTTTAATTGGACCTTCCCCTATAGACCTGGTCTTTCACACCTGACATAGATGGGATAAACCTAATCTGGGTCCATATTTTCATTATATCTAACAGCAGCGTGAAATTTCTTGTGCCGCTTTCTCAACTGAAACAGCCTTGATACCTTGTTCCCTCCAGAAAGCAGCGCAATCCCCTTTTAATGTCAATTAATATTTGTGTGCTTTTGCACCAACATTTCTAGCCTACCCCACAAGCTCTTTTTCATCTTTAAGGTATGATAAGGTCCTGCGTTTTGCAGCTGCAACTAACTTTTGTTCACCTGTGGATAGCACCTTAGAAGGTTTAGGTAAAGACAATTGCAAAGCTTTCAAATATTTACTTATGTCAAATGCTTACATACAGCTTCTTAGTTAAAAAATGTATGATGTATATGGTAAAAAGATCAGCATTTAAAAGAATGGATAAGCAAAAGTAAAATAGATGAAAACAATATATAATATGTCCAGGTTCAGTGGCTAAGACGCTGAGCTTGTCGATCAAAACATTGGCAGTTCAGCGGTTTGAATCCCTGCGTAATGGAGTGAGCTCCCGTTACTTGTCCCAGCTTCTGCCAACCCAGCAGTTCGAAAGCACGTAAAAAATGCAAGTAGAAAAATAGGACCACCTTTGGTGGGAAGGTAACAGCGTTCCGTGCGCCTTTGGCATTGAGTCGTGCCGGCCACATGACCACAGAGACGTCTTCAGACAGTGCTGGCTCTTCGGCTTTGAAACGGAGATGAGCACTGCCCCCTAGAGTCGGGAACGACCAGCACATATGTGCGAGGGAAACCTTTACCTTTAACATAATACAATAAACAATAAAATAACAAACCAATAAATAATTGGAAGATAGATAGATGATAGATAGATAGATAGATAGATAGATAGATAGATGGATGGATGGATGGATGGATGGATGGATGGATGGATGGATGGATGGATGGATGGAGGGACGGAGGGACGGAGGGAGGAACAGATAGACAGACAGACAAATATTTCAATCACTTGAATAGAATCTCTGACTGTCTGTCTTTGGAGAAAGACAGAGAGACAGAGAGAGGAAGAACTGCCACTCCTGGATTAAAATACAGTTAGTACAATTAGCCCTTCGCATCTACATAATGATTTTCCTTCTCTTAAAAATTGCAGTTCTTCAGATACATTGGGAAGACCCTGAGGGCTATAGTCAACTTTTTCAAAAGATCTCAGCAATTGTGCCCTGCTTCCCAGTAAAAAATTTCCCTGGGTTTTTTTTTTGTTTACATTTATACCCCGCCCTTCTCCGAAGACTCAGGGCGGTTTACAGTGTGTAAGGCAATAGTCTCATTCTATTTGTATATTTTTTACAAAGTCAACTTATTGCCCCCCCAACAATCTGGGTCCTCATTTTACCTACCTTATAAAGGATGGAAGGCTGAGTCAACGTTGGGCCGGGCTCAAACCTGCAGTAATTGCAGGTTCTGTGTTCTTAATAACAGGCTTTACCAGCCAGAGCTATTCCCGGTTAAAGGATGTGTCAATGCAAAAGTTGAAAGGCATGGCAATTTATAGCTTTATTTGTTTATCTTGGGGTCCAGCCAGATCATTTGTTTAAAACCTGAGTTGAAATACACAATGGGCCATGACCTATAGCTGAGTTGGCCTACAATCTGTAGTTAAGATCCACTTTCTGAAGAAAGGGGACAGGATTCAGAAGTCCAGTTGCTAAACCAAGGTCAGCTGTCAATGTTTTGACTTGGTTACTGGTTGTAATCTTGAGAAGAAGGGTGTTAAAAAGGAGACAGAGAGGAATAACAGTTGGAAGGGACTTTGAAGGTCATCTAGTCCAGGGGTCTCCAACCTTGGTCCCTTTAAGACTTGTGGACTTCAACTCCCAGAGTCCCTCAGCCAGCAAAGCTGGCTGAGGGACTCTGGGAGTTGAAGTCCACAAGTCTTAAAGGGACCAAGGTTGGAGACCCCTGATCTAGTCCAATCCCCACCCACCCAAGCAGGAGACCCTGTACCATTTCAGACAAATGGCTGCCCAGTCTTTTCTTAAAAGCCTCCAGTGATGGAGCACCCACAACTTCTGAAGGCAAGCTGTTCCACTGATGGATTGTTCTCACTATTAGGAAATTTCTCCTCAGTTCTAGGTTGTTTTTCTCCTTGATTAGTTTCCATCCATTGTTTCTTGTCCTGCCTTCAGGTGCTTTGGAGCGGGGGTCTCCAACCTTGGTCCCTTTAAGACTTGTGGACTTCAACTCTCAGAGTTCCTCAGCCAGCTTTGCTGGCTGAGGGACTCTGGGAGTTGAAGTCCACAAGTCTTAAAGGGACCAAGGTTGAAGACCCCTGCTTTGGAGAATCGCTTGTCTCCCTCTCCTTTGTGGCAGCCCCTCAGATATTGGAACACTGCTATCCTGTCACCCTCTACTCCTTCTTTTCAGTAGACTAGACATAGCTGAGCAGAAGAAAAGCATATGGATTTGGAGGCTTAATAAATATAGTTTGGGGTCATATCACTTCCTTCTTGTACACTAAAGCAAGGGACTTTCCATTTGGATTCCTTCTTTTTGGTTGTGGCTTGGGTACAGTGAATTTAGTACACGATCTTTCTGGAAATTCCACTCATCTGTTTTCTCCTTGCCTCACTGGATACAGGAATAATAAACTCATTGTTTGGTTTCCACAATGGCACTGTTCACACTCCAGGAGTGAGGTATCAGTAGACTTGGAATAATCCCAAAGATTGCATGAGTGCAAAAGTATTTCGAAAAGGAAAAGTCTTTTAAGGGTAGAGATCTTAGAGAAGACTGAAAATGATTAATGCCGACTGACAGTGGACCTTCAGGTGCCATGAAAATCACCTTCAACTGGTGCCTGGAGATGCTCAAGAAACTGGAGTGAGAGACCTTGAACCAGGGGTGAAATCCAGCAGGTTCTGACAGGTTCTGGAGAATCGGTAGTGGAAATTTTGAGTAGTTCGGAGAACCGGCAAATACCACCTCTGGCTGGCCCCAGAGTGGGGTGGGAATGGAGATTTTGCAATATCCTTCCCCCAGGAGTGGGGAGCGAATGAGGATTTTGCAGTATCCTTCCCCTGCCACGCCCACCAAGCCACACCATGCCCACCAAGCCACGCCCACAGAACCGGTAGTAAAAAAAAATTGGATTTCACCACTGCCTTGAACCCTACATCCTCAAAGTCTCCTCTCTTTCTCTTCAAGCCCATGCTTTCATGAGGAGAGTTCCCCCTCGCTTGCTGAACATTGAGTTTATGGTTTCTGTTGAAGGGATTGAGATAAGCATGTCATCAGCCTGTGGATGTATGGAAAAGAACATGTTGCAGCCAGTTCAGAGGTCTGAAAATGTGCTGTGGTTTAAAGATGGCCAGACTGAGCAGAAAAATTGTGGAAACTTGATCAATATGAAAGAACAAAAAGATAGTTTTTGTTGTGGTCCGCCAGCAGCCTGCAGAGCTGGCAACCAAGTTGGACAGCGATGAGGCTGAGGAAGAGCGTGGGCCAGTCCTGGAGGCTGGAGAACGCCTGGATGAGGGCTCTGCGTCGGAAGCTGAGGTGGGGCCAGGCCATCTGGGAGAGATGTGCAGACTCCGGAGCCTCCAGAGACTGACAGTAGTGAGGCAGAGGAACAGGAGGAGCCTGTTCCTAATGCACGCATGAGAAGAGCTGCTGGAAGGCAAGAGCAGCTCAAGCAAAGAGGACAACTCGGGAGTATGGCCAAGAGATGATTGGCCCCTCCCATAAGGTTTAAAAGACCAGCAACAGCATTTGGGCTCTTTGCCGGAAAACAATGTTGATAGCTTCGTCCTGTTGCATTTATTTTGTATCGGTGTCTTCTGAACTTTTGCCAAGAAAGGCCTTTGGCAGTTTGCCTAATTGGACCAAGGTTTGTGATAGGACTGAGGAATTTGTGTTGGGAGGAATTTGCTTTAATTTAGTTGAACTACACTGAGAATGAAGTAATTCTCAGCTGTTCGAATAAATTTTGTTTATTTTTATGCTAACTCAGTTTCCTAATACCTACTTGGGCCTGGGTCACAACAGTTTTGAGCATAAATTAGTCAAAACATAGAAGCCAGGGGCATAATTAGATATTGGTGGTTTGGAGGTGAATGTTTAGTAAGAAGTCTACTGCTCGCTGTCACCTATCCCTGGGACTACCCCGAAAATAAGACCGGGTCTTATATTAATTTTTGCTCCAAAAAACGCATTAGGGCTTATTTTCTGGTTAGGTCTTATTTTTGGGGAAATGCAGTACTAAATGCACCCATCTGGCTGACAGTCTTAACTGGGGCTTATTTTGGGGGTAGGGCTTATATTATGAGCATCCTGAAAAATCATGCCAGGACTTATTTTCCGGTTGGGTCTTATTTTCGGGAAAACAGGGTATAAGAAAGCCAACTACAACAGTGGCAATGTCTGTCCATTTCCAAACATTTACCGTATTTTTCGGACTATAAGACGCACTTTTTTGTCTCCCAAAAGGGGATGAAAATGTCTGTGCATCTTATAGACTGAGTATTGCTGAAGCTCCATCCACCCACCAGCCATTTTTTGGCCTCCGCAAGCCCTGTTTTTGGGCCTTTTTTCGACCCATTTTTGGACCTTTTTTCAGCCCACTGTTGAGACTTTGCTCAGCCCATTTTTGAGGCTTTTCTTGGACCATTTTTGAGGCTTTTCTTGGACTGTTTTTGAGGCTTTTCTCAGCCCATTTTTGAGGCTTTTCTTGGACTGTTTTTTAAGGCTTTTCTCAGCCCGTTTTTGAGGCCTTTTTCAGTCCATTTTGAGGCTTTTTTCAGCCTGTTTTCGAGGCTTTTTTCGGCCCATTTTCAACACTCTTTTCGGCCCATTTTCGAGGCTTTTTTCAACCCATTTTATTTGGAAAAAACAGGCCAAAAAAAAAAAAGGCTGGAAAAGGGCCCAAAAGAGGCCCAAAGAATGGCTCGAAAATGGGGCGTGCCAAAAAGTTTTTTTGTTGTTGTTCTTCTATTCTAAATTTAGGTCCATCTTATTGTCAGGTGCATCTTATAATCCGAAAAATATGGTAATCCTATGGAGATAGAAATTGCCTTTGACTTGTCTGCACCGTTGGGTTCAGCCGCAGTATTTATGTCAGTGGAGAGGGCTTTGCTAATTTGAGAGTCATCAGCTCAAGGTGAAAGTTTTATCTCTTTTAAATCCGTCTAAGATTCACTTCCCTGCTGCATATTTTGGGAAGACATCAACGAGAACCTTGTTCTCTGGACTGCATAGGAAGATATTTTGCTTTAAATGTATTTGTTTGAACAAGGAAAGGTTCGCACACAGTCTTCTGTAAAGAAGTAAAACTGACCCTTTAATTACACGGGCTAATATTTATAGATATATGGTCCCAGGTAGTTGAAAATACTTCTATGGTGAATCCATAGGACAGTGTTCTTTTACTCTCAAGCAAGGAGGAACCTTGTGGTAACTGGAAGAAAATATACTTAACATTTTTTGGGGAGGTACAACAACTATGGTGACGATGCAGAGGAGATGGACCATACCAAGGCAGCAGCCTGGGATTGCTCTACGGTTTAATTTAATTTAAGACACTTCAGGGTTTCCCTTCTTTTTCATCTGCGATAAACCAATTTAAACCTGGTGAAATGGGGCCTATGCGGTCATGAAGAATTGGGAACCACCGTCCTTCGAGGTGGACCAGATCAGGAATCAACATGAACGGCTGGAACATCATTGTTCAAGGATATAACCAGGGGTGGGCTTCAAAAATTTCAGCAAGGGGTTCTCTGCCTGGTTGTTGGGTGGGCGTGGCCATGGTGGGTGTGGCCTAGTCAGCCTCCTGCACCATGGCCAGGGGGACGTTTTTGCCCTCTCCGGGCTCTGGAGGCTTTTCTTGAGCCTCCGGGAGGCAAAAACAGTCTCCCCAGGCTCCGGAGGCTCTCTGGAGGCCAGAAACAGGCCTTCCCCCACATTGCATTATGGGTGCCGGAACACATGCACGCTGTCACACACATGTGCGTGTGTTCCGGCATGCAACGAGAAAAAGGTTAGCCATCACTTCCCTATATCATTTCAGACAAATGGTTGTCCAGCCTCTTTTTGAAAGCCTCCAATGAAGGAGCACCCATAACTTCTGGAGGCCAGCTATTCCATTGGTTGATTGCTCTGACCATTAGGAATTTTTTCCTTAATTCTAGGTTGCTTCTCTCCTTGGTTATTTTCCATTGTTTCTAATCTTGCTTTTTGGTGCTCTGGAAAATAACTCACTCATCTTTGTAGGACCCGCTCAAATATTGGAATACTACTATCGTGTGACCCTTCTTTTCATTTGACTAGACATACCCAATGTCAGGGTTCCAAGTAATACACCCATAACAAACAGCTTCAGGGTTGACACCCAATTTCTGTTCCTATGTTTTAGCTTCCAGCCTCCTGATCACTCTTGGTTGCTCTTCTCTGCACTCTTTCCAGAGTCTCAACATCTTTTTTTATAATGGGGTGACCAAAACTGGATGCACTATTCCAAGTGTGGTCTTACTAAGGCTTTGTAAAGCGGTACTAGAACTTCACGTGATTTTGATTCTATCCCTCTGTTAATGCAGCCTAGGATTGCACTGACTTTTTAAAGCTGCTGCCGCAGTAAATATTTCTGAGCACAGAATTACTTCTGCTTCTCACCTTAAAAGATTTTCAATGTGATCCAAAGGTGTCTTAAATTCTGAACTCAGCGGATGCAGCTAGCAGAAATTGCGAAATACTGTTCAAAAATGATTCCAAACGAGAAAAATATAAAGAGGCAGACATGATCTAGCTAGAGATGTAGACGTAGGTGCAGATATACAAACACATGCTTCCACACACGGCCATACACTTGTTGGAGAAGATGGGAGGGATTTTTAAAAATTTAAAAACATATTAAAGTGTGTGCATTCTTTATTTTTCCCCCCAGGTTAACAGAAACCCATCGTGCGGCTGTCAAGGTCATAAGGAGGATGCAGTATTTTGTAGCGCGAAGGAAATTTCAGGTAATGTAGGTCAGAATTAGCAGAACGAGTCAGAATCATAGAGCCACGTGGCCAGAATGACAGAATGAATCAGAATCATAGAGCCACGTGGCCAGAATGACAGAACGAGTGAGAATCATAGAGCCACGCGGCCAGAATGACAGAATGAGTCAGAATCATAGAGCTACATGGCCAGAATGACAGAACGAGTGAGAATCATAGAGCCACGCGGCCAGAATGACAGAATGAGTCAGAATCATAGAGTCATGAGGTTGGAAGGAACCTTGGAGGTCTTCAAGGCAGGAGTCCTCGTACCATCTTGGACAATTGCAAAGATGGCGCTAACAAATCGAGATTGAATGGTTTCAAGGGTGCCAAAGTTCCCATAACTTTGTCCCGATAGCTTTCCCTACCAGATCACTTCCCAGATCCTTTCCAGGTCCAAGTTTTTTTTCAGAAGCCTTCCCACTAAGAAAGTAGACATGACCACAATTTGATGATCTTGCTGAGATTGCGGGAGGGATCTGCTTAACAGGGATAGAGATCTCCGAGATAAAAACTGTAGAGTTATGGAAGACATTTTTTATTTTATTTTATTTGTCACAACGGTATATATCAGCATAAGCATGAAATAACTATACGATATATAAGCATATATATAAGCATAAGTATAAAATAACTATATGAATTGGATACAATCAAAGGGGACATTGGGACAGGAACGGTAGGCACGCTGGTGCTCTTATGCATGCCCCTACAGACCTCTTAGGAATGGGGTGAGGTCAACAGTAGATAGTCTTTGGTTAAAGCTTTGGGGATTTTGGGAAGAGACCATGGAGTCTGGTAGTGCATTCCAGGCATTAACAACTCTGTTTCTGAAGTCATATTTTCTGCAATCAAGATTGGAACGGTTCACATTAAGCTTAAATCTATTGTGTGCTCGTGTATTGTTGTGATTGAAGCTGAAGTAGTCTTCAACTGGAAGGACGTTGTAACAGATGATTCTATGAGTTAAACTCAGGTCATATGAAAGAAGAGATGTGGGTTATATAGTTGTAGCCACCATTTTGAGTCTTTTGACACCTCACACCCGCGCAACACTTGTAGACGTTTTCTAATTTGTAGATGTTTTCTAAGTTTAGACTCTTTCAGCCTGAAATAAAGTCACACTAAGATTAAACAACACCTCAGATTTAAGAGATTTCTTGCCACTTTTCCTCTGGTTCTCCTCCCTGGAATCTTTTTTTTTATATATAAAAGTTTTTATTTTTCACAACAACAACAACAAAAACACATTCACATCAAACAGTTGCAATGTGCTGAAGGGGTGTTTACATATCTTCTTGTGCAATCTCACAATAAACATCTCCTCCCTGGAATCTTTAGCTGATATTTTGGCTTTAAAAAATAGTTTTTTTCCATCTTGTTCTTTCTCTTGCCAAATTATTGACTTAGAGAGAGGGAGGGAGGGAGGATAAGGGAAGGAAGAATGAGAAGGGAGGGAGGAGAGGAGGAGAAGGGAAGGAAGGAATGAAGAGGGAGAGGGAAAGGAAGGAAGGAAAGAAGGGAGGAGAAGAGAAGGGAGAAATGAGGAGGGAGGAAAGGAGGGAGGGATTGTTTACTTGTTCCAAAATACCACAAAAATACATATTGTGATCTCTCTGTCAAAGAAAGCTGATAGTGAGCAAGCCCTCCCTATTTTTCAAATCCTAGTTAGGGCTTTTTCCCTCATGGGAATCACCTGCAGCCAGGCCTTCACCTTGAACTGAGTGAACGTGCAACTGACTTCAACCGCCATCTGGTTTTGCTGTAGCCCTCGATTTTCCTGATGTTTATGCTTTAAAAAAGAGCTACTCAGAAAATGAGCCAGAGGAGAGGTGCCAACTTCATGCCCTCTCCTCTCCTCTGTGGCTTTCATTCCCGTTATTTATGGGTTGACTAATTCTAAGCCTTTGCTTGGGCCCGGCCACTTTTCATTTTGCATTACTTAACTGCATAAATCTTTAATTCTGCACCAACAAAGGGAGGTTTGGAAAATTAAAGTTTATTGGGAAAGGAGAAAATTAATTATGCATTTGGAGAGCCACCCCCACCCCCTGCCTTTTTCCCCCTCTCTGTTTTGTTTTCAAAAGCTTTGTAAACATCTAGGCTCTGAGCCATCTCGACTCAATAGCAAGAAAAATCCTCCCCTCAAAAAAACAAAACAAAAAAAACAACCTCCAGATCTGGAGCGTAACGGGTGCCCCCCAAAAACAAAGTGCTCTCAAAAAAAAAAACCCAAAAAAAACCCTCTGCCAGTCAATCCAGAGCCATCCTGGCAGAACTGCCCTGCCACGGAAACAATGGCTTGCTGTTTTGCTGGCCAGAAGTAAGGATGTGTCAGCGTCTGTCAGCAGTGAAGTAAGAAAAAAAAAGGACAAAAAATAATCATTTTTAAGCTTTTAAAAATGGAAAGTATAACAAACCCGTTTCCAAGCAGACCCTTCATTTCACCAGACTGGAGTGCTGCTAAAAATCACTACTAAAAGTTTTTCTTTTTCCTTTCCTTTCTTTTCTTCCTTTTTCTTTCTTTCTTTCTCTTTCTTTCTTTCTTTCTCTCTCTCTCTCTCTCCTGATTTGTTTTCTCTCCCCCCCACACCTCTTCTTTCATCTACCATTTCTAGGATCCCATGGCTGAACTCCAAGCAAGGTCCCATCGCACACTGGGGGTGCTTAATGCATGCTAATAGTTAGCCCAGTCTCTAACACAGTGGAAACAAACAATCCGGCTAATGAGCTGTTGTTAGTTATTTTTCAATTACCGAGTTTTCCAGGGTACCTTCTCCTCCTCCTCCGTCCTCCCACCCCTCTTTTTTCTTCTTCTTCTCTCTTGAACCCTAGCCAAAAAAAAAAAAAAGGAGACCTAACACCTCCTGGATTCCCTACTGAGTTTATGCAGATTCCCAACTACCAAAAGCTCAGGGGTTAGTTTTCCCACTCACCATGTCTTCCCCATGTTTACTCCATTAATAGTAGCATTGTTATGGAAATTTACCAGGTTTAGTTTTCTCTCTTCTGTCTTCTTCTGGGTCTTTTTTTTTTTTTTTTAGTGCTCAGTCGCAGCCAACCCCGCTGGTCCTTGAAGTCTGAGCCAGTCTGATTGAAGCAAATGAAAATTAGGAGTTTTGTTTTTAACTCCTTTAGCCCCCTGCCCACCCACCCATCTCAGACGTGTTTGCTTCCATGTGTTTGCTGTCCCAAATTCTATGCAGATGGGGAAAAAAATCTTTTGTTTTGGTTTTATTTATTTATTTAGAATAGAATAGATTTTTTTTGTATTGGCCAAGTGTGACTGGACACACAAGGAATTTGTCTTGGTGCATATGCTCTCAGCGTACATAAAAGAAAAGATACCTTCATCAAGGTACAACACTTACAGCACTTAATGATAGTCGTAGGGTACAAATTTAACACTTAATGATACAACACTTGATGATAGTCATAGGCAACAAATAAGCAATCAGGAAACAATATCAGTATAAATTGTAAGGATACAAGCAACAAAGTTACAGTCATACAGTCATAAGTGGGAGGAGATGGGTGATGGGAACGATGAGAAGATTAATAGTAGTGCAGATTTCGTAAATAGTTTGACATTGTTGAAGGAATACAATACAACTACTCTTCAAAAAGACCTTGACTTTGTATCCGAATGGTCTAAAACATGGCAATTCCAAATCTCAACCAGCAAATGCTCAGTCTTATTGGAAAAAAGAACCCAATCACTAAGTACAAGCTTGATGGACATTACCTTACAGATGACCCCCACTCTGTTAAAGACCTTGGAGTTTTCATATCAAATGATCTAAGTGCCAAAGCCCACTGCAACTACATAGCAAAAAAGGCTCTAAGAGTTGTAAACCTAATCTTGCGTAGCTTCTTTTCCAAAAACACTACTACTAACAGAGCATATAAAACATTTGCTAGACCAATTCTTGAATATAGCTCGCCTGTCTGGAACCCATACCACATTTCAGACATCAATACAATTGAACGTGTCCAGAAATATTTTACAAGAAGAGTTCTCCACTCCTCTGAATACAACAAAATATCTTATGCCACCAGACTTGAAATCCTGGGTTTAGAAAACTTAGAACTCCGCCACCTCTGACATACTTATGCTCAGATATATGCTTATAAATTATATAGTTGTTACATGTCAATGCTTATATATACTGTTGTGACAAAATAAATAAAATAAATAAAATAGAATTATTTGTTTAGCAGAGTGACGGCATTCAGGAAAAACCTGTTCTTGTGCCTCGTTGTTCTGGTGTGCAGTGCTCTATAGCGTCGTTTTGAGAGTAGGAGTTGAAACAGTTTATGTCCAGGATGTGAGGGGTCTGTAAATATTTTCACAGCCATCTTTTTGACTTGTGCAGTATACAGGTCCTCAATGGAAGGCAGGTAGGTAGCAATTGTTGTTTCTGCAGTTTATTTTTCTGCATTTATTTACATTTTTGAAAATTTGGCAAGTGGATCATCATCTGAGACATTTTTTGTACGTACTAAATACTAAAAGATTATTTTTTAAAAAAATCTTCTCTTTGGATAAATAGAATAGAATAATAGAATGGAATGGAATTCTTTATTGGCCAAGTGTGATTGGACACACAAGGAATTTGTCTTTGGTGTATATGCTCTCTGTGTACATAAGGAGAATAAAATACATTCATCAAGAATAAAAAGATACAACACTTAGTAATAGTAATACTAATAAGCTATCAAATCGTTCTAGGAAACAAATTAAAACAACATAAATTGAAAGATACAAGCAACATAGTTGTAGTAATAAGTGGGAAGAGATCGATACTAGTAAGGAAGAGACGAAGAACAGTAATATAGTCGTAGTAAGTTATTAGACAGTGTTGTGTCAAATCCAGGCATCTGCCTGAATGCTCATGGGTCCGTTCATCCCCTCCAGGAATTTCTTGATGTCCTGAGGTAAATATGGGTCCTCTTGCTTTTAAGCCAGGGATGGAAATGGTTATTCCTCTAGCGGTCACACTTTTAATTCTTTGTTTGCAGCCCCACAGGGCTTTGGACTGCAATGCGGTGACATCACTTGGAAGGAAGAAGGCCAATTTTTTACCCTTACCCTTGGGGGAAAAAAATGTGCACCAAGATTCCTTCTGTTTCACCTCAAAAATGCGGTGAATAATCAGAAATTCAGCACTATGCCACTTATTTTCTCACTGGGTTTCAGGAGAGTGCAGAAGGGGACACGGGACAATCCTGTGGATCGGGGATTTGGGATGCCGGCCTCGATCTAAAGCAAAAATGTGAAATGCGAAAAACCACTTTTTTCACAAGTCACAAGTCATAAACCACTTTTTCCAGTGCTGCATTTCAAACAGTCACTAAATGAATGGTTTTAAGTCAAGCGCTACCTGTAATATTAATATGCTGTACAATTCATATGCATGAGGAATAATAGGACATTCCTTTTCTTATGCATTTTTAAGCTTATTTTTCCCCCCGTTTTTTTTTCCTGCAGCAAGCTCGGAAGCCTTACGACGTCCGTGACGTCATTGAACAATACTCTCAAGGACATCTCAATATGATGGTTAGGATAAAAGAACTCCAAAGAAGGTTAGTTACATTCCCCATTCAAGGGCAGAACGCCTGGGATCCTTCTGATGTTTTTTTTTTGGACTATAGCTGTCACTGTCTCCTGTCCTTGACCAAGCTAAGGATGATGGGCAAGGAAATCCTGGATATCAGAGAATATGAATCGGCTTCATCTTCTCAGCCCAAAGAAGGGGCCTTCCGGGTGAATTTAACTCTGATCCCAAAATAGGGGTGGAGAGAAGAAATGGGAATCCAACACTGGGAAAGTTTCTTAAATCTTCCTTCTGGTTGGCAAGGCATTAGAATGTGGGCACATCAGAAACAGGAACCATTGAAACAACAGATCTGATGTCACTTTACTAGAATATATGTTTGTTGATTGATTGATTAGCCTAAAGGCCATATCAACGTACAGGTTCAAACACATATCTATATCTATATATATATAAATGGCTATGTGTGTATGTTCCAGTATAACTCTGGAATGTCTTGAGCAATTTCAACCAAACTTGGTGCACAGATGACTTACTTTCTGGAAAGAAATATTATGGGGTAAGACACCCCTAACACCCCTCGGGGTGTTCTGTTAAGATACAGCCTGTTGTGCCTTAAAATGACTTCTACTGTACTACCTTAAAATGGCTTCTACTGTGCAGCACAGTGGAGTTGCCATGGTAACGGCTTCACAGTACTCCACAAGGGGGCTCCCTCTGGTAAGGAGGAAAACCAAACATTAAAAATTACATTTGGTCTGGACATTTTCAACAAGTCTTTGATTATTTTTGAGGACAAATGTATGACCATGATCAATAAAACCAAGATCAGAAAAAAGTATACCAAACGATCATGGATCAGCTAGCAAAACAACAAGGTGGTATCATTTTACTTGATAGGGAAAACATTTTTAACTAATTTAATTCTTGCCGAAATCAGGGCTCAGGGTGAAGTTGCTCTTCCTGTCTAATACAGAATTGGGATAAATAAATACCCGGGCAACGCCGGGTTATCAGCTAGTTATCAATAAAATTCTAAACAAACAATTTAAAATGAGAGTAGGGTAAGATAGAATAGTTATACGATATAATAATTTAATACATATACATGTGAAATAGAATAAAATGACATAAACTTATATTTCTGTATCATCCCTGCAATCTACCCCAATCAGGCCCACATAATGCCGATCTCGGGTCGGACCATTTTAGTCAGGAATTGTGCTGTATGAAATGTTTACTAGTACCGTAAGTATTCCAGGTGTGGCCTTACTAAGGTGTTATAAAGCGGTATGACCAGAGCAGGGGTGAAATGTTCCCGGTTCGGACCGGATCGCCTGATTGGCTGAAAAAATGCTTTAATTGTTTAAAAAAAACCCTCTGATGATCGCACGGCTCAGCTGGGATTCTCAGAGCCTTTTAAAAGCATTTTTTTCTACAACCTCTTCGGCCAAAGAGGTTGTAGAAAAAATGCTTTTAAAAGGCTCCTCTGATGATCCCAACTGAGTTGCTGATCATCAGAGGATTTTTTTTTTCTTTTAAAGGCAAAAAAATTTTTTTTTAAAGAAAAGAAAGGCCTCTGATGATCAGGCAACTCAGCTGGGATCATCAGAGCCTTTTAAAAGCATTTTTTTACAACCTCTTCTGCCAAAGAGGTTGCAGAAAAAAAAATTTTAAAAGTAAAAAAAAAGTTGGCTGCGCCCACCCAGTCACATTAACCCCCCCAAGCCACACCCACAGAACCGGTAGTAACAAATTTTACATTTCACCACTGGACCAGAGTCAAATAAAACAGAGCCGTGATCACAGCCAGATAAATTTATCTGGTTATTATAATCCATGGGAAGAAATTCAGATTAAATCTGTCGCCTGGATCAGACTGAGCTTGCTTGGAATATGATTGACGTCTTTTTTTTTTTTTTTTTTAAGTCTCAAATCTATTTGAACTCTGCTGAATTAAAAATCTCCTTTCTCTTCTTTTGCTAGGCTGGACCACTCTCTCGGAAAGCCCGGCCTTTTTCTTCCAGGTACAGAACTAACTCTTACATCAGCTATTGAGTTTTTTTGGGGAAAGGGAGTCGGTCTTAGATTAAAAGTTAAACTGGAAAAGAATGCTCGACTTCTCCCAGTTTCTGTCATCTGCCCTGTCACATGTCAGGGTCTTCAAAATGCTCTTCTCCCTCTTCCCTTCCTTATTTGTCCGAGGCCTTTCTTCCAGCACAGTATACATTCTGCAGGAACTTGGTCATCTTCTACAGGAATGTGATTATTTCCTCCAAGATATTTTTTTCCAAAAGCCGGTTTCAAGGGAAGAAGGGCGCTGGATTCATCTCTATTGAAGATACGAGTTCCAGCTACTACAGTAGTTGGTTTAATCCAGGGGTCTGCAACCTTAAAGACTCGAAAAGCCATTTGGACCCGTTTCCCCACAGAAAAGAAAACACCGGGAGCCACAAAACCTGGGTGGGCTTGGCAAACTCGACGTCACTCACTCCCACCCAGTCACATGACTGTCTCTGTCTCTCTCTGTCTCTGTGTTTCTTGCGTGTCTCTCTCTCTCTCTCTCTCTCTCTTTCCCTCCCCCCCTCTCTGTCTTTCTCTTTCCCTCCCCTCTCTCTCTTTCCCTCCCTCTCTTCCTCTCTCTCTCTCTCTCTCATTGTATCTCTCTCTTGCTTCCCGACTGCAGCATGAAATGGCGGGCAGCTACTTCCAGCCTTGGTTGGTGCTCGACGCGCGACCTGCTCTCCGCCCTGAGACACTGGCCTGTTGTGCCTCACCCGCTTTCCCCGCAGCCGGGGTCTTCTTATCTGCTTCCGAACGCTGAGGAATGTCCTAGCATGCCTCCCGGCCCCAGCCCTGGCTCCATGCCCAGACAGGCTGAGGAAGAAGAAGCACCACCAGCCCCCAGCCCTGGCTCCATGCCCAGGCAAACGGAGCAACTAGATCCCTCCCCCTCCCCCACAGCATGTGAGCCTGAGGAAGGTCAATTACCAACAGCTGCAGACTGGAGTGACCCTCGCTTCAGGAGATTAGATAAGCGGCGGCAACAGAAGGAAGGGAGGGGCAGGCCGGGATGAGTGCTGAGTCATGGAGCCACACCCCATGGCCTATATAAAGGATCTGCTTTCTGGCATTCTCTGAGTCAGGCAAAGTCTACCTTATCTTGCTGAAATCACTTTCTGGTCTCCTGCCTGCCTTGAGAACTTTGCTAGGACTTTGGCAGAGCTGCAGAGGCACGCCTGATTCGGATTTCCCTGACCCGGCCGTCAGCAGAGGAGTGGGACACGACATGGCCCGCCCCAAGCTGCGCCGCAGCCAATGCCGCTGCTGTTGCCAGGGGCAAATGGGGAGGGTCACATTGTGGCTCTGTGTCGATCAAAAGGTCGGCAGTTCAGCGGTTTGAATCCCTAGCGCTGCGTAACAGGGTGAGTGCCCGTTACTTGTCCCAGCTTCTGCCAACCTAGGAGTTCAAAAGCAGGTAAAAAATGCAAGTAGAAAAATAGGGACTACCTTTGGTGGAAAGGTAACAGCGTTCCGTGCGCCTTTGGCGTTGAGTCATGCCAGCTACATGACCACGGAGACGTCTTCTGACAGCGCTGGCTCTTCGGTTTTGAAACAGAGATGAGCACCACCCCCTAGAGTCCGGAACGACTAGCACGTATGTGCGAGGGGAACCTTTACCGTTTACCTTTTTAACCTTCACATTACTGCATTTCACAGTCAGTTACAATTGAAGCTCAAATCCTCTTTTCTTTCTTTTCTTTTTATTTTTTAGAAAAGGGGGTAGACAAAGGCTACTACACAATGGGAGCCAGACTGATTAGACTGGAAGATAAGGTAAGGACTTTTTGGGGGAAAAAATACTATTGTTGCTGGCCAATTTCCAGAAATGTTCTATGATCAGCGGGACTGTCAGTCTGCATCCTTTACTCAACATCTGAGCCAAAGAAATGTACTGGTCGTGAGAAATGTGTAAACTAAATACGGGTAACGTTGGGATAGATTTTTCATTGAAACGCCGCCTCAATCTAAATCTGTCTCCGGGCAGGGAATGTTTGCGCTCAGCCCCTTTGTGTGATGCAAAGATACGTTCAGAGTTTACTTATTCTGAAACTCAAAGCACTGAATAAACCATAATTCTCTTTGGCTTCCACGGTGACCACTTTTTGTCGTGTCCTAATTAGCTGTGGTGGAGGTGCTAATTTGAGAGTTAATGTTAATTAATCTGTAAAAAATATTATCATGTATTCCAGGGGTCTCCAAATATGGTGACTTTAAGACTTGTGGAATTCTGGGAGCTGAAGTCCACAAGTCTTAAAGTCACCATCTTGGGAGACCCCTGATGTAATCAATGTAATTATTTAAAATAATTTTAAAATTGTTTTAATTTTTGTCATTCCCATTTCATTTTGTCCCTCCTTTTACATCCTTTCTTTAATGATTTTATTCCGCCATTTCCTTGAGATTAGTGTAAATTTTGTCCTATGGTGAGTTATCCTGTGGCATGTTGGCCACGGCACGTTGGCCGTGGCGCGTTGGCCGTGGCAAGCGGCCCCCAAATGTTGATGGAACGGTCCAATGGATTGATACATGATTGGGGGGGATGGGGGTCAGTAGGTGGTAGATAAGCAATGGAAAGTCAATTAATCTTTTGGACTCTCAGTAGAACTTCACACCAGTCCTTTATGGCTAGGGCTAAGACAACATTATCTAAGGTTGGATTGTCAACCACCAGAAAGAATAGCTTTGAGTTGTCTCTAGTAGTAGTAGCAGTAGCAGTAGTAGTAGCGGAAGTACTTTAAATAGTAGCGGAAGTACTTTAAACCAAGGGTCTCCAAGCTTGGTCCCTTTAAGACTTGTGGACTTCAACTCCCAGAGTCCCTCAGCCAGCTTTGCTGGCTGAGGGACTCTGGGAGTTGAAGTCCACAAGTCTTAAAGGGACCAAGCTTGGAGACCCCTGGTTTAAATAGTATTTATTACATTATTTTCATATAATAAATGTTTGGGCGTGGAGGAAGAAACAGAAACTTCATGGAGGAGTCAACGAGCTGAAGTGTTTGAGGATCTTTGTTCTAAACCAGGGGTGTCAAACTCAAGGCCCGGGGGCCAGATCCGGCCCTTGGGATGTTTAGATCTGGCCCACAGGGCCACCCTGGAAACAGCAGACTGGCCTGCAGTGCCTCTGCCAGTGAAAACCGAGCTCGGGTGGGCCACCTGCAGCTCTCCCAAGATTTGTTTTCGCTGGCAGAAGGTTGCAGGAGGCCATCACAGCCGAAAACGGAGCTTGGGAGCCCATTTTCACTGGCAGAGCACTCAGGCCACCACAGCCTCCCCCCTCCCCCGACCATGAGTCACGTCGAGGTGGCCACATCCAACCTGGCCACGCCCTCCCTCCCTCACCGAGGTCAAACACAACCTTGATGGGGCCCTCAATGAATTCGAGTTTGACACTCCTGTTCTAAACAGTGTGGGGGAAAGTGATTGAGAAACACTCTTCTGTACAGTCAGAATAAGGACTCCCTCCCCATGGAGTTGTCTTCAACTGTGTAGCAGGCTAGGAAGTCAGGTAAGAGGTTTGTGGAACTTTTAAGAACATTTAGCAGTTGGGAAAGGTGCCATTAGGCTCCTCTTGAGTTTTCACTACCTGTTGTGGTCCGCCAGCAGCCTGCGGACCTGGCAGCAAACTCGGACAGTGAGGAGGCTGGGAAGGACAATGGGCCAGTCCTGGAGTCAGGGGAAGGCCTGGACAAGGGCTCTGCGTCGGAGGCAGAGATGGGGCCAGGGCCATCTGGGAGCAATGCGCAGATCCCGGAGCCTCTAGAGGCGGAACAGCAGAGAGGCAGAGGAACAGGAGGAGCCTGTTCCTAGTGCACGCATGCAAAGAGCTGCCAGAAGGCAAAAGCAGCTGAAGAAAAAAGGACAACTTCGGAGTAAGGCCAGAAGATGATTGGCCCCTCCCATAAGGCTTAAAAGAGCAGCAACGAGCCGTTGGGTTCTTTGTAGGAAAGCAACATTGATTTCTGTGCGTCTTGTCAGCGTCTCTTGAACTTTGTGGGGTGTTTGCCAAGAAAAGCCTTTGGCAGGTTGCCAAAGACATCAAAGGTTGGTGATAAGGCCGACAGACTGGTTATTAAGAATTTTATTTTGGACGAAGCTGAGAATGAATTCATTCTCAGCTGTTTTAATAAAATACGTTTGTTGAGGACTGAATTGTGTTTAGTAATCACTATACTTGGGCCTTGGTCACAACACTACCCTAAACTAATCTAGCTCTTCTATCCTGGAAGAAATGTCCATCTGGGTTCAGTCCCGTGTGAGGAAAAAGATACTGGAAACACAGAGCTATTTGGAAATATGGTTTATTGATGAATAGGATCACATGGCTTGCAGACCTTGGGCAAAAAAAAAGGCAGAGATGCTGAGAGTGGCTGGATTTTATGCCTTCTGTTGGAGTTTGAATTTGTGCTTGTGTTCTGATTGGTTGTCAGACTCCCATGGGGCCATGCAGGGGTAACTTTGTAGGTTGCCTGTGTCCCAGGCTTGGTTGACACTTGCTGGGTGATGATGTAATGAAAGGGCTTTGGCCAATTCCTACTATGGCTCTGCCTGAAGGAGGTAGATCTTTGTTACGTAGAATAGACTGGCCCAGGCCTTAATGGCCCATTGACTGGGATGGGGGAGCTGAGTTTCTGCCTCCCTTTTAGAGGAAATGTACTGCCCTTTTAGTATTTCCTAAAATATCTCATTTTTCTAGGAGGGGGTGAGTGCTAACTTCCTACACCTACATTCTCTTTTAGGCCTTGTTAATAATTGTATTGTACAGTAAAGTAGAGCTTAATCTAACTTAGCCTCCTGCCTTAATCAATGGGTTTTTACCATGACAATACCTGTATCTTAATCGTAGAGATGCATTCAGATTGCAGAAAGATGTTGCTTTTAGTTGTTGTTTTTTTACCTTTACAATTTGATCTAATTCCATTAAGGATACTTTGCAATGTACAGGTGATTAGGGATAGCTGAACTTTTGCCGTGCAAAATCTCCACTTCTGTTTGTTTCATTCTAGTAAAACGGTACTCCTGCACGTTCTATCAAATCTCATTGATTTGCATGCTCCCAATTTATTTATTATTTATTTATTAATTATTTATTATTCAAATTTTTATACCGCCCTATCTCCCGAAGGACTCAGGGCGGTTTACAGCCTTATAAAACATAAAAAACATAAGAATAAATACAAGTTAAAACAACATTTTAAAAAACTTATTACATTAGGCCAAATTTAAAAATATCGATTAAAATAGTACAAAACCCCATTTAAAACTAATTTTTAAAAACTAAACCCTAGGCCAGCCCCGCACAAATAAATAGATGTGTCTTAAGCTCAATTCATTTTTAATTTTCTAAAATTCTTGGGAAAACAGCCTCTTTGGTTGAAGTTTCCCTGCATAAAACCTGTCAGTTTTGATCAGTTTGATCACAGAATGTTTCCGAGATCTGTTGGTATTAACATTTCCTTATAAAGTTGCCTTCTGTTGCTGCTTTGTAATAAGGTGACCAATCGTCCTCCTTTAGAGAGGACAGTCCTTCTTTTGTAAGTTCTGTCCTCTCTCGAAAAGTGTCCTCCTACATGTCCTCCTTTTCGATATTTGAAGACTAAGGAGCAGGGCCTTCTCTGTGGGGGCATCGACGCTCTGGAACGAACTTCCCCCTGGCCTACGTCAAGTGCCTGATCTTCGGACCTTCCGTCGTGAGCTAAAAACACACTTATTCATTCAAGCGGGACTGGCATAATAGTGTTAAATTTTAATTCGGGGTTTTTATTAATATTTTAAAATTTAAAATTTAAATTTTTAATTATCAGCCTTTTTGTAATTTGCTATGTTTTAAATGTTGGTTTTAATTGTATATATCTCGTGTTTTATCTTTGGCTGTACACCGCCCTGAGTCCTTCGGGAGAAGGGCGGTATAAAAATTTAATAAATAATAATAATAAATAATAATAATAATAATAATCTGTAAATCTCCATATTCGATCGGTGCCGATTCGATCCGTTGCATGTGATGTGACGTATTTGTATTTGACATGACGATTCGTCAAGGCTCGGTACAGTGCGGCGAGATGAGATTATGAGATGCATGCGCGCCGCACAGGAGAATTGTTTTGAGAGAGCACACCGCGCACAAGTGTGTGTCACACGCAAGTGGCTTTGTTTACTTCTTACCGAAATACGACACGGCACACACGCACGCATTAGACTCAGTGGTGGGATTCAGCCTGTTCACACCACTTCGGGAGAACCGGTTGTTAACTTTTTGAGCAGTTTGGCAAACTGGTTGTTGGAAGAAAACATTAGGGTAGAGAACCGGTTGTTAAATTACTTGAATCCCACCACTGATTAGACTCACTTCTTTCTCAGTGAATATTCAATCATACACAGGTGAGCACAATAATTCACGTTTTATTAATTCATTATGCATTTATCATATTATAGTGTATTCTGTATTACTGTTGCAATGAATAAAATGTTTCTTTTATTTACGCTATATTTTTTTCTTCAATTTATTTGTGTCCTTCTTCTCATTGTAAAAAAGTTGGTCACCTTATTTATAATTTAAACTGGAATTGGAAGTGCCCACTTCCAATTTTTCCATTGGAATGGAAAGTGGTGTGTTCCAGAGCAAAGAAAACACCGAAACAAAAAAAAAATCTAATTCTAAGAAAAATGGAAAGCGATAAATGGGTAATATATATGCTAATAACTTGGATTGAAAATACCTATTATTTTTCATTATTCTACAGCAATATGTAGTTATAACTGACATGCTTGTAATAAAGTTTCAAGTGTACAGATTGTGTAAACATGATGGAGCTACGCGATAGCATTTAAAATGAACAAAAATGCTGAGAAATGCAGAGGAGTAAATTGGTAGCCTTGAGGACATAAGCACAGTTTCAGGGCAAGTCACAGCAAAATAACTTACATAAATATACACTTCACTGCTGGGTGAATTCGTTTAGTTTTATTTTTAGTAAAAGGTAGTCGAACTGGAAAACCAAAATAGTTGAGAAAATTACAAATACATTCTCTCTTTTTTGCCCCGGGCATGTTATAATATTAAAAATAAGTATATCGTAAGATTAAAAATAACAATGCCCCATTTTCTACATAGCTCATAATTTTCAACTTCTCAACTTTGGTTCATAGTTTTCTACCGTAATTATGATAACATAGGATGTCTATGGAGATTCTCAGTCATCCAGGTCAGGGTTGTCCCAAAAGTGCTAGATTAGAAGAAGCTTATTGGAAAAGAAGGGAAATGTCTTCAAAGAAAAACCAGAAAGTCCAGTTGCTTCTTGACAACCATGACCTGGATGACTGAGAATCCCCATAGACTTTTAGCAATGCAGTTTGGGATGAACATCCTTCGAATGGTGCGGGAATATGAGCAGATGTCCAGAAAAATTGCAGACTACAGGAACAATTTGCGCTTCAGTTGGAGATGTAGGCAACCACTCAAGTGACCCAGATAAACCTTGAACAACTCAACAACTCTCTAAACTCTAACCTCGTGGTGCGACCGGAACTGTTGTGACCCAAGTTCCTGGACCCAGACTCCTGGACTCGGATGATTCAGAAAGTGAGGGAGAAGACCTGGCCAGCCCTGCTTCTCGTGAGCCCTTTCCCTCCCTGGCACCCACTCAAAGGGAGGAGGAGGGGCCGGCAAAGCCTGATTCCATGGAGCCTCCTTCTGATTTGGCAACGCCCCAAGAACAGTTTTGGAGTGATGCAAGATTACGAAGACGTGATCGGCGTGCGCAGCAGCGGAAGAGTTGGGACAAAGCCAAGTCATAATTGTCATGCAGTGACATCTGCAGAGACTATAAATAGGAGGCGGGACTTCCTGGTTTTTTGTCTTGGACAAAGTAATGAATTTGGGCGGGCAATCTGTATCAACGGAGGGAAGAATATATTCGTGAGTAATTCTGGCCTTATCTGTAATTTCCTTGTTATCTCCAGAAACTTGGCAGGCCCGTGGGTAGACGTAGCCAGGACATTTATATATATGTAAATAAATCAGAAAAGAGGCCTCTGACTGACTCTTTGCTGGGAGTATTGGGGGAAGGGAAACAGAACATTTTGTCCAAGACCTGACTAAAACATCTTCCACCAAAGATGGACCAGCAGCAGGTACAGCAGCAGTTAGAGCAGCTACAAGCGGCTAATCAACAGCTCCAGCAGCAAGTGGCTCACTTGGCTATCAAGGCTGCATTCGAGGCTTGGCGACACCATCTGGAGGGGGCCCGACATCAGGTGGAGGTCCGAACGGACCATCGGAATCTCGAGCACCTCACCACAGCTCGGAAGTTGAACCAGCGGCAGATCCGGTGGTCGTTGTTTTTTGCTCGGTTCAACTTCCGCGTGACCTACATTCCCAGTGGTCACAACCGGAGGGCGGATGCCCTGTCCCGCAAGCCAGAGTATCTCTGCGCCAAGGACCCCCTTCCTCCACGGACAGTGCTGCCGGCAGAAGCCTTGGCCGCAGCACGGGAGCCAGTGGACTTGCGAGCCCAGGTGCAAGAGGCGCAGCGCCAGGACGCCTGGTCGCAGCAAAGGAGAGCGGAGGTGGGCCCCACGTCTCCTTGGACCTTGGAGGAGGACTTACTCAAGTTTCGGGGGCGATTATATGTGCCCACAGGACCACTCCGAGCCCTCGTCATGACCCAGTGCCACGACAACCCTGCAGCAGGACATTTTGGGTTCTTCAAGACCCTCCACCTGGTGACACGGACCTTTTGGTGGCCCCGAGTGTGGCATGATATACATGCCTACGTGACATCCTGCGTACCGTGCCGGCAAGCCAAGACCGCCACGGGGGCACCTCCCGGGCTCCTCCAGCCCTTGCCGACACCCGACAGACCCTGGGGGGCGATCTCTATGGACTTCCTGACAGACCTGCCGCCGTCCTCTGGGTTCACCATGGTGCTGGTGGTGGTGGACATGCTCACCAAGATGGCACACTTCATCCCATGCCGCGGACTGCCCACAGCCGCAAAACGCCCGCCTCTTTCAGCAGCACGTCTTCCGCCTCCATGGTCTACCGGACAGGGTGGTTTCGGACCGCGGAGTTCAGTTCACAGCCCGCTTCTGGAAGAGCCTGATGGCCGCGTTGGAGGTGCAGGTGTGTCTGTCGTCATCGCACCATCCGGAGACCGACGGGGGTACAGAGAAGGTCATCGGTATACTGGAACAGTATCTCCGTTGCTTCATCAACCAGCAACAGGACAACTGGGCCGACTACCTGTCCCTGGCGGAGTTTGCTTTTAACAACTCTCAGCACACCTCTACTCAGATGACCCCGTTCTTTGCCAATGGGGGGTACCATCCGCGGCTCTTCCCTCTGGCACCACCGAACTCTCCTGTTCCCGAAACGCAGACCTTCCTGACGGAATTGCATGCGGTCCAACAGTTGGTACGCCAGCAGCTGAATCGGGCAAAGGAGGACTACAAACGGTCCGGCGACCGCCCCGACGGGCAACGCCCCGCTGGCAGTTGGAGACAGGTGTGGCTCTCACCAAACACCTCCCGTCCGACCGACCGGTAAAGAAGTTGGACCACCGATTCATCGGCCCGTTCCTGTCGAGGCAGTCATCAACCCGGTAGCCTACCGACTGACCCTGCCACGATCCATGCGGATCCACCCGTTTTCACCGGTCCCTTCTGGTTCCTGAGGCCACACCGAGTCCCCTTCGTGCCCAACAGCACCCGTCACTGTCGCCGAGGACGGATCGGAGGAATACGAAGTCCACAGCGCACGAGACTCCGCTGGCTGAAGGGTCGCTTCCAATATTTGATCGCGTGGAAGGGATACGGGACTGATTTCTCCTGCAGATGCCTCCGACGCTCATGCCCCTGACCTGGTGCAGGCCTTCCATGAGCAGAACCCAGCCCGACCGCATCCCGATCGTCAGCCCCGGGGGAAGGGCCCTGCGGTGAGGGATAGTGTTGTGACCCAAGTTCCTGGACCCGGACTCCTGGACTCGGATGATTCAGAAAGTGAGGGAGAAGACCTGGCCAGCCCTGCTTCTCTTGGGCCCTTTCCTCCTGGCACCCACTCAAAGGGAGGAGGAGGGCCGCAAAGCCTGATTCCATGGAGCCTCCTTCTGATTTGGCAACGCCCCAAGAACAGTTTTGGAGTGATGCAAGATTACGAAGACGTGATCGGCGTGCGCAGCAGCGGAAGAGTTGGGACAAAGCCAAGTCATAATTGTCATGCAGTGACATCTGCAGAGACTATAAATAGGAGGCGGGACTTCCTGGTTTTTTGTCTTGGACAAAGTAATGAATTTGGGCGGGCAATCTGTATCAACGGAGGGAAGAATATATTCGTGAGTAATTCTGGCCTTATCTGTAATTTCCTTGTTATCTCCAGAAACTTGGCAGGCCCGTGGGTAGACGTAGCCAGGACATTTATATATATGTAAATAAATCAGAAAAGAGGCCTCTGACTGACTCTTTGCTGGGAGTATTGGGGGAAGGGAAACAGAACAGGAACAATCTGCAACTGAACACACTCAAAACCATAGAAATGGTGGTAGACTTTAGGAGAAACCCTTCCATACTTCCACCTCTTACAATACTAGACAACACAGTATCAACAGTAGAGACCTCCAAATTTCTAGGTTCTACCATATTGCAAGATCTAAAATGGACAGCTAACATCAAAAACATCATCAAAAAAGGACAGCAAAGAATGTTCTTTCTGCGCCAACTCAGAAAGCTCAAACTGGCCAAGGAGCTGCTGATCCAGTTCTACAGAGGAATGATTAAGTCTGTCATCTGCACCTCCATAACTGTCTGGTTCGGTTCTGCAACCCAACAAGAAAGACACAGACTTCAGACGATAATTAGACCTGCAGAAAAAATAATTGCTACCAACCTGCCTTCCATTGAGGACCTGTATACTGCACAAGTCAAAAAGAGGCCTGGGAAAATATTTACAGACCCCTCATATTGTGGACATAAACTATTTCAACTCCTACCCTCAAAACGACACTATAGAGCACTGCACACCAGAACAACTAGACACAAGAACAATTTCTTCCTGAACGCCATCACTCTGCTAAACAAATAATTCCCTCAACACTGTCAAACTATTTACTAAATCTGCATACTATTAATCTTCCCATCGTTCCCACCACCCATCCCCTTCCACTTATGACTGTAGGACTGTAACTTTGTTGCTTGTATCCTTACGATTTATATTGATATTGTTTCCCGATTGCTTATTTGTACCTTATGACTATCATTATGTGTTGTATCATTAAGTGTTAAATTTGTACCCTATGACTATCATTAAATGTTGTACCTTATGATTCTTGATGAATGTTATCTTTTCTTTTATGTACACTGAGAGCATATGCACCAAAACAAATTTGTCCACATGACCACAGAGACGTCTTTGGACACCGCTGGCTCTTCAGCTTTGAAACGGAGATGAGCACCGCCACCCAAAGTCGGGAATGACTTGCACACGCATGTGCGAGGGGAACCTTTACCTTTACCTATCGTATGTCTATTTTGAAGTTGTCTTAGAACTTTTTTATTTATTTATTTCATTTTGTCACAACAGTATACACAAACATTGTCATAAGTAAAAAAAAACATATCATGAAGAAAATATATATATATATAAGTAAAGAATATGCATCAGCTCTATTAATTTGATATAATAAAGGGAACAATAGGACAGGAACGGTAGGCACTTTTGTGCTCTTATGCACGCCCCTTATAGTCCTCTTAGGAATGGGGTGAGGTCAATAGTAGACAGTTTTTGGTTGAAGATTTTGGGATTTTGAGTAGAGACTATAGAGTCAGGTAATGAGTTCCAAGCATTAACAACTCTGTTGCAGAAATCATATTTTCTGCAATCAAGTTTGAAGCGGTTGACATTAAGCTTGAATCTATTTTTTGCTCTTGTAATATTGCGATTGAAGCTGAAGTAGTCATTTACAGGAAGGATATTGCAATAGATGATTTTGTGTGTTAAACACAGGTCATGTCGAAGTCGACAGAGTTTTAAGTTTTCTAATCCCAGGATTTCAAGCCTGGTGGCATAAGGTATTTTGTTGTTTTCGGAGGAGCGAAGAACTCTTCTAGTAAAATATTTCTGGATGCGTTCTATTGTATTTATGTCAGAGATGTGGTGTGGGTTCCAGACTGATGAGCTGTATTCAAGAATAGGTCTGGCAAATGTTTTGTATGCTCTAGTTAGTAGTGTAGAGTTTTTGGAAAAGAAGCTGCGTAAAATTAGGTTTACTACTTTTAGAGCTTTTTTTGCTATGTAGTTGTAGTGGGCTTTGGCATTTAGGTCATTTGATATGAGAACTCCAAGATCTTTGACAGGGTGAGGGTATTCAGTAAGGTAATGACCATCGAGTTTGTACTTGTTGATCGGATTCTTTTTTCCAATATGTAAGACTGAGCATTTGCTGGTAGAGATTTGGAGTTGCCAAGTTTTAGACTAAGTCGAGGTCTTCTTGAAGAGTAGAAGTCTTGTTATTGGTATTAAATAGTTTGACATCGTCAGCAAAGAGAACACAATAACTTGAGATGAGGTCACAGAGATCATTTATGTATAGTAAACTTCTTTCAGTTCAGGAATGATTTCATTAATATTATTATCAAAGGCTTTCCAAACAACCAAACTTTATTGGTACACTTATACAGGATTATTTTATTAGTGGAGAAGGATGAATGCATTCACTTCCATCTCCTACAAGCATTGGCTATAACGAGCCTGCTTACTCAAAGACGAAACCATGGAAAGGCATTAAAATGTCGCGATTAAAATGTCCATTCATCCTGAAGGCAGCCTTTCGCTTTCAGTGCCAGCCCAGAAATAGCTCAGAAATTACACTGCTCATTCATGAATTTTAGACTTAAGTGGCTGTTTCTAAAAATGTCCCAGTGGGCGGAGAGGTGAGTCGGTTCTGCTTGGCTGGGATTCTGGAGCGGCCCTGCATTCGTTTGGTTTGGCTCCCGTCACGAAATGCTACAGACTGAAATAACTTCTTATACATCGACATCTGCCTAGGGGGAAGGAGGGAAGAAGTCAGCCAAGGCTCTGCACATCCATCCAGCAGAGCAAAGTGAGAAAATGAAATTGGGGTGGGGGGAAGGTTTCCATGGGGAGGGGGTGTCACAGCACCATTTCCCATGCGTGTATTTATTTATTCATTTATTAGTTTGTCAAACATGTACAAGATAGCAGGTATGAACATGGTCATGAACGAGGGAAATGAATACAAATAAATGGAGACAGTAGGACAGGGATGATAGACAGCAGGGGTGAAATCCAATTTTTTTTACTACCGGTTCTGTGGGTGTAGGCTTGGTGGGCGTGGTGTGGCTTGGTGGGCGTGGCAGGGGAAGGATACTGCAAAATCTCCATTCCCACCTCACTCTGGGGCCAGCCAGAGGTGGTATTTGCCGGTTCTCCGAACTGCTCAAAATTTCCGTTACAGATTCTCCAGAACCTGCTGGATTTCACCCTTGGTAGACATGCTGGTGCACTTATGCACACCTCCTTTACGGACCTCTTAGGAATGGGGTGAGGAGGTCCATGGTAGACAGTTTAATAGAATAGAATAAAATAGAATTTTTTATTGGCCAAGTGTGATTGGACACACAAGGAATTTGTCTTGGTGCATATGCTCTCAGTGTACATAAAAGAAAAGATACGTTCATCAAGGTACAACATTTACAACACAAATGATGGTCAATATATCAATATAAATCATAAGGATTGCCAGCAACAAAGTTACAGTCATACAGTCATAAGTGGAAGGAGATGGGTGATGGGAACGATGAGAAGATTAATAGTAGTGCAGATTTAGTAAATAGTTTGACAGTGTTGAGGGAATTATTTGTTTAGCAGAGTGATGGCCTTGGGGAAAAAACTGTTCTTGTGTCTAGTTGTTCTGATGTGCAGTGCTCTATAGCGTCGTTTTGAGGGTAGGAGTTGAAACAGTTTATGTCCTGGATGGGGGTTTGAGGATGTAACAAGGGAGTCAGGTAGTGCATGCTAGGTGTTGACCGCTCTGTTGCTGAAGTCGTATTTCCTGCAATCGAGTTTGGAGCGGTTTACCTTGAATTTGTATTATCTTCCAGCACGCATGCCATAGGTTTGTCATCATGGGTTTAGACCATAAACATGGACACTCCTGACCTGGTCAGTATTGTAAAGGTTTGAGTGAGGTCTTTGAATGCACTAAGGGTTGAAGATGTTCACACCTGTATTGGGCCAAACAAGTCAGGAAATAGGAATATTATTGGTATATATTTCCTTGTAACTCACGGCCATTCAACCTTTCTGGAGAACTTATTATATACTTCAGTGGTGGTGAACCTATGGCATGCGTGCCAGAGGTGACACTCAGAGCCTTCTCTGTGGGCATGTGCGCCATCGCCCCAGCCCAGCTCCATCATGTTTCTCCCATGGGGGGGGAGAAAGAGGGAGGGAGGGAGAAAGAGAAAGGGAGGAAGGGAAAGAGAGACAGAGGGAGGGAGGGGAAGAGAGAGAGGGAAGGGAAGAGAGCAGAGGTGGGTTTCAGCAGGTTCTGACCAGTTCTGGAGAACCGGTAGCGGAAATTTTGAGTAGTTCAGAGAACCGGTAGTAAAAAGTCTGACTGGCCCTGCCCACATCTATTCTCTGCCTCCCAAGTCCCAGCTGATCGGGAGGAAATGGGGATTTTGCAGTAACCTTCCCCTGGAGTGGGGTGAGAATGGAGATTTTACAGTATCATTCCCCTGCCATGCCCACCAAGCCATGCCTACCAAGCCATGCCACGCCCACCAACCACACCCACAGAATCAGTAGTAAAAAAATTTGAAACCCACCACTGGAAGAGAGAGAAAGGGAGGGAGGGAAAGAGAGAAAGAGGGAAAGAGGGAAAGAGAGAGAAGGAGAGAGGGGAAGAGAGATGGAGGGGAAGAGAGAGAGAAAGGAAGGGAGGGAAAGAGAGAGAGGGAGAGGGAAAGAGAGGGAGGGAAAAAGAGAGAGAAAGAGGTGGGAAAGAGAGAGAGGGAGGGAAAGAGAGAAATTACAAAAGTTTTTCTTTTTTATTGTCGCTACGTGTAATATTTCAAAAGCAGGGGAAAAAATGAAGGGGCATAAAAGTGCATTTATCACGTTTTTCTAAGAACAATTAGCTGAACACTGCCTTATTTATCATTATTTTAGGTAGTAAAACCTCATTATTCAGGTTAAATTGCCGTGTTGGCACTTTGCAATAAATAAGTGGGTCAGTGGTGGGATTCAGCAGTTCGCAACTATTCGGGAGAACCGGTTGTTGGAAGAAATCTCCTTTTGTTTTTTTCCACTTTACAGGGCTAATCCTGTAAGGGAGGCAGGAAAGAAACATTCTGGAGTTCTTTCTAGCCTCATCTTTATTGCCCTGCTTACAGAAACTGCCTCTCGGGTTAACCCTTATTACATTGTAACAGCTAAGGCGAAGCGCCCATCGACGTGAGTGACGTTGAGTTGGCCACGCCCACACAGTTACATGACCACCAAGCCATGCCTACCCAGCTGGTCATTAGGACAGAGAACCGGTTGTTAAATTATTTGAATCCCACCCCTGAAGTGGGTTTTGGGTTGCAGTTTGGGCACTCGGTCTCTAAAAAGTTTGCCATCACTGATATAGTTGGTACCCCTGGCTTTCACCAATGGCTGTTTCAATTAAGAAAGTGTTAATTGTGATTGAATTTTACCTATTTGGCTTAACATTTGCTTCGGTTCCTGACATCAGTATTAATCCATTTTCTTTCAGCACACCCCTATGTTTGATCACTTTTTTTTTTATTCAATATAATGATGCTATTATATAGAGAATTTACAAGTGCCCTTTTGAATTTTTTGGTCAGTTAATTCTGTTATTTTTTAATGGACACCTTTTTGCATTGGAATAGGAAACAGAGACTGCCTTAAAGTATGGCCAAAATTGTGGAAACCTTTTGGGAAAAGTGTATTTTCTAAAACTAGCTAATAACATCACTTTTTTTTGGAGTAGTACCATAAAATTATATATCAATAGAAAGATAATGATATAGATGACTTTTCCCATTCCCCGGATGGTCAGGACCCTCAGAGCCTGGGCCTTTGTCTTATGTTATGCAACGCACGGTCCGTGGCCAATAAGGCCGGCCAATACATGATCTTATCCAGGGGGGCGCCGTGGATCTTATAGGCGTTACGGAGACCTGGTTGGGCACTGAAGGGGGCGTGCCCCTGGTCGAAATGTGCCCACCGGGTTTCCATGCATTCCATCAGCCGAGGGCCCAGGGTAGGGGTGGGGGGGTGGCGGTTGTTATTAAAGAGAGTCAAGAGCCGAGGGAGACCACTGTACCTCAGATTGCCGGGTGTGAATCCCTCCTTGTGAGATGGGGTCATAGGTGTCAGATGGGCTTGCTGGTCACGTACCTGGCTCCTTGCTGCGTGACAGCTGCCCTGCCTGAGCTCCTGGAGGTGCTTGCCGGGGTGGCAGTGGAGACCCCCAGACTTTTAGTCATGGGGGACTTTAACTTGCCATCTGCCGGCTCGTCATCGACAGTGGCTCGGGAGTTCATGGCTTCCATGACGGCCTTGGACCTGACTCAAGTAGTGGATGGCCCCACTCACATCGGGGGTGGCACACTGGACCTCATTTTTATCTCTGGTCAGTGGTTGAAGGATCTGGATTTGAGAGATGTAGTCACAGAACCTTTGTCATGGTCAGATCACTCTCTCCTTCGCCTGGACTTTTTGACCGCCACTCAACACCGCAGGGAGACGGAACCACTATGTTGGTTCCGTCCCAGGCGCCTGATGGACCCGGAGAGGTTCCGGACGGAGCTTGGGCCACTTCCTGAGGGTCTGGCTCACGGCACGGCAGAGGAACTAGCCGCAGCCTGGCCACGGGCTGTGGCTGGGGCTTTAGACCGTGTCGTGCCTCTGCGGCCTCTGACCCGGCGTAGATCCCAACCGGCTCCTTGGTTCTCCGAGGAGCTGAGGGGGATGAAACGCCGGAGAAGACGCCTAGAGAGCTCCTGGAGGTCCAGCCGTTTAGAGGCCAATCGGACACTAGTTAGGTCCTATACTAGGACCTATCTAGTGGCACTGAGGGAAGCGAGGCGTTGCTACGCCTCCTCCCTCATTGCGTTGGCAGATAACCGCCCAGCCGCCCTGTTTCGGGTGACCCGCTCCCTCCTTCACCAGGGGGAGCGGGATGACCCGTTGCAGGGACATGCTGAGGAGTTTAACGGTTATCTATACGATAAAATCGTTCAGCTTCGAGACGGTCTGGACCAAAATTGCGGCGATTCAGATGAGGCGTCTGAGGGTGGTCTTGGTGATATTGTTTGGGATGAGTTTGACCCTGTGGCTCCCGAGGACATGGACAGGTTGTTGGGTAGGCTGAATGCCACCACGTGTTTACTGGACCCGTGCCCCTCCTGGTTGGTGCTGGCCACTCAGGAGGTGACACGAGGCTGGCTCCAGGCAATTACGAGTGCTTCCTTGTTGGAGGGAGTCTTTCCGGCCGCCTTGAAAGAGGCGGTGGTGAGGCCCCTCCTCAAGAAGCCCTCCCTGGACCCGGCTGTTTTAGGTAATTATCGTCCAGTCTCCAACCTTCGCTTTGCGGCAAAGGTTGTAGAGAGTATGGTGGCATATCAGTTTCCCCTGCACCTGGATGAAACTGTCTATCTAGACCCGTTCCAGTCCGGTTTCTGGCCCGGCTACAGCACGGAGACGGCTTTGGTCGCATTGGTGGATGATCTCTGGAGGACCAGGGATAGGGGTTGTTCCTCTGCCCTGGTCCTATTAGACCTCTCAGCGGCTTTCGATACCATCGACCATGGTATCCTGCTGCGCCGGTTGGGGGGATTGGGAGTGGGAGGCACCGTCTATCGGTGGTTCTCCTCCTATCTCTCCGACCGGCCGCAGACGGTGTTGACAGGGGGGCAGAGGTCGGCCCCGAGGCGCCTCACTTGTGGGGTGCCTCAGGGGTCGATTCTCTCGCCCCTTCTGTTCAACATCTATATGAAGCCGCTGGGTGAGATCATCAGTGGCTTCGGTGTGAGGTACCAGCTGTACGCTGATGACACCCAGCTGTACTTTTCCACACCGGCCACCCCAATGAAGCTATCAAGTGCTGTCCCGGTGTCTGGAAGCCGACGGGTCTGGATGGGGAGAAACAGGCTCAAGCTCAATCCTCCAAGACAGAGTGGCTGTGGATGCCGGCATCCCGCACAGTCAGCTGAGTCCTCGGCTGACTGTTGGGGTGAGTCATTGGCCCCGATAGAGAGGGTGCGCAACCTGGGCGTCCTCCTGGATGAACGACTGTCTTTTGAAGACCATTTGACAGCCGTCTCCAGGAGAGCTTTCCACCAGGTTCACCTGGTGCGCCAGTTGTGCCCCTTTCTAGACCGGGATGCCTTATGCACGGTCACTCACGCCCTCGTGACGTCTCGTCTGGATTACTGCAATGCTGTCTACATGGGGCTCCCTTGAGGGGCATCCGGAGGCTCCAGTTAGTCCAGAATGCGGCTGCGGGTGATAGAGGGAGCCTCGTGGCACCCGCGTGACACCTATCCCGCGCAGACTGCACTGGCTACCTGTGGCCTTCCGGGTGCGCTCCAAGGTGTTGGTGACAATCTTTAAAGCGCTCCATGGCATAGGGCCGGGCTATCTACGGGACCGCCTACTGCTACCGAATACCTCTCACCGACCAGGCGCCTCACTTGTGGGTGCCTCAGGGTCGATTCTCTCGCCTTCTGTTCAACATCTATATGAAGCCGCTGGGTGAGATCATCAGTGGCTTCGGTGTGAGGTACCAGCTGTACGCTGATGACACCCAGCTGTACTTTTCCACACCGGGCCACCCCAATGAAGCTATCGAAGTGCTGTCCCGGTGTCTGGAAGCCGTACGGGTCTGGATGGGGAGAAACAGGCTCAAGCTCAATCCCTCCAAGACAGAGTGGCTGTGGATGCCGGCATCCCGGTACAGTCAGCTGAGTCCTCGGCTGACTGTTGGGGGTGAGTCATTGGCCCCGATAGAGAGGGTGCGCAACCTGGGCGTCCTCCTGGATGAACGACTGTCTTTTGAAGACCATTTGACAGCCGTCTCCAGGAGAGCTTTCCACCAGGTTCACCTGGTGCGCCAGTTGTGCCCCTTTCTAGACCGGGATGCCTTATGCACGGTCACTCACGCCCTCGTGACGTCTCGTCTGGATTACTGCAATGCTGTCTACATGGGGCTCCCCTTGAGGGGCATCCGGAGGCTCCAGTTAGTCCAGAATGCGGCTGCGCGGGTGATAGAGGGAGCCCCTCGTGGCTCCCGCGTGACACCTATCCTGCGCAGACTGCACTGGCTACCTGTGGCCTTCCGGGTGCGCTTCAAGGTATTGGTGACAATCTTTAAAGCGCTCCATGGCATAAGGCCGGGCTATCTACGGGACCGCCTACTGCTACCGAATACCTCTCACCGACCCGTGCGCTCTCACAGAGAGGGACTCCTCAGGGTGCCGTCAGCTAGGCAGTGTCGTCTGGCGACACCCAGGGGAAGGGCCTTCTCTGTGGGGGCTCCCACCCTCTGGAACGAATTCCCTCCAGGACTTCATCAACTTCCGGACCTCCGAACCTTTCGTCGCGAGCTTAAAACATACTTATTCATCCGCACGGGACTGGATTAGATTTTAAATTTACTGGTTTTAAATGGGTTTTTATTATTTATACTGTTTTTTAATAATTCGGCTATAGAATAAGTTTTTTTAATTGTCATTTTAGTTTGTATTTATATGTATTTTTAATTGCCTGTGAACCGCCCTGAGTCCCCAGGGAGATAGGGCGGTATATAAATATGAAAAATAAATTAAAAATAAATAAATAAAATAATTGAATCAAGAATGTAATGCAATAACTTTTATGAAGGATTTGTTATTAGAATAGCAGTTACAGTATAAAGAAGAAAAGTGAAACACGTAGAAAAAATGAGATATACAAAAATTATCACCACATCAGTTAATACTTAGTTGGGTAACCTTTAGCATGAATTACGGCCTTACAACGTCTTCCCACGGAGTGAACCGAGTCTTTTAGTTCTGCAGCTGTTATCATGTGAAATCAAGATTGAATTATTGTTTCTATTAACTGGGTTTTATTGCTGGGTCGCTTCTGATTAACAAGTTTCTTTAGTCGGCGCCTTAGATTTTCATTTGGGTTAAGGTCTGGGCTATTCCCAGGCCATTCCAGTAGTGGGATAGGATTATCTTGAAACTCCCCCCCCCCAAAAAAAGTGGTGTCATTAGCCATCAAACCTCAAAAATACACTTTTCCCAAAAGGTTTCCACAATTTTGGCCACTACTGTATTGCTTATGCAGGAAGCAAGCGGCTAATTGTAGTAGTACCAAAGGGCTGTGAAGAATAGTGACATAATAACACCACTCTCGTTGTAGCAATACTCCTCCCGTATAGTTTTGTAATATCATTAATTATCTTAAAGTTGAATGAAAAGGTAGGCTTATTGTGACATGTTTTCCAGTCAGTGGAGAATGGATCCAGGAAAGGATTACCTCTTATTTGTACCAAAAAAAAAACAACCCACAATCTTTTAATCCAACTTGAAAAGAAGGCTTATTCAGCTGCAGAACTTCATCCAATAATTGGACGAGAAAATACAGGATTTAAAACAGACATAAGAACAGCTCAAACTAGGCTCTAATTAACTAATGCAAATGAGTTAAGGCAAACAAAACTCCACCCTAAAACAACCAGAAATAGATCAAGTCCACTCTCATATTAAGTTGCTATTTTTGGTTCACAGTTAACCGAGAGCCAGGGCTAACAGGAAACAAAATTTGCACAAGAAATATCATTTATACAGTCTTTGTATAACCAACAGCAGAGGAAATGAAGATTTGGAGGGGGAGTCACCCATGTTACTGCTTTACATATCTCAGGCAAGAATGTTTTCTACTCCCCCAATCCACTGGTGTCATCCTCTGTACCAGAGGTTGTATTCAGCTGGTAGCATGCCCACCCGCCCAAGCTTTATGCTATCCTATTTAGGCAGTTTTTTCAGGCTGGGTCAGGGGTGAAATGCTCCCAGTTTGGACCGGATCGCCTGATCTGGTAGCGATGGCGGCGGGTGGTTCGGAGAACCGGTATCCCTGGCCGGATCCCTGGCCGGACCCCTGCCCCCCCCCCCCCCCCACATGCCCAGCTGAGCCACGCGTTCATCAGAGGTTTTTTTTACTTTTAAAAGCATTTTTTCTTCAGCTGAAAAAAATGCTTTTAAAAGTAAAAAAAAAAAGCTTCTAATGATTGCGCGGCTCAGCTGGAATCGTCAGAACCCTTTCAAAGCATTTTTTCTACAAGCTCTTCAGCCAAGGAGGCTGTAAAAAAAAGTGCTTTTAAAAGGTTCTGGCCATCAGGTAACTCAGCTGGGATCATCAGAGGCTTTTAAAAGCATTTTTTCTACAACCTCTTCAGCCGAAGAGGCTGAAAAAAAAGCTTTTAAAAGGCTCCTCTGGCGATCCCAGCTGAGTTGCCTGATCATCACAGGCTTTTAAAAGCAGAATCCTTTAAAAGCACTTTTTTTTAACAGCCTCTTTGGCCAAAATGCTTTTAAAAGTTAAAAAAAAAAAGCTTCTGATGATCGTGCGGCTCAGCTGGGATCGTCAGAACCCTTTCAAAGCATTTTTTCTATAACCTCTTCAGCCGAAGAGGCTGTAAAAAAAATGCTTTTAAAAGGCTCCTCTGGCGATCCCAGCTGAGTTGCCTGATCATCACAGGCTTTTAAAAGCACAACCCTTTAAAAGCAGTTTTTTTTTAACAGCCTCTTCGGCCGAAATGCTTTTAAAAGTTAAAAAAAAAACAGATGGCCACGCCCACCCAGTCACATTACCCCACCACCAAGCCACGCCCACAGAACCGGTAGTAACAAAATTTACATTTCACCCCTGGGCTGGGTGCATGCGTGGAAGGTGCACGCATGAGGAGAGCACATGCACGGAAAGCCGGGCGTATGCGTGGAGGTGGCGCGGACGCTCACATTTTCGGTGCTGGACGAACCGGGAGGTTAATTATGTGAATGCCACCTCTGCTCTGTACCCAGAGAGATCCTGGCTGGGATTAATGCGGTATATCTTTAGAATTGCTTGCTGTCGTGTCCCCCTCCCCCTCCGACGACCGGGTCTAGGAAGTCCATATCAAACGTGGCAACGAAGCCTCTGCAGCTGGTCAAATTCCTCTGAGGTTTATCAGGGCAGGCAGGAGTCCAAGTTGTGACTTCAGCGATAGGGTCCGGTATCAGCAAACTAGATAAGACTTTGCTTGACTCAAGGTTGGAATGCCAAAAGCAGGTCCTTTATCTAGGCTGTGGGGTGTGGCTCCATGACTCAGCATTTATCCAGCCCTGCCCCTCCCTTCCTTCTGCTGGCGTCGCCTCTCAGATCTCCGGAAGCGAGGATCCTCCCACTTTGAATTCTCTTCAGCTGGATCTGCTGTCAGTAATTCCAGCACGTGGCTGGCTCCCTGCTCACACGCTGTAGGAGTGAGGTTTATCAGGTTTGTTTGTTCATTCCTGACATCCTGTCCGGGCATGGGGCCAGGGCCGGGGGCTGGAGGCATGACAGGCCATTCATCTTCATTATCAGACTCGGAGTCTGATAACAGGCCCGGGTGTAGATGGGAGGGGCCCGGCTGAGGAGAGGAGGGAGGACGAGGCACAACACTTGCTGGGGTAACACAGGTAGTACTCCACTTACAACAGTTCATTTAGTGACTGTTCGAAGTTACAGCAGCACTGAAAAAAGTGACTTATGACCGTGTTTCACCCTCATGACTATTGCAGCATCCCCATGGTTATGTGATTAAAATTTAGAGGCTTGGCAATTGATCGTAGTTATGACGATTGCAGTGAAGTGGTGGAATGTTGCCAGTTTAACAACCGGTGAACATGTGATTTGTGCGCATACATGCCTAAGGCGCTAGCGCGCAGTGCTGAAAATGGAGCATTTAGAGGCTCAGCTGCTTACCTTCCTAGTCAGCAATAGTAAGTAGAACAATAAGTGGGGGGAGGGGAATCAGCTGTGCCATGAGATTGAGATGAGCTACAAAGCAGGAAATAAAGGACAGGATAGAGCGGGAGCGGATGAGCGGAGGCCAACTGATCATCGGAGCTACCAGTTCGCCCGAACCGGTCTGAACCAGCTGAATTCCACCTCTGTTGCAGTGTCCTGCGGGTCACGCGATCCCCTTTTCGGACAAGCAAAGTCAATGGGGAATCCAGATTCACTTAACAATGGTGTTATTAACTTAACAACGACAGTGATTCATTTAGCAACTGTGGCAAGAAAGGTCACAAATAGGGGCAAAATTCACTTAACAACTGTCTCGCTTAGCAGCAAGCGTTTTGGGACACAACTGTGGTCATAAGTTGAGGACTACCTGTAATATACATTTCCTGACCCCATAACCCAATAATATTCCTTTTCACATCTTCATTCTTTTCACTCCATTTCAAGACATGACTAAGCTAGACAGGATTACCTAGTATACCTCTAAGGTAGATCACCTTAGTTCGGCCACCTTTTATCTCTTTAGGTGTGAAGGATCAGGACATAACGGAATAACAGAGTTGGAAAGGAGGTCTTGGAAGTCTTCTAATCCAGCCCCCTCCAAAGGGTTAAATAAATTAAGGAATGCTCTTAATTTGATCTATCACACCTATGGATGCCCACCCCTGCTCTATGGCACAGAAGGGCAATCCGTGGTTGTGTGTTTTCCAAAAAGCCAAGGTGATATTGTGATGGCATGATCAAACTCTTCCCCCATTTTATTTCTATTTATTTTTTTTGCAATATGTTGTACGATGCCTGCATGCAAAGAGGTGAAGTGTAATTCTATGGTCAAGGCCACCATCTTGGGTTTTTCCATTTCTGCTGTCCTTAATTTTATGTTACGTTTGTGGTGGTGGAATTTTGTTCGAAGCAGAGGACGCAAAGCCACACATATTACAAACGTATTTCCGCCGACGTTCACATGCATCTTATGGCTGGGTATTTTTGGTTTAAAGCCACAAGTTTGCATTACAGCTGTTAAACTTAGAACTGGATCTTGTTTACTATCACTGATCTAAGAAGCCTTTGAGAACTGGATATTCTCCAAGAGTGAAATGAAGACCCAGTTGTGTATTATATATTTCATACAGTAGCGGCCAAAATTGTGGAAACCTTTTGGGGAAAGTGTATTTGTGAGGTTTGATGGCTAATAACACCACAATTTTTTGAGAGTTTCAAGATAATCCTATTCCTCTGCTGGAATGGCCTGGGAATAGCCCAGACCTTAACCCAATTGAAAATCTATGGAGCTGACTAAAGAAACTTGTTAGTCAGAAGCGACCCAGCAATAAAACCCAGTTAATAGAAATCATCATTCAATCTTGATTTCACATTAGAACAGCTGCAGAACTAAAAGACTCGGTTCATTCCATGGGAAGACGTTGTAAGGCCGTAATTCATGCTAAAAGTTACCCAACTAAGTATTAACTGATGTGGTGATAATTTTTGTATATCTCATTTTTTCTACGTGTTTCACTTTTCTTCTTTATACTGTAACTGCTATTCTAATAACAAATCCTTCATAAAAGTTATTGCATTACATTCTTGATTAAATTATCTTTCCATTGATATATAATTTTATGGTACTACTCCAAAAACAACAACAACAAAAAACTGGTGTTATTAGCTAGTTTTAGAAAATACATTTTTCCCAACAGGTTTCCACAATTTTGGCCACTACTGTAAGTCTTGGGGGTTTCTCACATTGGTGTTATTAGCTGGTTTTAGAAAATTTTAGAAACTTTTCCCAAAAGGTTTCCACAGTTTTGGCCACTACTGTTCGTTCGTGGAGAAACATCTGTCCAAGTTACAAAATGTAACGATAAACTTTGAAAGGATACAATGGTAACTGGCCAAATTTCCTACCGCGATCACTGTTGTCTCTTCTGCCTCCAGTGCTTAAAGCCTCTTGATAGCCATTCCCAGATAGCAACCAAAAGCTAATTCTTTGAACATATTGCAAAAGTATGACTGCAGGAAGGTGAGATAAAATCTGCTAGAGTCTTCTTCTTTGGTCAAAATGTCCGCCACTCAAGAATATATAATAATATGCTTTATTCTGCATATTTATTTATGCTCCCTGTACTAATTGTGATGTGTGAATCCATGCTTTTAAGGCAGGGGTAACTTTAAGACTCGTGGACTTCAACTCCATGTTGTCTGGGGAATTCTGGGAGTTGAAGTCCACGAGTCTTAAAGTTGCCACGGTTGGACACCCCTGCTTTAGGGCAAAGGCTAACACCATGTAGTCTTCTGTAAGGGACATGTAGGGGACTGGAGGCTAAAACGTATGAAGAACGGTTGCTGGAACTGGGTATATCTGGTTTAATGAAAAGAAGGACTAGGGGCAGGGGTGAAATCCAGCAGGTTCTGGAGAACCGGCAGCGGAAATTTTGAGCAGTTCGGAGAACCAGCAAATACCACCTCTGGCTGGCCCCAGAGTGGGGAGGGAATGGGGATTTTGCAATATCCTTCCCCCAGGAGTGGGGAGGGAATGGGGATTTTGCAATATCCTTCCCCCAGGAGTGGGGAGGGAATGGAGATTTTGCAGTATCCTTCCCCCAGGAGTGGGGAGGGAATGGAGATTTTGCAATATCCTTCCCCCCAGGAGTGGGGAGGGAATGGAGATTTTGCAATATCCTTCCCCCAGGAGTGGGAAGGGAATGGGGATTTTGCAATATCCTTCCCCCAGGAGTGGGGAGGGAATGGAGATTTTGCAATGTCCTTCCCCCCAGGAGTGGGAAGGGAATGGAGATTTTGCAATATCCTTCCCCCAGGAGTGGGAAGGGAATGGAGATTTTGCAATATCCTTCCCCCCAGGAGTGGGGAGGGAATGGAGATTTTGCAATATCCTTCCCCCAGGAGTGGGGAGGGAATGGAGATTTTGCAATATCCTTCCCCCCAGGAGTGGGGAAGGAATGGAGATTTTGCAATATCCTTCCCCTGCCACGCCCGCCAAGCCACTTTGTTATAAACACATTCCAGTTGCCAAGCCCTTGAATTTTGATCACATGACCATGGGGACGCTGGTTATAAATACGAGGACCACTCAGGACCAGTCAGTCATCAGTTGCTTTCTTTTCGGTGTCATTATAACTTTGAACTGTTGCTGAACAAATGACCATAACTCAAGGACTACCTGAACTTAATGCCGCTTCCTTTCCATACAACCCGCCTAACTTCTTAAAGTTGTTTCGGTTTTTCTAATCTCTCCTTAAAGTCCAAAGAGTGCTTTAATCTTGGGTAGACTCAAATCAAAAGGGATGCGGTGGCTCACTGGCTAAGACGCTGAGCTTGTCGATCAAAAGGTCAGCAGTTCAGCGGTTCAAATCCCTAGTGCTGCGTAATGGGGTGAGCTCCTGTGACTTGTCCCAGCTTCTGCCAACCTAGCAGTTCGAAAGCACGTAAAAAATGCAAGTAGAAAAATAAGGACCACCTTTGGTGGGAAGGTAACAGCGTTCCATGTGTCTTTGGCGTTGAGTCATGCCGGCCACATGACCGCGGACACGTCTTCGGACAGTTCTGGCTCTTTGGCTTTGAAACGGAGATGAGCACGCCCCCTAGAGTCAGGAACGACTAGCACATATGTGCGAGGGGAACCTTTACCTTTTAGCTTAGACTCAAATCATGGATGAAGAAAGATTCCAAAACCTTTTATTCCTCCGGGCTAGGAAAATGAAATTCTTGTTGGCATCAAATCTTGGAGAAAGCCAAATTTAGCACTGGTGGTGTGTGGGTGAGGGAGCACATGGGCTATTTTTCCTCCAACTCAGTTTAATTTCCTGGTCGGGCTCCATTTCTAAATATAGCCTTTCACATTTCATATAGGAATGTTTGCCTATACAAGGTAAACACCTTCTTGTAAGCCTCCTTTTAATGGGTAATTATTGACTTTCGAAATATATTTAGTTTCTTTTTATTTATCAGCATGAATTAGGTGGGGGTGGGATTAATTGCGGCTATTACTTTTTGGCACTCTCAGTTTATTTTTCACGAGAGAAGTTTAAGTGGCACATGGCTTTTAATGCTGCGGGAAAACCAATGAAGGCTTTAAATTTTAATGAAACAAAACATTCAAAAATTATATTGACTGTATGTAGTTATTTACCAAGCACATCTAACTTATATTAAAGTAACCAAAATATCTTTTACAACCCCCAAGGCTTGTCGCAAGTTTTGAGCACCCCTAACATTTTGAAATTGAAAATTGAAGGATTTGACAAACCCAGTGCAAAGGTTACCAATTCTCTGTTTTAAAAATGCAGCAGAATAACAGAATAGAATATCAGAATATCAGAACTGGAAGGAATCTTGGACCAGGACCGTCTTAACAGCATTATGGACCCCGGGCAAAACAGTATACTGTGGCTCCTACGACAACTATTCACAGGAATAAAAATGTAAATAGTCGATAAAACTAAACATATCTTTATTTTATTGGCACTTCCAACAAAATCGGTGTTGAAACATTAAAAACATGCTGTGCGGCAACAACTGATCAACATGATAAGCATTTGAATAATACACGAGGCTTGAAAAACACAATAATAAGTATCAGTAAGCCATACAGTTGCTGTATTTATATGATACAAGGTACATTGAAGGGTTAACATATGCACAGGTTAGTATGGGGCCCCTATGCTCGTGGGGCCCATGGGCAAGTGCCCATCAGGCCCATGCGTTGGAGGTCTTCTAATCCAGGGGTCTCCAAGAGTGGTGGGTTGCCCCTGGTTCGGTCTGGTTCTATAGAACCGGTAGTAAAACCAGTGAGAGGCTCCACCCACTCACCCAAACTTCATCAAAACTCTTCTGCGCATGCGCCGGCACGATGCAAACCGGTAGTAAAGATAAGTAGAACCCACCCCTGGTCTCCAACCTTGGCAACTTTAAGACTTGTGGACTTCTAGCTGGCTGAGGAACTCTGGGATTTGTGAAAAAAGTAAGGTTGTGAAAAAAGTAAGGTTCTACATTTAGGCAAAAAACCCAAAATGCACCAGTACCGTATATGTGGCACCTTGCTCAATAGTAGTACCTGTGAGAGGGATCTTGGAGTCCTAGTGGATAATCATTTAGATATGAGCCAGCAGTGTGCAGCAGCTGCTAAAAAAGCCAACACAATTCTGGGCTGCATAAACAGAGGGATAGAATCAAGATCACGTGAAATGTTAATACCACTTTATAATGCCTTGGTAAGGCCACACTTGGAATATTGCATTCAGTTTTGGTCGCCACAATGTAAAAAAGATGTTGAGACTCTAGAAAGAGTGCAGAGAAGAGCAACAAAGTTGATTAAGGGACTGGAGGCTAAAACATATGAAGAACGGTTGCAGGAACTCAGTATGCCTAGTTTAATAAAAAAAAGGACTAGGGGTGACATGATAGCAGTGTTCCAATATCTCAGGGGCTGCCACAAAGAAGAGGGAGTCGGGCTGTTCTCCAAAGCACCTGAGGGTAGAACAAGAAGCAATGGGTGGAAACTGATCAAGGAAAGAAGCAACTTAGAACTAAGGATAAATTTCCTGACAGTTAGAACAATTAATAAGTGGAACGACTTGCCTGCAGAAGTTGTGAATGCTCCAACACTGGAAATTTTTAAGAAAATGTTGGATAACCATCTGACTGAGATGGTGTAGGGTTTCCTGCCTGGGCAGGGGGTTGGACTAGAAGGCCTCCAAGGTCCCTTCCAACTCTGTTGTTATATATATTTGAAGTCAGCAAGACAAACAGAGAATAACACTAAGATTAACTTTAGACCAGCAACCGAGCTGTAAGCAACCCCAACCAAAGAACTACCAACTCGGACAATCAATCAAACAGTAAACAACAGCCTAATCAAGGAACCAGCAAGAAGAGTACCCAATCTTGACTAGGAATTGGTTCAGCTGGTAAAAGTTAATTTCCAAAAAAATAAAATAAAAAAAATCAAACACATGTTTGTTGTATCTAAGTTTGTTCCAAAATATATACCAGGGGTAGTCAACCTTTTTATACCTACCGCCCACTTTTGTATCTCTGTTAGTAGTAAAATTTTCTAACCGCCCACTGCTTCGTGTTCCCTCTCACAAATCTAACTGCATACTGACCAGCGCAAACAAAAGAGCCTGCGCCAAGTATCTTCATCTGCGCATGCCTCTCGCGCGTCCTGGATTGGGTTTATGGGGGCGCCGGCTACCAGCTCTGCTTGTCTGTTACAGCTGGGTGGTGTGGGGGGGAGATGTGTGAGCTATTCTGGGGCGAGGCTCTTTTGTTTGTGGTGGCGCTACAGTGCCATTTAGTTTCACTTACGTAACGTGAACTAAACTTATGCGTGGGCTATACAAATAGTATATTTTCCGAAATTTAAATTGTCACGGGGAATTTTATGAAAACCTAATGAAAAGGTTTTTAAATAATGCTATGAATTTTTTTTAAAAAAGGCAATTAAATTAAAAAAAGGAAAGTGCTTCATTATCGGACAAAACCCCTACCGCCCACCATGAAAGCTGGAACGGCCACTAGTGGGCGGTAGGGACCAGGTTGACGACCACTGATATATACCAAACCACCTTGAAATTTTGATGACATTGTTTGTAGGACAGCAGCATCCTCTTGCCATCAGTCGGATTAGATCCTTGACTTACAACCAGTAGTGGGTTGCCCCCGGTTCGGTCTGCTTCTATAGAACCGGTAGTAAAACCCGTGGGAGGCTCCGCCCCTTGACCCAAATGTCATCAAAACTCTTCTGTGCATGCTCAGGGCACGAACCGCTAGTAAAGGTAAGTAGAACCCACCCCTACTTACAACTACAATTGTGCCCAAACTTTCTGTTGCTAAAGCGAGACAGTTTTTAATTGAGCTTTTGCCCCATTTTACAACCTTTCTGACCGGAGTTGTTAAGTGAATCACTGCGGCTGTTCAGTTAGGAACACGGTTGTTAAGTGAATCTGGCTTCCCCATTGATTTTGCTTGTCAGAAGGTCACAAAGGGTGATCACATGACACCCCCCCCCAGGACACTGCAACCGTCATAGATATGAAACATCTGAATTTTGAGCACGTGATCATGGGGATGCTGCAACGGTCGTAAGTATGAGAAACGGTCCTAAGGCGCTTTTTCAGTGCTGTTGTAATTTCTAAGAATCATTCAAACGGATTGTTGTAAAGTTGAGGATTGCTCTGTTTTGGAAGACAGGATTGATATTTTGCCTGAACGGTTGTGTGATTTGGGGATACCTACGACAAGAAAGTGACATAACCAGAAATGCGTCAGATCAGAAGATGGCTATCCCTGATTTCTTCCCCTAAAATCATTCCCGGCTCTCTCCAATCCTTCAGATTTGAGATTAATGTCTCCGCAACATGGCCAGGCTCTCAGAGTGGAATTACCGGCAGTTAAGAAGCGTGAGCTTAAATGAACTCCAGAGGATGGTAGAGGACAGGAAGGCCTGGAGGAACGTTGTCTATGGGGTCATGATGGTTTGGACACAACTTCGCAAGTAACAAAACAAAACAAAAGATTGGCTGTTAAGACCACTCAGCTGGGTCCAGTTTAGAATAGAATAGAATAGAATAGAATAGAATAGAATAGAATAGAATAGAATAGAATAGAATAGAATAGAGCAGAGCAGAGCAGAGCAGAGCAGAACAGAACAGAACAGAACAGAACAGAACAGAACAGAACAGAATAGAATAACAGAGTTGGAAGGGACCTTGAAGATCTTAGAACTAAGGAGAACTTAGAACTTAGAACTAAGGAGAAATTTCCTGACAGTTAGAATAATTAATAAGTGGAACGACTTGCCTTCAGAAGTTGTGAATGCTCCAACACTGGAAATTTTTAAGAAAAATGTTGGTTAACCATCTGACTGAGATGGTGTAGGGTTTCCTGCCTGGGCAGGGGGTTGGACTAGAAGGCCTCCAAGGTCCCTTCCAACTCTGTTGTTATGTTATGTTATGTTATCTTCTAGTCTAACCCCCTGCCCAGGCAGGAAACCCTAGACCACTTCAGACAAATGGTTATCCAACCTCTTCTTAAAAATTTCCAGTGTTGAAGCAGTCACAACTTCTGGAGGCAAGTTGTTCCACTGATTAATTGTTCTCAGTGTCAGGAAATTTCTCCTTAGTTCCAGGTTGCTTCTCTCCTGGATTGGTTTCCACCCATTGCTTCTTGTCCTGCCTTCAGGTGCTTTGGAACATAGCTTAACTCCCTCTTCTTTGTGGCAGCCCCTGAGATATTGGAACGCTGCTATCATGTCTCCCCTAGTCTTTCTTTTCATCAAACTAGACATACCCAGTTCCTGCAACCGTTCTTCATATGTTTTGGCCTCCAGTCCCTGAATCATCTTTGTTGCTCTTCTCTGCACTCTTTCCAGAGTCTCAACATCTTTTTTACATCGCGGCGACCAAAACTGAATGCAGTATTCCAAGTATGGCCTTACCAAGGCATTATAAAGTGATATTAACACTTCACGTGCTCTTGATTCTATCCCAGTTTGCTCCAGTCCTACATAAACAGGCTGCTTCTTCTCTCCTTTTAGGACCCGTGGTTTTAGCAGTGATGTTTCCACACACACACACACACACACACACACACACACACACACACACACACTGTGGGAGATAAGACCATTTCTACCATGTCATTGACCAGAGGCAGCCGCAGAACATTACAAGGGCTCCTCACTGTCGAAGCTGGGCTGTTTTAAAAGCCTACGGTCAGCCTCCTTCCATGCAGACTGATATTATCTCATTAGTGGTGACATTTTCGGCAGACGGCAGAACAAGGGCATCATTAACACAAGAGAGAAAACGTTGACTGCGGATTTGGGTTTCTGTCTTATTATACGACATATCTCAATTCCGTGTTAAGGAACCGCCTTGGTTAGAATCCAGGTTTTAAAAGGCTGGGAAGTTGAGAATATATTCAAGCATTCTTCACACGGCAAGGCGTTTTTTTTAGGACATCAAGAACGAAGCCGAGAGGCAAAAATACGGCTGGCGTTTCTTTCATGGCTACACAGGTTGCAGTCCTAGAAAAGATTTCCCAGTTTTTAGAAGGGGGAGGCAAAAACAAAATCGTAATTGTCCCTCCCCAGTTTGTAACCTGTGTCCATTTCTATACGCTTCTTTGGTGTGTGAAAATTATTATTGTTATTTATTGAATTTCTAGACCGCCCTTCTCCCGAAGGACTCAGGGCGGTGTACAGCCAGGCTAAAATACATAACAATATACAATTTAAAAAACTAAATTAAGAAACTTATTACACAATTGGCCGAGAAATTAAAATATTTAAAATCTAAAAACCCCAATTTAAAACATAAATAGAATTTAAAATTTAAAAACTAAACAGTTTAAAAAGCTTAAGCTAGCCCCGCGCGAATAAACAAATATGTTTTCAATTCAAGGCGAAAGGTCCGAAGGTCAGGTATTTGGCGTAAACCAGGGGGAAGTTCATTCCAAAGAGTAGGAGCCCCCACAGAGAAGGATCTTCCCCTGGGGGCCGCCAGCCGACGTTGTTTGGCGGATGGCACCCTGAGAAGTCCCTCTCTGTGAGAGCGTACGGGACGGTGGGAGGCATGAGGTAACAGCAGGCGGTCCCGTAAGTACCCAGGCCCCAAGCCATCCCATCCCAACTAAGCTGTCTGTCACAGAACTGATTAAAAAAGAATGGAAGCCCATCTGAGTGAATATGTGCTGTAAGGGAATAAATTCTTCAGAATGAAAAAGGCCTTCTGCAGTCACGACATAAGCCTAAGACTGAAAATCAGGCTTGTCGGATGCTACATCTTTTCCATCCTGCTCTACGGAGTGGAGAGTTGGTCTCTGACAGAAAGCCACTTGAAGAGACTAGAAGCATTTGAAATGTGGATTTACAGGCGGCTGTTACGTATAAGCTGGGTTGACAAAATCAGAAACGAGGAGGCGATAAGCCGCCTGGGGAAGCCAAGGGAAATCATCCAAACCATTAAAAAGTGAAAGTTAGAATATTTCGGACATTTGATGCGACACCCGGAAAAATACAGCATCTTCCAACTTAATCCTCCAAGGAAAGATTGAAGGCAAACGAGGTCCAGGCAGAAGAAGAACATCATGGCTTCAAAATCTAAGAGACCGGTTTGGATAAAACTCAGCAGCACTTTTTCACGCGGCTGTTGACAAAAATAGGATCGGCAACATGATTGCCAATGTCCGATGACGGATAGGGCACAACAACAAGAAGAAGAAGGGGATAAATACCTGCTCTCACGTGGACCAGCATTAGCAAATCATCTAAGAACCGAAAGCTGATGGAAGAGGGAAAAATAGGATACCTATTTACCAGGTATTATCTTCCATTCAAAAATTGAAGATTAAAAAAATCGCATGCCATGTCTTATGAACGCTGCATCAGACACAACAGGAAAACCATGTGCCAAAAAAAAACAAAAAAAACACCCCAAGAATAAAGTAGAAATGTGCAAACCTGAGCTTGGTGATTTTCTTACATTTCATTACCCAACTAGCTAACATCATCAGTGTGAGAAGAGAATGGGGTTTGCGCTCTGTTTATTTATAAATGGCTTGCCCTGTCAGTGTTGGTGGGAGTAGTCTTGGTGATTCCATGATTAGGTTGTTGTTTCCTGTTTGGTTGTTGGTAGTTCTTTGATTTGAGGTGTTGTTTATAGCTTGATGGTTGCTCTGGTGTTTATCTTGGTGTTAATCAGCGGTGGGTTTCACATTATGTTACTACTGGTTCGCTCAGTGCACACATGCTTGCTTCATTTATTTATTTATTTTGTCACAACATCATATATAAACACATATAATGAAAGAAAACAATAGGACAGGAACGGTAGGCACGCGGGTGCCTGGTTTGTGCTTACGCACCTGCCTTCCACGCATGCGCCCGGCTTTCCGCGCATGTGCTTTGCTTGTACTCGCGCCCGACCTTAACAAAATGTCTAAATAGGATAATATAGCGCTAGGGCAGGTGGGCAAAGCCACCCACAATTTCTGCTACCGGTTCGGGCAAACTGGTCTAAACTGTCTGAATACCACCTCTGGTGTTAATCTTTGTTTATCTGGGTGTAGATTACTGGTGAGAAGTTGTTTTGGTCTTTTTGTTTCCCTTTTAGCTTTTGGGTTGTCTTTTTTGAATCGCCCATAAATGTTGTTTATCTCCACAGTTCAACCTTGAGCTACAAATAGAATAGAATAGAATAGAATAGAATAGAATAGAATAGAATAGAATAGAATAGAATAGAATAGAATAGAATAGAATTTTTTATTGGCCAAGTGTGATTGGACACACAAGGAATTTGTCTTGGTGCATATGCTCTCAGTGTACATAAAAGAAAAGATACGTTCATCAAGGTACAACATTTACAACACAAATGATGGTCAATATATCAATATAAATCATAAGGATTGCCAGCAACAAAGTTACAGTCATATAGTCATTAGTGGAAGGAGGTGGGTGGTGGGAACGATGAAAAGATTAATACTAGTGCAGATTTAGTAAATAGTTTGACAGTGTTGAGGGAATTATTTGCTTAGCAGAGTGATGGCCTTGGAAAAAAAACTGTTCTTGTGTCTAGTTGTTCTGGTGTGCAGTGCTCTATAGCGTCGTTTTGAGGGTAGGAGTTGAAACAGTTTATGTCCTGGATGTGAGGGATCTGTAAATATTTTCACAGCCCTCTTCTTGATTCGTGCAGTATACAGGTCCTCAATGGAAGGCAGGTTGGTAACCATTGTTTTTTCTGCAGTTCTAATTATCCTCTGAAGTCTGTGTCTGTCTTGTTGGGTTGCAGAACCGAACCAGACAGTTATAGAGGTGCAAATGACAGACTCAATAATTCCTCTGTAGAACTGATATTCCCTTCTAAAGTAGAAATGCACAGAGATCCAGATCAGGACTCAGTTCCATTCTGACTTAGAACGTGAGAATCCCCTGCAATGCATTGTCATGTAAAAGGCTCTCCTGAGACAGGGCTGTTCTTTGTTCTGTTTCCTCTAATTTAGATCACCTCTGTGGATTTGCAAATGTGATGTGAAAATACCCACTTTGGAAAGTAGCCGTGTAGGCTGAGTTCGTGTAGTTGAAACGCTCCATATTTTGTACACACCATGAAGGTGTGTATTGGTACAATTAAAATTAGCTAGGGATTGAATGCAGGGTGGGCTGCTGGGGTTTGTAAGATTCTGTGCAGTTCAGCGAATCCCCAAATCCCACTTCTGGCTGGCTCCGCCCACCCACCCCTCCCAGGAGTCCCCACGTGGCCCATATTGGGTGCAGATAAGTGCAGGGCATGTGCGGAGGCTTGTGGAGGGTGAAAAACAGGCCTATGGGAAGTTTGAGGGCCTCCGGAGCCTGGGGAGACTGTTTTTGTCCTCCCAGAGGCTCGAGAAAAGCCTCCGGAGCCCAGGGAGGGCAAAAACTCCCACCCCCGTTGCACCCCCGTGGTGCAGGAGGCCAATGGGAAGTTTGGATTGTTGGTGGATTATTCTATCTTTGCTTTCATGGCATTAGTTTGTAGTGCTTGTTCTTGAGCAGCGAGTATTAAACCTTATTATCATCATCATCATCATCATCATCATCATCATCATCATCATCATCATCATCATCATTATTATTATTATTATTATTATTATTATTATTATTATTATTATTATTACAATTGAGCACATCCAGAAATATTTCACAAGAAGAGTCCTCCACACTTCTGCTTGCAACAAAATACCTTATGCCACCAGACTTGAAATTCTGGGCTTAGAAAATTTAGAACTATGCTGCCTTCAGTATGACCTGAGCATAGCTCATAAAATCAACTGCTACAATGCCCTACCTGTCAATGACTACTTCAGCTTCAACCACAACAATACATGAGCATACAATAGATACGAACTTAAAGTAAACACTTGCTAGACCAGTTCTTGAATACAGCTCGACTGTTTGGAACCCATACCACATTTCTGACATCAATACAATTGAACGTGTCCAGAAATATTTTACAAGAAGGGTTCTTCACTCCTCTGAATACAACAAAATACCTTATGCCACCAGACTTGAAATCCTGGCTTCAGAAAATTTAGAACTACGCCGCCTTCGACATGACCTGAGTTTAACTCATAGAATCATCTATTACAAAGTCCTTCCTGTCGAAGACTACTTCAGCTTCAATTGCAACAATACACGAGCACACAATAGATTTAAGCTTAATGTTAACCGTTCCAATCTTGATTGCAGAAAATATGACTTCAGTAATAGAGTTGTTAATGCTTGGAATACACTACCTGACTCTATGGTCTCTTCCCAAAATCCCCAAAGCTTCAACCAAAAACTGTCTACTATTGACCTCACCCCATTCCTAAGAGGTCCGTAAGGGGCGTGCATAAGAGCACAAACGTGCCTACCATTCCTGTCCTATTGTTTCCTTTTGTTATATCCAATTAATATAGTTATTACATACTCATACTTATATATATATATGCTTATATATTGTATAATTATTTCATGCTTATGCTTATATATACTGTGTGACAAAATAAATAAATAAATAAAAAATAAAGCTCTTCAAACTCAGTTGCGGAAAATATGACTTCAGTAACAGAGTTGTTAATGCACCACCAGACTCTGTGGTCTCATCCCAAAACCCCCAAAATTTTAAACTGTCTACCGTTGACCTCACCCCATTCCTAAGAGGTCTGTAAGGGGCGTGCATAAGAGCACCAGCGTGCCTACCGTCCCTGTCCTAATGTTCCCTTTAATTGTATTCATTTTATGTATTCCATTCATGCTTATACTTATATATATATATTATCTAGCATGTACTCGACAAAATAAATAAACAAACAAACAAACAAACAAACAAATAAATAAATAAATAAATAAATAAAATTATAGGATATCAACTGTGGCAGTCTGTGGCTGCCAAAAACCCGAAGTCTGAGAGTCCCTTTCCCAGCTAACGAATGTTATGAAAAGTCACGAGCTTTTGTGAGTTAAAGAGCCCTTTTGAAGTGGACTAGCCAGATTTCTTCTGAATTTAGGTCAGCTGAGAAGAGAGCTGTCTTAGTCTGTTCCTATTTTAATTTGCCTCTGCTACATGCAGGTAGTTCTCGCCTTACAACAGTTCATTTAGTGACTGTCAAAGTTACAACAGCTCTGAGAAAAGTGACTTATGGCCGTTTTTCACACTTAACGACCGCCGCACTATCCCCATGGTCACGCGATCAGAATATGGATGCTTGGCAAGTGACTCATTATGATGGTTTTAGTGTTCTGAGGCACCCGCGGGGTGGGGTCATGGGAAGGCGTTCTGGCAGGCAAAGTCACTGGGGAAGCCAAGATCCACTTAACAACCGTGTTGCTAGCTCAAGAACTGCAGTGATTCACAACAGCTGCGGCAAGAAAGAAATGATCAAATGGGGCAAAACTCACTTAACGGTCTCACTTAGCAACCAAAATTTGGGGGCTCAGTTGCGGGCTACCTGAATAAGGAAAGGAAAGGAGCAAAGGGCTGGTAGCGCTTTCTCTTAAGACTGGGGGTGTCAAACTTGATTGCATTGAGGGCTGCCTCAGGGTTGTGTTTCATCTCGGGGAGGGGCCTGGGAGGGGCGTGGCCAGAGTGGGCGTGGCCAGCTCGACATCACTTGTGTCGGGGGCGCCTGTGGTGGTCCAAGCGCCCTGCCAGCAAAAACGGAGCTTAGGAGGGCCGCACAAAGCCCTCCCGAGCTCCATTTTCACTGGCAGAGGATTGCAGGAGGCCGCCACACCTGAAAATGGAGCATTATTATTATTATTATTATTATTATTATTATTATTATTATTATTATTATTATTATTATTATTATTATTATTAATTAAATTTTTATACCGCCCTTCTCCCGAAGGACTCAGGGCGGTGTACAGCCAGAGATAAGACACAGAATATATACAATTGAAAACCGACAATTAAAACGTAACAAATTGCAAAAGGCTGATAATTTAAGAATTTGAATTTAAAATTTTAAAAATATCAATAAAACCCCAAATTAAAATCAAAACTATTATGCCAGGAGCATGGCCCTCCCGAGATCCGTTTTTGCTGGCAGAGGCACCGTGGGCCGGTCCTTCACTGTTTCCAGGGTGGCCCCGTGGGCCAGATCTAAGCACCCCGCGGGCCTTGAGTTTGACACCCCTGCACTAAGACATTCAACCGGCGTTTCTCAACTTTTAAGATGTGTGGACTTCAATTCTCAGAATTCCCCAACCGGTTATGGGTGTTGAACTCCATATGTGTTAAAAGTTGTCAGAAACACTGGTCTAAATGTCTTAGAGAGAGCACTAACAGCCCTTTGCACTAGACCAGTGGTGGCGAACCTTTTACTCACCGAGTGCCAAACGGATATGCGCTTCGCCCACTTCGCCTGCTTCATGCGCACACGTTCCATCCACTCTGATGCATGGCTCCTCCCCTGTGCGCTGCGCCCGCAACCACACCATCTGTGCATGTGTCTTTTTTTTTGCACGTGCAATGCACACGTGTGAACGCCATCCATGCATGCGCGTGCTGCGTGCAAATACTCTCGCGTGCATGCGCAAATGTGTGCGCATGCACAGCAGCGCTCCAAAGACCAGCTGGGGCCCCTGAATTGCACGTATGCGGACCGGAGGCCCAAAAACCAGCTGGGGGGGTAGTGCGTGCATGCTCAGGTGCAGGTGAATTGGGCGACAGCTCGCGTGGCCAGAAAGATGGCTCTGCGTGCCAGCTTGGGCACACATGCCATAGTTTCTTCATCACAGCACTAGACCGTAAGAACTGTCCTGTTGATTCAAAGCCTGAATGAAAGCCAACCAGATGATGCTCAGGAGCATCCTGAGGTGGCTCAACTGACTAAGATAGTCTGTTATTAACAACAACTGCTTGCAATTACTGCAGGTTCTAGTTCCACCAGGCCCAAGGTTGACTCAGCCTTCCATCCTTTATAAGGTAGGTAAAATGAGGACCCAGATTGTTGGGGGCAATAAAAGTTGACTTTGTATATAATATACAAATAGGATGAAGACTATTGCTTGACACATTGTAAGCCGCCCTGAGTCTTTGGAGAAGGGCGGGATATAAATTCAAATAAATAAATAAAATAAATAATAATAAATAATAAAATCCAAGCAGGAAATGAAGATGTATCCTTCTGAACCCATTGCTTCCGTGATATTAGAATCATCATTGAGTTCTTGATAACCTTGCCTGCCATAAACGGGAAAAATCTAAACTCGAATTTTCTCCCAAATATCTATGGAAGATCTATCCGAAGGAGCATAGTCATATTCTTTCTAGTCACGTTCAATCATGGGATTTTATTTCTGGAGGTCCGTGGGGGAGAGAGGGGGAAGTTTGGTCCTAAAAGAAAATGTAAAAAGCATTTTAAAGCAATTATCATCCTAATTATACATGTGGTTGAGACGGTCCTTCGGTTGCCAAAGCGCCTTGGTTAGCATGACATCGTCAGTGGGAGCCTGGTGCACAATTCTTTTTTTAAAAAAACCAAAAAAAACCCAAAAACTAAGTACAGCAATACAAAAATACAAAAAAGAAAACTTTTGTGCAGAACTGTGACCATTTGTACGACATATCCCTACAAAGTTTTTATATTCTATACATTTTACTTCATCAAATTTTACTATGTCTGAGTCCGTTTTATTTTTCTGTTCTCAATCCATTTGTACCATTTCTCACATGATACGTAATACCGATATATTGATAATATTGATATAATATTATATAATATATAATAATATAATATAATAATATATAATTATATTATACTATAATATATTATATAATTATTATAATTATTATATTATATTATATAATTATTATAATTATTATATTATAATATAATTATTATAATATAATTATATTATATTATATATAATATAATAATATATAATATTATTATATAATAATATAATAATATTGATATAATATTGATATACTGACCATCAATTGTGTTGTAAGTGTTGTACCTTGATGAAGGTATCTTTTCTTTTATGTACACCAAGAGCATATGCACCAAAGACAAATTCCTTGTGTGTCCAATCACACTTGGCCAATAAAAAATTCTATTCTATTCTACTCCAAGTCTGTCATTCCTTTCAATTCCAATGATAGTTTGTCCATTTCAGCGCAGTCAATTATTTTTTTTAATTCTTAAGTCATCGGAGGGCATCTTTACATTCTTCCAACGTTGTGCAAATTCTTAAAGAGTCACCACCCTAGTTAGATCGAACAGTGAAGATGCCTGATCCATCTCAAGCCCTTCTTCCTTGTTCTCCTGATTATTTGCTCTTTCCCAACTGCCGCAGAAGGACAGAAACTCCTCCTTTTATTTATGTTTTTCATCGTGCTTTGCAGTTGAATCATTGGGATACAGGCACGAAAAGAAACGTCAAATGTTAGTCATTTGTTGTTGGTTAACTTGAAAAGAAAAGACTGGGGTGGGTGGGTTTGGTTTTTTGTTTTGTTTTGTTTTGTTTTGGCAGACATGCAGCGTTTCCAGTCTTTGCAAAGATTTACTGTTCTTAGACATGTTTGAAGGCTGGTTATAATGACTCAGGGAGAGGTCTACCTCTTCAAAGGATCAGGAGCCGTTCCCAATAGAAAATTCTACCTTTGAAAGGCACGTCAATCCATTTCCATTGTGTGTCACTCGTGCCTGTTCAGAGATAAGTCCTAGGATGTGGTCAAAATGATGCGCGCAATGGTGTGATCAAGGCTTCACCCCCTTTTCTTCTGCATTGCACATTAAAACCAGGCAGTGTCACACCTTCCATTTTGACTTTTTTCATTATGGATAGGACAGGACAGGACAGGATAGAACAGAATAGAATTCTTTATTGGCCAAGTGTGATTGGACACACAAGGAATTTGTCTTCGGTGCATATGCTCTCGGTGTACATAAAAGAAAAGATACGTTCATCAAGAATCATAAGGTATGACTATAACTTGTTGCTAGCAATCCTTATGATTTATATTGATATATTGATCATCAATTGTGTTGTAAATGTTGTACCTTGATGAACGTATCTTTTCTTTTATGTACACTGAGAGCATATGCACCGACAAATTCCTTGTGTGTCCAATCACACTTGGCCAATAAAAAAAATTCTATTCTATTCTATTCTATAAGTGGAAGGAGATGGGTGGTTACATTTCTATTGCAATTTTTTTTATCCGGAAGCTCAAAGCAGCATACGGTGGATTTTCCATTGAGAGATCCTTGATGCTCTCTGACCTTGGTTGTTTGTCTTGCTGACATTTCCTTACACAAACTAGGTAACATCATCAGCACTGTTATCTAGTTTGGTAATGAAACGTCTCCAAGAAAACAACATAGCTTAGAGAGCACCAAGGACCCCACAGTCCTTCTCTTCCTCCTCCTCTTCCTCCTTCTCCTCCTTCTCCTCTGCCTCCATTCCATAAACCCTACTCCCATCTAGCACTGAAGATGTTACCTAGTTTGGGTAACAAAACATCTGCAAGAAAACAACCAAGCTCAGAGAGCATCAAAGACCCCCACAGTCATCGTCCTCTTATTACTATTTTCTACTTGATCTACTTGATCTTTTTTTCTCTCTTTCTCTTGTAAATGGTATGCCCTGACAATACTCTGTATTCAAAAATATTTATGAATAAAACAATTTTTTAAAAAGTGAGCAGTTGATGTAGAGCAGTGGTTCTCAACCTTTATAGTGCTGCGACCTCTTTAATACAATTCCCCATGATGTGACGACCCCAACCGTAAAATTATTTTTGTTTTGAATTTATCGCGCCTGAAGCCGTATTGGCTAGCGATCTGAACTGCTTGCGATTGCCTTGAGGACAGAGGCATTAGAGCGGAGACTCCTCCCCTATTAAGTTTATGGCGCCTGAAGCCAGATTAGGCTAGCGATTGGGAGTGATTGCAGCTGGCTTGAGAGGGAGACATCAGAGCAAAGATTTCTCTCTCTTTTAATTCATCGCACCTGAAGCCGAATTCGGCTAGCGATTTGAAGAGCCTGCAGCTGGCTTGTGAACTCAACCATTGGAGCGCGATTCTTCGACTCGCAAGTATACTTCCCATATTTCCGATGGTCTTAGGCGACCCCTGGCAAATCATCATTCGATCCCCAATGGGGTCGCGACCCACAGGTTGAGAACCACTGATGTAGAGAGAGAGAAAGATGGCTTTGGCAGAAACACATAAAATGAGTACATATAAATGGGAACAGTAGGACAGGGATGGTAGGCACGCTGGTGCGCTTATGCACGCCCCCTTAGGGACCTCTTAAGAAGTGTGAAAGGTCCACGGTAGACAGTTTATGGTAAAAGGGATGGGGATTAGAGAGACTAACAACAGGATCAGGTAGATTGTTCCAAACATTTACTACTCTATTGCAAAAGTCATATTTCCTACAATTAAGATTAGAGCGAATTACATTGAGTTTCAATCTATTGATGGCCCTTGTATTATTATGGCTGAAATTAAAGTACTCATTTAGAGGTAGAACGTTTTGGTAAATAATCTTATGAATTGAGCATAGATCGAAACATAGACGGAATAGTTCAAGGCTTTCTAGACCTAAGATTTCAAGCCTGGTGGTATAGGGAATTTTATTTCGAGCAGAAGATTTGAGAATTCTCCTAATAAAATATCTCTGGCCCCTCTCTAATGTAATGATGTCTGAAATACAGTGAGGGTTCCAGGCAGGTGGACAATAATCAAATATAGGTCTGGCAAAGGTTTTATACGCCCTAGTTTGGAGTACAGTGTTACCAGAGAGAAAACTTCGTAAAATAAGATTTACAACTCTTAAAAGCCATTTTTGCAATGATGTTACAGTGAGCTCCGGGATGTAGATCTTTAGAAGCTTTAGATCTTTTTGTTACCTAGCTTGGTAATGAAATATCTGCAAGAAAACAACCAAGCTCAGAGAGCACCAATGACCCCTCATTTCAACCCTGAACTACAAATATTCTCTTTTATCGGTACCGCCAATCTAATTTCACTGGACTATAAGAAGGAAGCACAGGTCTATCACAATTAGAATAGAATAGAATAGAATTTTTTATTGGCCAAGTGTGATTGGACACACAAGGAATTTGTCTTGGTGCATATGCTCTCAGTGTACATAAAAGAAAAGATACGTTCTTCAAGGTACAACATTTACAACACAAATGATGGTCAATATATCAATATAAATCATAAGGATTGCCAGCAACAAAGTTACAGTCATACAGTCATAAGTGGAAAGAGATTGGTGATGGGAACGATGAGAAGATTAATAGTAGTGCAGATTCAGTAAATAGTTTGACAGTGTTGATGGAATTATTTGTTTAGCAGAGTGATGGCCTTCGGGAAAAAACTGTTCTTGTGTCTTGTTGTTCTGGTGTGCAGTGCTCTATAGCGTCATTTTGAGGGTAGGAGTTGAAACAGTTTATGTCCTGGATGTGAGGAATCTGTAAATATTTTCACGGCCCTCTTCTTGATTCGTGCAGTATACAGGTCCTCAATGGAAGGCAGGTTGGTAGCCATTATTTTTTCTGCAGTTCTAATTATCCTCTGAAGTCTGTGTCTTTCTTGTTGGGTTGCAGAACCGAACCAGATAGTTATGGAGGTGCAAATGACAGACTCAATAATTCCTCTGTAGAATTAGACTTGCAAGATTCCGTTATTAGAGCCAATCTGAATAAAGTAGTTTTAGTCTTTCTCTGGAGTTCATTCCCTATTCTAGTCTACCTAACAGCTGAACTCTTTTGAAAAGGAACATTTTCATTTTGAGATCTAAACACTCGCGATATTTCTGTGCTGCATGCTTTAACAAACCGAAGGCCCTAGCCATTGACACGTCTAACTACTGAGATTAAAATTTGTTACTCCCATCAAATTTTACACCATCTCTGCTGATAGGGCAACAGGCAATAATAACAACAGTAGCATGGGAACTTGATCGCCAGCTTTGCAGTTTCGGTGCTGAAATTCCTGGCATTTGAGCAGATGGAAAGACGATGCTTTGAAGAAATACGAGAAGTTGCGATTTGTTACTTCCCATTTTTATGTACGACAGTTTCCACTGTTCTTAATGGCCCTGCTGGTAAACCCTGCTTACGTACAGTATATTGATACTCTGCTATGCACTAATGTGACTTTCCAATGGCCTTAAGAAAGGGACAGACTTGCAAGTAGCAGGGGACCCTGGAGAGACGGAAAGTATGTAAGTTAGGGATCACCATACCCCCATCAAATGTTACAGTAATCAAAGAAAAGGAAGCCAAACACTAAAAAAATGAGACAGATAAGGAAGTAGGAACTTTTGCTGCTGCGTTTATTGCCCAGAATATATATATTTTGCAAAACAGGGATTTAATATGAATTGATATGAGTCCTTCGGGAAATGCTATGTTATGGAATCACACTGGAATCTGTAAACAAATGAAACTGACAGATGCAGTGGTAGAGTGATATTCTATAGGTCAGTGATGGCTAACCTTTTTGCCATCACGGGCCAGGAGGAGGGGGTCATCCAAGCACGTGCCCACATCCATAATTCTACGCGCCCCATCACCACCACCCACATGTGTGCGCAACCCCCTGCTCCCCCCCCCGCTCCTGGCACGTGATGGCCTGGTAGGCCCGTTTTTCTCTCACACCTGTCTCCAGAGCATCTCTATGAGTCTGGGGAGGGTGAAAACAGCCCATTTTCCAATTTCTGGTTGGATAGGAAGTGACATTTTTTGCTGTCCCCAGCCTCCAGAGACTCCTAGAGAAGCTCTGGAGGCTGGGTACAACAAAAAGCATCACTTCCTGTCCAACCGAAAGTTGGAAAACGGTGGGGAAGACTGTTTTTGCCCTTCCCAGACTCATAGAGAGTCTCTGGAGCCAGGTGAAAGAGAAAAACAGCCCTTCCCCACCACCCTTTAGCCCCTCCAGAGGCAGGAAACAGCCTGTTTCCTTACTTCTGGTGGGCCCAGAAGGCCCAAAAATCAGCTGGCCAGCGCGCGCATGCGTGACGCAGCTAAGCTCGCATGCCCATTAATATGGCTACGCATGCCGCCTGTGGCAAGCGTGTCATAGGTTCGCCATCACGGCTAAAGGTAGCGCTCAACTTACAACCACTTGCTTAGCAACCATTCACAGTTACAGAAACCTCCCTGAGCGTACTTACAGTTCACTGTTGAAGTTCCGGTTGCCACCATCCCTCCTACCAAGGTCACATGACCACATCTTGGGCACTGTGCAACTGGCCGGCATTGACGGTTGTTTGCAATATCCTGTGGTCACACGATCGTATCCCGTAGTCATCTTTCCCCCCCCCCCAAACCAGCATTTATTTATGGGTTGTTGTTAATTTTTTTTGGCTCATCGTAAATCAGTGGCTTGTTTTACAACCACAGTATTTGCTCTACAGCCATCCTCCCTCCTTAACTACCATTGCAAAAAGAAAAAAAAGATAATAAAATTGAGTCAATTGTGTAGGTGATTCAATGTATGACTGTAGAAATTTATGACCAGGAGGGGAAGGCCCATCGTGGTTGTAAATCGAGGACTACCTGCATCCTGCTGCTCTACTTACATTTCCCCTATGGCAGGGGTCGGCAACCTTAAACACTCAGAGCCACAAAGGTCCTAACTGGAAGCCCCCCCCCCCCCGTTCAATTTTGTAGTCGACCGGAAGTCCCCCATCATAGTTTCCTCCTACCGTGATGTCCTTTTTCCTCTGCTGACCTGGAAGTCCGGTTCCCCTACCATAGAGCTTTCTCCTAGAACCGTGTCCTTTTTCCTCTGCCTACCCTAACCAGGGGTGGGTATCAAAAGTTTTAACAAGGGTTTCTCTGCCCGGTTGCTGGGTTGTCATGGCCATGGTGGGCATGGCCTAATCAGCCTCCTGCACCGTGGCAGGGTGGGTGTTTTTGCCCTTCCCAGGCTCCAGAGGCTTTCTTCGAGCCTCCCTTGGCTCCGGGGGCCCTCTGGAGGCTGGAAACGTGCCCATTTCTAGCCTTCCCGAACTTCCGGTAGTCCTGTTTTTTGCCCTCCCCGAGCATCCGCGCATGGCCTGCACTTATCTGCATCAAAAACGGGTCGCGTGGGGACTCCTGGGAGGGGAGGAGCAGGGTGGGCGGGGCCAGATTCTCCGAACTGCACAGAATCTTAGCTTGCGAATTCCCAGCAGCCGACCCCTGATCCTAAACGAAATCCCTATCAATTATGGAGCTGACCAGCGACAGGGAGCTGCAGCAGAAGGATGAACGAGCCACATGCTGCTCCAGAGCCGCTGACCCCTGCCCTATGACCATGAGAGGAGCTGTTTCCGCCTTAATCCATGAGAGGGGCCATTCCCAGCCATTCATCAGCTGAAAATTTTGGGTCTGTACATGTTGCTGCTCCTTGATTTCAACTCCGAATTGCACCATTATCAGGCCCTCTGCTCTGGTTTGATGGGAAATTCCACAACTTGCCGCCACCCGGCATGAAGTGTGCCTTCCAAACTGTTCCCATCGTCTGTAAGTGCTCTTAAGAGCACAACTGTCCATTGGTATTGCCAACTTCTCTGAAGAATCCTCTTACTACAGCTTTGCGGCGCCGAACGAGTTTGATTTGGGAATCCCCACAATTCTATCACGTACTTGTTAAAGTCTCGTAGAGAGAAAAAAAAAACCAGCAAATTTAGGTTTGCTATCTGTGTTTTGATAGGATCTATTCCAAAATTAGCAGTGTGAGTGAGTGGCAACCTAGACGGTGCTTAAGTACTCCTGCTTCAGTAGATGGTGCTGTTCACTGTTTGTAAATAATTGAATTCATATAATGCTTGTTGTTGTTATTTATAAGGAGGGACCAGGGAACACCCATGTTCTACCAAGCAAAATTAATTCCTGCTGTCTTTAGCTGAAACCATCATGGTTAACTCTTTCGGCCCTATTTTGAGCTTTGTATTGAATCAAGTTTAGCTTCCCGCAAAAAGTATTAGGGGGCTCAAAAGGGATAAAACCTCTATGTATAGCCCACCCACCTATATTCCCAGGCTTCCTCTAAAGAAGGAATAGAATAGAATAGAATAGAATAGAATAGAATAGAATAGAATAGAATAGAATAGAATAGAATAGAATTCTTGATTGGCCAAGTGTGATTGGACACACAAGGAATTTGTCTTTGGTGTATGTGCTCTCAGTGTACATAAGGAGAATAAAATACATTCATCAAAAATAAAAAGATACAACAGTGATAGTCAAGGTTACTAATAAGCTATCAAATCGTACGAGGAAACAAATTAAAACAACATAAATTGAAAGATACAAGCAACGTGGTTATAGTAATAAGTGGGATCATGGAAGATTAGCAAACTCAACATAACCAGCTTTGCTCTGATGGATCAAGAACATTGTAACTTATAAGGTTTGAAGACTAGAGATTGTATCAGGGGTGCTATTCAGCAGGTTCTGACAGGTTCTGGAGAACCGGTAGCGGAAATTTTGAGTAGTTCAGAGAACCGGCAAATACCACCTCTGGCTGGCCCCAGAGTGGGGTGGGAATGGAGATTTTGCAATATCCTTCCCCCAGGAGTGGAGAAGGAATGGAGATTTTGCAGTATCCTTCCCCCAGGAGTGGGGAGGGAATGGGGATTTTGCAGTATCCTTCCCCCAGGAGTGGGGAGGGAATGGGGATTTTGCAGTATCCTTCCCCTGGAGTAGGTTGGGAATGGAGATTTTGCAGTTATCCTTCCCCTGCCAGGCCCACCAAGCCACACCCACGGAACCGGTAGTAAAAAAAAATATTGAATTCCACCATTGGATTGTATGTCCTCTGAGAAAGCCAATCCCAAGACTCCAGGCCGGTGCTTCTCAACTGTGGCAACTTGAAGATTGAAGCACACTGGCTGGGGGATTCTGGGAGTTGAAGTCCACCTTTCTTCAAGTCCCTAAGGTTGAAAAAACCCTACTCTGGGGCTGATCTAAATACCAGCTGGTTCAACGTAGGCGTGTACTCTGGCAGCTGTTCAGGGGCAGCCCTCCAGCCCTCAATGCTTTTGATTTATTGGCATTTTGGATACCATATGTCACTTCTCCTTGGCAGCCCCATGCTGGGAAACCTTCCATTAGGTCTCCACGGCTGACTGATTTCATCCCGGAGTCAAAGTCATCTGATAGGGTATATCACACATACATTACTTATGTCGTGTCCCACTCCTCCGCTGACGGCTGGGTCCGGGAAATCCGAATCAGGCGTGCCTCTGCAGCTCTGTCCAAAGTCCTAGCAAAGTCCTCAGAGCAGGCAGGAGACCAGAAAGTGACTTCAGCAAGATAAGTTTGACTTTTTGCCTGACTCAGAGACTGCCAGAAAGTAGCTCCTTTATATAGGCCATGGGGTGTGGCACCATGACTCAGCACTCATTAAGGCCTGCCCCTCCCTTCCCTCTGCAGCCTCCGCCTCTCCAATCTTCTGATGCGAGGGTCACACCAATCAGCTGTTCTTGGGAGTAAACCCTCCTCAGGCTCACCTGCTGTGGAGGAGGGGGAGGGGTCTAGCTGCTCCGTTTGCCTGGGCATGGAGTCAGGGCTGGGGCAGGGAGATTCTCCTTCTGCAGTTTGTGTGGGCATGGAGCCAGGACTGGGACCGGGAGGCATACATTCCTCAGTGTGCGGGAGCAGGTAAGAAGGCCCCGGCTGCTCTGAGGGCGGGCAAGACACAACAACTTAGCACACACGTGGACGGTCTCACTTTTTCATTCTTGGCTAAGCACTTGACACAGTCGGAGCTTCTCGTATTTTGACAGCAAGTTCCAGGTGGCTCTGTTTATTTTTGGGCGAGGAGGGGGGGATGGGAAAAAAAATGACTTCAGCTTCAGAGCCAGCAGTTGCAACCCAAGCTTCTGACACAGGATCCCATTACTAATCCGAACTCACTCAGGGTGTGCACCTGGCGTAGTGTTAAAGCTCTCCGCACTATTGCCAGCTGAAGACACCAGGGAAATGCAGACTGTCATGCCACAGAATTCTCGTCCCCTTTAGGAATGTTATTTAGAATAGAATAGAATAACAGAGTTGGAAGGGACCTTGGAGGCCTTCTAGTCCAACCCCCTGCCTAGGCAAGAAACCCTACACCACTTCAGACAAATGGCTATCCAACATCTTAAAAACTTCCAGTGTTGGAGCATTTACAACTTCTGCAGGCAAGTTGTTCCACTGATTGATTGTTCTAACTGTCAGGAAATTTCTCCTTAGTTCTAGGTTGCTTCTCTCCTTGATTAGTTTCCACCCATTGTTTCTTGTCCTGCCTTCAGGGGCTTTGGAAAATAGCTTGACTCCCTCTTCTTTGTGGCAACCCCTGAGAAATTGGAAGACTGCTATCTGCATTACCTTTTTTTGTAAAAAGAAAAGAAAAGAAAAAAAGAAAAAAGAAGGAGAGGTAACCCCTTAGCAAAGGGGAGGAAATGTCTTAATTATGATACAGTTTTCTCTTCTTCTTCTTCTTCTTCTTCTTCTTCTTCTTCTTCTTCTTCTTCTTCTTCTTCTTCTTCTTCTTCTTCTCCTTCTCCTTCTTCTCCTTCTTCTCCTTCTTCTTCTTCTTTTTCTTCCTTGGGGTGAATCCCCAAAGACTTGATGGATTAAAAAACAAGGGCTGGTTTGTAAAGAAACTTGTTGTTGATGGATTAGGGCAGTGTGCCGGTTGTAACGCGATCCACAGTATGAGTAAAACACTCTGACTTGCTCCAGGCTTCCTCCCTCTGTGCTTTTTTTTTTTTAGGTCATTCGGTTGGTGAAATGTAACACCTCCCGAGGTTTTATTGCCGTTTGCAGTTCCCCAACAATGCGTGTCGTGCTGTGAAAAATATAGTTATAAATCAAAAGTCAGAGATACAGTAGAGCACTGGCTCTTTGTACAAGGGCTGTGTTCCAAAACTAACTAAACAAAACTTGTGTCATGGGTGAGATATGCATCTCTAGAGGGAAGCGATACACAGTTGGTTGGATTACTGCAATGCTCTCTACATGGGACTGCCTTTGAGGTGCACCCGGAGGCTGCAGTTAGTCCAGAATGCGGCTGCGCGAGTAGTAATGGGAGCCGCTCGTGGCTCCCACGTAACACCACTGCTCCGTAGTCTGCACTGGCTTCCTGTGGTCTTTCGGGTGCGCTTCAAGATTTTGGTTACTACCTTTAAAGCGCTCCATGGCTTAGGACACGGGTATTTGCGAGACTGCCTGCTGCTACCCTATGCCTCCCACCGACCCGTACGCTCTCATAGAGAGGGTCTCCTCAGGGTGCCGTCCGCCAAACAGTGTCGGCTGGCGGCCCCCAGGAGTAGGGCCTTCTCTGTGGGAGCATCGACGCTCTAGAATGAACTCCCCCCTGGCCTACGTCAAGTGCCTGATCTTCGGACCTTCCGTCGTGAGCTAAAAACATACTTATTTATTCAAGCGGGACTGGCATAATAGTTTGATTTTAAATTGGGGTTTTATTAATATTCTTAAATATTTTAAATTTAATTTTAATTATTAGCCGTTTTTGTAATTTTGATATGTTTTAATTTGTTTTAATTGTACATATTTTGTATTTTATCTCCGGCTGTACACCGCCCTGAGTCCTTCGGGAGAAGGGCGGTATAAAAATTCAATAAATAATAATAATAATAATAAAGTTGCTCGCTTTTTCTTTTTCTTTTTTTGAAAAGGCCCATTTGATTGGAGCTGTGATTTTTAATTATTATTATTATAAGAGGTGATGACGTTCGATTAGGTCAGGAGTGGGTTCTATTTACCTTTACTACCAGTTTGCATCGTGCCCACCCGCGCACACTCTTCTGCGCATGCGCAGATCGATTATGATGAAAATTTTGGGCTCAATTGCCCCCCCCCCGCCAATCGATACTGGTCTAGAATACACACATGGTTGGAAAAAATGATTAAAGAACATACAGACTTTAAGCCAGAAGTTTTTCTACTTGGGATCATACCAAAAATATATAGTAGAGAAGTGAGATATTTGATGGTGAACATTATAACAGCAGCCAGGATTGTGTTTGCTAAAAATTGGAAAAGCGAGAAAATACCTTTGCCAAATGAAGTTATTAGGAAAATAATGGAATGTGCTGAAATGTGTAAATTGACATTTGAAATAAGAGAACAGGAAGAAAAGCAATATTATAAGATATGGGACATATTTTATCAATGGCTAGAAGGAAAGTTATGTTAGTAAAGTTTAAGAAAGGATATTATTAATTGAAACATTAAATTGAACGGTTTAGAACAAGAGAATGAATGATGTTACCAGATAAAATAATTACTAGTGGATATGCTTATGGAATGAGAGAAATAAAGGCTATAGCCATTGGTTAATTAAAAGTCTAGATACTAGGTGGAGATAATAATAACTTTAGATAAATTAAGGATACTTTTAAGTTGAAGGTGCACAGGAAATATGTAACCACCCCACCGACACACAATAATTGGATTGAAAATGTTTTTTATGTTTATGTGTTTTGTCTTAAAGGAAAAAATAAAAAAAATTATACAAAAAGAAAAAAGAAAATTATGGGCTCAGTTGCAATTGTAAGTTGCAAACTACCTGCGTTTTGACTGCCCCAGTAAATATTGAATGTCTAACATTCAGAATTATTCCATTCCCGGTTTTTGGTGTTCCATTTTACGGATTCGATAACAACTGGTGAAAAACTCGGGCTGAAGGTTTGGATGCTACAAACCCACCCACCCCGCCTTCTAAAGTGAGCAGGTGAAATTCAGCAGCCGAACACTCTTTTAAGACAGTACAGTTTATCCTGGAAATTTCGTTTTTTTTAAAAAAAAGATGATCAATTTTTAACCTTCAAGATACATAAAAATTCTCCTTAACATTGGAATCCACAGTAGGCACGTGTAAAAAAAGGCAAGACCGTGGCTATAAGCATGCGGTGAAAGGCTCACCTATTTTTTACATGCAATCTCAAATCAAATATAAAATTCCTTGCTTAACCAGATTCACTAAAAATCGGTGGCATTTTAACGGTGTTCTGTGCCAATAAGTCAAAACGGTTAAAAAGGTCACAAATTGCTTGTACTGAGAACTCAACACCCATAACTCTCAGCAAATAATGAAACAAATAAAACCTACAAAAATTATAAACTAACCAGATCGGCAAAATACAAAGAAATACAAAATACAAAAGAAGTTGGTATTTGGCACCTTCTAGATTGGCATAAATATATCCAAATTTAAACCCCAATTGTTGGAAATGTGGACAAAAGCAAGGTACTTTCTTTCATCCATGGTGGTCATGCTCCGAAACAAAAAAAATACTGGATGAAAATACATAGTTGGATACAGGAAGTAACAGGCTTCCAGATAGAATACACTCCAGAGCTGTTTCTTCTAGGAATGATGAAAACAAAATTATGGGGGAAAAAACCAACATATATTATTTTACATATGACAACAACGGCAAGATTGTCATTTGTGCTATGTTGGAGAAGCTCAAATACACCCTCTGAAGAGTAAATAATTAGAAAAATATTGGATTGTGCTGAGATGGCTTAGGACCGGGATACTTACGGGACCGTCTACTGCCATCTTGTACCTCCCATCGACCTGTGCGCTCACACAGAGAGGGACTCCTTAGGCTGCCGTCAGCCAAGAAATGTTGGCTGGCGGCCCCCAGGGGAAGGGCCTTCTCTGTGGGGGTTCCCACGCTGTGGAACGAACTTCCCCCTGGATTGTGACAACTACCAGACCTTTGGACCTTTCACCGCGAACTTAAGACATATTTATTCCGTCACGCAGGACTGGCTTGAATTTTAATTTTTAGTTGATTTTATGAGTTTTAATTTTTATTAATTTTATAGGGTTTGACTGTATTTTAAAATTGGGCCAAATTTAATAAGTTTTTTAATGTCTGTTTTTAGTATTGTATGTGTTTTTTCATTGTATTTTATCTTGGCTGTAAACCACCCTGAGTCCTTTGGGAGAAGGGCGGTATACAAATTAAAATATTATTATTATTATTATTATTATTAGATGGACAAAATGACACTTGAACTGAAAGAATGGATGGATTCGGATTTTTATGTATTATGGGAGAAATGGTATAATTGGGTCGAAAATAGGAAAAAAGGAGAAATAACAGATAGTAGAATTAGTAAGAATTAGAAATTAGATTTAGTAGATTAGATTTCTCAAATTAGAATTAGTAATATAATTTAGTAAAATTATATAGAGTATAGGAGAATACTAATGGGATGATATGTAAACGGTCACAGTCATGCACAAGAGTTGAACGAAAGTTGTTTAATTGTTAAAATTTAATAAAATTTATATTTAAAAAAAAAAAACTACGGCTCATTATCAAACTACAGAATCTGAGGGATAAACAAGCCTTCTAAAATATATTACTTAGCTGTGGCTCAAACTAAATAAAACTGTTGTTTTAGTATACTCAAGATACAAACTAAAATAGCATGTCACTTACTACTGGGAGGTGTTGAGGATATTTATGGAATGGAGTGGGGGAGGAGAATAAATTTAGCTTTGATGGTTACCAAGGGAGCAAAACAGCCCCCAAACCTAATAAGATTATCAGATCGGATTTTAAAGAGGAAGTTGAAATATTTTAAGCATGAATTAGAGAAATGTTTCTGGTGCATTACAGTTCTCCTACAATAAAATAAGCAGCTTAATTGAAGGCCCCGTGCTCTTCCAGGAGAAGCACGTGGCTTGTTCATCATTCATTATGTTCTTAGATTCAGGGCTCCGGTCTCCACTTCCTAGCTTGTTAACCTGATTAGAAATAGAAGAATGGCTAAGAGGAGAAAAAAAAAACAGAATTGTTTTGCAAAAACCCTGATTTAAGATTCTTTATTCCAAATGCCACCATTGTTGGGGTGCATTTTGTTACTGTAGTTGGGATTTGCAAAACCTTAATCACTCTGTTAGTTAATGCCCTCTTTATTACCATCACTTGCTGTACGTTCAACGTGCAACATTCCACGAATCCGAGCATTTAGCAAAGTCTTGTTCTCCGTCTAGGAGAGAATTAATGTTTTTCATTGAGAAGCGGAAGGAGAAACTGAAGGATGCAAGGCAGGGGCATCTGTGGAATGGGGAAGGGTGTCCAAAATGTTAAGACATGATCAAAATCACCCCACCCCTTTTTTACACATGCACCCCATGCAGGGGTGGGCGGCTGCTGGGGGTTTGCAGGGGTTCGGGAGAACCTCTAGCTAAGTTTCTGTGCAGTTCGGAGAACGCCCAAATCCCACTCCTGGCTGGTCCCTCCCATTTTGCTTTTTTTTTTCTGCCTCGGAAACTTCTGAAACTCCGTTTCAGGAAAAACTTTTTTTCCTGCCTCTGAAAGCCTCGGAAACAGCTTCAGAGAAAACGCCTCTGAAGCTCTGTTTGGGGGCTTTTTTTCTGAAGCTCTGTTTGGGGGCTTTTTTTTCTGAAGCTCTGTTTGGGGGCTTCTTTTCTGAAGCTCTGTTTGGGGTCTTTTTTTTCTGAAGCTCTGTTTGAGGGCCTTTTTTCTGAAGCTCTGTTTGGGAGCTTCTTTTCTGAAGCTCTGTTTGGGGGCTTTTTTTTCTGAAGCTTCGTTTCTGATACTTTTTTCAGCCTCTGAAACCTCCCTTTGAGAAACTGGGCAGGGCTACTTTCAGAGACGCACCCAGATTCTCATCCTCTTTTTGGGGGGAAAGAGGTGCATCTTATACTCTGAAAAATACAGTAAATTAAGAGCCATAATACAGGATTCTCTTAAACATGAGAAGAAAGCCAACTCAACCTTCTCTCCAACCTCCATGCCTTCAAGTAGACAAATCTTTCAAGGGACATCAAGGTTTTTTTGCTTGGATAAAGGTCACAGCTGATTCAAAAATCTAATTTCGAGGCATTGCCTCATGTTCGTGTGCCTCTTTTTTCATCTATCAAACGCAAGATCTTGTACATACAGGTTTCTCCTTCTTGCTCCTCCAGGGATTAACTTCGTGGTGAGATGGCTTAGCAGGCCCACCTACTTGTAACTCATTCAACAGGGAAGTGTTGAGGTCAAATGTCTGCTTGCTCTAGGAATTATACTGGTCAATGTGGGATGGTCTCCTTTGGTGGGATTTTTATCTTCTACAACTGAAGCCATCCCTCTTAGTCAGAGATGGTATTCAGCTGGTTCAGACCGGTTCACCCGAACCATGGGTGAAATGTAAAAATTTGTTACTACCGATTCTGTGGGCGTGGCTTGGTCGGGGGGTAATGTGACTGGATGGGCATGGCCAACTTTTTTTTTTTTTTACTTTTAAAAGCATTTTTTTCTACAACCTATTCGGCCGAAGAGCTTGTAAAAAAATGCTTTTAAAAGCCTCTGATGATCAGGCAACACAGCTGGGATCGCCAGAGGGAAAAAAGCTTTTAAAGGGTTCTGACGATCCCAGCTGAGTTGCCTGATCGCCAGAACCTTTTAAAAGCATTTTTTGTACAACCTCTTCGGCCGAAGAGCTTGTAGAAAACATGCTTTTAAAAGGTTCTGACAATCAGCCAACTCAGCTGGGATTGCCAGGGGAGCCTTTTAAAAGCTTTTTTTTTTGTTACAACCTCTATGGCCGAAGACCTTGTAGAAAAAATGCTTTTAAAAGGTTCTGGCAAGCCCAGCTGAGCCACGCAATCATCAGAGGCTTTTTTACTTTTAAAACATTTTTCAGCCAAAGAAAAATGCTTTTAAAAGCCTCTGATGATCAGGCAACACAGCTGGGATCGCCAGAGGGAAAAAAGCTTTTAAAGGGTTCTGACGATCCCAGCTGAGTTGCCTGATCGCCAGAACCTTTTAAAAGCATTTTTTGTACAACCTCTTCGGCCGAAGAGCTTGTAGAAAACATGCTTTTAAAAGGTTCTGACAATCAGCCAACTCAGCTGGGATTGCCAGGGGAGCCTTTTAAAAGCTTTTTTTTTTGTTACAACCTCTATGGCCGAAGACCTTGTAGAAAAAATGCTTTTAAAAGGTTCTGGCAAGCCCAGCTGAGCCACGCAATCATCAGAGGCTTTTTTTTTTACTTTTAAAAACATTTTTTCAGCCAAAGAAAAAATGCTTTTAAAAGTAAAAAAAAAAAAAACCTCTGATGATCGCATGGCTCAGCTGGGAAGGGGCAGGGATTTTTGCTACCGGTTCTCCGAACCACCCATTGCCATCCCTACCGGATCGGACAATCTGGTCCAAACCGGGAGCATTTCACCCCTGACCTGAACTAATAGCGGAAATCGCAGGTGGGCCTGCCCCCTGCCCCCCCACCCTCCACCCCGGCCTATTTAGACACGTTTTTGAGGCTGGGCGCATGTACCGAAGGCCCGCACGTGAGCAAAGTGCATGCGCAGAAGGCAGGTGCACACACAAACCGGGCATGCACACGAAGCAAGTGTGCTGCTGTGGTGAACCAGTAGTAACGTAATGTGAAACCCACTGCTGCTCTTAGTGCATGCGATTATTATTTTTTTATCATGTTGCATAGCTTCTTTGACAGGGGGATAATAAATTTCTTCACTTAATAAAACTCTGAAGCTGATAAAGGCTAAGAAAACTACTTCACTGGTTTATTAATAAATTGCTAGGCTAATTTGTTAGGTGCAACAGCTTTTGACCCTAAGTTCTTTCTTCAGAAGAAGGAATAAAAGAAAATAAGCCTGGGGAACATCCATCACTGCTCAGTATTATGAGTTTTATACTATAGAAGTCAATCTTCATTATAACGGTTGCCTGTTCCTTTGATGGATGTCGTTGCTTAACCCTTGTTCCGATCTGTGTGCGAACAAGAAAATCTTGACCTGACATTCTTTTTAATACAGCAGGGATCCTTGATATCGACCATCAAAGAAAACTTTTGATCTCTCAGCACTCTTTTAATGCTCTGTGACCTAATGTAGGGTTTGTTTGGGTTGGTTTTTTTTTAAAGAAAAACTTATTTACATTAAAGCTTCAGATCCATCTCTCCACCAAAATATTATCAGAGCAGCAAAGTTTCTATGGGAGAGATTTATTTTTATTAAGGATGAAGGTGCAGTTTGGTTGAGGGAGGACCGAGGGAAAATTAGCGCGTTAGCGTTTACATCTAAGAGACGAAACACAGTTATTGCCCTGTTTTCAGGTGTATATTTGGATAAGACCAGTGGTGAAGTTCAATTTTTTTCTACTACCAGTTCTGTGGGCAGAGTTGGAAGGGACCTTGGAGGTCTTCTAGTCCAACCCCTTGCTTAGTTAGGAAACCCTACACCACTTCAGACAAATGGTTATCCAACATCTTCTTTAAAACTTCCAGTGTTGGAGCATCCACAACTTCTGGAGGCAAGTTGTTCCACTGATAAATTGTTCTCGCTGTCAGGGAGTTTCTCCTTAGTTCTAGGTTGCTACTCTCTTTGATTAGTTTCCACCCATTGCTTCTTGTCCCGCCCTCAGGTGCTTTGGAGAACAGCCCGACTCCCTCTTCTTTGGGGCAGCCCCTGAGATATTGGAACACTGCTATCATGTCTCCCCTAGTCCTTCTTTTCATTAAACTAGACATACCGAGTTCCTGCAACCGTTCTTCATATGTTTTAGCCTCCAGTCCCTTAATCATCCCTTGGACTGCAAGGCAAACAAACAAGTCAGTCCTAGAGGAGATCAACCCTGACTGCTCTTTAGAAGGCCAGATCCTGGAGATGAAACTCAAATACTTTGGCCACCTAATGAGAAGGAAGGACTCACTGGAGAAGAGCCTAATGCTGGGAACAATGGAGGGCAAAAGAAGAACCGGATGGCAGAGAACGAGGTGGCTGGATGGAGTCACTGAAGCAGTCGGCGTGAGCTTAAATGGATTCCGGAGGATGGTAGAGGATAGGAAGGCCTGGAGGAACGTTGTCCATGGGGTCGCAATGGGTCGGACACGACTTCGCAACTAACAACAACAACCCCTAATCATCGTGTTGCTCTTCTTGTATTAAAAAATGTGGGTGTATCAAAAATAGCCATTTAGTGTCCAACCCTCTAAACAATTTATTTATTTATTACTTATCTATTTATAAAATTTATAGGCCGACAATTAGCTCAGGGTAACTCTTGGGAGGCTTACAGTCAAGAGGTATTGAAACTGTTTGGCAGATCATACATCAGAAGGTCACCTTGGAGTTTAACTATAGGATCATGAGTATCAGGATCAAGGAAAATCCTTCGTCAGATGCAGCAGCTTCGTAAGTTCTTCAGGAGAGAACAGACAGCCACTTAATCATCCTTGGTCTGTGTAATTATCCTGGTTCTTGCAACAGGGTGGGGGTGGGAGTGTCCAAAACAAAAATTGATGCGGGAACATCTGGAATTTTTCAGTGAGATGATTCAAGGTCAGACTCGCTAAAAATAGCACGCTGTGTGACGTACTGTACTTTTTAGTCCGTTTTCATGTAATTTGATTTCTTGCTACTGGTCTGAAAGCATTTCAGGGTTTGGGTTTCCCCTACGGTGTGTGTGTGTAGGGATGCAGTGGCTCGGTGGCTAAGATGCTGAGCTTGTCGATCGAAAGGTTGCCAGTTCAGCGGTTCGAATCCCTAGCGCCGTGTAACCGGGTGAGCTCCCGTTACTTGTCCCAGCTTCTGCCAACCTAGCAGTTCAAAAGCACGTAAAAAATGCAAGTAGAAAAAATAGGGACCACCTTTGGTGGGAAGGTAACGGTGCTCCGTGCGCCTTTGGCATTGAGTCATGCCGGCCACATGACCACGGAGACGTCTTCGGACAGCGCTGGCTCTTCGGCTTTGAAACGGAGATGAGCACCGCCACCTAGAGATGGGAACGACTAGCACATATGTGCAAGGGGAACCTATACCTTTATGGCACATGTGCCTATTGAAAGATGTTATTCAGGTAGTCCTCAACTTATGACCTCAATTGAGCCCAACATTTCTGTTGCTAAGCGAGACTTTGTTACATGAGTTTTGCCCTATTTGACAAAATTTTGGGCCACATTTCTTAAGCCAATCACTGTTGTTGTTAAGTTAGGAACCTGTTTGTTAAACGAATCTGGCTTCCCCATTGATTTTCCTCGTCGGAAGGTCACAAAAGGGGATCACGTGACCCCAGGACACTGCAACCCTCATGAGTCACTTCTCAAGCCATCTGGATTTTGGAGGGACGACAGTTGTAAATGGGAAAAATGGTCATCAGTCACTTTGTTTCAATGACGTTGTAACTTTGAACAGTCACTAAGTGAACTGTTGTAAGTCAAGGACTACCTGTAAAGAATGCAGAAAAGGACTTAGAGACAATAAGCTGATGATGTAATGTGAAATGAGAAAGAGAATAGAAAACTTAGCTAAATCTAGCTTACACCAACACGACTGAAGATTAGATTTGGGTAAGTGGTAAAATGTTCTGTTCTGTTCTGTTCTGTTCTGTTCTGTTCTGTTCTGTTGTTCTGTTCTATTCTATTCTATTCCATTCTATTCTATTCCATTCCATTCCATTCCATTCCATTCCATTCCATATTTTCTGTTCTATTCTATTCTGTTCTATTCTATTCTACTCTACTCTACTCTGCTCTGCTCTGCTCTATATGCTGACTGGATGGCAGCCACAACCATGCCATCAATGTACTGACCGGTTTTTTTACATGCATGTCATGTGGAACACGTATAAAATAGAAAGCAAGCCTTCAATCATGTGGTCGCTGCCACCAGCTAGACTCTCTGACTCCCTGGCAGATGCCCCTGGTTTTTAACCGAACCCATTTAAATTGAACGAGAGAGAGAGAGAGAAAGAATGAAAGAATGAAAGGAAGGAAGGAAGGAAGGAAGGAAGGAAGGAAGGAAGGAAGGAAGGAAGGAAAGAAAGAAAGAAAGAAAGAAAGAAAGAAAGAAAGAAAGAAAGAAAGAAAAAGAAAGGGCTAAGAATACCTTCCTCTTCACTTCTCTTTTAATTATGGGATGCAAGCCTGTGAGCTAATAATAATCTGAGCATGAACTGCCTGTCGAGGTTGGACCAACAATGATGGGCTATATTCTATGTGCAGTTGGAGAAAAACATCCCCCTGCCATAGTTATTAAAAGCTTGTCTGCAGACCGGAGGGCAGTAATCTGTGTGGAGCCAGCCAGTCCACGACCTCGCCTGCACTGGGGAGAAAGAAGGAACCACACCTCGCACCCTGCCCTCCTTCCAGTTGCCACTTTGGGGGCTCATCACCTTCAAGCTCTGTGGCTGGCTTGGGTAAAAGAAGGTGTCGCCAATAGCTATGAGTGCAGCCAGGTCATAGGTAGGGTTTTTTAGGATTGGAATTATTTAGGATTAGAAGGGGGTGACGGAGGTATCCAATTTTGGTTGGGTTTTATGGCTTATGGGTTTGGGAGTTTGGGGTTTATTGTTGTTGGGAGGCACCCAAGTTTTATTTATCCCTCTCTATATATGTATCTATCTCTATCTATCTATCTATCTATCTATCTAGCCATCCATCTTAAAAACCCAAATTTGGGTTAATGTGTAGATAATATGGATAGATAGGGAGAGGGAGAGGAGGAGGGAGATGGAGAGGGATAGAGACAGAGTTAGAGACAGAGACAGAGATAGAGACAGAGACAGAGATAGAGACGATAGAGACAGAGACAGAAATATAGAAATAGAGATGAGAGAGAGAGAGAGATGAGAGAGAGAGAGAGAGATGAGAGAGATGATAGAGATGATAAAAATAGAGATGATAGATAGAGAGAGATGAGATAGAGAGAGAGAGAGATGAGATAGAGAGAGAGATGATAGTTGAGATAGAGAGAGAGATGATAGAGATGATAAAAATAGAGATGATAGAGATAGAGAGAGAGAGAGAGAGATGAGATAGAGAGAGATGATAGAGATGATAAAAATAGAGATGATAGAGAGTGAGAGATAAAGATGAGATAGAGAGAGAGATGAGAGAGATGATAAAAATAGAGATGATAGAGATAGAGATAGAGACAGAGACAGAGAGATGAGATAGAGAGAAAGAGATGAGAGAGAGAGATGATAGTAGAGATAGAGAGAGAGATGATAAAGATGATAAAAATAGAGATGATAGAGAGAGAGAGGAGAGAGAGAGAGATGAGAGAGAGAGATGATAGTTGAGATAGAGAGAGAGATGATAGAGATGATAAAAATAGAGATGAGAGAGAGAGAGAGAGACAGAGAGACAGAGAGAGATGAGATAGATAGATAGAGATGAGAGAGAGAGAGAGAGAGAGAGAGAGAGAGAGAGAGAGAGAGAGAGAGAGAGAGAGAGAGAGAGAGAGAGAGAGAGATCCTTCCATTCCCCACCAGTCATTTAGGAGCTTCTTGGATGAGAAGCTAAAATTTTTAAAGGAAAAAAAAACCTAAGAAAGTCCACTTGCCTTTGGAAAAAGCTCCTTTGGAACAACCATGACCCAGATGACTGAGAATCTCCATAGGCATGGGGGGAGAGAGGGCATACAAACCTTTTAAATAAAGAAACAATAATTAGAAAATTGTTGTTAAGCATTCTAACGGTGGCAGGATAAGGAGCTCGAATCTGCGAAAAAACAGCCCCCACTGCTGCTGTCTGCAAGGGCTGGTCCCCAAAAGTCAAGAGGATGATGATGGCTACCATGGGACCCTCGAAGCTCAACCGGTTGGATTGCTTTGACGAGACCCCGCAGACACCTTTGGCTTCTACAAACCAGCCCACTGTACATTTCTAAAAACTCTCATTCCTTGCCAGACAGTTTTTCTCCCCCTGCCAGTTTCATTCTGTTCTAACACGTTCATTTCTTGCTTTAAGGCGTTTGTTTTCTCATCGAACAGATTGCATTGGGCACTACTAGCCTTTTCTTTAGGGTGGTGGTTGAGGGAGGTTGTTTTTCTTTTGTTTTTCTTTTGTCTTTTCTTCTTCTTCTTCTTCCTCTTCTTCTTCTTTATTTATTTTATTTATTTATTTATTTTGTCATAACAATATATGTAGGTATCATACAAAAAGGTTATATAATATATAAACACATATATGGGTAAATATAAGGAGGTATAAGCATATATGTATATATAAAAAGAAGAAAGAAAAACAATAGGACAGGAACGGTAGGCACGTTTGTGCGCTTATGCACACCCCTTATGGTCCCCTTAGGAATGGGGTGAGGTCAATAGTAGACAGTTTTTGGTTGAAGATTTTAGGATTATGGGAAGAGACCACAGAGCCAGGTAAAGTATTCCAAGCACTGATGATTCTGTTACAGAAGTCATATTTTCTGCAATCTAGATTAAAGCGGTTGACATTAAGTTTAAATCTATTGGTTGCTCTTGTATTATTGCAATTGAAGCTGAAGTAGTCTTTAACAGGAAGGACATTACAATAGATGATTCTGTGAGTTAAACTTCTTCTTCTTCTTCTTCTTCTTCTTCTTCTTCTTCTTCTTCTTCTTCTTCTTCTTCTTCTTCTTCTCCTCCTCCTCCTCCTCCTCCTCCTCCTCCTCCTTCTTCTTCCTTTTGGCTTTCTTTTCACCCAGCTCCACTTGAGGAAAATACCTCCAATGCAAGTTTTGCTGACATGCAGATTTGCAGCCATGTAACTCCTCTTGGGGGATGCGATGGCTCAGCGGCTGAGATGCTGAGCTTGTCGATCGAAAGTTCGGCAGTTCGGCGGTTCGAATCCCTAGTGCCGAGTAACAGGGTGAGCTCCTGTGACTTGTCCCAGCTTCTGCCAACCTAGCAGTTCGAAAGCACGTAAAAAATGCAAGTAGAAAAATAGGGACCACCTTTGGTGGGAAGGGAACAGCATTCCATGCACCTTTGGCATTTAGTCATGCCGACCACATGACCACGGAGACGTCTTTAGACAGCGCTGGCTCTTCGGCTTTGAAACGGAGATGAGCACCGCCCCCTAGAGTCGGGAACGACTAGCACATATGTCTGAGGGGAACCTTTACTTTTACTTAACCCTTCTCAGGCTTTGCTGGGCAAACGGTTTTGCCTGACCTGGCACAAAATAAGAGGAAGGCTTCGGAGTTTCTCAGACTTTTCTTAATAGAGGTAGTCCTCGACTTACAACAGTTCATTTAGTGACCGTTCAAAACGACGACGCCAGTGGAAAAAAGTGACTGTTTATGACCATTTTTCACATTTACGACTGTTGCAGCATTCCCACGGTCACATGATCAGAATCCAGATGTTTGCCCAATGACTCAGATTTACGACGGTTGCAGTGTCCCGAGGTCATGCGATCCCCTTTTTTGTGACCTTCTTACAAGCAAAGTTAGGAACAACCATTTTACTAACTTAACCACTGCGGAGAGTCACTTAACAACTGAGGCACGAAAGGTCCTCAAATGGGCCAAAATTCACTTCACAAATGTTTTCACTAGCAACAAAATTTTTGGGCTCAAATGTTTGAGTTAGAAACCAAAAATTGTGGTCGTAAGTCGAGGGCTACTTGTACTTTCAGGAAAAAAAATCATAATTTCGTAAACATTCTCGTTTACAATCATTGCCTGCCAGGAGCAAAACTCTGCAAATCAACAAACAAAAACCTTCTGATGACTATAGGAATGGAAGATGAGAGGCTAGAAAATCATGTATTTCTCTATTTCTGAAGAGAGGGGAATGGGCATCATAGAATAGCTATAGTGTTTAGACTTATATACTGCTTTACAGTATTTTACAGTCCTCTCTAAGCGGTTTACAGAGTCAGCCTCTTGCCCCCAACAATCTGGGTCCTCATTTTACCCACCTCAGAAGGACGGAAGGTTGAGTCAACCTTGAGCCTGGTGAGAATTGAACTGCCAAATTGCAGTCAGCCGGCGGTCAGCAGGAGTAGACTGCAGTACCGCACTCTAACTACTGTGCCACCATGGCTCATAGAAGCTCCTAGAGCCCAAGAATGGGCCTCTGGTGGCTCAACAGACTAATGCAGTCTGTTATTAACAGCAGCTGCTTGCAATTACTGCAGGTTCAAGTCCCACCAGGCCCAAGGTTGACTCAGCCTTCCATCCTTTATAAGGTAGGTAAAATGAGGACCCAGATTGTTGGGGGGCAATAAAAGTTGACTTTGTCAAACAATTCATTCAATGTACAGTTATATACAATTAGTCGGGCCTGCCCAGTCACCACCCCCCTTTTTAACACTTCCCTCTTCTACCTTCTTTTACTATCCAAACCTTCCTCTCCTTCTCTTATCTACATCCTCTCCTCCCTCCACCCTACACCTTCCTTCTCCCTCTTCTACCCCTCTTCCTTCCTCTTCTCCTCCTACTCTCTCTTTTCTCCCTCCCCACTGTTCTAAAATGGTTTGACATGATTGTAAAAATAAAACTTTTTTACTAAAAAAAAAAAAAGTTGACTTTGTATATAAATATACAAATGGATGAAGACTATTGCTTGACATAGTGTAAGCCGCCCCGAGTCTTCGGAGAAGGGCGGGATATAAATGCAAAAAAAAAAAAAAAAAAAGAATTATCCTTGGGGACTGACAAGTTTGAAGAAGGGTAAATATCAAACTCTTGAGAATTGACGTCACCCAAAAGCAAGTTTTCCGCAGTGGCTTTTCAAACCACTTTTTATTGAAAAAAGGTGCGGAGGTCTTCGCCGCTGGTTTGATCTTACTTCCGGAAGCCATTTTTTCTCTTCCGACTGAGGCATCAACCAGATCCGGTGGTGAAACGAGATCATGCCACCTGACACAAGCTTCACCCCCTTATTGTGTCTGCGTGTGGTATTTCAACACAGATTTTAAAAAAGAGGCGGAGCTTACATCACAACAGGGCGATGTTTGCTTTGTCATTTACACACCTTGACATGCCCATGCCCATGGGCGCTTGCTAAGAGGAGAACTTTCTCAGCCTCTTGACTACAACTCTTGTGGGCAGAGGTTCTGCTTTTCTTTCTCCTTGCTTGCCATGGCGGCTGCACAAATTTCATGGCCATGTGTTGACTTCCAGGGTCAACTCAAGGTGTTGGGGCATGTTTTTTTTTTTATTTGAATTTATATCCCGCCCTTCTCCGAAGACTCAGGGCGGCTTGCACTGTGTTAAGCAAAATAGTCTTCATCCATTTGTATATTATATACAAAGTCAACTTTTATTGCCCCCCAACAATCTGGGTCCTCATTTTACCTACCTTATAAAGGATGGAAGGCTGAGTCAACGTTGGGCCTGGTGGGACTTGAACGTGCCATAATTGCAAGCAGCTGCTGTTAATAACAGACAGACTTAGTCTGCTGAGCCACCAGAGGCCCTGGTTGTTACCACTGAAGTCCTTCGTGGCCTAGGGCCTGACTAGCTGTCTCTGTTCTCATTCTTTCTGCTCACTGGTGCGTTTGGACAGAGTGGGTGCACGCCAGGTATTTTTGATCAAATATTTCTACCTTAGGACACCTAAGGAGCACATCTTCCCTGTCATAGAATCATCTATTACAATGTCCTTCCTGTCGAAGACTACTTCAGCTTCAATTGCAACAATACACGAGCACACAACAGATTTAAGCTTAATGTTAACCGCTCCAATCTTGATTGCAGAAAATATGACTTCAGTAATAGAGTTGTTAATGCTTGGAATACATTACCTGACTCTGTGGTCTCTTCCCAAAATCCCCAAAGCTTCAACCAAAAACTGTCTACTATTGACCTCACCCCATTCCTAAGAGGTCTGTAAGGGGCGTGCATAAGAGCACAAACATGCCTACCGTTCCTGTCCTATTGTTTCCTTTCGTTATCTCCAATTAATATAGTTATTACATACTCATACTTATATATATGCTTATATATTGTATAATTATTTCATGCTTATGCTTATATATACTGTGTGACAAAATAAATAAATAAATAAACAAACAAACAAACAAAAAACTTCTAGATGGGCATTCCTGTCCCTTCATCAAGGGACAATGGTAGCCACCAGTGGTGGGATTCAAATAATTTAACAAACGGTTCTCTGCCCTAATGACCAGCTTGGTAGGTGTGGCTTGGTGGTCATGTGACTGTGTGGGCGTGGTCGACTCAACATCACTCACGTTGATGGGCGCTTCGCCTTAGTTGTTACAATGTAATAAGAGTTAACCAGAGAGGCAGTTTCTGTAAGCAGGGCAATAAAGATGAGGCTAGAAACACCAGAGTGTTTCCTTCCTGCCTTCCTTACAGGATTAGCCCTGTAAAATGGGAAAAAACAAAATAAGATTTCTTCCAACAACCAGTTCTGCGAACTGCTTAGAAAATTAACAACCGGTTCTCCCGAATAGGTGCGAACTGGCTGAATCCCACCACTGGTACCCACTCTCCTGGAGTTACACAAAGCCCTTAATAGCAATATTATACTAATAGCACTTAGACGTATATACCACTGCATAGTGCTTTACAGTCCTCTCTAAGCGGTTTGCAGAATTAGTCCTCAGTCTATGACCTTGGAAAGATGGAAGGCTGAATCAACCTTAAGCCTGGTGAGATTCGAACTGCCAAACAGCAGGCAGCCAGCAGGCAGCAGAAGTAGCCCGCAGTACTGCACTCTAACCACTGCGCCACCACGGCTTAAAATTTGATTTTAGTTCCAGGGTGAATACATTGGGAGGAAGCCATCGGCTGTGCTGTGGCTTCATGGCTGTTTCAATCCAATAAAATTTTATTGTATTTCTTCAGTGCTGATGGCACATGGTTAGAATCCAATATTGCAGTCAAACTCTGCCCACTGTCTGGAGTTCAATTCAATCCTCGTGGCTTTGAGGTTGACTCAGCCTTGACTCAGCAAAGAAAAGGATGGAAGGGAGGGAGGGAGGGAGGAAAAATGAGAGGGAGGGAGGGAGGGAGGAAGGAAAGAAGAATAGAGCAGGGGCACATGTCCCTTTCATCTCTTTTACCCGTGATTTAACTCGTGAGCATTCTTTGTTTTTTACTGCTGCTTTCTTTAGGACTGGATTTTTATTTTATTTTATTTTTTTCGCATCTGCAAATTGCCAAATGCAGCAGAAGAATGCTTCCTTGTCTTTTATAGGCTTCCCAAAAAAGGCGCTGCTTATAATTAATTCATGCCCTCGAAATAAATAGCGGTTGGGTCAATGCGGTTTGTTTGCTCTTCCCTTTTTTTTTTTTTTCCTTTCAAAATTGAGGTGTTTCGTTCCCAGTACTTTTCCCTTCTTTTGTACATCATCACGTTTCAAAGCAAATTCTTGCTCGGTACTTATTTTTAGCTCTGGGGAGCTCTTGAAACGCCTCCTTTTTCCCCAGGGGATCCCAGTAAGGCTACCCAATTAACCCGCTGGCAAGGTTTTACTTGAGAAAGCCTGGTCAGCTAGTTAGTTGGGTAGCATCTCGGTTTAAATATGACCCAGCCGTGTGCTGCAGCTGCCCAAAAAGCCAACACAGTTCTAGATTGCATGAACAGAGGGATAGAATCAAGATCACCTGAAGTGTTAACACCACTTTATCATGCCTTGGTAAAGCCACACTTGGAATACTGCATTCAGTTTTGGTCGCCACGATGTAAATAAGATGCTGAGACTCTAGAAAGAGTGCAGAGAAGAGCAACAAAGATGATTAGGGGACTGGAGGCTAAAACATATGAAGAACGGTTGCAGAAGCTGGGTATGTCTAGTTTGATGAAAAGAAAGACTAGGGGTGACATGATAGCAGTGTTCCAATATCTCAGGGGTTGCAACCAGTGGTGGAATTCAAATTATTTTTACTACCACTTTTTTGGGCGTGGTGTGGCTTGGTGGGTGTGGCTTGGTGGGCATGGCAGGGGAAGGATACTGCAAAATCTCCATTCCCTCCCCACTCCTGGGGGAAGGATATTGAGAAATCTCCATTCCCATCCCACTCTGGGACCGAGCGAGGAGTCGGAATACTATAAGGTACGGAGACAATTTTATAATTGGTTAGAGAAGAGATATAGATAAATGTATTAATAGTGAATAAGAAAGTGACATAATAAATGTATTATGGGGAGAGGGTTATAATAAAGGAGTAGGGAAAAATCAAGAAATGAGGAAGACAGGAGAAATAAGAAGACACAGAAGAAACACCTAGATGATTCACTGAAGGATTGACTATGTATTGTATGTTTGTTTGTCTAAAAAATAATATATATATATATATATATATATATATATATATATATATATATATATATATATATATATATAAAACAAGCTAGGATTTACTTTCAGGGAAGGTCATATTTTCAGGGAAACGGTGTGTGTGTTTGTGTGTGTGTGTATGTGTATGTTTTCATAGGTTTTCACGGATATAGGTATGTAGGCAGTGGTGGGATTCAGCCAGTTCGCACCACTTCGGGAGAACCGGTTGTTAAGTGGCTGAGCAGCTTGGCAAACTGGTTGTTGGAAGAAATCATTAGGGCAGAGAAATGGTTGTTAAATTACTTAAATCCCACCACTGTATGTAGGTCTTGGCATATTCAGGTCTTTTCCCGTGTAAGGTTGAGAGTATCCCATTCCATCTACCAATCAAGATGCAACCACACAGCCAACCAACCCGCTCACAGCAACACTCCCCACCTCCCCACCAGTATTTATAGAGAGACAGCGGCTCCGACCACGCATTACTCACAGAAGCACGAAGCCGAAAGCACCAGCCTGAAGATGATGAGTGAGACCTCGTCGAAACGTCGCCAAGATACTCTCAACCTTACATGGGAAAAGACCTGAATATGCCAAGACATATATATATATATATATATACCATACCCTGTGGGCACACTTGCTTAAGAACAAACTTTGGTCTCTGCCCGGCAAGCTGGACCAAATAAATGCTGCTTTACACACACACACACACATACACACACACACACACACACACACAAAACCCACATAAATCATGGTCATGTGACCATAGGACACTTCAGATGAGTATTTAAAAAAAGATCCTTGGCGGCGCAGTGGATAGAGTGCAATATGGCAGGCTAATTCTGCCCACTGCCAGGAGTTCGATCCTGACCGGTTCAAGATTGACTCAGCCTTCCCTCCTTCTAAGGTCAGTAAAATGAGGACCCAGATTGTTAGGGGCCATAGGCTGACTCTGTAAACTGCTTAGAGAGCGCTGTAAAAGTACTATGAAGAGGTATATAAGTCTAAATGCTATTGATATTCCTTCCTTCCTTCCTTCCTTCCTTCCCACCCTTCCCTTCCCTTTCCTTCCCTTCCTTCCTTCCTTCTTTCCTCCCCCCTCTCCCCCCTTCCTTCCTTCTTCCCTTTCTCACTCCCATTCCTGATGGCCCAGTGGTTAGAATGCAGTATTGCAGGCTGATTCTGCCCACAGCCTGGAGTTCAATCCTGACCGGCTGAAGGTTGACTCAGCCTTCCTGCCTTCCATTTTCCGCGGTGGGTAAAATGATGACCCAGATTGTTGGGGGCCATCGGCTGACTCTGTAAACCGCTTAGAGAGGGCTGTAAAAGCTCTGTGAAGCGGTATATAGGTCTAAGTGCTATTGCTATTGCTATTGCAATTGCTAAACGTAGGCTGGTTGGCGAGCACCCAAAATACAATGACATGATCTCGGGAGGGGAAATTTGAATCCGGGGCCTAAGTTGTCCTGGAGAGGTTTGTCATAATTTTCAGACAGTCACTAAACACTTGGTTTTAAGTCGAGGACTATCTGTATTTATTCTGCAACCAGAGAAGAACTCCAGATTGATGATTTGATTTGAGAAGTTCTGCTCTGGAATTCCTACATAATGATTTTTTTTAGGTGGGGGTGGGGAATCCAGGTTCTGTTTCCAGTTCAATGTTGCAACTCTTCTCCCACAAGAAAGAGCAAAAAATATAACTCAGGATCTGCTTGTCATGCCAATCTCCTTCCCGATATCTTGTTGGTTTGCAAACAAGTGGTGTCGTGTCCCCCTCCCCCTCCGACGACCGGGTCTAGGAAGTCCGTATCAAGCGTGGCCACAAAGCCTCTGCAGCTTTGCCAAATTCCTTCCAGGTTTCTCAGGGCAGGCAGGAGTCCAAGTTGTGACTTCAGCAAACTAGATGAGACTTTGCTTGACTCAAGGTTGGAATGCCACAAGCAGGTCCTTTATATAGGCTGTGGGGTGTGGCTCCATGACTCAGCATTTATCCAGCCCTGCCCCTCCCTTCCTTCTGCTGGCGTCGCCTCTCAGATCTCCGAAAGCGAGGATCCTCCCACTGTGAATTCTCTTAAGCTGGATCTGCTGTCGGTAATTCCAGCACGTGGCTGGCTCCCTGCTCACACGCTGTAGGAGTGAGGTTTGTTTGTTCATTCCTGACATCCTGTCCGGGCATGGGGCTAGGACCGGGGGCTGGAGGCCGTTCATCTTCATTATCAGACTCTGAGTCTGTTAACAGGCCCGGGTGTAGACGGGAGGGGCCCGGCTGAGGAGAGGAGGGAGGACGAGGCACAACAAGTGGGAGCACAAGTCCTTCTTGGAGATTCCTATCTCAAGTATGGAAATAATGCACCAATATTTAATTATCAGATGACAAGAAGATGTAGACTGGAATATCCTCTTTCAGATGAGAGTTAGCATTCCTGAATGCTATTAAGATAAATAATAGATAAATAATCCTTCCAATAAAAAGCAGAGCCAACACTGGGGGAAAGTCAAAACACTGTTTGCTGTATTCAGGAAGCATCTCCTGCCTTCGGTTGCTTCTCTCCACCGTCAGCATGTAGAGACAGGGCTGACAAACAGATTGCCTTGCAGATGGTTACGCAAGTAATTGAGATAATCAAGTTTTCCAACTACTTTCCCATCCATTTTCCCAAGCTGTTATTATAATGCACACGTCAAGGTATTCGTAATGACTTGCAAGCTGGGTTTATTTTGTTTTGTTTTCAGTCCTGGGCTGATACTCTTGGATAATCCTGGGAATGTCTCACAAATAGAGACATTCCCAGGATTAGCCAAGAATATCTAGGATCTAAATCTAGGGCAGTGTTTTTTCAATCTCTGGCAACTTTAAGGTGTGATCATTGTCCTTGGTTCAAGACACTGAAGGCAAGCAAAGGAGCTGGAAGGCAGGGGTGGAGGGGAGAAAGAGGGGGGAGAGACAGAGAGAGAGGAGGAGGAGGAGGAGGAGGAGGAGGAGGGGAAGAAGAAGAAGAAGAAGAAAGAGGAGGAGGAGGAGGAAGAAAGAAAGAAAGAAAGAAAGAAAGAAAGAAAGAAAGAAAGAAAGAAAGAAAGAGAAAGAGAAAGAAAGAAAGAAGGAGGAGGAGAGAAAGGAAGGAAGGAAGGAAGGAGGAGGAGAAGAGGAGGAGAAAGAAAGAGAGAGAGAGAAAGAGGAGGAGGAGGAGAACAAGAAGAAAAACAAGAACAATAACAAGAAGAACAAGAGAAGGAAGGAGGAGGAGGAGGAAGAGAGAGACCGAGAGAGACCCTCCCATTAAGAAATGACTGCCTGCAGGCAGCTACTCCTCTCCCTTTGCCTTTGAAAATACAGAGACTATAGAATCATAGGGTTGGAAGGGACCCAGGTCATCTAGTCCAACCCCCAGCTCAAGGCAGGAAACCTTATACTATCCTGGTCCAATGATTGTCCAATCTCTTCTTGAAAATCTCCAGCAATGGAGCATCCACAACTCGCAGAAGCAAGCCCATCAGTTAATTGTTCTCACTGTCAGGAAATGTCTCCCTAGTTCCAGGTTAGATGTCCCAAAGATACTTTTTTTTCTCTCCCCAAGAGGCCACCGGACTTTCTGGTTTTTCTTCGAAGACATTTCACTTCCCTTCCAAGAAGCTTCTTCAAGTCTGACTGGATGGTGGGGAATGGAAGGATTGAGCACCCAGTCGGAGCTGAGGAAGTCTCTTGGATGAGAAGTGAAACGTCTCACCGAAAAGTCTGGTTGCCTCTTGGAAAAAAAAAAGCACTTTTGAGATAACCATGATCTGGATGACTGAGAATTTCCATAGACATCCAAGTTAGATCTTCCTCTGACAATCTTCCACCCATTGCTTCTTCACCTGCCCTCTGGTGCTTTGGAAAAGAAATTGACTCCTCTTCTCAGTGATTGGAAGAAAGATACCTATCATGTCCCACCTAGTCTTTCTCTTCATTAGGCTAGATATACCTGGTGTTGTGACCCAGACCCAAGCAGGTAGTAATAAACTTAGTTTGTGGAAAAAACAAACTTTATTCAAACAGCTGGGAATTACTTCATTCCCAGCGTTGTTCAACTCAAAGTAAAACAAATGCCTCCCAACACAAATTCCTCAGTTATCTCACAAACCTCAGTCCAATTAGGCAAACTGCCAAAGGCCCTTCCTGGCAAATGTCCAGAAGCCACAAAAACAAAGACATACATGAAGCAGAAGACGCAGCTACAGCGTTATTTTCCAGCAAAGCCGAAACACCAGTGCTGGTCTGTTTTAAGCCTTATGGGAGGGACCAATCATTTCTTGGCCCTACTCCTGAGTTGCCCTCTTTGCTTGAGCTGCTCTTGCCTTCTGGCAGCTCTTCTCATGCATGCATTAGGAACAGGCTCCTCCTGTTCCTCTGCCTCACTACTGTCAGCCTCTGGAGGCTCTGGAGTCCGCACCTCACTTCCCGATGGCCCTGGCTTCACCTCAGCCTCATCGCTGTCCGACTCCGTTGCCAGGTCCGTAGGCTGCTGACGGACCACAACACCTAATTCCTGCAACCGTTCATCATACTACAGGTAGTCCTCGACTTGCAACAGTTCGTTTAGTCACCATTCAAAGTCGCAAAGGCACGGAAAAAAGTGACTTACGACCGTCTTTCACGGTTATGACCTTTGCCGCATCCCCATGATTGTGTGATCAAACTTTGGATGCTTGGCAACTGGTTCTTACTTATGACCGTTGCTGTTGTCCCAAAGCTATGGGATTCCCCGCTGGTGACCTCCTCACAAGCCTCTGGTGGCTCAGCAGACTAAGTCTGTCTGTTATTAACACAGCTGCTTGTAATTACTGCAAGTTCAAGTCCCACCAGGCCCAAGGTTGACTCAGCCTTCCATCCTTTATAAGGTAGGTAAAATGAGGACCCAGATTGTTGGGGGCAATAAAAAGTTGACTTTGTATATAATATACAGATGGATGAGACTATTGCTTAACACAGTGTAAGCCGCTCTGAGTCTTCGGAGAAGGGCGGGATATAAATTCAAATTTAAAAAAAAAATCAATGGGGAGGCCAGATTCATTGAACAATTGGGTTACTAAACTTATCGGCTGCAGGGATTCACTTAACAACCATAGCAAGAAAAGTTGTAAAACGGAGCAAAACTCACTGAACAAATGCCTCGTTTAACAACGGAAATTTTGAGCTCCATTGTGGTTGTAAGTTGAGGGCTTATCTGTATTTAGCCTGCACACACCTTATCATCTTGGTTGTTCTTCTCTACACTCTTTCTAGGGTCTCAGCATCTTCTCTTTTTTTTGCATCATGGTGTTGTGACACCATTTTGTATCATGGTGACTAGAATTGGTTATAGTATTCCAAGTGTGGCCTCTCTACTGCAGCGTAAAGTGGAAAAGGCGGGAGGGGTGTTCAGGGGTGGGCTTCAAAAATTTTAGCAAGGGGTTCTTTGCCCAATTGCTGGGTGGGCGTGGCCATGGTGGGTGTGGCCTAGTCGGTCTCCTGCACCACCGCAGTGGGGGTATTTTTGCACTCCCCAGGCTCCAGAGGCTTTCCTTGAGCCTCCGGGAGGTTGAAAACAGCCTTCCCAGGCCCCGGAGGCCGGAAATGGGCCTGTTTCCGGCCTTCCTGAATTTCCGGTAGGCCCGTTTTTCACCTTCCCCGAGCCTCCGCATGCGCCCTGCACTTAACTGCCTCCAAAATGGGCCGCGTGGGGGCTCCTGGGTGGGGAGGGGTGAGCGGGGAGGGGTGAGCGGAAGATGCTGAGACTCTAGAAAGAGTGTAGAGAAGAGTAGGATTTTGGGTTCTCCAAACTACACAGAATCTTAGCTAGAGTATAGTGACCAGACGTCCCGCTTTTTAATAATTTGTCCCACGTCCCGCTGCAATTCCAAAAAGTCCCAATTTTTTTTGTTTCATTCCCATTCTGAAAATGAGAGGCGGCAACACAAGAGGAGGAGGCGGAGAAGGGGGAGTGGTGAAGAAGGGGGCGCGAGAAGAGAAGAGCGGAGAGGAGAGCCGAGCCTGCCTGGAAGAGTGGAGAAGCAGCAGCCGCTCCTCCTCCTTCAGGCAGGGGCAAGACTCAGCGAGCATGCGCAGCCCCCCCCCCCCCCCCCCCCGTCAATGGTGTCCCGCTTTGCCATGGCTGAAATCTGGTCACTTTAAGCTAGAGGTTCTCACGAACCCCCAGCAGCCCACCCCCGGAAAGGGGCGGGGTTGTTGTTCTTTGATATCAAGCAGAAGGGATGAAAAAAAATGGGACTTTTTTTTTTTTTTGTAGTGACAGGCAACAGTTTTGTGGTCGCTCTTGTTTGGAAGCTCCTCGTGAGATTGCAAAATCCCGAAGCACTCGTAGAATCTTTAATGTTCCCTTGCAAGAAAATTAACTATATTTATCCCCAGCACGCTTATTATCCCTGGGAGCAGAATCGAGATTTTCCCATGCTAAATCTTTCTGCAGCGAGAGGGTTTTTAATGCACCCGCTGCCTTGCATCAGAATTTTCCCAGGGTGGAATCTTGTTGTGTCTTGTCAGAGTGTGGGTGGGGTTAGTAAAGTGCATGATAATATCACACTTTGCGCACCTAAAGCCCTGGGAATGTTTTTCTCCAGGAATCGGTTACTGCAACAAAGCAGACTTAAATAACATTCCCACAGCAAATTATAGTGAAATTATCATACTTTTGGACTGGAGGGTGTTTCTTTCTTTTTTTTTCTCCCCCAAATACATAGCCACCTCTTTTAATGCCCTCATAATTGTATCGATTTCCATTTACAAAATAATTTATAGTTTTCATTAAAAATAAACACCCCAATTAACTTCCGTGGCCAAGTAAGTCTAACTGTATGTATGATATGAGTAAGCTAAATTCACCCACCTTCTTCTGTTTAAGAGAGCAATTTGTAATCAGCCTACGGTTACTAAGGGCCTTATTTTAAATCTTAAAAGTGATTTCAGCAGAATAAGCAGAGATTTTTTTATTTTTATTTTTGGAATGGGATGATCCACCAGAGAGGCAAGCAGAGATACACCTATCATGACATTCTCGTACAAATAACTGGAATGACATGATCTGTGTCAGTTGCACAGAAATTAAATTGCTTGTATCATTTGTGCCGTGACATCACAATTCGCAAGAAGGCATGTCAGCTTTTACTCAACATTTTATTTTATTTTTATTTATTTATTTATTTGTCAATCATATATAAGATAACAGGTAAAAGTATGAACATAATTTGGATACATGGAAAGAGTAAGTAAAAAAGGAATATTAGGACAGGGACGGTAGGCACACGGGTGCACTTATGCACTGCCCCCTTACAGACCTCTTAGGAATGGGGTGAGGTCAACAGTGGACACTTTAAGCTTAAGGTTTTGGGGGTTTGGGGAAGAAACTACAGAGTCAGGTAGTGCATTCCAGGCGTTGACCACTCTGTTGCTGAAGTCGTATTTTCTGCAATCGAGTTTGGAGCGGTTTACCTTGAGCTGGTATCTATTATTTGCTCATGTATTGTTGTGGTTGAAGCTGAAGTAGTCATTGACAGGTAGGACATTGTGGTAGGTAATTGTTGTGGTCCGTTAGCAGCCTACGGAGCTGGCAATGGAATCGGACAGCGATGAGGTGAGGCCAGGGCCATCAGGGCGTGAGGTGCGGACTTCAGAGCCTCCAGAGACTAATAGTAGTGAGGCAGAGGAACAGGTTGAGTCTGTTCCTAATGCACACATGAGAAGAGCTGCCAGAAGGCAAGAGCAGCTCAAGCAGAGAGGACAACTCGGGAGTAGGGCCAAGAGATGATTGGCCCTTCCCATAAAGCTTAAAACAGACCAGCAATGACCTTTGAGCTTTGCCGGAAAACAACATTGTAGCTGCATCTTCTGTTTTGTCTTCTGCTTCGTATACATCTTTGTTTTTGTGGCTTCTGGTCATTTGCCAGAATTCAGTCACTCACTGAACCATTGTAGGTTGAGATCTAGCTGTATTCTGGATCTTCTTTGTGGCATCCGTAATATATTTGGAGAACGTCTGTCCCATTTCCACTTGATCTTCTTAAGGGCAAATGCACTTGGATCAGAATTTGATCATTTCTCTTTTTCCTAATACACCAAGTTACCTATTCAAACAACACTCGGTCAATTCTTCATTAGTTCTGTGGACAATCATCTCTATTATGACACCAGAGGTGGTATTCAGCCGGTTCAAACCGGTTCAGCCGAACCGGTAGCGGAAATAGCAGGTGTGCCCCCCCCACCTGTCCCCCCGCCCTAGCTCTATGCTGTCCTATTTAGGCACATTTTTGAGGCCAGCCGCATGCCCGGATGGCTAAAGCACATGCGCGGAAGGCTGGACGCATGCGCAGAGGTGGCATGTGTGAGCTAAGCAAACACGCGCACTCAAATTTTCGGTCGTGGGTGAAGCGGTAGATAAATTTTGTGAATCCCACCTCTGTATGATACCCAGTCTTTATTCCAGGAGAGACTATTTTTTTTCTGGTTGAAGGGGCCTCTGTGGCTCAGACTGCTAATACAGTCTGTTATTAACACAGCTGCCTGCAATTACTGCCGGTTCAAGCCCCACCAGGCCCAAGGTTGACTCAGCCTTCCATCCTTTATAAGGTAGGTAAAATGAGGACCCAGATTGTTGGGGGCAATAAGTTGACTTTGTATATAAATATACAAATAGGATGAAGACTATTGCTAACATAGTGTAAGCCGTCCTGAGTCTTCGGAGAAGGGCGGGATATAAATGCAAATTAAAAAAAAAAAAAGGTCACAGATGGTGACAGTTTCCTACCACCTAGCAACACTGGCAAGGGTACTGCATTACAGTATTATTTTTGTTTCCTTTGTTTGTTTGTTTTAATGATGACGAACTTCACCCTTTTTGGGGGGTTTATTTTTTTTGGTGTAGAATAGAATAGAATAGAATTTTATTGGCCAAGTGTGATTGGACACACAAGGAATTTGTCTTGGTGCAAATGCTCTCAGTGTACATAAAAGAAAAGATACGTTCATCAAGGTACAACATTTACAACACAATTGATGGTCAATATATCAATATAAATCATAAGGATTGCCAGCAACAAGTTATAGTCATACAGTCATAAATGGAAAGAGATTGGTGATGGGAACTATGAGAAGATTAACAGTAGTGCAGATTCAGTAAATAGTTTGACAGTGTTGATGGAATTATTTGTTTAGCAGAGTGATGGCCTTCGGGAAAAAACTGTTCTTGTGTCTAGTTGTTCTGGTGTGCAGTGCTCTATAGCGTCGTTTTGAGGGTAGGAGTTGAAACAGTTTATGTCCAGGATGCGAGGGGTCTGTAAATATTTTCACGGCCCTCTTCTTGATTCGTGCAGTATACAGGTCCTCGATGGAAGGCAGGTTGGTAGCAATTATTTTTTCTGCAGTTCTAATTATCTTCTGAAGTCTGTGTTTTTCTTGTTGGGTTGCAGAACTGAACCAGACAGTTATAGAGGTGCAAATGACAGACTCAATAATTCCTCTGTAGTTGACTGAGACTCCAAGACAACTTTTCTCTAATGAACCTGACCAGCTTGGCTGAGAGCAGAGGTGGTTTTCAGCTGGTTCGGATCGGTTCGCCCAAACTGGTAGCCGGAATCGTGGGTGGAGGTAGGCCCGCCCACCCATCCCAGCTCTATGCCATCCTATTTAGGCACGTTTTTGAGGCTGGGCGAATGCACGAAAGGCACACGTGTGAGCAAAGTGCATGCGTGAAAGGCCGGGCCCATGCGCAGAAGGCCGGTGTGCATGTGAACCGGGCACAAACACACGAAGCGAGCGTGCGCGTGAGCGGTGAACCAGTAGTAACATAATCCGAAACCCACCACTGTGCTGAGAGGATAGTTGTGATTTTGACCTAAGGCTGCCACAGGATTCCAAAATGAAAATAAAAATTTGTCCGTGTAAATCAGGATACCGATGGGGACTGAATGAAATTCTTCTCTGTCAATTAAAAGCCTTCTGCTTCCTGGCCACTGCGATCGACCTTCTTCGCTCAGCCTAAAATACATTTCTCATCAAAATTGGAGCCGAAAGGAGAGAAAAAGAACGACTTATTTTCACAGCAATCCCACTTGATGTCAGACTAGCCACAGCGAGCTGACCAAGGGCACCTCCCTCATAAGTAATTTGAAAGAACACTTCCCCACCCTACAAGTAACTGCTGAAACGGCAGAAAATTGCAATCCCCTGCAGAGGAAATGATAAACATACTAGTTACTTATTTATTTATACATATTTTACCGTATTTTTCGGTGTATAAGACGTACTTTTTTACCCTCAAAAAGAGGGTGAAAATCTGGGTGCGTCTTATACACCAAAAATAGCCCCCCCCCCACCTGCCGCCCCCGCCCCCAGCCGTGCGTCCTCATGAAAATGGTCTTACATCTGCCACGGCACTTCAAAGGGCTGCACTACAGCTGATCAGCGCTGTAGGTGGCTAGTAGACCGGTGCCTCTATTTTTAAAGAAGGTAGACCGGTGCGCTCCTAAAAAATGGCAATTAGTGGACCGGTGCCTCTATTTTTAAGGAAGGTAGACTGGTGCGCTCCCAAAAAAAGGCAAGTAGTAGACCGGTGCCTCTATTTTTAAAGAAGGTAGACCGGTGCGCTCCCAAAAAATGGCAATTAGTAGACCGGTGCCTCTATTTTTAAAGAAGGTAGACCGGTGCGCTCCCAAAAAATGGCAATTAGTGGACCGGTGCCTCTATTTTTAAGGAAGGTAGACTGGTGCGCTCCCAAAAAAGGCAAGTAGACTGGTAAGGCTTTGCCAGATTAAAGCAAGCCTGGTATGTTTCCTGATTAGAAAAAAGAAATTTTTTTGGTCAAAAAAATCACAGTGACTCTGAAAGAATCAAACAGAAATGGGCTGGAAGCCAGATCTGCTAGAGATGTTTCTCTCAGGCCGACTGAGTCGAAACTGGGCCCAACAGGAAGGAGGAAGGGTGGGGTCAAAAAACTATGACTCTGTCGTGTCCCACTCCTCCGCTGACGGCCGGGTCAGGGAAATCCGAATCAGGCGTGCCTCCGCAGCTCTGCCAAAGTCCTAGCAAAGTCCTCAGGGCAGGCAGGAGACCAGAAAGTGACTTCAGCAAGATATGTTTAGACTTTGCCTGACTCAGAGAATGCCAGAAAGCAGGTCCTTTATATAGGCCATGGGGTGTGGCTCCATGACTGAGCACTTATCCAGGCCTGCCCCTTCCTTCCTTCTGTTGCCTCCGCCTATCAAGTCTTCTGACGCGAGGGTCACTCCAGTCTGCAGCTGTTGGCAATTGACCTCCCTCAGGCTCACATGCTGTGGAGGAGGGGGAGGGGTCTAGTTGCTCCGTTTGCCTGGGCATGGAGCCAGAGCTGGGGGCTGGAAATACTTCCTCCTCTTCAGCCTGTCTGGGCATGGAGCCAGGGCTGGGGCCGGGAGGCATACTAGGACATTCCTCCGTGTTCGGAAGCAGATAAGAAGACCCCGGCTGAGGTGAGATCGGACGAGACACAACAGACTCAGTCTCTAGGCAGATCCGGCTGTAGCAACCCATGTCTGACCTCACTGGAGAACTGGTGGCTTGCTGGGCTCTGTGCAGGAGGTGTAAGGCAAGGCGCTGCCACCCGAAAACTGTTGCCACGATCTCTGCTGTCTGGAACTGCCCAAAAACGCGATGCTCGTTCTTTGCCTCTGCACACCCCATTTTTGGAACTTGGGAGGCAGCGGAGATCTCCAGGCGGCGGAGATCGCGGCAACAGTGTTTTTGGGTGGCAGCGCCTTGCCTTTTGCCCCTTGCGCAGCACCTACTTTGCCAAGCAAGTCCCGACCTCCGCGCTTCCCCAGGCCGCTCCCGTTATCAAAATCCGAATGGAAGTGAGGACGCCGCTGATCCTGATGCTGGTAGGCAGAGGCAGAATTCCTTTTTTCTTGTTTTCCTCCCCCAAAATTAAGATGCGTCTTATACTCCGGTGCATCTTATACACCGAAAAATACGGTATATCCCTCCATTTGTTTATTTTTTACAAATAACTCAAGGCAGCAAACATATCTAGCACACACCTTCCTCCTCCTCTTTTCCCTACAACACAACAACCCTGTGAGGTGGGATGGGCTGAGAGAGAGGGACTGGCCCAAGTCACCCAGTTGGCTTTCATGTCTGAGGTGGGACTTGAACTCACAATCTCTTGCTTTCTATCCTGGTGCCTTCACCACTAGCCCAAAGTGGCTTTCCTAGAGGCATTTATATTTGATTGATTGATTGATTGATTGATTGATTGATATAGCACCAGGAGTGAAATCCAGTAGGTTCTGACAGGTTCTGGAGAACCGGTAGCAGAAATTTTGAGTAGTTTGGAGACCCGGCAAATACCACCTCTGGCTGGCCCCAGAGTGGGATGGGAATGGAGATTTCACAATATCCTTTCCCCGGGAGTGGGGAGGGAATGGGGATTTTGCAGTATCCTTCTCTTGCCACACCCACCAAGCCACGCCCACAGAACCAGTAATAAAAAAATGAATTTTACCACTGTATAGCACCCATCTTACACAATAGAATTGTGTATTTATGTAAATAGGTTTTTTTTTTAAATTTGAATTTATATCCCGCCCTTCTCCGAAGACTCAGGGCCGCTTACACTGCGTTAAGCAATAGTCTTCATCCATTTGTATATTATATACAAAGTCAACTTATTGCCCCCAACAATCTGGGTCTTCATTTTACCTACCTTATAAAGGATGGAAGGCTGAGTCAACCTTGGGCCTGGTGGGACTTGAACTTGCAGTAATTGCAAGCAGCTGTGTTAATAACAGACAGACTTAGTCTGTTGAGCCACCAGAGGCTCATTTATCTGTTTGTTTGTTTGCTTGCTTGCTTGCTTGCTTCCATCTTATACATGATATGCTTCCCATACACTCTGGGAGTATATGGGAAGCATATCATGCTATATATGTACCAGGGCAGTTACCGACAATCGATTCCATATAATATGTTTTAAAATGTAAACAAATTACATTGCAGTAAAAGGGGCCTCTGGTGGCTCAGCAGACTAAGTCTGTCTGTTTTTAACACAGCTGCTTGCAATTACTGCAAGTTCAAGCCCCACCAGGCCCAAGGTTGACTCAGCCTTCCATCCTTTATAAGGTAGGTAAAATCCTTTATAAGGTAGGTAAAATCCTTCCATCCTTTATAAGGTAGGTAAAATCCTTCCATCCTTTATAAGGTAGGTAAAATGAGGACCCAGATTGTTGGGGGCAATAAGTTGACTTTGTATATAAATATACAAATGGATGAAGACTATTGCTTGACACAGTGTAAGCCGCCTTGAGTCTTCGGAGAAGGGCGGGATATAAATTCAAATAAATTAAAAAATATAAAAAAATAAATTTAAAAAATTGCATCACCTTCTCACGTATCTTAGTGTTGAAAGGCTTCTCAAGTTTACCCTTCAAACATAAAGTTGCAGATATAAATCTCTCCCATTGCAGCCGTGTTTGTTTATTTATTTGTTTGTTTGTTTGTTTGTTTGCTTTTTGGTTTGTCGAACATGTACAAGTAACAAGTACGGGTATGAACATAAACATTAACAAAGGAAGTAAATACAGATAAATGGGGACAGTAAGACAGCAACGGTAAGGCACGCTAGTGCAATTATGCACACCCCCTTTATGAACCTCTTAAGAAGGGTGTGAGGTCCACGGTAGACAGTTTGAGGTTGAAACTGTGCTCCCAGGGGAATTCCTCACCTCCTACTAGATGGGGCTTGAGCACAAGCCTCGGGTCAGAGGTCAGAGAGACAGATTACGAGTTGGAAAGGACCTTGTAGGTCATCTAGTCCAATCATTTGCCCAAGCAGGAGACCCTAAACCAGTGGTGGGTTGCCCCCAGTTTGGACCGGTTCTATAGACCCAAATGTCATCAAAACTCTTCTGCGCATGCGCGCGCGGACACAATGCGAACCGGTAGTAAAGGTAAGTAGAACCCGCCCCTGCCCCTACACCATTTCTGACAGATGGTGGCAGTCCAGTCTCTTCTTGAAAGCCTCCAGTGATGAAGTTCCCACAACTTCTGAAGGCAACTTCTGTTCCATGGGTTGATTGTTCTCACTGTCAGAAAATTTGTCCTTATTTCCAGGTTGGATCTTTCCTTGTTCAGTTTCCATCCATTATTCCTTGTCTGGCCTTCAGGTGCCTTTGAAAATAGCTTGATCCCTTCCTCCTCTCTGTGGCAGCCCCTCAAATATTGGAAGACTGCTATCCTGTCTTCCCTGGTCCTTCTCTTCCCTAAACTAGCCATGCCCAGTTCCTGCAACCGTTCATCGTATGTTTTAGCCTCCAGTCCCCTAATCATCTTGGTTGCTCTTCTCTGCATTCTTTTCTAGAGTTTCAACATCTTTTTGTATAGGGTGGTGACCAAAACTGGATGCAGGTCTGCTAGGATGACAGGAGAGTATAAGTAGTCCTTGACTTAGGACCATAAGGGAACCAAGGTCGTTGTTAAGTGAGTTTACATCCTTTGTGCCACGGTTGTTAAGCAAATCACTGCAAGAGTTAAGTGACCCATATGTCCCCCCTCAATGATTTCACCTGTCAGAAATCGGCTGAGATATTTGTAAATGTGGATCACATGACCCGGGGATCCTGCAACCGTCATAAGTGCAAACACCAGTTTTAAGTCAGTTTTTTCCAGTGCCGCTCTCACTTCAAACAGTCGCTATATGAATTTGTTGTAAGTCGAGAACCGCCTGTAGTATTAATCCGCTTTTTAAAAAGTCACCCATGTCTCTATTCCCCCAAAACTCCAACAAGGGAATTAGGAACTGTAAAGGCAGCTTTGGGGATATTTTTATGGCTCTGTAATGGAGCCCCAAAATGGAGCCCCCAAAAGGGATGCCGTGGCTCAGTGCCCAAGACGCTGAGCTTCCCGATCGAAAGGTCGGCAGTTCAGCGGTTCGAATCCCCAGTGCCGCGTAACGGGGTGAGCTCCCGTTACTTGTCCCATCTGCTGACAACCTGGCAGTTTGAAAGCATGCAAAAATATGTAAGTAGAAAAATAGGGACCACCTTTGGTGGGAAGGTAACAGTTTTCCTTGCGCCTTTGGCGTTTAGTCATGCCGGCCACATGACCACGGAGACATCTTCGGACAGTGCTGTGGCTCTTTGGTTTTGAAATGGAGATGAGCACCGTCTCCTAGAGTCGGGAACGACCAGCACATACGTGCGAGGGGAACCTTTATCGTTGTTCTGTTTCCCTTCCCCCAATACTCCCAGCAAAGAGTCCGTCAGAGGCCTTCCTTTTTTTTTCCTTTTATTTACATAGATACATGTCCTGGCCACGTCTACCCACGGGCCTGCCAAGTTTCTGGAGATAACGAGGAAATTATAGATAAGGCCAGAATTACTCACGAATATATTCTTCCCTCCATGAAATAGTTAGCTCGCGCCAAATTCATTGCTTTGTCCGAGACAAAAAACCAGGAAGTCCCGCCTCCTATTTATAGTCTCTGCAGATGTCACTGCATGACAATTATGACTTGGCTTTGTCCCAACTCTTCCGCTGCTGCGCACGCCGATCAAGCCTTCGTAATCTTGCGTCCCTCCAAAACTGTTCTTGGGCGCTACAAATCAGAAGAAGGCCGGGAGAATCAGGCCGTGCCGGCCCCTCCCTTTGAGTGGGTGCCAGGGAGGAGAGGGCTCAAGAGAAACAGGGCTTGCCAGGTCTTCTCCTCATTTTCTGAATCATCCGAGTCCAGGAGTCTGGGTCCAGGAACCTGGGTCACAACACTATCCTCACCGCAGGGCCCTTCCCCGGGCTGACGATCGGGATGCGGTCGGGCTGGGTTCTGCTCATGGAAGGCCTGCACCAGGTCAGGGCATGAACGCCGGAGGCATCTACCCAGGAGAAATCAGTCCCGTATCCCTTCCACGCGATCAAATATTGGAAACGACCCTTTAGCCAGCGAGAGTCTCAGACGCTGTGGACTTCAGATTCTCCGACCCGCCCTCGGCGACAGTGACGGGTGCTGTTGGGCACCAAGGGGACTCGGTGTGGCCTCAGGAACCAGAAGGGACCGTGAAAACGGGTGGATCCGCATGGATCGTGGCAGGGTCAGTCGGTAGGCTACCGGGTTGATGACTGCCTCGACAGGGAACGGGCCGATGAATCGGTGGTCCAACTTTACCGGGCGGTCGGACGGGAGGTGTTTGGTGGAGAGCCACACCCGGTCTCCAACTGCCAGCGGGGCGTTGCCGCCGGGAGCGGTCAGCGGACCGCTTGTAGTCCTCCTTGCCCGATTCAGCTGCTGACGTCAACTGTTGGACCGCATGCAATTCCGTCAGGAAGGTCTGCGTTCGGGAACAGGAGAGTCCGTGGTGCCAGAGGGAAGAGCGGATGGTACCCCACATTGGCAAAGAACGGGTCATCTGAGTAGAGGTGTGCTGAGAGTTGTTAAAAGCAAACTCCGCCAGAGACAGGTAGTCGCCCAGTTGTCCTGTTGCTGGTTGATGAAGCAACGGAGATACTGTTCCAGTATACCGATGACCTTCTCTGTACCCCGCCGGTCTCCGGATGGTGCGATGACGACAGACATACCTGCACCTCCAACGCGCCATCAGGCTCTTCCAGAAGCGGGCTGTGAACTGAACTCATGGTCCGAAACCACCCTGTCCGGTAGACCATGGAGGCGGAAGATGTGCTGCAGAAAGAGACGGGCTGCTTTTGCGGCTGTGGGCAGTCCGCGGCATGGGATGAAGTGTGCCATCTTGGTGAGCATGTCCACCACCACCAGCACCGTGGTGAACCCAGAGGACGGCGGCAGGTCTGTCAGGAAATCCATAGAGATCGCCCCAGGGTCTGTCGGGTGTCGGCAAGGGCTGGAGGAGCCCGGGAGGGGCCCCGTGGCGGTCTTGGCTTGCCGGCACGGCACGCAGGATGTCACGTAGGCATGTATATCATGCCGCACTGGGCCACCAAAAGGTCCGTGTCACCAGGTGGAGGGTCTTGAAGAACCCAAAATGTCCTGCTGCAGGGTTGTCGTGGCACTGGGTCATGACGAGGGCTCGGAGTGGTCCTGTGGGCACATATAATCGCCTCAAACTTGAGTAAGTCCTCCTCCAAGGTCCAAGGAGACGTGGGGCCCACCTCCGCTCTCCTTTGCTGCGACCAGGCGCCCTGGCGCTGCGCCTCGCACCTGGGCCCGCAAGTCCACTGGCTCCGTGCTGCGGCCAAGGCTTCTGCCGGCAGCACTGTCCGTGGAGGAAGGGGTCCTTGGCGCAGAGGTACTCTGGCTTGCGGACAGGGCATCCGCCCGGTTGTGACCGCTGGGAATGTAGGTCACGCGGAAGTTGAACCGGCAAAACAACGACCACCGGATCTGCCGCTGGTTCAACTTCCGAGCTGTGGTGAGGTGCTCGAGATTCCGATGGTCCGCTCGACCTCCACCTGATGTCGGGCCCTCCAGATGGTGTCGCCAAGCCTCGAATGCAGCCTTGATAGCCAGCAACTCTTTTCCCAGATAGTGTAGTTGCGCCGGAAGGTTGAGTTTCCGGAGTAGTAAGCGCAGGGAAAAGTGTGCCACCATTCGCCGGAGCCTGTAGCAGCACCGCCCCAGAGCCACATTGGACGCGTCCGTTTCCACCACAAAAGGCCGGAGCGGGTCGGGATGCCTCAGGACGGGTTCCGTGACGAAGGCTTTCTTGAGGGCTGTGAATGCTTCTTGCTGCGGGGACCCCACCGAATGCAACCTTCTTCCTGAGGAGCTGGGTAAGTGGAGCTGTCAGTGTGGCGAAGCCCGGGATGAAGGTCCGTAGTAGTTGGCGGCCCAGTAGGCGCTGAACATCCTTCACCCGACGAGGGCTTCCCAGCTACACAAAGCTTCTACTTTACATGGGTCCATGGCTATGCCCTCGGGCGAGATGATATGCCCGAGGAATTCTATGGAAGTCCGGAAGAAGACGATTTCTCCAGCCGCATTGAGTTGTTGCTCCCGCAAGCGTTGCAGAACCAGACTGACGTGTCGAAGGTGGCTTTCCTAGAGGCATTTATATTTGATTGATTGATTGATTGATTGATTGATTGATATAGCACCAGGAGTGAAATCCAGTAGGTTCTGACAGGTTCTGGAGAACCGGTAGCAGAAATTTTGAGTAGTTTGGAGACCCGGCAAATACCACCTCTGGCTGGCCCCAGAGTGGGATGGGAATGGAGATTTCACAATATCCTTTCCCCGGGAGTGGGGAGGGAATGGGGATTTTGCAGTATCCTTCTCTTGCCACACCCACCAAGCCACGCCCACAGAACCAGTAATAAAAAAATGAATTTTACCACTGTATAGCACCCATCTTACACAATAGAATTGTGTATTTATGTAAATAGGTTTTTTTTTTAAATTTGAATTTATATCCCGCCCTTCTCCGAAGACTCAGGGCCGCTTACACTGCGTTAAGCAATAGTCTTCATCCATTTGTATATTATATACAAAGTCAACTTATTGCCCCCAACAATCTGGGTCTTCATTTTACCTACCTTATAAAGGATGGAAGGCTGAGTCAACCTTGGGCCTGGTGGGACTTGAACTTGCAGTAATTGCAAGCAGCTGTGTTAATAACAGACAGACTTAGTCTGTTGAGCCACCAGAGGCTCATTTATCTGTTTGTTTGTTTGCTTGCTTGCTTGCTTGCTTCCATCTTATACATGATATGCTTCCCATACACTCTGGGAGTATATGGGAAGCATATCATGCTATATATGTACCAAGGCAGCTACCGACAATCGATTCCATATAATATGTTTTTAAAATGTAAACAAATTACATTGCAGTAAAAGGGGCCTCTGGTGGCTCAGCAGACTAAGTCTGTCTGTTTTTAACACAGCTGCTTGCAATTACTGCAAGTTCAAGCCCCACCAGGCCCAAGGTTGACTCAGCCTTCCATCCTTTATAAGGTAGGTAAAATCCTTTATAAGGTAGGTAAAATCCTTCCATCCTTTATAAGGTAGGTAAAATCCTTCCATCCTTTATAAGGTAGGTAAAATGAGGACCCAGATTGTTGGGGGCAATAAGTTGACTTTGTATATAAATATACAAATGGATGAAGACTATTGCTTGACACAGTGTAAGCCGCCTTGAGTCTTCGGAGAAGGGCGGGATATAAATTCAAATAAATTAAAAAATATAAAAAAATAAATTTAAAAAATTGCATCACCTTCTCACGTATCTTAGTGTTGAAAGGCTTCTCAAGTTTACCCTTCAAACATAAAGTTGCAGATATAAATCTCTCCCATTGCAGCCGTGTTTGTTTATTTATTTGTTTGTTTGTTTGTTTGTTTGCTTTTTGGTTTGTCGAACATGTACAAGTAACAAGTACGGGTATGAACATAAACATTAACAAAGGAAGTAAATACAGATAAATGGGGACAGTAAGACAGCAACGGTAAGGCACGCTAGTGCAATTATGCACACCCCCTTTATGAACCTCTTAAGAAGGGTGTGAGGTCCACGGTAGACAGTTTGAGGTTGAAACTGTGCTCCCAGGGGAATTCCTCACCTCCTACTAGATGGGGCTTGAGCACAAGCCTCGGGTCAGAGGTCAGAGAGACAGATTACGAGTTGGAAAGGACCTTGTAGGTCATCTAGTCCAATCATTTGCCCAAGCAGGAGACCCTAAACCAGTGGTGGGTTGCCCCCAGTTTGGACCGGTTCTATAGACCCAAATGTCATCAAAACTCTTCTGCGCATGCGCGCGCGGACACAATGCGAACCGGTAGTAAAGGTAAGTAGAACCCGCCCCTGCCCCTACACCATTTCTGACAGATGGTGGCAGTCCAGTCTCTTCTTGAAAGCCTCCAGTGATGAAGTTCCCACAACTTCTGAAGGCAACTTCTGTTCCATGGGTTGATTGTTCTCACTGTCAGAAAATTTGTCCTTATTTCCAGGTTGGATCTTTCCTTGTTCAGTTTCCATCCATTATTCCTTGTCTGGCCTTCAGGTGCTTTGGAAAATAGCTTGATCCCCTTCCTCCTCTCTGTGGCAGCCCCTCAAATATTGGAAGACTGCTATCCTGTCTTCCCTGGTCCTTCTCTTCCCTAAACTAGCCATGCCCAGTTCCTGCAACCGTTCATCGTATGTTTTAGCCTCCAGTCCCCTAATCATCTTGGTTGCTCTTCTCTGCATTCTTTTCTAGAGTTTCAACATCTTTTTGTATAGGGTGGTGACCAAAACTGGATGCAGGTCTGCTAGGATGACAGGAGAGTATAAGTAGTCCTTGACTTAGGACCATAAGGGAACCAAGGTCGTTGTTAAGTGAGTTTACATCCTTTGTGCCACGGTTGTTAAGCAAATCACTGCAAGAGTTAAGTGACCCATATGTCCCCCCTCAATGATTTCACCTGTCAGAAATCGGCTGAGATATTTGTAAATGTGGATCACATGACCCGGGGATCCTGCAACCGTCATAAGTGCAAACACCAGTTTTAAGTCAGTTTTTTCCAGTGCCGCTCTCACTTCAAACAGTCGCTATATGAATTTGTTGTAAGTCGAGAACCGCCTGTAGTATTAATCCGCTTTTTAAAAAGTCACCCATGTCTCTATTCCCCCAAAACTCCAACAAGGGAATTAGGAACTGTAAAGGCAGCTTTGGGGATATTTTTATGGCTCTGTAATGGAGCCCCAAAATGGAGCCCCCAAAAGGGATGCCGTGGCTCAGTGCCCAAGACGCTGAGCTTCCCGATCGAAAGGTCGGCAGTTCAGCGGTTCGAATCCCCAGTGCCGCGTAACGGGGTGAGCTCCCGTTACTTGTCCCATCTGCTGACAACCTGGCAGTTTGAAAGCATGCAAAAATATGTAAGTAGAAAAATAGGGACCACCTTTGGTGGGAAGGTAACAGTTTTCCTTGCGCCTTTGGCGTTTAGTCATGCCGGCCACATGACCACGGAGACATCTTCGGACAGTGCTGTGGCTCTTTGGTTTTGAAATGGAGATGAGCACCGTCTCCTAGAGTCGGGAACGACCAGCACATACGTGCGAGGGGAACCTTTATCGTTTTTAATGGAGCCCCTGAAATGCCAACAGATTCTGGGGCTTGGTAAGTACCATTCAGGCTGGCTTAGCAGATGCGCAGAGGGCTTTGTCCTTGTGCGGAGAATTTCAGCCATCGTACTTCCTGTCGCTTTGGTTTGATACGCTGCATCTGCTCGTGGAATGGTGTCCCAAACTTATCTATCCTTGACGGTTCACTGACTTTTAAGTACATGGCAAAAAAATGCCAGCCACACGGGTCAGAATTGCCCTTGGATCTTAGTTGCCTGAGAAAATAAAAAAAAGTGAATTATCTAGAAAGGATAAGGAATTCTCACAAGCTGCTTTAAAAAGTAAATGGAACCCTAATTGTTTTATGGTACCATTAACTCCAAACTTTTCAACATCATTAACTATGGAATGAAAAATGCTACCAGGGTTCAGGGCTATAAATTAAGTTAAGAAAACCCTTCTGTTTACCGAAACAGTAAGGAAGGCTGCCAAGAAAGACTTGTAAAGAGAGAGAGAGGGGAGGGAGGGAGGAGGGAGAGAAGGAAAGAGAGAGATGGGGAGTCAGAGAGAGGGAGGGAAGAAGGGAGGGAGGGGATAGGGAGGGGAGAGAAAGAGGGAGGGAGGGAGAGAGAGAGGTGAGAGAGATGTAGGAGAGAGAGGAGGAGAGAAAGAGAGAGAGAGAGAGGAGAGAGAGAGAGAGAGAGAGGGAGAGAGAGAGGGAGGAGAGAGAGGGGGGGAGAAGAGAGAGAGAGAAGAGAGAGAGAGAGAGAGAGGGAGAGAGAGAGGGAGGAGAGAGAGAGAGAGAGGGAGGAGAGAGAAAGGAAAGAGATGGGAGGGAGAGAGAGAGAGAGAGAAGGAGGAGGAGAGGGAGGAGAGAGAAAGAGGAGGAGAGAGAGAGAGAGAGGAGGAGAGGGAGGAGGGAGGGAGGAGGGAGGGAGGAGAGAGAGAAGGAAAGATAGAGATGGGTATACAGAGAGGAGGGAGGAGAGGAGGGAGGAGAGGGAGGAGAGAGAGAGAGGGAGGGAGGAGAGAGAGAGAGAGAAGGAAAGAGATGGGAGGGAGAGGGAGGGAGAAGGGAGGGAGGGAGGAGAGGGAGGAGAGAGGAGAGAAGGAAAGAGAGGCAAGAGAGAAAGAGAGAGAGAGAGAGGGAGGGAGGAGAGAGAGAAGGAAAGAGATGGAGGAGAGGGAGGGAGGAGGAGAGAGAAAGAGGAGAGAAGGAAAGAGAGGCAAGAGAGAAAGAGGAGAGAGAGAGGGGAGAGAGGGAGGAGAGAGAGAGAGAAGGAAAGAGATGGGGAGGGAGAGGGAGGGAGGGAAGAAGGGAGGGAGGGGAGATGGAGGAGAGAGAAAGCGGAGAGAGGGAGGGAGGGAGAGGCAAGAGAGAAAGAGGAGGGAGAGGGAGAGAGAAGGAGGGAGGGAGAGGATGGGAGGCAGAAAGAGAGGAAGGGAGAGAAGTAAATTATCTGAAGTATATCTATATTTTTTTTCTGATGAGGGAAAAGAGAGGGACATTAAAAATTCAGCCAGGGAAGGCCTGGGAAGCAGAGATTTGGATTTTTAGCGGGAACCTAAAACACACCAGAGGAGGTGCCCTCCAAATTTCAGATTAAACATGCCTCCGAAAGACCACTGATAGCTAGGCAATTGCCTAAGAATCTCAGCTCACGCAGCTGATGTTCTCTGAGAGATTGCTCAGGTCTGTATGGGAGAAGGCAATTTTTGTGTGTCTGGACCTTCGTTCTTTAAACCGTCCTTAAAACTGGCTCAGTGACTGATATGCATCCTGACACATCATGTGGGTCAAGTACAAAAGACTAGATCCACATGCGAAAGTCTAATTAAACCGATTTATTGCTAAACGATCTATGCACAGGAATCTTCTCGGCTAACAGTCGGCACCTGTTTGGAATTAGATCAGAGTCAAATGAATTCAAGGAAGGTTGAACTTAGCTCGCTTGTGACTATGTGGAAATTCTAGGCTGAATCCTCTTTTAACTCCACCACCAGTACTAGCACTCCTTGTCCTGTATATGTGCCTTACCAGGTGACTCCCTCTAGTCCCTCTACAAATGGTCTCACCAGTTAACTGGCCCAGTGGTGCTTTTCAGCAGGTTCTGACCAGTTCTGGAGAACCAGTAGCAGAAATTTTGAGTAGTTCGGAGAACCGGCAAATACCACCTCTGGCTGGCCCCACCCCCCTCCTATTCTCTGCCTCTTGTCCCAGCTGATCGGGAGAAAACGGGGATTTTGCAGTAACGGTCCTCTGGAGTGGGGAGGGAATGGAGATTTTGCAGTATCCTTCCCCTGCCACGGCCACCAAGCCACCCCCACGGAACTGGTAGTAAAAACATTTGAATCCCACCACTGAACTGGCCATAACATTCAACCTCTAGGCCAAGGTGAGCAACATTATAGTGTCCTTATGGCAAGGTGAGAATGCCTGAACTACAAAGGCTAAGTGATCTTGTCCAAGAAACATTCAGAATAGTTTGAGATGTTCTAGCTCCAGAGTTGACATAAATTTTCAAGACCTGAGCATGAGAGGTGCAACCTTCCTCAAACTCGGTTAGATGCTCTCTGAGATACTCTACAACCATCATAGCTGGAAATTTATCTCCTGTCTCATCAGGGTTCAATTGCAGCCTTCAAATACTGTTCACGCTTTATTGAGCTACAAAACTAGAGTATGATACTTGATGTGCTACCTATTTGGGGACAGTCTTCTTTCTTTCTTTCTTTCTTTCTTTCTTTCTTTCTTTCTTTCTTTCTTTCTCCCCTTTCCTTTCCTTTCCTTTCTTTTCTTTTTCTTTCCTTCCTTCTTTCTCTTTCTTCTTTCCTTCCTTCCTTCCTTCTTTTCTTTCTTTCTTTCTCTTTCTTTTTTCTTTCCTTTCTTTCCTTCAATTGTCTTATGCTGGCTACTACAACATTTTTATGCCCATTTATATATTTTTTTAAAAAAAAATGACAACCACTTTTCCTTTTTGGCTCCCTGTTGGCTTGATTCCCGACCCCCAGCGTGGCTGAACAGCTTTCTCGGATTTGTCATTTAGAAAAAGTCCTTGCCAAATCAGATCTATTCTACCACATATGAGAAATATTGCTTCCCTTTTAAGGAATAAATCATTTGAAGTTTGTATTGGGCAAAGCCATGAATTTATTGCCTGGCACCATATCCTGTATTTGAATGAGCCATATGCCATGAGTGAGTTCAAGTGGGAAAAAACCCACTCTGATGGTTTTTGGATGGTGTCTGCTGTGGATGGGGACTGAGTTGCGCAGGTCAGAGGAGAAACTGGGGATCTAAAGAGCTGAGCGGAAATCCCAGTTAAAATATTTACCCAGCAGAAACCAATAATCTTTCCTGTATGTTAAAAAAGATGGAACCAAAGTATTGTTTCAAACAGTTTAAAAAAATTAAGGACATTTTTTTCCATTTTGCTAGCATGGATTGTGGCCTACATTTTTCTTAATAGGAGTGAGGAACTAATGATTCCTAGATCAATGGTGGAATTCAATTTTTTTTACAACCGGTTCTGTGGGTGTGGCTTGGTGGGCGTGGCTTGGTGGGCGTGGCAGGGGAAGGATACTGCAAAATCTCCATTCCCACTCTACTCCAGGGGAAGGATACTGCAAAATCTCCATTCCCTCCCGACTCCAGGGGAAGGATACTGCAAAATCCCCATTCCCTCCCCACTCCAGGGGAAGGATACTGCAAAATCTCCATTCCCACCCCACTCCAGGGGAAGGATACTGCAAAATCCCCATTCCCTCCCCACTCCAGGGAAAGGATATTGCAAAATCTCCATTCCCACCCCACTCTGGGGCCAGCCAGAGGTGGTATTTGCCTGTTCTCTGAACTGCTCAAAATTTCCGCTACCAGTTCTCCAGAATCTGTCAGAACCTGTGCTGGATTTCACCCCTGCCCTAGATTGAATTTGGCCATTTAGCTTCCCAGAAATGGGCAGGAACATGGAACCCAACTTCTCTCAGTGCCGGAATTCAAATCACAACATCCCAGATCAGGTCTCTCTGGAACATCTCCAAGAAGAGGAACCCAATACCTCTCTAGGTAATTTTATCCATTGCACTGCCAACCTGATCTTTTTGGTAGGAAGTTACTTCCTCAGATCCAAGTAGATTCTGCTTTCGTGTAACTTGAATTGCGTGTCTTGCGTTCTCTCCCTGGAGAGAAAAGGCCTCAACCTTCTTCCGGGTGAGATGCTTTTAAGATGCTTTAAAGAATTAAGTTAGAACAATTAATAAGTGGAACAACTTGCCTGCAGAAGTTGTGAATGCCCCAACACTGGAAATTTTTAAGAAGATGTTGGATAACCATCTGTCTGAGATGGTGTAGGGTTTCCTGCCTGGGCAGGGGGTTAGACTAGAAGGCCTCCAAGGTTCCCTTCCAACTCTGTTGTTGTTGTTGTTGTTGTTATGTTATTATTATAATTCTACCACATTCCTTCTCTGTAGCTTCTTCTCAAGGCTAAACATGCTCAGCTCTTCAATCTCTTTTCCTAGGGCTCACTTTCTAGTCCAGGGGTGTCAAACTCTATTTCATTGAGGGGCTCATCAGGGCTGTGTTTGACCTCGGGGGCCGGGGTAGGCATGGCCAGTTCAACATCTCTCGTGTGGGGGGCACCTGTGGTGGCCAAGTGCTAAGGCAGGACTTCCCTCAAACCCTCCCTTCTCATTATAATCTTTCTTTCTTTCTTTCTTTCTTTCTTTCTTTCTTTCTTTCTTTTTCTTCCTTCCTTCCTTTTCTTCTTTTTCCTTTCTTTTCTTTTTCTTTCCTTCCTTCTTTCTCTTTCTTCTTTTCCTTCCTTGCTGTCTTCCCATCTTCCCTTATTTTCCTTTGTCTTTCCTCTTTCCCTTTCTCCCTTTCCTGTCCCTTCTTGGATGCTCAAATGCAAAAGGGGAAACATTTCTCCTTTTGTTTTGTTTTTAGTTTGTTTTGCTAGCCCTCTGCCAGCGAAATGCAAAGGACGGGGCCCGTGGTGCCTCCGCGGCCCTCCCGGATTCCATTTTTGCTGGCAGAGGCACCGGGGGGGGGGGGGAGGCGGTCCTTCCTTATTTCCAAAGCAGCCCTGCGGGCTAGATCTAAGCACCCTGCGGGCCATATCCAACCCGCGGGCCTTGAATTTGACACCCCTGTTGTAGTCCATTGATCTTCATCTATGGATGTTGCACCAGTCTGTAACGGTTTCTGAGAAAGGCCTTGAGAAATGGGGCAATGAAATGCTGCCTAGGGAACAGTCAAATGAGAGACAGCGTAGCTCACAGGTACAAAACAAGCAGAGAAAACAGCTCAGAAGGGATCCTGTAATGACAGGAATGTTGTGTTTTTAGACTTAAGGTAAAGGTTCCCCTCGCACATATGTGCTAGTCGTTCCCGACTCTAGGGGGGCGGTGCTCATCTCTGTTTCAAAGCCGAAGAGCCAGCGCTGTCCGAAGACGTCACAGTGGTCATGTGGCCGGCATGACTCAACGCCAAAGGTGCACAGAACGCTGTTCCCTTCCCATCAAAGGTGGTCCCTATTTTTCTACTTGCATTTTTTTACGTGCTTTCGAACTGCTAGGTTGGTAGAAGCTGGGACAATCGCCCCGTTACACGGCACTAGGGATTCGAACCGCTGAACTGCCGACCTTTCAATCAACAAGCTCAGCGTCTTAGCCACTGAGCCGCCGCGTCCCTTGTTTTTAGACTTTAAGAGTCTCTTAAAGTAGCCTTACAATAAAGTGGAATTAGCTCATGCTTCCTGCCTGGTGTACCTGAAAAACCTGACACAGATGTGGTTCCAACAAGCAGGTGCCTCCACAGAAGAACAGCGCCCGGGAGCCTCCATGACATCACTTCTCCAAATGGGGAGCTACGGGCAGGTTCTCTCAGGACTCATAAATCAGGAAGGTCAAAACTAGTCAGAACAGGCAGGTCTGCACTGCCGAGCCATGTAAGGCCTTAAACATCAAAAACTGCTCTTTGAATCACACTTGGAAGACAGCGCAGGAATCTTGTGCCAGCAAGTATCTGCCAACCGCTGGGCCACAGCGTTCTGGGCCTGTTGAAACTTGCAAATCGTCTTCAAGGGCAGCCCCATGTAGAATGCATTACTGTATTCCGAACAACTGGTAAGGAGGGCTTGAATTAGTGTCCAACTCCTTGGAGCTCCTGAACTTGTATTAAGGACCTTTGGATTAGTTCGGTTCTATGCACAGATTGTCTCAGATTTGATCCCGGGTTAAAGCTCATGGAACCGTACTTTTAGAGGGCCATTCACCATCCAGTGGACCACCTGGCCAAAGGTGCTATTTTTTTAATAAAATATGTTTACTTATTTATTTATTATGCTGCCCAGGGCCACCTTGTAAGAGAGATGGGCGGTATAAAAATGTTATAAATAAAATAAATTTAAAAATTGTCGCTTTTGGGCAAGTGATCCGCTTTCCACTTGTGCTCTGCATCAAATGTGCTTACAGAGAAACCAGATTCCCCTTCAGAGATACAAGGCGCGATCTCATACAGCACTAGGAGAAACTCAAGAGTAATCAGGAGTGTTTCAAAGTTCGCAAGTTCTGCATCCAGTTTCAGAAATAGAAAGACATTCATTCCAATCTGAAAACCGGTGTTTTTCAACCATTAGTTTTCCTCAGTTTTGCCTCTGTTTTTACCTTCCATCCATGAAGGCCCCAAATTGTTGAAAACTATGGTTGGATCAAGTGAAGTTTTAAACTGATAATGCGCAGCTTTTTAAGGCAACGTAGATTGCAAAGAGTGTTTTTCTTCTGTTCCCTGAACATTTGGAGTTCTGTTCTCTGAATAGTTGGAGTTTTCAGAAATTGCTTTGTAATATAACCGCAGGTAAACATCCTGATAAGCAATCTACGGCATTATTATCATAGCTTGTTGATACTTTTAGATCTTCTGACTCGCAAGATCTTTCAATCCTTTATCTTAGCCAGCATATCATCAATGTGCAACAGAGAATGGAATGGAATAGAAATAGAATAGGAATAGGAATAGGAATAGGAATAGGAAGGGGCATGCATAAGAGCACAAACGTGCCTACCGTTCCTGTCCTATTGCTTCCTTTCATTATATCCAATTAATATAGTTATTACATACTTATGCTTATATATTGTATAATTATTTTATGCATATGCTTATATATACTGTTGTGACAAAATAAATAAATAAATAAAAGAATAGGAATAGGAATAGGCAGGGTGGGATGCAAGTAATTTAACAACCGGTTCTCTGCCCTAATGATATATTTCAACAACCAGTTTGCCAAACTGCTCAGAAAGTTAACAACCGGTTCTCCCGAAGTGGTACAAACTGGCTGAATCCCACCACTGGGAATAGAATAGAATAGAATAGAATAGAATAGAATAGAATAGAATAGAATAGAATAGAATTAGAATAACAGTGTTGGAAGGGACCTTGGAGGTCTTCTAGACCAACCCCCTACTTAGGCAGAAAACCCTACATCACTTCAGACAAATAGCTATCCAACATATTTTTAGAAACTTCCAGTATTGGAGGATTCACAACTTCTGCAGGCAAGTTGTTCCACTGATTCATTGTTCTAACTGTCAGGAAATTTCTCCTTAGTTCTGTTTCTTGTCTCCTTGGTTAGTTTCCATCCATTGCTTCTTGTCCTGCTCTCAGGTGCTTTGGAGAATAGCTTGACTCCCTCTTCTTTGTGGCAGCCCCTGAGATGTTGGAACACTGCTATCATGTCTCCCCTAGTCCTTCTTTTCATTAAACCAAACTAAAATCTGTTTCTGAACATTGAGATTTAAAAACCGGCGGGCACTGTGAGCTAATCTTCGTAGCCAAAGCTGTGATTTGCCCCAGGAGCTGTTCTGTCTCTGGAAAACTCCCAGATTTGATTTAAATTGGCTCAGCGAGAATTAATTGGTGTAGAATCAGACCTTAAGTGTTGAATGAGCTCAGCAGAAGAGAACCGAGAGAGTTCCAAATCGTAAGCACAGAGACGCTGTTCAAAAAGAGCAGGCAAGAACACAAAATGGAGAGAAGGGAAAATTGGTAAAGAATAGAATAGAATAGAATAGAATAGAATAGAATAGAATAGAATAGAATAGAATAGAATAGAATAGAATAGAATAGAATAGAATAGAATTTTTATTGGCCAAGTGTGATTGGACACACAAGGAATTTGTCTTGGTGCATATGCTCTCAGTGTACATAAAAGAAAAGATACATTCATCAAGGTACAACATTTACAACACAAATGATGGTCAGTATATCAATATAAATCATAAGGATTGCCAGCAATAAAGTTACAGTCATACAGTCATAAGTGGAAAGAGATTGGTGATGGGAACGATGAGAAGTGCAGATTTAGTGAATAGTTTGACAGTGTTGAGGGAATTAATTGTTTAGCAGAGTGATGGCCTTCGGGAAAAAACTGTTCTTCTGTCCAGTTGTTCTGGTGTGCAGTGCCCTATAGTGTTGTTTTGAGGGTAGGAGTTGAAACAGTTTATGTCCAGGATGTGAGGGATCTGTAAATATTTTCACGGCCCTCTTCTTGATTCGTGCAGTATACAGGTCCTCAATGGAAGGCAGGTTGGTAGCAATTATTTTTTCTGCAGTTCTAATTATCCTCTGATAATTAGGACCTCTTAGCAGCAAAGCTAAGGAGCAGCAAAGCAATTCCCTCCTTTGATGGGAGCCAATTTGGCAATACAGAAAGGAAGAGAGCCTGTTCTCTTTTCGACCCTTCTAAAATGCAAATAAACATACAGTAGTGGCCAAAATTGTGGAAACCTTTTGGGGAAAGTGTATTTTTGAGGTTTGATGGCTAATAAAACCATTATTTGTTTAGCAGAGTAATGGCGTTCGGAAAAAAACTGTTCTTGTGTCTAGTTGTTCTGTTGTGCAGTGCTCTATAGCGTCATTTTGAGGGTAGGAGTTGAAACAGTTTGTGTCCTGGATGTGAGGGATCTGTAAATATTTTGACGGGCCTCTTCTTGATTCATGCAGTATACAGGTCCTCAATGGAAGGCAGGTTGGTAGCAATTATTTTTTCTGCAGTTCTAATTATCCTCTGATAATTAGGACCTCTTAGCCACAAAGCTAAGGAGCAGTAAAGCAATTCCCACCTTTGATGGGAGCCAATTTGACAATACAGAAAGGAAGAGAGCCTGTTCTCTTTTTGACCCTTCTAAAATGCAAATAAACATACAGTAGTGGCCAAAATTGTGGACACCTTTTGGGGAAAGTGTATTTTTGAGGTTTGATGGCTAATAAAACCATTATTTGTTTTTTGGAGTTTCAAGATCATCCTATTCCACTGCTGGAATCGTCTGGGAATAGCCCAGACCTTAACCCAATTGAAAATCTAGGGAGCCGACTAAAGAAACTTGTTAATCAGAAGCGACCCAGCAATAAAACCCAGTTAACAAAAGCCATCATTCAGTCTTGGTTTCACATGATAACATAGTGGTGAAATCCAAATATTTTTAACTACCGGTTTTGTGGGTGTGGCTTGATGGGTCTGGGGGAAGGATATTACAAAATCTCCATTCCTACCGGACTCTGGGACCAGCCAGAGGTGGTATTTGCTGGTTCTCCGAACTACTCAAATTTCCACTACCGGTTCTCCAGAACCTTTCACAACCTGTTGGATTTCACTCCTGTGATAATAGCTGCAGAACTAAAAGACTTAGTTCGCTCCATGGGAAGATGTTGCAAGGCCGTAATTCATGCTAAAGGTTATCCAACTAAGTATTAACTGAGATGGTGATAATTTTTGTATATCTTGTTTTTTCTATGGTGATAATTTTTGTAGATCTTGTTTTTTCTATGTGTTTCCCTTTTCTTCTTTATACTGTAACTGCTATTCTAATTGCAAATCCTTCATAAAAGTTATTGAATTACATTCTTGATTAAATTATCTTTACATTGATATATAATTTTATGGTACTACTCCAAAACAAAAAGTGCTGTTATTAGCTAGTTTTAGAAAATACACTTTTTTTTTTAGTTGCATTTATATCCCGCCCTTCTCCGAAGACTCAGGGCGGCTTACACTATGTTAGCAATAGTCTTCATCCTATTTGTATATTTATATACAAAGTCAGCTTATTGCCCCCAACAATCTGGGTCCTCATTTTACCTACCTTATAAAGGATGGAAGGCTGAGTCAACCTCGGGCCTAGTGGGGCTAGAACCTGCAGTAATTGCAGGCAGCTGTGTTAATAACAGACTGTCTTAGCAGTCTGAGCCACAGAGGCCCCACTTTTCCCAGAAGGTTTCCACAATTTTGGCCACTACTGTAGTTATCAAACATTCAACAAAAAAAAAAATAGCAGCTAAGGCTGCTTTTTTGGTATAAACGTAGTTGTTGTTGTTGTTTTATTTGCATTTATATCCCGCCCTTCTCCGAAGACTCAGGGCGGCTTACACTATGTTAACAATAGTCTTCATTCTATTTGTATATTTATATACAAAGTCAACTTATTGCCCCCAACAATCTGGGTCCTCATTTTACCTACCTTATAAAGGATGGAAGGCTGAGTCAACCTTGGGCCTGGTGGGACTTGAACCTGCAGTAATTGCAGGCAGCTGCTGTTAATAACAGACTGCATTAGCAGTCTGAGCCACAGAGGCCCAATATGTAACTTTTTTTGTTCCTTCGCTCGTTCCTGATTCTTATTGTTTGTATTTATCACTTTTGTTTTGTTTGTTTTTTTAAAAAAAAGATGGTTTTCCTGTTGTTCCAGGTGAACTCTTGTAAATATTTATCCGTTGCACTTGTTGCAAGCGTATCCTTTGCTTCCCTCTCCCCCCCCCCCCCCCCCCGCCCGGGGAACGGTAAAATTCCAGCTGTGCAAAGATGTTCAGCGTTTCCAACAGCGGCTGCCCTTTCGAGGAGGCGGCATTAAAGCGGAGACTCCTCCCTGTTAAGTTTATCGCGCCTGAAGCCAGATTAGTTGTTTGGTTTGGCTCCAGCTGAAAAGTGACACGGAGGAGAATTTGAGACAAATAAAAGGAGAGGCTTTGTATCTTGAATACCCTGCTTTTTCGCTGCCTACTACTTCCTACTGCCTACTACTTCCCTGTAGTGCAGTGGTTCTCCGAACTACTCAAATTTCCACTAGCGGTTCTCCAGAACCTTTCAGAACCTGTTGGATTTCACTCCTGTGATAACAGCTGCAGAACTAAAAGACTTAGTTCACTCCATGGGAAGATGTTGTAAGGCCGTAATTCATGCTAAAGGTTATCCAACTAAGTATTAACTGACATTAATTTTTGCATATCTCATTTTTTCTAAGGTGATTTTTGTAGATCTCGTTTTTTCTACGTGTTTCCCTTTTCTTCTTTATACTGTAACTGTTATTCTAATTGCAAATCCTTCATAAAAGTTATTGAATTACATTCTTGATTAAATTATCTTTCCATTGATATATAATTTTATGGTACTACTCCAAGACAAAAAGTGCTGTTATTAGCTAGTTTTAGAAAATACACTTTTCCCAAAAGGTTTCCACAATTTTGGCCACTACTGTAGTTATCAAACATTTAAAAAAAAAAGAGCAACTAAGGCTGCTTTTTTGGTATAAATATAATTCAGCCAAATATGTAACTTTTTTTGTTCCTTCGCTTGTTCTGATTCTTATTGTTTGTATTTATCACTTTTGTTTTGTTTGTTTTTTTTAAAAAAAGATGGTTTTCCTGTTGTTCCAGATGAACTCTTGTAAATATTTATCCGTTGCACTTGTTGCAAGCGTATCCTTTGCTTCCCTCTCCCCCCCCCCCGGCCCGGGGAACGGTAAAATTCCAGCTGTGCAAAGATGTTCAGCGTTTCCAACAGCGGCTGCCTCTTTCGGTGACGTCACATGAAAAGAAAGCGGGGAGCCAGGTGGTGGGCTTCAAAAGACGGTTTGGTGCAGCTCTGCTGCTTTTGGAGGCGCAAGTTGTTTGGTTTGGCTCCAGCTGAAAAGTGACACGGAGGAGAATTTGAGACAAATAAAAGGAGAGGCTTTGTATCTTGAATACCCTGCTTTTTCACTGCCTACTACTTCCTACTGCCTACTACTTCCCTGTAGTGCAGTGGTTCCCAACCTTTATAGTGCTGCGACCCCTTTAATACAATTCCCCACGATGTGGCGACCCCCAACCGTACAATTATTTTCGTTTTGAATTTATCGCGCCTGAAGCCGTGTTGGCTAGCGATCTGAACTGCTTGCGATTGCCTTGAGGAGGAGGCATTAAAGCGGAGACTCCTCCCCTGTTAAGTTTATCGCGCCTGAAGCCAGATTAGGCTAGCGATTGGGAGTGATTGCAGCTGGCTTGAGAGGGAGACATCAAAGCAAAGATTTCTCTCTTTTTTAATTGATCGCGCCTGAAGCCAAATTCGGCTAGCGATTTGAAGAGCCTGCAGCTGGCTTGTGGAGTCAACCATTGGAGCGCGATTCTTCAACTCACAAGTATACTTCCCATATTTCCGATGGTCTTAGGCGACCCCTGGCAAATCGTCATTCGACCCCCAATGGGGTCCTGACCCACAGGTTGAGAACCGCTGCTGTAGTGAGCTTACTGCCTACTACTTCCCTGTAGTGAGCTTATTACAGCTTACAAGGGTTCCCCCCCCTCGTCTGACCCCTTTTTATTCATTTAAATTTAAATTAAATGTTACTGATTTCATTTAAAGTTGACAGTGTCTAAGAGTCACCATGAGTCAAGGATAGCTCCAAGGATAGCTTGTTTGAAGGTACGCTGCTTTTAAATTAAGCTAATATCTTCATCCATCTTACAGAAACCTTTGTGGAGTTACCAAAGGAACACACTGAAAACAACCCAAACCCCTGTTAGAGCATAAAGAGCGTCCTTGTATTAATTCATTTACAGAATGAAATCAAATATTTTTGATATCTTCTTATCTTATGTCTTCGATATATCAAGGAGAAGGATTAGAGGGGGGGGCATGATAGCTGTCTTCTTGTCCTTGAGGGGCTGTCATGGAGGAGAAGGGACCGACTTATTTTCCCAAGCACCAAAGGGCCAGACTAGAAGTCCTGGGTGGAAGCTTGTCAAAGAGAGATCCAAGAGATAAATCAGCTAAATGTTGGAAATGTCATCAGTTACCAGGATCTTATTATCATATATAATAATAATAATAACAACAACAGAGTTGGAAGGAACCTTGGAGACCTTCTAGTCCAACCCCCTGCCCAGGCAGGAAACCCTACATCATCTCAGACAGATGGCTATCCAACATTTTCTTAAACATTTCCAGTGTTGGAGCATTCACAACTTCTGCAGGCAAGTTGTTCCACTTACTAATTGTTCTAACTGTCAGGAAATTTCTCCTTAGTTCTAAGTTGCTTCTTTCCTTGATCAGTTTCCACCCATTGCTTCTTGTTCTACCCTCAGGTGCTTTGGAGAACAGCCAGACTCCCTCTTCTTTGTGGCAACTCCTGAGATATTGGAACACAGCTATCATGTCTCCCCTAGTCCTTCTTTTCATTAAACTAGGCATACCGAGTTCCTACAACTGTTCTTCATATGTTTTAGCCTCCATTCCTCTAATCATCTTTGTTGCTCTTCTCTGCACTCTTTCTAGAGTCTCAGCATCTTTTTTACATCGTGGCGACCAAAACTGAATACAGTATTCCAAGTGTGGCCTTACCAAGGCATTATAAAGTGGTCTTAACACTTCACGTGATCTTGATTCTATCCCTCTGTTTATGCAGCCCAGAACTGTGTTGGCTTTTTTAGCAGCTTCTGCTAAAAGAAGCCAAAAACTATTGGGAGAAAATAAAGGGTTGTTTAGAAGAAATAACCCAACAACATATTGATTTAAGACTGGAGTTGTTTTTATTGGAGATCCTACCAGAGAAAATTAGTAAAGAAAATATTTATTTGATTATACATGTAGAATAGAATAGAATAGAATAGAATAGAATAGAATAGAATAGAATAGAATAGAATAGAATTTTTATTATGGTCATCAACCAGCAATAGACATACAATAAATAAAAAAAAATACTGACATTAATTGTGAATAATAACATCCCTGTTATGAAAATACATTATCTCAAACCATTAGAGTCACTCCCTAATTTACATGAGTGGAGAGCCGAAAAGTTTGTGAGTAAATGTATTTTTTCAAAAATTGTTATAGATATCTCCAAAAAATTGGCACACGTTGACATCTCTAATTCTGTAACCATTTTTTTTCTTGTGGTCATTGCAGCGACACAGAATTTTGCCACTGCAAATGTCATGCAGACTGGGAAATTCTTGAAGTTGAAGTCCACAAGTCTTAAAGTTGCCAAGTTTGATATCTTTGCCAAGTCTACAAAAGAAGTCAAAATTAAAATTTAAATGTTCCCCAAACAGTAACCTCTAGTGTCTCGGACTGGATTCCCGCCGAGCCTCTAGTTTAGCCCTATTCTCTAGATAACTAAATGTCAGCTGCCAAACTTTAGCCATTGGAACCAACAATATTTGTTTTTAGCAAACGGTGGGGGGAGGGAAATGAAAAGCATCAAGCAAACAGAATTCTTCACATGAGTTTTTACCAGGGGTGAAATGCTCCAGGTTCGGACTGGATCGCGCGATCCGGTAGCGATGGCGGCAGGTGGTTCAGAGAACCGGTAGCAAAAATCCCTGCCCCACGCCCCACGCACCAGCTGAGCCATGTGATCATCAGAGGTTTTTGATTTTTTTTTACTTTTAAAAGCATTTTTTCTTTGGCTGAAAAAATGCTTTTAAAAGTAAAAAAAAAGCCTCTGATGATTGTGCGGCTCAGCTGGGATCATCAGAGCCTTTTAAAAGCATTTTTTCTACAACCTCTTCAGCTGAGTTTCAGAAAAAAATTCAGAAAAAATGCTTTTAAAAGTTAAAAAGAAAAGTTGGTCACATTACCGCCACCACCAAGCCACGCCCACAGAACCAGTAGTAACAAATTTTACATTTCACCACTACGTGAGTTCTTACTTTAATCTCAAACACCCAGAGGTACACTTCTTAGTAGAGAAGATGGGCCATTACTAAAGTTTAACATGACAGGGATGAAGGGGGCGAACCCACAGCCTTGCTTGGCCTAGGAAAGTCACGGGCGAGGCCTTAAGAAAGCAGTGTGCATGTTTTTTTCCTTCAGTGTCTGCAAAAAAGCAAATTTTTATTTTTATGCCTCTTAAAATAAGGCACATTTGAAGCATGACTATCCTCTTTAATGTCTCTGAAACATGCGGCGTTTGCCAGAGAGAAACATTGCATAATTACATATACAGTTTGGGTTGACTCAGAAATCCCTTTACATCATTCTTAGCTATTGGGATGTGGTTGCATTTATAACCGAGAGATAGCTTTTCTTCCAGACAATGTCCTCTCTAGCGCATGAAATCTCAGCCGGAGGCATTTCTCCAGCCAATGATGCGAGGTGTTTGCACTGACCCAATCAAGAAAGCCGTGCTGGAAAAATCCGACAGAAACAACATGCCATCAGATGGTGAACATGTGTCACTTTCCAGAGGACTAAAAATAGGCTTTCCATAAATATCCAGGAAGAAGAGTGGAGTCTAAAACGATTGCATTTGAGTTGTTGAAGATTGCAAAAAAAAAAAATTCCAAATGAGTTTACAAGAGTTTGGTGTAATAATATACGTCCTCTCCTGTTCTCCTTTAATCCTGAAAGGGTTCCATAAACCAAGTCCTTCCAGTGGGTGACTGCAAAATAAAACAAGCTTTAAAATAGGGTTCCAAGACTAGCACCAGGTGTGTCTACAAGGATGGAGCCAGAAAAGTTAAAAGAGAGGTGGCGACAGGGCTAAAAAATTTCCCCTATCCATTCTATGGGCGTGGCTTGGTGGTCAGGGGACTGAATGGGCATGGCCAATAATAATACATAATAAAAATAATAAAGTATACAAAAATTGGGAGCGCACCAGTCTACCTTCTTTAAAAATAGAGGCACCGGTCTACTAATTGCCTTTTTTTGGGAGGCACCCGTCTACCTTCTTTAAAAATAGAGGCACCGGTCTACTAATTGCCTTTTTTTGGGAGGCACCCGTCTACCTTCTTTAAAAATAGAGGCACCGGTCTACTAGCAGCCTACAGCGCTGATCAGCTGTACTGTGGCCCTTTGAAGCGCTGTGGCAGTCATTTAAGGCCGTTTGCAGCTATATCACCACCGAGGGCTTCAGGGACAGAGAAGAGGAACAGCGAGGCATGGGTGGCCAAGGGGGCAGAGCAGGGATTTTTGCTACCGGTTCTCCGAACTACCCGCCCCGATCGCTACCAGATTGCGCGATCCGGTCGGAAACGGGAGCATTTCACCCCGGGTTACGACTATAGTGTTCAAAGCCACACCCTTTTCTAAACATGTGTCAGCATAAGGAAGGAGGAGGGGTCAAGCCAAAGCACCCAAAGGCCAGACAAGGAATAATAGATGGAAACTGAACAAGGGCCTCTGGTGGCTCAACAGACTAATGCAGTCTGTTATTAACACAGCTGTTTGCAATTACTGCAAGTTCAAGTCCCACCAGGCCCAAGGCTGACTCAGCCTTCCATCCTTTATAAGGTAGGTAAAATGAGGACCCAGATTGTTGGGGGCAATAAAAGTTGACTTTGTATATAATATACAAATGGATGAGGACTATTGCTTAACACAGTGTAAGCCTCCCTGAGTCTTCGGAGAAGGGCGGGATATAAATTCAAATTTTAAAAAAAATTTAAATTTTTTTTTAAAAAAATTTAAAAAGGAGATATTCAACCTGAAAATAAGGAGAAATTTTCTGACAGTGAGAGCAATCAACCCATGGAACAGAAGTTGCCTTCAGAAGTTGTGGGAGCTTCACCACTGGAGGCCACAGTGTCACCACAGGTGGTACACGGAGCCATATCTGTGGGCATGCAAGCGTTGCCGTAGCTCAGCTCCAGCGCACATGCCAGGCAACTGATTTTCAGGCCTTCCGGGCCCATCGGAAGTCCGGAAACAGGCCGTTTCCGGCCTCCGGAGGGCCTCCCGGGGGGGTGGGGAAGACTGCTTTTGCCCTCCCTAGGCTCCAAGAAAGCCCCTGGGGCCTGGGGAGAGTGAAAAACGGGCCTTCCAGGCCCACCGGTAACCTTTTTGTCGTCGTGTGCCAAAAGCGGGGGAGCACAGTGGGTCATGCACACATGCGCAGGGGGTCGGGGCACAGAGGAGGATTGAACTATGGGTGTGGGCACACACACGTGCAAACCCCCCGCGCTCCCCCCACTTTTGACACACGCCGGCAAAAAAGTTAGCCATCGCCGTTCTATACCATTCAACTAATGACAATAATGCTTTACAGGTGTTTCCTTTAACTGAGTGATTATACGGAGAGATTTTTTTTTTTTCAACCCACCCCTTTGAGGGTTTGCTCCATTTATCATATTTAAATTATAACTTAAAGGTGTATCCTGTTTACCCTGTCATAATTATAACCTGGACTAAACAAGCCATCCTGGATACTTTCCAGCCTATTGTAGTCTATCAAAAGAGAACATGACATGTTAGGAAGTCGAAATGAAGTGCCCCAGAATCAGTGGCACAAGTTACAAGGGCCACTTTATATAATATGTTATTATATAGAAATTTTTTTTAAAAAGAGGTTTTGTGTTGATGGAACAGCCCATTCTTTAAAAGGTTGTGTACCTCTGCAAGTGTTAACTCTCTAACTGAGGTAATTTTGTCAGTAGAAATTATGTTTGTTCTGATCTCTTTAGAAAACTCTTCAGAGTTTACTTAAACCTTTATTCTTAAATCTTCTTTTTAGTTAATAACTCGGTAGAAAGAGCAACTGATTAAATGCCATCTTATGGAGTGTGTGGATTGGAAGTTTTCCGTTTAAATCTCATCTGCTATCTATCTCACTGTCTTCCATCCTCAGAGCAATTGTAAGAGGTGTGTCATTCCAACCCAGTTAGTAATAAAAATACAATAACTTCATATGAACTCCAGCAATAAATGATGTAATAGAATAAAATTCTTTTATCAGCCAAGTGTGATTGAACACACAAGGAATTTGTCTCCGGTGCATAAGCTCATAGCATACATATAAACAGCAAGTTTAATTAATGTTAATGGATAACAAAATAAAAAATCAAAAAGTTAGGCATTTTTAAGCAATTTTTTACAAGCAATTCTAGACTTCATCTACAATGGGGTAGTTCAGTGGTGAAATCCAATTTTTTTCACTACCGCTTCTGTGGGCGTGGCTTGGTGGGCATGATGTGGCTTGGTGAATGGGGCAGGGGAAGGATACTGCAAGATCCCCATTCCCACCCCATTCCTGGGGGAAGGATACTGCAAAATCCTCATTCTCTCCCCACTCTGGGGCCAGCCAGAGGTGGTATTTGCCGGTTCTCCAAACTACTCAAAATTTCCACTACTGGTTCTCCAGAACCTGTCAGAACCTGCTGGCTTTCACTCTTGGGGTAGTTGCTGAAATGAATGTACTCATTTATCTATTTATTTATTTTATTTAGTTTGTCCAACATGTACGAGATAACAGGTATAAGTATGAACATAAACACGAACAAAGGAGGTAAATACAGATAAATGGGGACAATAGGACAGGGACGGTAGGCATGCTGGTGCGCTTATGCACGCCGCCTTTACGGACCTCTTAGGAATGGGGTGAGGAGGTCCACAGTAGACAGTTTAAGGTTGAAGCTATGGGGGTTTGAGGACGTAACAACGGAGTCAGGTAGAGCATTCCAGGTGTTGACCACTCTGTTGCTGAAGTCGTATTTTCTGCAATCGAGTTTGGAGCGGTTTACCTTGAGTTTGTATCTATCGTGTGCTCGTGTATCGGTGCGGTTGAAGCTGAAGTAGTCATTGACAGGTAGGATGTTGTAGCAGACAATTTTGTGTATTACGCTCAGTTCAGACCATAGGTGGCATAGTTCAAGGATGTCCAAGCCCAAAACTTCAAGCCTGGTGGCGTAAGATATTCTATTGTGAGCAGAGGAATGCAGTACTTTTCTCGTGAACTTCTAGACTTGCTCAATTGTATTAATGTCTGATATACAGTGTGGATTCCAGGCAGACGAGCTGCATTTGAAGATTGGTTATGTTAAAGTGATTTTGACAAGATTGGTCATGTTAAAGTGATTTTTTTTTTCTTTGAGGGAAGTGTGCCACCCCTATTTCAGTAATGCACCCCAGCCAAGCTTCTTCATCCTCATGCAAATATTTGAGATGTTATGATCTGATATGACATTCAGCAAGATGACCCTTCCTGTCCCTTCAGTTGTTTGACTATGGTTCTGACCAAGTCAGTCTGACAAACCAGCTAGTATCGGTATAGGCACAATGCTCCTCAGGGCACCCCAACATCTGGCTTCAGTCCCTCACAAAGTATATTTTGTGGCTCTCCAACTATAGCTGCAACGCTGATAAGAGCTAAGCAAAATGCATCTATGTATAAATAGATGAATCAATAGGTAAGGAAGAAATAATAAGGTACAAACTCAAGGAAGCACAACAAAGCAAGAGATTTAGTCTCTCCCTGCATTAGATTTATATCCTAATGTGTAAGGGGTGTTACTTCCCCCAATTTTTCCCCCCATAAAACAACCCTGTAAACAGTGGTGGGATTTAGCCAGTTCACACCTATTCAGGAGAACCGGTTGTTAACTTTCTAAGCAGTTTGGAGAACTGGTTGTTGGAAGAAATCTTATTTTGTTTTTTTCCACTTTACAGGGCTAATCCTGTAAGGAAGGCAGGAAGGAAACATTCTGGTGTTGTTTCTAGCCCAATCTTTATTGCCCTGCTTACGGAAACTGCCTCTCTGCTTAACCTTTATTACATTGTAACAGCTAAGGCGAAGCGCCCATCGGCGTGAGTGACGTTGAGTTGGCCACACCCACACGGTCACATTGACCACTGAGCCACACCTACCCAGCTGGTCATTAGGGCACAGAACCGGTTGTTAAATTATTTGAATCCCATCACTGCCTGTAAAGTAGACTAAATCAGAATGATAGATTGTGTTGTGACCCAGGTTCCTGGACCCGGACTCCTGGACTCGGATGATTCAGAAAGTGAGGGAGAAGACCTGGCAAGCCCTGCTTCTTTTGGGCCCTCTCCCTCCCTGGCACCCACTCAAAGGGAGGAGGAGGGGCCAGCAAGGCCTGATTCTCTCGAGCCTTCTTCTGATTTGGCAACGCCCCAAGAACAGTTTTGGAGTGATGCAAGACTGCGCAGAGGTGACCGGCGCGCGCAGCAGAAGCAGCGTTGGGATAAAGCCAAGGAATGATGGTCATGTAGTGACATCTGCAGAGACTATAAATAGGAGGCGGGACTTCCTGGATTTTTGTCTTGGACAAAGCAATGAATTTGCGCGGGCAAACTGTATCAATGGAGGAAAGAATATATTCGTGAGTAATTCTGGCCTTATCTATAATTTCCTCGTTATCTCCAGAAACTTGGCAGGCCCGTGGGTAGACGTGGCCAGGACATTTATCTATGTAAATAAAGAAGAAGAGGAGGCCTTTGACGGACTCTTTCTTGGGAGTATTGGGGGAGGGAAACAGAACAGATTGCTTTGAATCGCCGAAGGATCAAAGAGGATATAGAGATGGTTTTATGGGAATTTTTTCAAGAAATATTGGAGAAAATTGTGGATTGTCAAAAGAACATGTCCTTTCAGAGATACCTTGGAAAGAGGGCCAGCAGTTTAATGCTATATGCATATGCTCTGGAGTGCTGTTGTTTTTATATGCTGTATTGTCACTTTGTAAACCTCAGGAGCAGAAGTGGTATTCAGCCGGTTTGGACCAGTTTGGGCGAAGCGGTAGCGGCGGTTGCCCTCCCGCCCGGATGTAATACTGTCCTATTTAGCCACATTTTCGAGGCGGGGAGCATGCATGAAAGGCCCGCACAGCAGGGGTAAAATGCTCCCGGTTTGGATCGGCTTGCGCAATCCGGTAGTGATGGTGGCTGCTGGTTCGGAGGACCGGTAGCAAAAATCCCTGCCCCCACCCCCGCCTATGCTGAGCCGCACCATCAGCAGAGGGTTGTTTTTTTTACTTTTAAAAGCAGGCTTTTCTTCAGCTGAAAACAGCCTTTAAAAGTAAAAAAAGCCTTTGAGGATCCCGCCCCTCAGCTGAGATCGGCAGAGCCCTTAAACTTAAAAAAAAATAATTAAAGACTCCTCTGCCGATCTCACCTGAGTTCCCCATCAGCAGAACCTTAAAAAACATGTTTTCTGTAGAAAACATGTAGAAAACCTCCTTTTAAGAGATACTCAGGAACTTACCTGATTACTGATCGAACACATGGCTTTTTTCCCAGCCCGAAAGCCCCAGTTTCACTTTCAGCACGAGACAGAATCAGTTGCTTAGCTAATCTATTTCATCACTGAGCAACTAATGCTGGCTGGCTTTGCTGGCTGAGGAACTCTGGGAATTGAAGTCCACAAACCTTAAAAAATAAAATATAATATTTGTGCAGCTTTCTGAGATTTGGTGTGTTTCTGTAGTGTTTCACTGTAACTACACAAACACACAAAATCTCAGAAAGCTGTATGTGGTATTGTGTGTGTGTGTGTGTGTGTTTCAGTTGTGTTGTGTTGTGTTGTGTTGTTTTGTGTGTAAAGTGTGAAAGTTGGTTTTTGAGCTTTTTGTGGCTGTGTGAAGTGTGAAGTGCAGCTGCTTTTACATTGTGTGTGAGTCAGTTGTGTTGTGTGTGTGTAAAGTGTGAAAGTTGGTTTTTGGTACCTCTTATTGTTTTTTATACTTGGTTTATTATTTTTATTATTTATTGCTATTGGCCACGCCCACCCAGTCATCTGACCACCAAACCACGCCCACCAATTAAGCCACGCCCACAGAACCGGTAGGGAAAATTTTTAGATTTCTTCCCTGCCGCACAGCAAGTGTGCAGAAAGCCAGGCGCATGTGTGGAAGGGGCGTGTGTGCAAGGGAAGCAAGCGTGCATGCGCACAGCGAACCGGTGGTAAGAATATGTGACACCCACCCCTGTTCAAGAGTACTTCTTTTCTTCCGTGGCTTCATGTTTTTTGTTTTTTTTTGCATTTATATCCCGCCCTTCTCCGAAGACTCAGGGCGGCTTACACTATGTCAAGCAATAGTCTTCATCCATTTGTATATTATATACAAAGTCAACTTATTGCCCCCAACAATCTGGGTCCTCATTTTACCTACGTTATAAAGGATGGAAGGCTGAGTCAACCTTGGGCCTGGTGGAACTTGAACCTGCAATATTGCAAGCAGTTGCTGTTAATAATAGGCTGCATTAGCCTGTTGCACCACCAGAGGCCATGTCAATTTGTTCCAAGTGAAAGTGAATCATGTCAATTTGTTCCAAGTGAAACACATGAAGGAAAAAAAGTGAAGGAAATCCAGCAAATTGGGCTAATATTTGACCCAGTCTGACAGTGGGAATTGCCTTCATGGGCTACCTTGTGCCACCCCTCATCATCTTCCTCTCGAAAGGGTATCCACAAGAACGGGGCCCAAAAAGTCAAATTAGATTGCTACAATCAAAAGAAACAAGAGAGAATGGGACAAAAAAGAAAAGGACAATTAAAAGAAACGAGAGGGGGAATAAGGATGTAAATATGAGAAGACCTTCGGAACTTTCGCCGTGAATTGAAAACGTACTTGTTCATCCAAGCGGGACTGGCTTAATTCTTAATTTTTTAATTTTGAATGTTTTGAATTTTAATAATTTTAAATTGGGTATTCTGTTTTACTGGGTCAAATTTGATGGTTTTTAAATTTTTCGGCCATTATAGAATATGTTATTTTAATTTGTTGTTTTAAAATTGTATATTGTATTGTTTTAATCTGGCTGTACACCGCCCTGAGTCCTTCGGGAGAAGGGTGGTATAAAAATCTAAATAATAAATAAATAAATAAATAAATAAATAAATAAATAAATAAATAAATAAATAAATAAATAAATAAATAAATAAAAGAATAAGGAAACGAAGCTGATGTAAAGAAGGACTATATGCTTTATGTCAATGTATGTTATGTATTGTTGTTCTTTTTTGTTAAAAAAATTATATATATATAATATACACACAGATAGATTGCTACAACCACACAGTCACAGCCTTCTCTCTTTTTATGGGATGCACAACCCATCAATTTGACTTTTTTTTTTAACACACACACACACACACACATACACACCAATGACCTTGGTTTGAACACTGCTATTCAGATACAGCGATAGTTTTCTTTTTGCACAAATAAAAACATGTAGGATAGTCTGATAAATAAAATTGTATGGGATAATTTGGGAAGTGTCCTTTCCCCCCCACTCCACCCACCCAAAACTCTCGATTTAAAGTAAGGGCTAAAGTAACGTTTGGTCCATCTTTAGATAATTTATCAGGAGGATAACGGATTCATTCTTCATAGATGAACGCATCCTGTTTTCCCATCTTGATTTGCAAAGAGCAGAACACCTGCGGTACAGTACGCCCTGTATGCTTTTGTACAGTTAAATTTTCTTTCATCGGCCTCCTAAAAGGCCAGTCTGCAATCCTCAAGAATTTGCCTTTGCAACATACAGTATGCGGTTCTTATAATCGTAGCAATAAATAACTGCTCTGGATTGTTGTGGCTTTTCGTTGGATTTCCTGTTGGGTTTTGCATCAAGCTGTATAATTTTGGTTCCTAAGGTTATTGGTCAATAATTATAGGGCCAAACCAGATGATTAGAAACCAGGTGTTCGCTAACATCTAAAACAAGATAAAGGACAGGACAAAGATAGCTTGGGAGGAAGAAACTGGGGGAAACCTAAGTGCTTCCTCTGATTTTCTTTTCCCTCAACTAAATCTGGGGAAATACGGCCAAGATCACCGGAGATGGGGACTACAGCCAAGAAATTAAAAGACGCCTGCTCCTGGGGAGGAAAGCTATGGCAAATCTAGACAGCATACTAGAAAACAGAGACATCACCCTGCCAACCAAAGTGCGTAGAGTCAAGGCTATGGTGTTCCCAGTTGCAATGTATGGCTGTGAAAGTTGGACCACAAGAAAGACTGAGTGCCAAAGAATTGAGGCCTTTGAACTCTGGTGCTGTAGAAGACTCCTGTGAATCCCTTGGACTGCAAGGCGATCCAACTGGTCAGTCCTAGAGGAGATCAACCCTGACTGCTCTTTAGAAGGCCAGATCCTGAAGATGAAACTGAAATACTTTGGCCACATAATGAGAAGGAAGGACTCACTGGATGCTGGGAACGATTGAGGGCAAAAGAAGAAGGGGACAGCAGAGAACGAGGTGGCTGGATGGACTCACTGAAGCAGTCGACGTGAGCTTAAATGGACTCCAGAGGATGGTAGAGGACAGGAAGGCCTGGAAGAACATTGTCCATGGGGTCGCGATGGGTGGGACACGACTTCACGACTAACAACAACAACAACAAGGCTAAGGAAAGAAAACCCAGCAGAAACGTTGTAAGTGAAGAAGAGTTATACGCCTTCCCCCAGCCTGCCATTTCATACTTTTGTAGCATAATGTCCTATTTCAAACTTTACGTATTTGAAGTCGGCTCAGCTCTCCTCCCATATATCTGTGACGCTCATGACGGGTGTCCACATTTCTCTTCAAGTGGGTGTGCACACTTTGCAACTCAGCAAACTACCTAGAAACCCTGCTATTATCTGAAAAGTGTTTCTAAAATGTAGATTTATTCTTCGTTTTCATCAGATGTGACTTTCATCTTAAAGCTGGTGTTTGAATTTGCTTTTTTTTTTTTTTTTTTGCATGTTGACTTTTTAATGGGTAAGTCCACCAGAAAAAGACTGTTCTTATTTTCCTTTGAGCTGGTTTCAGTTAGATGATCTGGCACAGGGGTCTGCAAACTTGGCTCTTTTAAGACTTGTGGACTTCAAGCTTTGCTGGCTGAGGAACTCTGGGAGTTGAAGTCCACAAGTCTTAAAAGAGCCAAGTTTGCAGACCCCTGATCTGGCACATTGTAAAACTTAACTGGAAGATACTGAATAAAAACTAACAACTTATCCCCCATAATAAACTGTTCCTTGGAAAGAAATGACATCTTTAATCTTTTCTTTTCATCGTCTCTCACTCGGATTAAACTGAATGTTTGCGCAGCTTATTGACAAGTAACAATAACGCCATATTATATGTGCAAGATATCCATAAAATCAGGGTTCTTTGCAAAATTGGTAACTGCTTGTTTCAGACCATTACACAGAGGAAAATTTCCAACAACTTTTATAGAAATTTAAATTCTCCTTGGGTGAGTTCTACTTTTTGAGCATTAGAACTTAATATATTTAATGGGCTATTTTATTATTAGAGCCAAATCATCAATTAGTGAAATGACGCACAAAAAGACCAACATTTGCATTTTCCAAAGTCTGATTTATTCTCTGTTTGTTCCAAATGCTCCACATTGATTAGCTGCAACTTTCCGGGCCTCAAAAAGTGAGGTGAGTTTTTCCCCCCCCTAATTTCTACTATTGGATGCTTTCAACTAGAAATATCAGGAATTAAGTTTGAGTTCTATTCAGGCAAGGCTTTTTGGCTATGATACTCAACACATCACGCAAACCCACAAGGCAGGAGATAGAATCATGATGCAAACACAATTATGGGGTTACATCAACTGTTTGTGGTAGGAAAACTTGCCACCAAAATTTCTTTTTAATAGGAAGATTAAAAAAAAAAAACAGGAACGGGGTACTAACTTCCAGAATTTACAGGAAACCAGAGAACAATTTCCAAAGCTATCTAGAGATTGCCCAACCTGCTATGAAAATGTAGTCTGGTGTTCTAGAAATTTCTTGTCCTATTCTTAATCCATCCAGAAGTAATCTCTCCTATTTGATGATTTGGGAAAGCTAGTTCTGGCTAAGACAGTTTTCTTTGTTTTCTGGGAGAGTCCCCCTTCTAAATTTAGAAAGTGGCCAGGAAAGTGTCTAGAATAATCTAGATCTCTTTCTTGCTGGCCAACCAAAGCTTCAGCATTTCTCTAGATGTCATTTCTTCTCCCTTTCTTCCTTCCCTTCCCTATTACTGCCTTATTTTTTTCCACTTGGGAATCTCCCAGCCATTTGTGTGGTTAATACAGCTGTCCATGTTGTCATATAAGCAGCAATTAGTAGCAAAGGGCAGGAAGCAAATATGATGATGTTATAGCTGAAAAAGAAATCTGTGCAGATAAAGTTCAAGGTAAGACATAGCTTATATGGAACGTGATTCCATAAGAATCCCCCGTACGTTAAGGACAGATCTTTAGATCACTGAATCCAATCCTCTTTTTCTCTTTCTATTAAGGTTTGCAATAGAGTAGAATAACAGAATTGGAAGGGACCTTGGAGGTCTTCTAGTCCAACCCCCCTGCCTAGGCAGGAAACCCTACACCACTTCAGACAAGTGGTTATTCAACATCTTCTTAAAAACTTCCAGTGTTGGAGCATTCACAACTTCTGCAGGCAAATTGTTCCACTGATTAATTATTCTCACTGTCAGGAAATTTCTCCTTTGTTCTAAGTTGTTCTAAGATCTCCTTGATGAGTTTCCACCCATTGCTTCTTCTCCTGCCCTCAGGTGCTTTGGGGAATAGCTTGACTCCCTCTTCTTTGTGGCAGCCCCTGAGATATTGGAACACTGCTATCATGTCTCCCCTAGTCCTTCTTTTCATTCAACTGGACATACCCAGTTCCTGCAACCGTTCGTCATAGGTTTGATGATTTGCTTTCGTTAGGAAGTGCCAAAAGATTTTTCATCTTACCCCCTCTTTTGGCACAGCTGCCTAGCACCATCATTGGCAAAACAAACCTGTTTGGAAGAGGGTGGTGGTTTTTTTGGATTTTTTTGGCCTTTGTCAGAACAATATGGGTTAAAAACGTCCCCTGCAACTGAAGTGAGCAAACCTTTCTCACAGATCACGCTGGATCTAGGCCTTCAAAGGCAGCCCTGTTGATTTTAGCTCTGCCGAACTACATTAACACAGGGAGAAAATGGAAGCGGAATATTTATGCCATCTTCCTCCCTAACCAAATCCATGCAAAGTCAACAAATAAATATTCCAAAGTTGACTTTACAGTAAAATGTGCGACTTATTTTGAAGAATTGCTTCCCCGAGTCAATATTTGATTTTTCATTACTTTATTTTCGGTAGCACATCCTTAGTCGCACAAGGGCCCTGGAGTCATCACTACCTCTTCTGTTCGACTTGGGTGGAAGGAAGCCACGTGGCTTCCCAGACTGAGGGCTCCTGGTGTTAGCATCAAATGACACAACAGCTGCCTGAGCTTCCCCTCCTTGACAGATTTTCTGCGGTAAGGGTGGGGGGGGGGGAAAGGTAGAACAACTGGTGGGAAAACAGGAGACGCTTAAAAAAGAATATGAGGTTATCTGGATTCCCCATAAAATTCCATTGAGGGGGCTGATTCAGTCATGAGGAGTCCTAATGCAACACCAGGCTTTGAAACTGACAAACGGCCCTTGGTTAACATTGCAGAAGGATTCCTCTAAGAGGAGGCGAAGGCATTTCTTCCATAAGTCTATATGAACATTACTCATCAGCTTTTAACTTTTCTGTTTACTATTACTACTACTTCTCCTCTTCTTCCTCCTTCCTCCTCCTCCTCCTCTTCTTATTATTCCTCCCCCTCTTCTTCTTCTTTGTCTTCTTCCTCCTTCTCTTCTTCTTTTTCCTCCTCCTCCTCTTCTTTTCCTTCCTCCTTCTCCTTTTCTTCTTCTTCCTCCTCTTCTGCCTTCTCTTCTTCCTCTTCTTCTTCTTTTCTTCTTCACCTTCTTCTTTTCTTCTTCTTCTTCTTTGTTTTCTCCTTCCTCTTTTTCCTCCTCTTCTCCTCCTCCTCTTCTTCTTCCTCCTCCTCCTCTTCTTCTTCTTTGTCTTCTTTCTCCTTCTCTTCTTCTTCTTCCTCTTCTGCCTTCTCTTCTTCCTCTTCTTCTTCTTTTCTTCTTCTTCTTCTTTTCTTCTTCTTCTTCTTTGTTTTCTCCTTCCTCTTTTTCCTCCTCTTCTCCTCCTCCTCTTCTTCCTCCTCCTCCTCTTCTTCTTCTTTGTCTTCTTTCTCCTTCTCTTCTTCTTTTTCCTCCTCCTCCTCTTCTTTTCCTTCCTCCTCCCCCAACAAGAAAAACACAGACTTCAGAGGATAATTAGAACTGCAGAAAAATAATTGCTACCAACCTGCCTTCCGTTGAGGACCTGCATACTGCATGAATCAAGAAGAGGGCCGTGAAAATATTTGCAGATCCCTCGCATCCTGGACATAAACTGTTTCAACTCCTACCCTCAAAATGACGCTATAGAGCACTGCACAACAGAACAACTAGACACAAGAACAGTTTTTTCCGGAAGGCCATCACTCTGCTAAACAAATAATTCCCTCAACACTGTCAGACTATTTACTGAATCTGCACTACTATTAATCGTCTCATAGTTCCCATCACCAATCTCTTTCCACTTATGACTGTATGACTATAACTTGTTGCTGGCAATCCTTATGATTTATATTGATGTATTGACCATCAATTGTGTTGTAAATGTTGTACCTTGATGAACGTATCTTTTCTTTTATGTACACTGAGAGCATATGCACCAAGACAAATTCCTTGTGTGTCCAATCACACTTGGCCAATAAAATTCTATTCTATTCTATTCTATTCTATTCTATTATTATTATTATTCTTTGTCTTCTTCCTCCTCTTCCTCTTTTTCCTCCTCCTCCTCTCCTCCTCCTCCTCCTTCTTTTTCTTGCCTTTGACCTGACAATTTGATCAGGCACCATCCATCCTGCATAAAAGAATGACCTCTTCACCCCATCTAACCCTTAGCTCAGTGATTCCCAAAGTGTGAGCCGCGGCTCCCCAGGGAGCCGCGCCACCGCCACAAGGGCGCCGCGAAGAAGCAGCGTCCGCTCCACACGCGGTGCCGCGAGATCCCAGACGCACAAAGCCGGACACGGCCGCAGCGACCGGGACTCGCACACCGCAACTCGGGACAACTCCAAAAGCCAAGGGACCCCCGCGCAGCCGCACCCACACCCCCCGCGGGGCAGGCCACAGCAGGCAGGAAGACGGCAGACGCCGGCGACGGACCAAAGGAGAAGTGCGAGCTCCGGCCCCGCCCGCCCGCCTGAACCACAGCGCCCGCCCAGACCCGCTGCCTGACGAAGCAACGGCGCACCTCCCTTCCAGTCTGCCCGCGACGCCACTGGCCTCCCAGACCACCCGACACGCTGCCCAACACGGCCGCGGCCACCACGCTCGACGGCATCGGGAAAGAGGGGCTGCGCAGAAAATAGCAAAACCACCCCGTTGGTTCCTCCCAGGTGAGCCAGGCTGGAGGCGAGAACAGCCACCTCCTCCACAAGGCGGAGACCCACAAGGCGGAGTCGCTATTTCCAATTTTACTCCAAGATTTGAGAAGTTGTGCAGCGAACAACAAGCCCATCCATCCCATTAATAATTTTAAATCATTAAACGATGTTCAATAAATTGTGAATTTAAAGCTCGTATTTAATTTATTTTTCAATTAACCTAACCTTAACGATCTAAAAAGTAGATTTCCAAATCCTTAAAAAGACAAAAATTTAAAAAAAAATCGGATGTACCTATTAAGGGAGCCGCGGAAAAAATCCGAAGTGTTATGGGAGCCGCAAACCGAAAAAGATTGGGAACCTCTGCCTTAGCTAATACAGAGATATGTTAACCTAGAAGTGGACCTGGACCCCTAAACTTCCCCCCACAGCCTGAGCTCTCCCCACTAAATTACAGATTAGGAGAGACAGCTAAGTGAGCTGAGATAAGACTTTGCATCATTAAGCAATGGCCCATCTCTGTTTAACACATATGATGAATAGAAATGTTTTGCAATTTATGTGGCTGGAATATTTTCATCCATTCACTATTCCATAGCATCATACAGCCTGGACCCTATGGTTTTTATCAATCTCTAAGCCCACGTATTGGAGAATGTGGTGGCTCAGTGGCTAAGACACTGAGCTTGTCGATCGAAAGGTCGGCAGTTCAGTGGTTCGAATCCCTATTGCCATGTAACGGGGTGAGCTCCTGTTCCTTGTCCCAGCTTCTGCCAACCTAGCAGTTCGAAAGCACGTTAAAAATGCAAGTGGAAAAATAGGGACCACCTTTGGTGGGAAGGTAACAGCGTTCCGTGTGCCTTTGGCATTGAGTCATGCCCACTGCATGACCACAGAGATGTCTTCGGATAGCGCTGACTCTTCAGCTTTGAAACGGAGATGAGCACTGCCCCCTAGAGTCTGGAACGACTAGCACATATGTGCCAAGGGAACCTTTACCTTTAAGCCCATCTATTAGCAAATGTAGAGTTGTATTACAAATGGACCTGATTCCTTGAACCACAGCCCCAGCCTGAAAATATCAGCTTCTGCCCCCAAATTAGTCAAAGGTGAATTCAATGTAAGGATCACCCTTAAACTTACTTGCAGTCTTTAAAGGCGTGCATAAAATACAGTTTCCATTGTGAAAAAGGGTTGTTGTTTTTTTACAATGCTACCGGCAAGCTTTTTGCTTCTATTAGGCAATATTATCCAACGCTGCTCCAGATGGTGTTATGAACAAAGGATAGGAATCTTTCCTAGAGTGAAATCTCAGTTGTTTACCCAGAACTGTGCTGAAGTGTGTTTAGATTGGCATCTTCAGTAGTGAGGCAGAGTTACCGTGTTTCCGTTTATATTATTTACAACTTTTCTGCCAGTGAGATAGTGGGGAATATTTAAAAAAAATATTTGGGGCATGAAAGTGCTTTTAATTACATTACATAGTGGTCCAGTGTTGCTAAGAAGGACTCAGAGGGAGCTAGAGAGGTTATTGAGTTCAACTTCGGTAGCTAGGATCCAAATTCAAAACCTATGATGAATGGTTGCTGGAACTGGGTATGTCTAGTCTAGGGACCAGCAACCTGTGGCTCTGGAGCCGCATGTGGCTCTTTCATCCCTCTGTCGCCAGTCGGCTCCACAATTGATAGGGCTTTCGGTTAGGACAGGTAGAGGGAAAAGGACGCCATGCTAGGAGAAGACTCTATGGTGGGGGAACCGGACTTCCGGTCAGCAGAGGAAAAAGGACATGGTGGGACAACTGGACTTCTAATTAGCTCCAGAACTGAACAGGGAGCTTCCGGTTAGGCTCAAAGAGTTGTGGCTCTTTGAGTGTTTAAGGTTGCCGACTCCTGGTCTAGTCTAATAAAGACTAAAGGTAACATGATAGCAGTCTTTCAATACTTATGGGGCTGCCACAAAGAAGAGGGTGTGGTCAACCTATTCTCCAAAGCAGGGGTCTCCAACCTTGGCAATTTAGCTGAGTTTGTCTAACTAATGCTGGTATAATTTATGTTTCCCCCATCACTGCCACTTTATTTCTGCCACTGTCATTGTAGGAGACACCAATATTTCCTTTTATTATTTAGGTTTAATAAATGATTATCTATCTATAATCTCTAAGTGAGATTATAAAAGCCCAGTCTATCATAATACCAATGAAGAAGAAAAAAAATAAATTTCAAAAGAAACCAGCATGGATGCATAAAGGACTATCTGAAAAATTGAAAAGCAAAAAGGACAAGTATAAAAAGTGGAAAGAGGGGCAAATAACTAAGGCAGAATATCAGCAAATAGCCCGAGCCTGTAAAGATGAAGTGAGGAAAGCTAAGGCTCACAACGAACAAAGGCTAGTGACAAAAGTAAAAAATAACAAAAAAGCTTCTTCCAACATGTTAAAAACAAGAAAAAAGTCAAGGAAACAATTGGCCCATTGCTGGGAGAAAGTGGCAAGAAGGTGACAAGCAACAGGGAGAAAGCAGATCTACTTAACTCATTTTTTGCATCTGTCTTTACACAAAAGGAAAAAACAATCCAACCTATCAAAAACAGCACTACAAAAAACAGATTAGAAACACAAGTTAAAATAGGGAAGAAAATGGTAAGTGAACACCTGTCTACCCTAGACGAGTTCAAATCACCAGGACCGGATGGATTACACCCCAGGGTTCTGAAGGAACTGGCAGACGAGATCTCAGAACCACTGAACTATATCTTTCAAAGATCCTGGAGCACAGGGGAACTGCCAGAGGACTAGAAAAGAGTTGATGTAGTTCCATCTTCAAAAAAGAAAAAAAAAACAGATCCAGGAAACTACAGACCTATCAGCCTGACCTCAATACCGGGGAAGATTCTGGAAAAGATAATCAAGCAACGAATCATTGAACACCTAGAAGCAAACAAAGTAATAACTAAAAGCGAACATGGGTGTGTCAAAAACAGATCATGCCAGATTAATCTCATTGCATTCTTTGACAAAATGACAAAATTAAAGCATTTGATAAAGTAGACCATAACCTACTACTAGATAAAGTAGAAAAATGTGGGTTAGACAGCATCACCACCAGATGGATTTGTAACTGGCTGACCAACTGCACTCAACGTGTAGTCCTCAATGGAACTACATCCCCATGGAGGGAAGTATGCAGTGGAGTACCCCAAGGCTCTGTTTTAGGCCCAGTACTCTTCAACGTCTTCATCAATGACTTGGACAAGGGGATAGATGGGGAACTCATCAAATTTGCAGATGACACCAAGCTGGCAGGAATAGCCAACACTCCAGAAGATAGGCTCAAGATATAGAAGGATCTTGACAGACTTGAACATTGGGCACTATCTAACAAAATGCAATTCAAGAGTGAAAAAGGTAAGGTTCTACATTTAGGCAAAAAATAAATAAATGCACAGGTACTGTATATGTGGTACCTTGCTCAGTAGTAGTACCTGTGAGAGGGATCTTGGAGTCCTAGTGGACAACCATTTAGATATGAGCCAGCAGTGTGCAGCAGCTGCCAAAAAAGCCAACACAGTTCTGGGCTGCATAAACAGAGGGATAGAATCAAGATCACGTAAAGTGTTAATATCACTTTATAATGCCTTGGTAAGGCCACACTTGGAATACCGCACTCAGTTCTGGTCGCCACGATGTAAAAAAGATATTGAGACTCTAGAAAGAGTGCAGAGAAGAGCAACAAAGATGATTAGGGGACTGGAGGCTAAAATATATAAAGATTGGTTGCAGGAACTGGGTATGTCTAGTCCAGGGGTGTCCAAACTTGGTCCCTTTAAGACTTGTGGACTTCAACTCCCAGAGTTCCTCAGCCAGCTTTGCTGGCTGAGGGACTCTGGGAGTTGAAGTCCACAAGTCTTAAAGGGACCAAGTTTGGACACCCCTGGTCTAGTCTGATGAAAAGAAGGACTAGGGGAAACATGATAGCAGTGTTCCAATATCTCAGGGGCTGCCACAAAGAAGAGGGAGTCAAGCTATTCTCCAAGGCACCTGAGAGCAGGACAAGAAGCAATGGATGGAAACTCAACAAGGAGAGAAGCAACTTAGAACTAAGGAGAAATTTCCTGACAGTTAGAACAATTAATCAGTGGAACAATTTGCTGCAGAAGTCGTGAATGCTCCAACACTGGAAGTTTTAAAGAAGAGATTGGACAACCATTTGTCTGAAGTGGTGTAGGGTTTCCTGCCTGGGCAGGGGGTTGGACTAGGAGACCTCCAAGGTCCCTTCCAACTCTGTTATTCTATTCTATTCTATTCTATTCTATTCTATTCTATTCTATTCTATTCTATTCTACTCTACTCTATTCTATTCTATTCACAACAGCTACGAATGAGTTTGATTCCAGAGGAAGGAAAGGCCGAATCAATACTACAAATCAATTAAATTGAAGCGCCACATTCAATTCTAAGTAGGTGGACGATTCTATAAAACTCAGTGTAACAAAATAATAGGTAATAAATCCCACGACAGAATCTTCTTGCCTTAAAAAAAAATCTGATAAGAGCCATTGTGACACAATGAATGTCTTGGTGAAGGACCAAGAATATATCTTTGTGCAAGTCCACCCTAAGAAACTCACTGGATGTCCATTTTTTTGGCCAATCACTGCCTCTCACCCAAATCTATCCAACACGTTGCTGTAACCAGGATGAAAATGTAGCGCAATGCTACCGTAAGCCTACCTCAAGCTCCCAGAAGAAAGGCAATGTATAAATCTAACCAACAAATAAATAAATAACACAGCCATGTTAAAAAAAAAACAGCTGTGCACATCCGTCACTATTTGCAACAAAGACAATAATGTGCCTTTATACATTATCTCGGCTACCTCCCCTCTTCCTTTTTTTTGCAAAGTGAAAACTTTCATTCTTTCTACATCCTTATCTTCGTCTAACAGATGCATTTCTTGTGAAAATGGAGGCTGGGCCCTGCGTTTCTTAAAGGAGAGAAGGATTTGTGGGGTTTTTTTTGTAAGACCTTGTTCCAAGTCACAACACACAAAGCCTTAAAAAACCCAAGAAGCGCATTATATACATACATATACTGTAGATATCCAAAATATTAAATTTCAAAGAACCAAGTTTGGCTCCTTATCTACTAGAACAGAGAAACCGTTGGTGTGCCCACAAAAAAAAAAAATCAATGTAAATATGTTAGTATATTGAATCCAAATAAATCACTGATGACTCAGTGTGGGGGAGGGGGAATATTTATTTATTTATTTATTTATTTGAGACAATGAAGCACAGAAAGCAAGCAAGGGAAAATAAATATTAAGCCTCAAGGCGAAGGTCCACCCACCCACAGTAGTCGAAACAAAACAAAGCTCTTGGAGAAAAAAAAAACGCCACAGGCCAAAATCAAAGCAGAACAAAATCTGACCACCCTTTTCTTCTCTACACGTAGCTGTGAGTCTGCCCTCTCCTGCAGTCAAATCCTTCTCCTGAAAAAAGACACATGGAATACACTGGCTCTCCAGAGTACAAAAAAAAAAAAAAGAATCTCCTCATTTTCACACCCTCCTAAATTTATTTTCCTAATGCAGAAACTTCAGATGAAACTCAGTCAAAAGATTCCACCCACCCACCTTACAATTTGGCCTTTGCGGTTTGATTTTCCAAAGTACTGCGGTTAGTCCTGTGGGGAGATCCAATTTTTTTTACTACCGGTTCTGTGGGCGTGGCTTGGTGGCCGTGGTGTGGCTTGGTGGCCGTGGCAGGGGAAGGATACTGCAAAAGCTCCATTCCTACTCTACTCCAGGGGAAGAATACTGCAAAATCCCCATTCCCTCCCCACTCTGGGGCCAGCCAGAGGTGGCATTTGATGGTTCTCCGAACTGCTCAAGATTTCTGCTACCGGTTCTCCAGAACCTGTCAGAACCTGCTGGATTTCACCCCTGAGTTAATCCCTGCAAAATAGAGTTGGCTGTTCGATGTCTTGAATATTTCTTTCTCTGGGTACCTCTTGGTATGGGAGAAAGTCCAATTAGCTGTCCCCAGTAGCAAAGAAAAATCGATCTCTCTTGGAGCCTTCTCAGTGCCCCAGGCATGTTCGCCATGTTCCCAAAAGTGCCCGTTTTAAATTCCTCAATTGTAAATATCCAGAAGTGGGCGATAAATGGCTGGGAATATCATTTCTGTTCCAAGAGTTGAGGGCAAGTTGAGGAATGGGATCTGGAGTACAATGAGATAAGGAGTGGTGGTTTTAAAAAAACGTTAAAATGGTGGCTGCATCCGTGGACCTTTTTTATATGTACTGCCATAAGTAGCTTATCTTAATTGAAACAGTGGTGAAATTAAAATGTTTATACTACTGGGTCTGTGGACGTGGCTTGGTGGGCGTGGCAGGGGAAGGATACTGCAAAATCCCCATTCCCTCCCCACTCTGGGGAAGAATACTGCAAAATCCCCATTCCCTCCCCACTCCAGGGGAAGGATTCTGCAAAATTTCCATTCCCACCTCACTCTAGGGGAAGGATACTGCAAAATCTCCATTCCCACCCCACTCTGGGGCCAGCCAGAAGTGGTATTTTCCGGTTCTCCGAACTACTCAAAATGTCCGCTACTGGTTCTCCAGAACCTGTCAGAACCTGCTGGATTTCACCCCTGAGTTAATCCCTGCAAAATAGAATTGGCTGTTCGATGTCTTGAATATTTCTTTCTCTGGGTACCTCTTGGTATGGGAGAAAGTCCAATTAGCTGTCCCCAGTAGCAAAGAAAAATCGATCTTTCTTGGAGCCTTCTCAGTGCCCCAGGCATGTTCGCCATGTTCCCAAAAGTGCCCGTTTTAAATTCCTCAATTGTAAATATCCAGAAGTGGGTGATAAATGGCTGGGAATATCATTTCTGTTCCAAGAGTTGAGGGCAAGTTGAGGAATGGGATCTGGAGTACAATGAGATAAGGGGTGATGGTTTTAAAAAAACGTTAAAATGGTGGCTGCATCCGTGGACCTTTTTTATATGTACTGCCATAAGTAGCTTATCTTAATTGAAACAGTGGTGAAATTAAAATGTTTATACTACCGGGTTTGTGGACGTGGCTTGGTGGGCGTGGCAGGGGAAGGATATTGCAAAATCTCCATCCCCACCCCACTCTTGGGCCAGCCAGAGGTGGCATTTGCTGGTTCTCCGAAGTGCTCAAGATTTCTGCTACCGGTTCTCCAGAACCTGTCAGAACCTGCTGGATTTCACCCCTGAGTTAATCCCTGCAAAATAGAATTGGCTGTTCGATGTCTTGAATATTTCTTTCTCTGGGTACCTCTTGGTATGGGAGAAAGTCCAATTAGCTGTCCCCAGTAGCAAAGAAAAATCGATCTTTCTTGGAGCCTTCTCAGTGCCCCAGGCATGTTCGCCATGTTCCCAAAAGTGCCCGTTTTAAATTCCTCAATTGTAAATATCCAGAAGTGGGTGATAAATGGCTGGGAATATCATTTCTGTTCCAAGAGTTGAGGGCAAGTTGAGGAATGGGATCTGGAGTACAATGAGATAAGGGGTGATGGTTTTAAAAAAACGTTAAAATGGTGGCTGCATCCGTGGACCTTTTTTATATGTACTGCCATAAGTAGCTTATCTTAATTGAAACAGTGGTGAAATTAAAATGTTTATACTACCGGGTTTGTGGACGTGGCTTAGTGGGCGTGGCAGGGGAAGGATACTGCAAAATCCCCATTCCCTCCCCACTCTGGGGAAGAATACTGCAAAATCCCCATTCCCTCCCCACTCCAGGGGAAGGATTCTGCAAAATTTCCATTCCCACCTCACTCTAGGGGAAGGATACTGCAAAATCTCCATTCCCACCCCACTCTGGGGCCAGCCAGAAGTGGTATTTTCCGGTTCTCCGAACTACTCAAAATGTCCGCTACTGGTTCTCCAGAACCTGTCAGAACCTGCTGGATTTCACCCCTGAATTGAAAGTCCGTTGGTTAAATTGTACCATCTCATATCAGGACCCTTTCTGATTGACAAATTGAAATAAAAGGCATAAACATTTGTGAGTTGCTTACAAAAGGCTTCTTATAAAATGCCATTATAAACTGTAATAAAATTGTTAGGTGGTACCGGAGTCTACTGGAGAAATATGGATTACATTTCTAACTCAAAGAAGAAAAAGAAGAGCGCATATGTGCGAGGGAACCTTTACCTTTAATGATTAGAAGAGATAAGAGATAGATGGTCAACACGTCTACTTACCTCTTTGCACTTACAACCCCGTCTCCCAAAAAGAGTTTTGGCTGAGGAACATCTCTATCTTCCCTTCCCCCCACCCCAAAAAAAAATCAGATTTCTCAGATCCTTTTTTGATGACTTGAAAAACACGCAAGCAAGGTTTGGAAAGGATGTCAAAAGCCGAAACCGTTAGGAAATATTAGGAAATATTTTGTATTAGATATATTTTTGAAGGAGAGGGGAATTGAGAGTGTGATTATGTGTGGAATGACTAGAGATTATAATTTAAGATTTATTTTGGATTATGATTGTTAGTTTTGATACCCTGCATTTTGTTCTGGGAAGTCGGGGGGGGGGTAAGGGGGAGGGGAACTGGGGGGGTTGAGGGTAGAGGATGGAGTGATGGTTAATGTACAGGGATTATTGAAGATGTATAAATATAATTAATGTATGGTCGGGTCTGCCCAGCTACCATTTTAGAATGGTGGGGAGGGAGAAAAGAGGAGAGAGTAGGAGGTAGGAAAGAGGAGAAGAGGGGTAGAAGAGGGAGAAGAGGAAGGAAGAGGGGTAGAAGAGGGAGAAGGAAGGTATAGGGTGGAGGGAGGAGAGGATGTAGATAAGAGAAGGGGAGGAAAGTCTGGAAAGTAGAAGAAGGTAGAAGACGGAAGAGAGTTAAAAGGAGGGGGTGGTGACTGGGCAAGCCCGACTAATTGTATATGACTGTACATTGGATGAGTTGTTGGATATGAATGTAAAAATAAAACTTTTTTATTAAAAAAAAAAGCTGAAACCGTTTTTTTGAGTTAATTATGGAGGGCCGGTACAGCCCCCTCCAAATGCAACATTGAATGGACGCTTCTGTTCCTGCGCGTGCTTTTTACATTTACGCATCTGCGAAAGAATCTTCAAAAGATCCGAGCCACGTTGAAATAAACAGGAATCGTTTTAAGTCTTTCCAGCCCCGGCCTTCCCTTTCTTGCCCTTTCCACCTGTTGAGATGGTTCTACAAGTAGGATAATAAACAGGGCCCCAGGAGCAGCTTCAGCTGTTAGAAATGGAAAATAAAACCAACGTTTGTGAGGAACAGCGGATTCCCCCACCCTGGCCCTGCCCGTTGGTGAGTGAAATCCAATCCCTGAAATTGTCGCGCGCACACCCACCCATTTTGGCATCTGGAACTCAAACCCAAAATACGGACGTGCCTGGCGGCCCGTTCGTTTTATCTATTGAGTTAACGGGCACCTTTTATAGGAGAGGTTCTCCACTCATCATGTTGTGTGCGGTGACTAATTCGGTAAATACCCGTAATTCTTGACTTACCTCCACAATTGAGCACAAATGTTTTTTGGGGTTGGTTTTTTTTTTGCTAAACGAAACAGTTGTTTGAGTGAGTTTGGCCCCATTTCTTTGCCAGAGTTCTTTTTTTTTTTTTTTTTTGAATTTTTTTTTCTTTTTTAAACAAACAAACATAAAAACATCTTCAATGCAAATACAGTGTGTCGGTTGGTTGATTACAAACCTTTTGTGCAATTTCAGCAAATGTATAACATATGATTTATCGAGTTTTACATTTTATCAATCTGATACGTTCCAAATATATTGGTTTAAATCATTTGATTAAATATGAGTAATTTTTCCCCTCATTTCATGTAAAGTATTCTCGGTTTTATGTTAATCATATTACAGCATTCATTTTATCTTCTTAAATCAATATGTATTTCAACCATTTTTCCATTATAAAAACTTCTCTCAGACTTCCTTAACATGTTTTTCCCTCTAACCAATGATAAAAGAAGTCCTATATCTTAATAATGTTGTTTATCTTCCAGCTCTCTAATTTCAAATGTCAATTTACTCATTTCTGCACATTCTATTATTTTCTTGATAATTTCATCTTGCGTTGGTATTTTTTTCATTTTTCCAATTTTTAGCAAACACAATCCTAGCCACTGACTTTGCCGGAGTTCTTAAGTGAATCCGGCTTGAGTTGTTGAGCTAGCCACACGGTTGTAATGTGAACCTGGCTTCCCTTTGGACTTTGCTGGTCAGAAGGTCGTAAAAGGGGGGAAATCACCTGATCCAGGCAACACTGCAGCCCGTCATACATGACGAAACCAGTTTCCATGCATCTGAAGTTTGATGATATAACAACAACAACAGAGTTGGAAGGGACCTTGGAGGCCTTCTAGTCCAACCCCCTGCCCAGGCAGGAAACCCTACACCATCTCAGACAGATGGCTATCCAACATTTTCTTAAAAATTTCCAGTGTTGGAGCATTCACAACTTCTGCAGGCAAGTTGTTCCACTGATTAATTGTTCTAACTGTCAGGAAATTTCTCCTTAGTTCTAAGTTGCTTCTCTCCTTGATTAGTTTCCACCCATTGCTTCTTGTTCTACCCTCAGGTGCTTTGGAGAATAGCTTGACTCCCTCTTCTTTGTGGCAGCCCCTGAGATACTGGAACACTGCTATCATGTCTCCCCTAGTCCTTCTTTTCATTAAACTAGACATACCCAGTTCCTGACCATGAGATGACCATGAGATGCGCTGCAACGATGAAAAGTGTGAAAAACGGTTATAAGTCCCTTTTTTCAGTGCCGCTGTAACTTCAAACAGTCATTAAGCAAATGGTTGTAAGTTGAGGACTACCTGCAGAGTAATTTCCTGACCAGTACAGGAGACAGAGAGGTCTAGCACTGATGATATTACCTAGTTAGGATAATGAAAAACACAGAAAAACACAGACTTCAGAGGATAATTAGAACTGCAGAAAAAATAATTGCTACCAACCTGCCTTCCATTGAGGACCTGTATACTGCACGAATCAAGAAGAGGGCCGTGAAAATATTTGCAGATCCCTCGCATCCTGGACATAAACTGTTTCAACTCCTACCCTCAAACCGACGCTATAGAGCACTGCACCCCAGAACAACTAGACACAAGAACATTTTTTTCCCGAAGGCCATCACTCTGCTAAACGAAACAGTTGTTTGAGTGAGTTTGGCCCCATTTCTTTGCCAGAGTTCTTTTTTTTTTCTTTTTTGATTTTTTTTTCTTTTTTAAACAAACAAACATAAAAACATCTTCAATGCAAATACAGTGTGTTGGTTGGTTGATTACAAACCTTTTGTGCAATTTCAGCAAATGTATAACATATGATTTATCGAGTTTTACATTTTATCAATCTGATACGTTCCAAATATATTGGTTTAAATCATTTGATTAAATATGAGTAATTTTTCCCCTCATTTCATGTAAAGTATTCTCGGTTTTATGTTAATCATATTACAGCATTCATTTTATCTTCTTAAATCAATATGTATTTCAACCATTTTTTCCATTATAAAAACCTCTCTCGGACTTTATTAACATGTTTTTCCCTCTAACCAATGATAAAAGAAGTCCCATATCTTAATAATGTTGTTTATCTTCCAGCTCTCTAATTTCAAATGTCAATTTACTCATTTCTGCACATTCCATTATTTTCTTGATAATTTCATCTTGCGTTGGTATTTTTTTCATTTTTCCAATTTTTAGCAAACACAATCCTAGCCACTGACTTTGCCGGAGTTCTTAAGTGAATCCAGCTTGAGTTGTTGAGCTAGCCACACGGTTGTAATGTGAACCTGGCTTCCCTTTGGACTTTGCTGGTCAGAAGGTCGTAAAAGGGGGGAAATCACCTGATCCAGGCAACACTGCAGCCCGTCATAAATGACGAAACCAGTTGCCATGCATCTGAAGTTTGATGATATAACAACAACAACAACAGAGTTGGAAGGGACCTTGAGGCCTTCTAGTCCAACCCCCTGCCCAGGCAGGAAACCCTACACCATCTCAGACAGATGGCTATCCAACATTTTCTTAAAAATTTCCAGTGTTGGAGCATTCACATCTTCTGCAGGCAAGTCGTTCCACTTATTAATTGTTCTAACTGTCAGGAAATTTCTCCTTAGTTCTAAGTTGCTTCTTTCCTTGATTAGTTTCCACCCATTGCTTTTTGTTCTACCCTCAGGTGCTTTGGAGAATAGCTTGACTCCCTCTTCTTTGTGGCAGCCCCTGAGATATTGGAACACTGCTATCATGTCTCCCCTAGTCCTTCTTTTCATTAAACTAGACATACCCAGTTCCTGACCATGAGATGCGCTGCAATGATGAAAAGTGTGAAAAACGGTTATAAGTCCCTTTTTTCAGTGCCGCTGTAACTTCAAACAGTCATTAAGCAAATGGTTGTAAGTTGAGGACTACCTGCAGAGTAATTTCCTGACCAGTACAGGAGACAGAGAGGTCTAGCACTGATGATATTACCTAGTTAGGATAATGAAAAACACAGAAAAACACAGACTTCAGAGGGTAATTGGAACTGCAGAAAAAACAATGGTTACCAACCTGCCTTCCATTGAGGACCTGCATACTGCACGAATCAAGAAGAGGGCCGTGAAAATATTTACAGACCCCTCGCATCCTGGACATAAACTGTTTCAACTCCTACCCTCAAAACGACGCTATAGAGCACTGCACACCAGAACAACTAGACACAAGAACAGTTTTTTCCCGAAGGCCATCACTCTGCTAAACAAATAATTCCCTCAACACTGTCAAACTATTTACTGAATCTGCACTACTATTAATCTTCTCATCGTTCCCATCACCAATCTCTTTCCATTTATGACTGTATGACTATAACTTGTTGCTGGCAATCCTTATGATTTATATTGATATATTGACCATCAATTGTGTTGTAAATGTTGTACCTTGATGAACGTATCTTTTCTTTTATGTACACTGAGAGCATATGCACCAAGACAAATTCCTTGTGTGTCCAATCACACTTGACCAATAAAATTCTATTCTATTCTATTCTATTCTATTCTATTCTATTCTATTCTATTCTATTCTATTCTATTTCTTTTATGTACACTGAGAGCATATGCACCAAGACAAATTCCTTGTGTGTCCAATCACACTTGGCCAATAAAATTCTATTCTATTCTATTCTATTCTATTCTATTCTATTCTATTCTATTTCTTTTATGTACACTGAGAGCATATGCACCAAGACAAATTCCTTGTGTGTCCAATCACACTTGGCCAATTAAAAAAATTCTATTCTATTCTATTCTATGAAATGTCTTCAAGAAAACAAGCAAGCTCAGAGAGCTCCAACGACCCCAAAATAATCCTCCTCCTCCTCCTCCTCTTTCTTTCCTCAAACCCTACTCCCTTCTGGCACTGATGATGTTACCTAGTTAAGGTAATGAAACGTCTGTAAGAAAACAAGCAAGAGCACCAAGTACCCATCATTTCAACCCTGAGCTACGAAAATTCTCCTTTATTGAGAGAGGGGTCTGCTCTCCAGAAAGAAAGAAACAAAAAAACATGGCTGGCTCAGGAATTGTGGGAGTTGGAGTCCACAAATCATAAAAATCTGGGCTGCGGTGTGGCTCAGGCTGTAAGAAGCCTGTTATTAAAACACAGCTGCCTGCAATTACTGCAGGTTCGAGTCCCACCAGGTCCAAGGTTGACTCAGCCTTCCATCCTTTATAAGGTAGGTAAAATGAGGACCCAGATTGTTGGGGGGGGCAATAAGTTGACTTTGTAAATATACAAATAGAATGAGACTATTGCCTTATACACTGTAAGCCGCCCTGAGTCTTCGGAGAAGGGCGGGATATAAATTTAAAAAAAAAGGGCCATTGTTCCCATTCCATAAAAGGGACATAGAAAATCGTCTCTCTCTTGCAAAGCAAATCTTTCCTCATTAGCTTTTGGAAGTCTAATGTGCTACAGGTCGTCCTCGACTTACAACCAGTCACTTAACAAGTGTTCAGTTACGACAAACTCAAAAATAGTTATTTACGACATAATCTAATTTATGACTGGCATTACCCCACCGCCTCCGTGGTCAGATTTCATGGACCAGCCTTCATTAAATGGCCGGTTCCAGTGTCCCACAGTAACGTGATCCTGTTTTGCTATTTTTCTTGATGTTTTCAGGCAAAAAAAAAAAAAAAATGCCCATTGGATAAACTGATTCAAACGTTTGGCCAGTGTGATTCACTTAACAACAGTGTGATTCTCTTAGAGTGACTCCTTTAACAACCGACATAAATGTCATTGAAAACTCAAGTCAAGTCAAGTGGTGATTGGACTTACAAGCAAAATTCCAGGTTCCATTGTGGTCGTAAGTCGAGGACTACCTGTACATACCTGACAAAAGTTCTTGTCTGTTACTATACTTGCAGAGGTCTCTCTCTAGAACACGGGTGTCAAACTCAAGGCCCGGGGGCCGGTTTCAGCCCATGGGGTGCTTAGATCTGGCCTACATGGCTGCTCTGGAAAGAGTGAAGGACCGGCCCGCAGTGCCCTCTGCCAGCAAAAACGAAGTTCGGGAGGGCTGCAGAGTTCCGTTTTCACTGGCAGAGAGTTTCAGGAGGCCATCGCAGCCCAAAACAGAGCTTGGGAGCCCGTTTTCATAGCAGAGCTCTCGGCCCGCCACAGGTACCCCCAACATGAGTGACATTTGTTGAGTCCTTGGGGATACGACGGAGTCCTCGGGGTTACGAAACGTCTAAAGCCTTGCCAACAACCAGGCGGTTCCTGATTGGCTAAGACGCGTCTACAGAAATAGTGGGAGTTCTGGGGTCCTGTCATTGGTGCAGAGCTTCTGACAACCGGTGTATACATAGCTGTCAAGGGAACGTTGTGTTCGTTGCTGCTGGACATGTTAGTCCTCTGTTGTTAGACACCTGTTGTGTTGTTAATAAAGGTTGTTGTTGAACGCAACCCAGCCTGGACTCCTTTTGTACCCACCACTCCTCAAGCTATATCAATGTTGAGCTGGCCACGCCCACCCTGGCCACGCCCACCCCGAGGTCAAACACAACCCTGATGCGGCCCTCAATGAAATCGAGTTTGACACCCCTGGTGTCGTGTCCCACTCCTCCGCTGACGGCTGGGTCCGGGAAATCCGAATCAGGCTTGCCTCTGCAGCTCTGCCCAAAGTCCTAGCAAAGTCCTCAGAGCAGGCAGGCGACCAGTAAGTGACTTCAGCAAGATAAGTTCGACTTTTGCCTGACTCAGAGACTGCCAGAAAGTAGATCCTTTATATAGGCCATGGGGTGTGGCTCCATGACTCAGCACTCATTAAGGCCTGCCCCTCCCTTCCCTCTGCAGCCTCCGCCTCTCCAATCTTCTGATGCGAGGGTCACTCCAATCAGCTGTTGGTAATAAACCCTCCTCAGGCTCACCTGCTGTGGAGGAGGGGGAGGGGTCTAGCTGCTCCGTTTGCCTGGGCATGGAGTCAGGGCTGGGGCAGGGAGATTCTCCTTCTGCAGTTTGTGTGGGCATGGAGCCAGGACTGGGACCGGGAGGCATACATTCCTCAGTGTGCGGAAGCAGGTAAGAAGGCCCCGGCTGCTCTGAGGGCGGGCAAGACACAACACCTGGACTAGAATATGGTCAGAGAGGCAAGATGGCGGCCGGAAGGGCCCAGTCGAAGCTCCGCCTCTTTTGCATGGGTGTCGCACATAACAACAGGCTGAGCTTTGATCCCAGTATGATGGTCGCCACCTTGAATTTTGCATCCGTACCTTCTGAGGAACACCTGTTCTCCAAGAGTCACAAAGCCCTCTGGCCCCAACCGCCCAACAGCCGAAAGGACAACTGCTGACAGCACATGTGCTGCATCGCCCACCAAAACACACCGAGGCATTTCAGAGGCATTAAAAGGACATTTGTTGCGACAACTGGAAAGATGTCTAAAAGATGCGTCATACGCTTGACACACGGTATTCCCCAATGCTGCTTAAGCTTTTCAAATGGCTGCAGGGGAGAAGATTTTTACTCTTTTATGGTGGTGCTTTTGCAGAAGCCAGGTAAAGAAGGAAGGGGAAAGAGGAGGAGGAGGAGGAGGAGGAGGAAAGAGAGAGAGAGAGAGAGAGAGAAAGAGGGGAGGAGGAGAAGAAGAAGAAGAAGAATAAGAAGAAGAAGAGGGGAGGAGGAGAAGAAGAAAAGAAAGAGGAGGAGGAAGAGGAGGAAGGGAGGAAGGAGAAGAAGAAAAGAAAGATAGATAGATAGATAGATAGAAAGAAAGAAAGAAAGAAAGAAAGAAAGAAAGAAAGAAGAGGAGGAAGAGGAGGAGGAGGAAAGAAGAAGGAAGGAAAGAAGGAAGGAAGGAAGGAAAGGAGGAGGAGGAGGAAAGAAAGAAGAGAGAGAGAGAAGGAGGAAGAGGAAGAGGATGAGAAGGAGGAGGAAAGAAAGAGAAAAGAAAGAAAGAAAGAAAGAAAGAAAGAAAGAAAGAAAGAAAGAAAGAAATAAATAAATAAATAAAAGAAAGAAGAGGAGGAAGGGAGGAAGGAAGGAAAGGAGGAGGAGGAGGAAAGAAAGAAAGAGAGAGAAGGAGGAAGAGGATGAGAAGGAGGAGGAAAGAAAGAAAAAGGAGGAGGAGGAGAAAAAGAAAGAAAGAAAAAGAAAGAAAGAAAGAAAGAAGGAGGAGGAGAAGAAGTAGAAAGAAAGAGAGAGAGAGGAGGAAGAGGATGAGAAGGAGGAGGAAAGAAAGAAAAGGAGGAGGAGGAGAAGAAGAAGAAGAAAAAGAAAGAAAGAAAGAAAGAAGGAGGAGGAGAAGAAGTAGAAAGAAAGAGAGAGAGGAGGAGGAGGAAAGAAAGAAAGAAAGAAAGAAAGAAAGAAAGAAAGAAAGAAAGAAAGAAAGAAAGAAAGAAAAAGAGGAGGAGGATTTTCAGTAGCAACCTGCTGATTAAAAGTCATCAACAGATTAACTTGTTTGGGGGTAGAAAAAGGATCAAGGCTGGAGCCAGAGCTAGGAAACTAGCAATTTCTGTGTCTGTGAGAAGAACCCTAGACTCCCATTTACCAAAGGGGAGCTGGGGAGGGGGCTGACATTGAGTGCAAAGCTTGGGAAAGACCTCCGCCCTGCTCACCAATTCGGGGGGGGGGGGAGGGGGAAAGGAAAACTGGGCAGCTGCTACTGGGAGCTGTCCTGACAGACTTCCAAGTGTCTTTTTCTGCAAAAGGCCGTATTGGGGGAAAGGGACGGAACTTACGCATACGGGTGGTCGACTTACGACCACAATTGAGGCCTAAACGTTTCTGTTGCAAAACGAGACGGTTGTTAACTGAGTTTCTGTCCCACATCACCACTTTTCTGGCCACACAATCTCTGCCATGGTTACATGAATTGTGTGGTCATTAAGCAAAGCTGGCTTTGCTTGCAGGAAACTGGCTGGGAAGGTTGCAGATGACGATCACATGACCCCAGGACACTGCAACCGTCATAAGTACATGTCAGTTGCCAAACGTCCGAATTCTGATCACCTGACCATGGGGGATGCTACAATGGTCACAAGAGTGTAAAAACTGGTCATAAGTCACTTTTTGCAGCGTCGTCGTAACTTTGAACAGTCACTAAACGAATGACTGCCTGTATCAAGCTAAGTCTGCAGGTCTGACCCATCAGGGCAGTCAAGAAAGGTGAGGGAGGTAATGGCAACCACGTAAATAAAGGGGTGCCCCTTACGCAACTATCTAGTTGTGTAAGACACGGTGGCTCAGTGGCTAAGACGCTGAGCTTGTCAATCGAAAGGTCAGCAGTTCAGCAATTCGAATCCCTAGTGCCGCATGACAGTGTGAGCTCCTGTTACTTGTCCCAGCTTCTGCCAACCTAGCAGTTCGAAAGCACGTAAAAAATGGAAGGAGAAAAATAGGGACCACCTTTGGTGGGAAGGTAACAGCGTTCCGAGCACCTTTGGCATTGAGTCATGATGGCCACATGACCACAGAGACGTCTTCGGACAGCGCTGGCCCTTTGGTTTTGAAAAAATAGAATTCTTTATTGGCTAAGTGTGATTGGACACACAGAGAATTTGTCTTTGGTGCATATGCTCTCAGTGTACATAAGAAGACAAGATACACTCGTCAAGAATCACAAGGCACAACACCCAGTGACAGTCATATGGTACAATAAGCAATCAAATAATACTAGGAAACAATCAATATCGATATAAATCTCAAGGATACAAGCAACAAAGTTACAGTCATGCAGTCACAAGTGGGAGGAGATGGGCAACAGGAACGATGAGAAGACCACTAGCAGTAGTAGTGCTGCCTTAGTGAATAGTTTGACAGTGTTGAGGGAATTATTTGTTTAGCGGAGTGATGGCATTTGGGAAAAAACTGTCCTTGGGTCTAGTTGTTCTGGTGTGCAGTGCTCTGTAGCGTTGTTTTGAGGGTAGGAGTTGAAACAGTTTATGTCCAGGATGTGAGGGATCTGTAAGTATTTTCACAGCCCTCTTTTTGACTCGTGCAGTATACAGGTCCTCAATGGAAGGCAGGTTGGTAGTCACTGTTTTTTCTGCAGTTCTAATGATCCTCTGAAATCTGTGTTTTTCTTGTTGGGTTGAAGAACCAAACCAGACAGTTATAGAGGTGCAGATGACAGACTCAATAGTTCCTCTGTAGAACTGGATCAGCAGCTCCTTGGGCAGTTTGAGCTTTCTGAGTTGGAGCAGAAAGAACATTCTTTGTTGTGCTTTTTTGATGACGTTTTTGATGTTAAGTATCCATTTGAGATCTTGAGATATGGTAGAACCTAGAAATTTGAAGGTTTCTACTGTTGATACTGTGTTGGTAGTATGGGAAGGTTTCTCCTAAAGTCTACCACCATTTCTACAGTTTTGAGTGTGTTCGGTTCCAGATTGTTCTGGTCGCACTACGAGGCTAGTTGTTCAATCTCCTGGAGGGGACAGCACAATTACTCAATCAATTGATTTTTATTTATTTACTATATATCCATTTATTTAATAATAAATTTATTATCTCTGTGTGAATTTCAACTCCCAGAAGTTCCCCAGTCAGCCTACTTGCTAGGGGAATTCTGGGACTTAAAATCCACAGGTCTTAAAGTTGCTGAAGTGAAGAAATTTTAGATTAGATTAGATTAGATTAGATTAGATTAGATTAGATTAGATTAGATTAGATTAGATTAGATTAGATTAGATTAGATTAGATTCTTTGGTTTAGAGCAGGGGTCTCCAACCTGGGCAACTTTAAGACTTGTAGACTTCAACTCCCAGAATTCCTCAGCCAGCTTGTTGGAGAACTCTGTTTTAGAGCAGGGGTCTCCAACCTTGGCAACTTTAAGCCTAGCAGACTTCAACTCCTCCAGGCTTAAAGTTACCAAGGTTGGAGACCCCTGTTTTAGAGGATGCTAATAAATGGTTGCTTTGCTGACAAAAACTGGTTGTCTCCTTTATAAATCTGGCAACTGAGAAAGGCAGCATAAACCCTCTCGCTGTGATTTAGAAGCAGTGATCTCAATCTCTGGGCCACAAAATAATTTCCTCTCCCGCCGATTTCCTATGGAAAGCGTTAAACGGATTTGCATTCTAGCCTGCCTTTTGTTCATTTCCAGTAAGATGGTTCGGCTGCCTCTGATCTCATCCTCCTTTAAAAGAGCAAAACCCCACAAGTTAAAAATTAAACGCAAAAACAACAACAACAAAGCTTGGCTGAAATCCAAGAAAGAAAGGAAACGTAAAAGTCAATGGGACTATTCTTATTTTGTCCTCTCAGGCCTGAACTTACCGGAATAATGCAGAGGATAATATAATGCAGTAGGATATTATTGTTGTAAAATGGGTGGCAGCGTTGTATATATAAAATGAATGAGCTAGAACAGACCTTGGATGTCTTCTAGTCCAAGCAGGAGAACTTCTACTATTTCAGATAAGTGGCTGTCTAGTCTTTTCTTAAAACCCTCTGGTGATGGGTTCTTCTGCAGGCAAGCTGTTCCACTGGTTAATTGTCCTCATTGTTAGGAAGTTTCTCCTTAATTCCAGGTTGTTTCTCTCCTTGATTGGTTTCCAGTCATTGTTTTTGTTTTTGTTTTTATTTATTTGAATTTATATCCCGCCTTTCTCCGAAGACTCAGGGTGGCTTACACTGTGTTAAGCAATCGTCTTCATCCATTTGTATATTATATACAAAGTCAACTTATTGCCCCCAACAATCTGGGTCCTCATTTTACCTACCTTATAAAGGATGGAAGGCTGAGTCAACCTTGGGCCTGGTGGGACTTGAACTTGCAGTAATTGCAAGCAGCTGTGTTAATAACAGACAGACTTAGTCTGCTGAGCCACCAGAGGCCCTTTCCTGTGTCTTGTCCTGCGCTCTGGTGCTTTGGAGAATAACTTGTCCTTCTTTGTGGCAACCTCTCAAATACTGTAATACTGCCAGAGGTGGTTTTCAGCCGGTTTGGACCGGTTTGAGTAAACTGGTAGCAGAAAAATTATCTGGTTCGCCGAACTGGCAAATGCCACCTCTCGCTGGCCCTGCCCGCTCACATGATGTGGCAGAGAGAAGCAGCCAGGTTGAATGCTAGAAGACTTGGCTGAACTTTTCTGCCGTGGCTTGGTGGGGGTGGCTTGGTGGGGGTCATGTGACTGAGTGGGTGTGGCCAACTTGATGTCACTCACAGCAAGGCGCTGCCCCACCAAGCCACTCCCACAGAACCGGTAGTAAAACAATTTGAATCCGACCACTGAATACTGCTATCATGTCACCCCTAATTCTTCTTTTCTTTAGACTGGCCAAGCCCAAATCCTGCATCCGTTCTTCATATGTTTTCGTCTCCAGGCCTTGGATCATCTCAGTTGCTCTTCTCTGAACTTTTTCCAAAGTCTCAACATCATTTTTTGTAGTACGGTGACCAAATTCGGTTGCTTTGTGCTAGAAGCGAGCCTTTTTTTCATTCCCTACCTTCTGATCTTTCCACTTTTGCTGCAGTGGTGGGTTTCAAAAAATTTTACTAACGGTTCTGTGGGCGTGGCTTGGTGGGCATGGCATGGCTTGGTGGGCATGGCAGGGGAAGGATATTGTAAAATCCTCATTCCCATCCCGCTCCAGAGGAAGGATACTGCAAAATCTCCATTCTCTCCCCAATCCAGGGGAAGGTTACTGCAAAACCCCCATGTCCTCCCGATCAGCTGGGACTCGGGAAGCAGAGAATAGATGGGGGAGGGGCCAGTCAGAATTTTTACTACCGGTTCTCCAAACTACTCAAAATTTTCTCTACCGGTTCTCCAGAACTGGTCAGAACCTGCTGAAACCCACCTCTGTTTTGCTGGTATTTTTCAATCTGTCATGATTCCATCACATACTGATAGTCCTCAACTTTTGAGCCCAATCTTTTTGTTGATAAGCAAGGCAGTTCTTAAGTGAGTCATGCCCCATTTTACGACCTTTTTTTTTTTTTTTTGCAATGCTTGCTAAACAAATCGGGGCAGTTTTTAAATGAATCGTGGTTATCAAGAGAATCTGACGTCCCCCCGTTGACTTTGCTTGGCAGAAGCTCCCCAGGAAGGTTTCAAATGACAATCACGGGACCCTCGGCTGTGGACCATCATAAAAATGTGAACCGGGGGCCAAGCACTCAAATTTTGATCGTGTGACTCTGGGAATGCTTTTTCAGGAACTTTATTGCATCTCATCTAATACTAGCCTTCGCTGCACTTATGACATAAGCTGAAGAAAATAAACAGCAGAAGAAGCTCCTTTTCGGGAATTAAATTATGGTTCTTTCGAACTCCACCCTTTCCGTCTCCCCGTGGACTAAGCCAGCAGCTTCTCCGAGAAGGTTTTGCAGAAGTCATCTTCAACTTTCCAACAAATAAACAAATACGTTTATTTTTTTCAAAACTCTAAAAAAATTAATTAGTTTGGCTGTGCAGTCAGAGAGTTTCGAATCGTTGAGAAAGAGTTGTCCGGCTTCTGTGTCGGTAGGGCCCGCGTCTGCAGATGCAAACATCTGGCCTTGATGTCAACTTTCCTAAGAACCGTGTGATCCACTTAATGACCACAGTGGCTTGCTTTACCATCGTTATAAAAGCATCCCTTTAAATAAAGCCTATCTTTTGTGTTCTGGTGGTAGCTCCATCCCATCATCCTAGACTTGTACCATTGCTGCTCAACAAATTCAGGCAGCTTTCAATTTATATAACGTGGTCAACCATTTGTCTGAAATGGTATAGGGCAGTTAACCTTTTTGGCACCAAGTGCCAAAACTGGAGCATGTGTGCACATCTGTGCCAGAGTGCTGGAACCCAGAAGAGAGCAGCTGGCCGGTGCACATGCAAGCATTGGCCAGCTGCTCTTCCGGGTTCTGTCGCACACACATGCGCATTGGTCAGCTGGTCTGCTCCAAGTTTCGGCCTGCACATGCCCACTCTGTGTGTGCCCACAGAGAGGGCTCTGCATGCCACCTCTGGCACACGTGCCATAGGTTCACCACCACCACTGTGTACAGGGCAGGGGTGAAATCCAGCAGGTTTCTGGCGAACCGGTAGCGGAAATTTTGAGTAGTCCGGAGAACCAGCAAATACCACCACTAGCAGCCCCCAGAGTGAGGTGGGAGTGGAGATTTTGCAATATCCTTCCCCTGGAGTGGGGTGGGAACGGGGATTTTGCAATATCCTTCCCCCAGGAGTGGGGAGGGAATGGGGATTTTGCAGTATCCTTCCCCCAGGAGTGGGGAGGGAATGGGGATTTTGCAGTATCCTTCCCCCAGGAGTGGGGAGGGAATGGGGATTTTGCAGTATCCTTCCCCTGCCATGCCCACCAAGCCATACACTACGCCCACCAAGCCAAGCCCACAGAACCGCTAGTAAAACAAATCTGGATTTCACCACTGGTATAGGGCCTCCTTCTTGAACTAGAGCAGAGGTCTCCAACCTTGGTTCCTTTAAGACTTGTGGACTTCAACTCCCAGAGTCCCTCAGCCAGCTTTGCTGCAAGGTTGGAGACCCCTGAAGTAGAAGACCTCCAAGGTCCTTTCCAATTCTATTATCCTGATAGTACTAATCTCCAGCAACTCTCTTTTACAGCCTGAGAGGTTAGGAAGGCTCCTTTCTGACATTTTTTTTTCTCTACCCATTATGCAGCTGCAGGCTACGTCCTCTTTTATCTGATTGTTCCCTAGGCAGCAACTCTTCTTCTTGTTTTCCAAGGTCATTTCCACTTACAGATGATAACATGCTAGCAATTCTGCACCCAAGAGCTTTTTTCCAATAGATGCAACCATGGTCGCATATTTCTGCACTGGCTAGTATGGCGTGCATGAGAAAATTGGTTAAATGGTACCAAAAAAAACCAAAAAAACCCCAATGCTGAACATTATCTCTCAAAGCTGAGAAGAGCATGTACAACCTGTGTAAATCCAGACAACCGCTAAACCACATTAAAGAATCTAGATTTTTAGAAGGTGGCGAGGTGGTATTTAGCCGGTTCGGACCGTTTCGCCCGAACCTGTAGCGGAAATCTGTTACCGCTCACATTTTCAAACTGGTAGGGAAGGGAAGTGAATACCACTTCAGGAAGGTGGATCTGGTAGACTGAGGGGATAGTGGCAGGGGTGCAATGCTCCCGGTTCAGACCGGATCACCCGATCCGGTAGTGATGGTGGTAGGTAGTTCAGAGAACCAGTAGCAAAAATCCCTCCCCCTCCCCATGTCCAGCTGAGCCACGCGATCATCAGAGAGTTTTTGTTTTTACTTTTAAAAGCATTTTTTCTTCAGCCAAAAAAATGCTCTTAGAAGTTTTTAAAAAAAAGGCTCCGATGATCATGCAGCTCAGCTGGGATCGTCAGAGCCCTTTAAAAGCATTTTTTCTACAACCTCTTTGGCCGAAGAGGTTGTAGAAAAAATGCTTTTAAAAGGCTCTGACAATCCCAGCTGAGTTGCCTTGTTGTCAGAGCCTTTAGCAGAAAAAATGCTTTTAAAAGTAAAAAAAAAAAAAGTTGGCCACACCCACCCAGTCACATTACCCACCCCCACCAAACCACGCCCACAGAACCGGTAGTAACAAATTTTACATTTCACCACTGGATAGTGGTAGTCCTTGGACGTCACGGAATGCCTTCCTTATCCAGACAAAAGGAAAAGGAATATGATTGCTATCACCTCTCCAGAGTGTTCTGCCAGGCAGGCCTTTCAAAAGCAACTTAGCATGAAGTTTAGCAATCGGCGGAGCCTCTACAGGAAAGAAGAAGGAAGCAGAATTTTGTCAATGACATGGCTGCATTTTAAAAGTGGAATCCGTGAACTGGTGTGTGTAGGGGAAGAGGAGAAGAAAAGGAGGAAGAGAAAGAAAAGGAGAAGAGAAGGAGAAGACAAAGAGGAGAAGGAGAAGAACGAGGGAGAGAGAAGGAGAACCAGTTTGGCCTAGTGGTTAAGGCACTAGACTAAAGTGACCAGATTTCAGTGATGGCAAAGCGGGACACCATTGACGGGGGGTTGGGGGGGGCTGCGCATGCGTGCTGAGTCTTGCCACCTGCCTGAAGGAGGAGGAGCGGCTGCTTCTTCTCCGCTCTTCCAGGCAGGCTCGGCTCTCCTCTCAGCTCTTCCAGGCAGGCTTGGCTCTCCTTGGCTCTCCTCTTGGCTCTTCTCTTCCTCTCGGGTGAAGTCAAGCGGTGTCTCTTCTCCCTCTCGCGCCCCCTTTTCCGCCACTCCCCCTTCTCCGCCTCCTCCTCTTGCATTGCCGCCTCCCGTTTTCAGAATGGGAGTGAAACAAAAAAAAATCGGGACTTTTTGGAATTGCTGCGGGACAAATTATTAAAAAGCGGGATTGTCCCGCCAAAAGCGGGACGTCTGGTCACTATACACTGGACTAGAAAGGCAAGAAACTGTGAATTCAAGTCCTACTTTAGCCATGAAAACCAGTTGGGTTATTTTGGGCCAGTCCTTCTCTCTTAGCCCAACCCACCTCACAGGGTTGTTGTGATGAGGACAATAAGAGGAAGAAGGAGTGTCAGTTATGTTCACTGCCTTGAGTTATTTGTAAAAATAATAAAAGTGGAGTACAATACAATACAATATAATACAATACAATACAATACAATACATTGCATTGCAATACAAGGCAAGGCAAAAGATGGAATAAAATTCAATGGCACCTACTTAAATCACTTAAGATTTGCAGATGATGCTGTTCTCTTCTCAAAAGACCCAGAACAGGGGTGAAATGCTCCTGGTTCGGACCGGATCGCCCAATCCGATAGCGATTGTGGCGGGTGGTTCAGAGAACCGGTAGCAATCGCGGTGCGAGGCTCCGCCCACCCGCCCAGCTGTCGTTACTTCCTGGTTTTAACCAGGAAGTAATGTGTTTTGTACCCTCTGCGCATGTGCAGAAAGGTTTTGTGCATGCGCAGAGGGTCTGCGCGTGCCTGTGACGTGTGTGTGAGCAAAGTGAGGGTGCTCACGCGGCTCATGCACTTCCGAACCAGTAAGGAAGGTAAGTAGATTTCACCCCAACCCAGAAGAGACATATAAGAACTGCAAAAGCAGGAGAACCATTGGGCTTAAAAATAAAGCTGAAAACAAGCCAGGTTATATTTAATAAATTCACCAAAGAAAAAAATATATATATCTGGAGAAGAACAAGACGTAATAGACCACTACATATACCTTGGCCAACGGATCTCAATGGAAGACAATACAATAAAGGAAATTGAACAGCGTATTAAATGTGTTTGGCAGGCATCCCGCAAGCTAAGCATAATTTTCAAGAACAACCTCCCCCTATGCTTGAAGAGAAAAGTTTTCGATCAGTGTGTGCTACCTGCTCTAACATCTGCTGCTGTAACATGGACACTAACCTCACAATCGATACAAAATCTGCGAGTGGCACAAAGAACCACGGAAAGATACATGCTCGGCATTACGAGACTTGCGCATGCATTAGCGTGCACTAAGGTAGAAAGACTTGCGCATGCATTAAGAGAGCAAATGAAAGTATACAGTGCTATACTGTATAAGAGAGTATAAGAATTGAAAGGGAAATGTGCTGGTCACACAGGAAGAAGAACTGAGGGCAGGCGGACCAAGGCAGTCATAGAATGGATCCCACTTGTTCAAAAGCGTCCACAAAAGAGACCTAATCCAAAATGGATCAACGAGATCAGCGAGTATTGCAGGCCCAATCGGCAAATGAAAGCTCAGGACCGTAGGCAGAAGAAGTCTCCATCCATTTAGACAATGGCTAAAATGATGATGACGACGTAACCCAACCCAACACAATGAAGTCATTGCTCTAAAGGAGATCTGTATAGACCTCAAGTCATCTTTTTATTAAGCCATCTACAATCCAAGATCTGGGCAGTGATAGTGGATTGGGGTGCTTCAAAGCTTTATATTTATTTTTAGACCACTTTATAATGCCTTGGTAAGGCCACACTTGGAATATTGCATTCAGTTTTGGTTGCCACGATATAAAAAAGATGTGGAGACTCTAGAAAGAGTGCAGAGAAGAGCAATGAAGATGATTAGGGGACTGGAGGCTAAAACATATGAAGAACGGTTGCAGGAACTGGGTATGTCTAGTTTAATGAAAAGAAGGACTAGGTGAGACATGATAGCAGTCTTCCAGTATCTCAGGGGCTGCCACAAAGAAGAGGGAGTCAAGCTATTCTCCAAAGCACCTGAGGGCAGAACAAGAAGCAATGGGTGGAAACTAATCAAGGAGAGAAGCAACTTAGAACTAAGGAGAAATTTCCTGACAATTAGAACAATTAATCAGTGGAGCGACTTGCCTGCAGGAATTGTAAATGCTCCAACACTGGAAATTTTTAAGAAAATGTTGGATAACCATTTGTCTGAAATGGTGTAGGGTTTCCTGCCTGGGCAGGGGGTTGGACTAGAAAACCTCCAAGGTCACTTCCAACTCTGTTGTTGTTGTTGTTGTTGTTGTTATTAAGCTTGCCACCAAGATTTATTTCTGACTCGATTGTGATGTACAGAATCTGAAATCTTACAGATTTTTTCCTTTGAAATGTTGAGACTCCGCAGAGCATAAGGGCAGGGCCCTTTTCTCAGAAGCAGGAACTTTTGCTTCATCCCACTCATGGCTCTTGACTTCACGCTGTCAAAGAGAATAATGGTGGCTTGGCAGCAGAGCTTCTCCCCCTCATAGCAGTCACTCATTTTTTTCCATCTGCAGCCAGAGAAGCAAAGCAGAAAGTGTGTGGGGGGGGTGCCTTCGTTCTTTCCCTTTGGTGGGGGTGAGGGATTTGGGGTAAACCTTAATTTTCATGGAGTAGTGGCTCAGTAACTAAGACGCTGAGCTTGTCGATCAAAAGGTCGGCAGTTCAGCGGTTCGAATCCCTAGTGCCGCGTAACGGGGTGAGCTCCTGTGACTTGTCCCAGCTTCTGCCAACCTAGCAGTTCGAAAGCACGTAAAAAATGCAAGTAGAAAAATAGGGACCACCTTTGGTGGGAAGGGAACAGCGTTCCGTGTGCCTTTGGCGTTGAGTCAGACCAGCCACATGACCACGGAGACGTCTTCGGACAGCGCTGGCTCTTTGGCTTTGAAATGGAGATGAGCACCACCCCCTAGAGTCAGGGACAACTAGCAAGGGGAACCTTTACCTTTTAATTTTCATTGCAATTATTGATCAATAGATTGGTGCTCTTGTTGTTTCATGGCTGGGAGACATAACTATGAGTATGTCTCACTTTCAAGAGACCCAAGTGATACTTTTTCAGGGAAACCTATCTGGAACTTCTCCGCATTAGGAATCTGGTAGGAAAATGTGACCAGAGGGTATACATATAAAATATATAAATTAGCTTGCAGAATTTTGCACGGATTTTGAATGAGATTAATAGGAGGATAATTTGATTATCCTTCCTCTGCAGTGAAATCCTATCAGGAGACCGATTAAATTGATGCTGAGGGGATGCCACAATAAAAATCACAGAATCATGACTGTTACAGAAGAAATAGGGATCTAATGGGATCTTGTGATTTTTATTCCAAAGCAGCTCTGAAATTGTAAATCAGAACATGCCTTGTTACTTTATTAAGACTAGATTTCTATGCAGTCCTACAGTGGAGTGCTGTATTGCCCAGGGGTGGGCTGCTGAGGGTTTGCAGGGGTTCGGGAGAACCTGTAGCTAAGATTCTGTGCAGTTCAGAGAACCCCCAAATCCCACTCCTGGCTGCCCCACCCCACCCCACCCCTCCCCTCTCAGGAGTCCCCACAAAGCCTGTTTTGGATGCAGGTAAGTGCAGGGTACGTGCAGAGGCTCAGGGAGGGCGAAAAACGGGCCTATTGGAAGTTCAGGAAGTCCGGCCTCCGGAGCATGGGGAAGCTGTTTTTGCCCTCCTGGAGGCTCAAGAAAAGCCTCCGGAGCCTGGGGAGAGCAAAAATTCCCCCTCCCTTCGCCGTGGTGCGGGAGGCCAACTAGGCCACACCCACCATGGCCACGCCCACCCAGCAACCAGGCAGTGAGCCCCTTGCTAAAATTTTTGAAGCCCACCCCTGATACCGCCGAATGTCACAGAGTCGAGAATTGCAGCATTGGATTTGGAGCAATCTAACCTAGAATTATTCTATAGCTTATAAAGACTGTCACATAAAGATTCAGTTCCTGTTTTATCCTATTATTCACCAAATGTCTCTGGAGATTTTCAATCATCCATGTCATGATTATCCCAATGGTGTTTTTCAAAAAAAAAAAAAACAATTGAACTTCTTTGGGTTTTTTTTCCCCTTGAAAAAAATTTCACTTAATCCAAAAGCTTCTTAGTTCTGGCCAAGTGTTCTATGACTGGAGATTTTCAAGAAGAAATTGGACAGCCATTTGTCTGAAATGAATTGGGTCTCATGCCTGAGGAGAGGATTGGACTCAAACTAAGGCCCCTGGGACAGATACGTGCAATGAACGCTTGTGTTGCTTCAGAGAGTCTCCCCCTTCGGGGTCTTTTTGTGTGGGTTGGAGGGGGGAGAAACTCTAACTTCGGATTTACTTCAGCCTCCTGGTGTGGGGCTTTGCTGCTGGTGGCGAAGAGTTGGAGGACCTTATTCCAGTGGGACAGCATCATGGCCTGGAACTGGCTGACCATCTCAGCCCGCTGAGCCTCCAGGTGCCATTACCTGGCCTTGCACTCCTGCAGGTCTTCCTTCTGCTTGGAAAGCCTATGCTCCTAGTCCTCAGTGAGGTGCTTCTGTTGAGCCTCCTTCTCAGTCAGATCCAATTTGAACTGAGCTGTTTTGCCAACTTTTTCTCGTGGTGGCTGCTTAGCTCCAACAACTGCTTCCTGTTGAGGCCCTAAGGAGCCCGGGCAGGCAGGGGAGGAGTGGATAGGAGGGGAGGGGCAAGTAGAGGCCGGCGAAGCGCCCCTCAACATGAGTGACATCAAGTTGGTCATGCCCACCCAGTCACATGCCCACCTAGCCACACCCACCCAGCCGGTCATTAAGCAGATCATATTATTAGCAGATCATATGGGATTTAAAATTATGAATTTAGTGGTCTCTGAGGTCCGAAAGGTTGGAGACCCCTGGACTAGAAGACCTCCAAGTTCCTTCCAACTCTTTTATTCTGTATTCGATATTTTTGCTGTATTTTGTTCAGCTCTAGGGTGGTGAAGGAAGTGAGATATTTATCTTTCCATCCTCACTCCATTGCCCAGATACCAAATCAAGGTGAGGCAAGGTGGAAAAGAGAGATAAAGTTCGCGAGAATGGGAGTTGCTGCGCAGATGAATTGTTGTTGTTGCATGTCGGACTATGAATTTATGGATTATATTAGTACTTGATACATTTCTGTCTTCTTTTCAAAAAAGCGTTTTGAATCAGCAAGCAACTTAAACTATTTCTGCAGAGTAAAAACAGAATACAGTTTAGGTTTTTCTGTACCGCAAATCAATTCATTCCAAATTAGAATATTGGTGGTGCTTCATCACTGGAGGTTTTTAAGAAGCGACTGAACAGCCACTTGTCTGAAATGGTTTAAAACTGTGATGGCGAACTTTTTCGGCACTGTGCCCAAATCAGAACGTGCGTTCATGTGCGCGCGCTGGAGCGCAGGAAACCCAAAGACCAACTGGCTGGCACACACATGCTTGTTTTTGGGCTGGTTTTGGCCATTTTGGGAGCCGTTTTCATGCTGGTTTTGGCCCCAAAAACGATGCAAAAATGGCCTGGCAACGGCCTGCAAAACAGCCCCCCAAAAAACAGTCTGTTTTTCAGGCCATTTTCAGGCCATTTTTCCAGCGTTCCAGCACCCGCCAAGACCAGCTGTGCTCGCCAGAAATCAGACAATCAGCTGGTGACTGCACGCGTGCCCAGAAAGAGCATGCCACTTCTGGCATGCGTGCCGTAGATTCGCCATCACAGGTATAGGATCTCCTGCTTGAGCAGGGGGCTGGACTAGAAGACCTCCAAGGTCCCTTCCAGTTCAATTCTGATGGTGTTGAGAAAATAACTCTCTTATTTTCTGGATCAGTTCTCATGCAGAGCTGTTGGGAGATGTTCATCTTCGCTTCCGTCTATATCAGGAGTCCCCAACCTTTCGGACCTCAGGGACCATTATATTCATAATTTTAAATCCCGTGGACCACTAATACGATCTGCTTAACGACCGGCTGGGTGGGTATGGCTAGGTGGTCATGTGACTGGGTAGGCATGACCAACTTGATGTCACTCATGTCAAGGGGCACTTCGCCGGCCTCTACTCACCCCTACGTTCCCAGCTACTCCTCAACTCCCCACCCAGGCTCCTTAGGGCCCCAACAGGAAGCAGTTGCTGGAGCCAAGCAGCCACCATGAGAAAGAATTGGCAAAACAGCTCAGTTCAAATTGGATCTGACCGAGAAGGAGGCTCAGGAGAAGCACCTCACTGAGGACTAGGAGCACAGGCTTTCCAAGCAGAGGGAAGACCTGCAGGAGTGCAAGGCCAGGTACCGGCACCTGGAGGCTCAGCGGACTGAGATGGTCAGCCAGTTCCAGGCCATGATGCTGTCCCACTGGAACAAGGTCCTCCAGCTCTTCGCCACCAGCAGCACTTCCCTCCAGTCCTCGCCCAATGCCCCACACCAGGAGGCTGAAGCAGACCCCAAGTCAGAATTTCTGCCCCCTCCAACCCACACAAAAAGACCCCAAAGGGGGAGACTCTCTGCAGCAACACAAACATTCACTGCATGTATCCGTCCCAGGGGCCGCAGTTTGAGGACCCCTGATTTAGTGCAATATAAAAAATGCAAATAATTTTTCTGCGGACCACCAAAATTTTCTCACGGACCACCAATTGGTGACCGCTGGTCTATATAGTATGTATTTCACAAACGGAGGCAAATATACAGATTGACTAGAGAGCAAGATGAATTTCAACCACTGTAGAATCGGGCTGCAACAGAACAATATTGACAAAAGGGAAAGGGATTCTGAATACTTTCAGAATACTTTCAGAACATGTATCAGGAAATGTTTCAGGATCCAATGGGAGTCGGTCATCAAAAGTCTGGTCCCAGGGAGCAATTCTGAATGGATAACCGCAGTAGGTATTTCAGTGAATATTGCCAAGGGTAATGTGTGGTTTTATGCAAACAGAATTATGCTTTAGTCAAATTTGTCAAACTTAATCAAATGAAAGTTGTTTTGGTCTAATGGTTAAGGCACCAGGCTAGAAAATGAGAGACCATCAGTTCTAGTCCTATTTTAGCTATGAAAGCCAGCTGGGTGACTTTGGGCCAGTCCCTCTCCCTCAGCCTCACCCACCTCACCGGGTCGTTGTTCTTGGGAAAATAGGAGGAGGAAGGAATATTGGACGTATCCACTATCTTAACTTGTTTATAAAAACAAAAAGGGGAGATATAAACAAGCAAACAAATAAATATTTTAATCAATTAAAGCATTGGTTTAACCCAGTGGTGGGATTCAAGTAATTTAACAACCAGTTCTCTGCCTTAATGATTTCTTCCAACAACTAGTTTGCCAAACTGCTCAGAAAGTTAACAACTGGTTCTCCCAAAGTGGTGCGAACTGGCTGAATCCCACCACTGGTTTAACCCAGTGTTGGTGAACCTTTTCGGCACTGAGTGCTGAAACGGGAACATGCGTGCACACATGCAGGGAAGCACCAGAAACCGGAAAAGCAGCTCACACGCGCGGGAACCCCAGCACCTGGAAGAGCAGCTCTCCAGCGCGCACGCACGGGACCACCGGAAACTGGAAGAGCAGCTCACCAGTGCGCGCGTGCACTGGCATGCTCCCCAGCGAGCACCGGAAACCAGAAGAGCAGCTCACCAGCGCAAATGCACAGGAGCACCGGAAACCAGAAGAGCAGCTCACCAGTGCGCATGCACAGGAGCACCGGAAAACAGAAGTGCAGCTCACCAGCGTGGATGCATGGGAGCACCGGAAACCGGAAGAGCAGCTCCCCAGCGCACACTCACGGGAGCACTGGAAACCAGAAGAGCAGCTCACCAGCATGCATGCACGGGACCACTGGAAACCGGAAGAACAGCTCCCCAGCGTGCACACGGGAGCACCAGAAACCGGAAGAGCAGCTCACCAGCGTGGATGCATGGGACCACCGGAAACTGGAAGAGCAGCTCCCCAGCGTGCACACGGGAGCACCAGAAACCAGAAGAGCAGCTCACCAGTACAAATGCACGAGACCACTGGAAACCGGAAGAGCAGCTCCCCAGCGCGCACACGGGAGCACCAGAAACTGGAAGAGCAGCTCACCAGTGCGCATGCACTGGTGTGCTCTCCAGCGAGCACCGGAAACTGGAAGAGCAGCTCACCAGTACAAATGCACAGGAGCACCAGAAACCAGAAGAGCAGCTCACCAGTACAAATGCACGGGACCACCGGAAACTGGAAGAGCAGCTCCCCAGCGCACATGCACTGGCGTGCTCTCCAGCGAGCACCAGAAACCAGAAAAGCAGCTCCCCGGTGCACATGCACTCACCGGAAAACTGAGCTTCCGGTTTCCGGCATACACACGCATGCTGATCATCTGGTCTTCTGGTTTCTGGCACGCATGTGCATGCAAAGACCCCCTGGCCAGCCCGCAGAAGAGCAACGGGTGAAAGCTGGCATCCTTAGAGAGATGGCTCTGCGTGCCACTTCCTGGCACGCGTGCCCTAGGTTTGCCATCACGGGTTTAACCAACTCATTTTGCACTTGCCTAGGTATCTAGCCAGCGAAAAAGCACGTTGAATTCAACTGGACCTACTCTTAGATAAATACAGAATGATTTAAGTTGACGGCAGTCCTATTCTTTAAAGAAAAACATTAAATACGTACGGGGGTGGTGGTGGAAAGGTCTACCTCTCTCTTGTGCACATGACAGTTATTCATGGAAAAATGTTCATTTTTAAATTTTCTCCCCTCTCTTTCCCCACCGCCAAAGGAGGAGATACGGTCGCAATGGCTGATGGTGTGGGGGGGGGAGGAAACAAGATTGTTGCGTGCGTGAATTGGAACAGGAAAGGTAGATGGAAACCAAAACAAATGGAACTGTGTATGTGTGTGTGTGTGTGTTTAAATTAAAAAAAAAATGGTTCCTGTGATCCAGGTCACCAGAGCCCTAACACCTAACCTAAGAATGGGTGGATCAGTTTTAGAGAAAGGAAGGGAGAACAGGGAAGCTGATGGCAAATCATAGATAAGTTTGGTGGAATGAAAATAAACAACGAACTAATGGGAAACTCGAACAAGATAATCACACGGATGAAAGGTGGATTTTTTTTCCCCCACTCCTCCTCCTCCTCCTCTCCCCATTTCTGTCGGATTCTGTGGGTCAGAGAAGCTAATCTTTCATGGCCATCCCCATGGAAAAAATAGTGGAAACCTGATCTCCGTAGCAAAATATGGGAAGCTCCCCTTCCTTGATGCCTGGCTTCGGGCGATTATAGTATTTTATTTCCGTGATAGGATCAGGTCAAGGCTACCTTAATCAAATGTTTCATTTCTCCCACTGGCCAACCCGGTGTCTCTGAGAAGCTTTTTAGTGAGAAATAAAAATAACCCATTTCCCACCGTTGTGCTTCCTGCAAGTAATATTTGGAGACTTGCTTCCCCTTTATTGCTATTGATTCTTGATAGACTCAACATCATGTGAAGTGTTAATACCATTTTATAATGCCTTGGTAAGGCCACACTTGAGTTATTGCATTCAGTTTTGGTCGCCATGGTGTAAAAAAGATGCTGAGCTTCTAGAAAGAGTGCAGAGAAGATCAACAAAGATGATGAAGGGACTGGAGGCTAAAACATATGAAGAACAGTTGCAGGAACTGGGTATGTGTAGTAGTTTAATGAAAAGAAGGACTAGGGAAGACATGATAGGAGTGTTCCAATGTCTATGGGGCTGCCACAAAGAAGAGAGAGTCAAGCTATTCTCCAAAGCACCTGAAGGCAGGACAAGAAGCAATGGGTGGAAACTGATCAAGGAAAGAAGCAACTTAGAACTACGGAGAAATTTCCTGACAGTTAGAACAATTAATAGGTGGAACAACTTGCCTGCAAAAGTTGTGAATGAAAATATTTAACACTGGAATTTTTAAAGAAAATGTTGGATAACCATTCGTCTGAAGTGGTGTAGGGTTTCCTGCCTGGGCAGGGGGTTGGACTAGAAGACCTCCAAGGTCCCTTCCAACTCTGTTGTTGTTGTTGTTGTTGTTGTTGTTGTTGTTGTTGTTGTTTTTCCTGGAGATACAACTGAGTCTTCAAAACTGATCGTGAATTATCGCTGCGGTGTGAAAGCATAGAGAGGTGTGTGTTGTGGGTATTTGTTTAATGCATTGCAATTCATTAATTTACCCTTTCTCTCCAAGCCCTCAAATATTCCATCCTCCATTTTTCCTTATAGCAACTATTATCTCAACTCATCTAGTTGTTGTGACCCAGGCCCAAGTAGATAGTAAGAAATTCAGTCCATGAAAAAACAAACAAACTTTATTCAAACAGCTGAGAATTACTTCATTCTCAGCGTTGTCCCAACACAAATTCCTCAGTCCTATCACAAACCTTGGTCCAATTAGGCAAACTGCTAAAGGCCTTTCTTGGCAAATATTCACAAGTCACAAAAATAAAGGCAAGACATAGATGAAGCAGAAGATGAAGAAGAAGACGAAGAAGACGACACAGCTACCAATGTTGTTTTCCAGCAAAGTTCAAACGCCGGTGCTGGTCTGTTTTAAGCCTTATGGGAGGGGGCCAATCATCTCTTGGCCTTACTCCTGAGTTGTCCTTTTTGCTTGAGCTGCTCTTGCCTTCTGGCAGCTCTTCTCATGCGTGCATGAGTAGGCCTCCCTGCAACCTCCTGGGCCCAAAAACAGGCTGTGGAGAGGTGCACTGTACCCCCCCCTGCACTCCCCTGCTCTACGCACATGCGTGCATGACCCCCAGCCCCTGCACATGTGCATGTGACCCCCGCGTAAGCACACGCATCTCCCACATGCACCTCACACATCCCAAAAGTCAGCTGGCCAGTGGGAGGTGTGTGTGCATGCGCGGTGCAGCTGAGCTGGGTGATGGCTTGCGTGCCCATAGAAAGGGCTCCGTGTGCCAGCTGTGGCACACGCGCCACAGGTTCGCCATCACAGCTTTAGGACCTGCCTAGATATTACGCCACAATTGATATTTGCAAAGGCTTTCCTTAAAAACACAACAACCTTATAGAAAACTGAATTAAAAGCCCTTGAGATGTCAAATCGCAGCCTTGGGTTGCCCTGCTTTAAATTCTCACTGCCCTCACAGCTGTGTAAGCAGGGAACACCCCAGAGACCATGGCCATGTCAGACCCCTTTGGGGGTCCCAGCCTTGACCTCTGTGCAGGATTGGTGAGGCCTCCCGGTTCTCACACGAGGACTCCTGCCACAGGCAGCGGAAGGGAGCAGAGAGCAATGGCTACAAGAGGAACGCAGCTGACAAACGCAGGTGCAGTGGAGGACAGAAAGAAGACGACACAGCTACCAATGTTGTTTTCCAGCAAAGTTCAAACGCCGGTGCTGGTCTGTTTTAAGCCTTATGGGAGGGGGCCAATCATCTCTTGGCCTTACTCCTGAGTTGTCCTTTTTGCTTGAGCTGCTCTTGCCTTCTGGCAGCTCTTCTCATGCGTGCATGAGTAGGCCTCCCTGCAACCTCCTGGGCCCAAAAACAGGCTGTGGAGAGGTGCACTGTACCCCCCCCTGCCCTCCCCCGCTCTACGCACATGCGCATGACCCCAGCCCTGCCCATGTGCATGTGCCCCCCGCGAAAGCCCACCCATCTCCCACATGCACCTCACACATCCCAAAAGTCAGCTGGCCAGTGGGAGGTGTGTGTGCATGCGCGGTGCAGCTGAGCTGGGTGATGGCTTGCGTGCCCATAGAAAGGGCTCCGTGTGCCAGCTGTGGCACACGCGCCACAGGTTCGCCATCACAGCTTTAGGACCTGCCTAGATATTACGCCACAATTGATATTTGCAAAGGCTTTCCTTAAAAACACAACAACCTTATAGAAAACTGAATTAAAAGCCCTTGAGATGTCAAATCGCAGCCTTGGGTTGCCCTGCTTTAAATTCTCACTGCCCTCACAGCTGTGTAAGCAGGGAACACCCCAGAGACCATGGCCATGTCAGACCCCTTTGGGGGTCCCAGCCTTGACCTCTGTGCAGGATTGGTGAGGCCTCCCGGTTCTCACACGAGGACTCCTGCCACAGGCAGCGGAAGGGAGCAGAGAGCAATGGCTACAAGAGGAACGCAGCTGACAAACGCAGGTGCAGTGGAGGACAGAAAGAAGACAATGAAGATGAAACGGTCATATATTTTTTCCCATCACTGTGCTGGAAAGAAAAGAGAACGCATCCAATAGATGATTTTTTTAAAAAAAAAAAAAAACAGTAGTTGAAACCTTCATCAAAAGCACATAGCAGGTAGTCCTCGACTTATGACCACAATTCATAAGTCGAGGACTACCTGCTATGTGCTTTTGATGAAGGTTTCAACTACTGTGTTTTTTTTTTGATCACATGATCGTGGGGACGCTACAAAGGTTGTAACTGGGAAACTGTGCCTGAATTATGCAATGGTCGTAAGTGTGAAAAATGATCCTAGGTCACTTTGTATGGTCACTAAATGAACTGTTGTAAGTCGAGGACTACCTATAGTCCACGACTTATGACCACAATCGGGTTCAACATTTCCGTCCCTAAGTGAGACTGTTGTTAAGTCATTTTTGCCGCATGTTATGGCCTTTCTTGCCACCGTTGTTAAGCGAATCACTGCCGTTGAGTGGATCCGGCTTCCCCCTTGACTTTGCTGGTCAGAAGGTCATAAAAAGTGATCACACAACCCTGGGGCATTGCAAACGGTCATAAATATGAGCCAGTTGCCCAGAGTCTGAATTTTGATCACGTAACCACGGGGATGATACAACGGTCGTAAGTGTGAAAAACAATTGTGAGCCTCTTTTTTCGGTGATGTAACTTCAAACGGTCACAGAACGAATGGTTGTAAGTTGAGGACTACTTGCAATGGGATATAATGCAATATTTTGCTGCTGGTAGTAAACAGCGTTTTTGCCGCAGTAAGTTAAACCCATCGAGCATAATTCCACGAATCTCTACGTACTGTTGGCATGATTATTCTGAAAGCCTCTTGTTAAGGGCCAAGTAGACAGGATGCTAAGCTTATGAGGAGGGGAAACCAAACCAATATTGTAGCGAGTAGATCCTAGGTCACGTTCATTAATAATGAAGACCGTCATGGATTTGGCAAGATTTACAACCAAAGTATGCATGCCACTTGGTGTTTTGAAACCAAAATAAAAAAGCTGGAATGAAGGGAGCTATTTTGGTTGTGGTTGTTACCTCTAAGAAAGAGGGTTTATTATGTGATTTTAGTTGTTTTACTCATCTTTCTTCACACACGTTCAGTGGTGGGATTCAGCCCAGTGGTGAGTTTCAAAAAATTTTTTACTACCAGTTCTGTGGACGTGGCTTGGTGGGCATGGCAGGGGAAGGATACTGTAAAATCTCCATTCCCACCCCACTCCAGGGGAAGGATACTATAAAATCCCCATTGCCTCCCAATCAGCTGGGACTTGGCGGGCAGAAAATAGACGGGGGCGGGGCCAGTCAGAATTTTTACTACTGACAGTGTCGGCTGGCGACCCCCAGGGGGAGAGCCTTCTCTGTGGGGGCACCTACCCTCTGGAACGAGCTTCCCCCAGGACTTCGACAACTTCCTGACCTCCGGACTTTTCGCCGCGAGCTGAAGACGTACCTATTCTTCCGAGCAGGACCGGCTTGATAGGGGTTTTTAATTTGTTTTAAAAGGGGTTTATTTTATATTTATATTATGTATTTTATATTTAAATTTAGGCCTTATCGAATAAGTTTTTTAAATAGTTTTTATTGTAATATATTGTATTGTTTTTACTTGGCTGTTCACCGCCCTGAGTCCTTCGGGAGAAGGGCGGTATAAAAATTAAATAATAATAATAATAATAATATTAATTATTATTATTATTATTATTATTATTATTATTATTATTATTATTATTATTATTATTATTACCGGTTCTCAAAAATAATCAAAATTTCCGCTACCGGTTCTCCCGAACTGCTCAGAACCTGCTGAAACCCACCTCTGATTCAGCCGGTTCGGGCAGGTTCGGGCAGGTTCAGGCGAACCGGTAGTTAAACTGCTGGCTGACCCTGCCCCTTCCCTCCCCGCCCCTTCCATGAGTCCCCCCGCACCTCATTTTTGCTCCCAGGGGGGTGCAGGAGACTGAGTACTTCTTGTCACAGCCCCTGGCCACGCCCACCAAGCCACGCCTACAGAACCGGTAGTAAAAAAAATTGAATCCCACCACTGCCCGCATTAATCAGGTGGAGTATTCATTTAGTTGGAAATGACTCTCTACTCAGTGTTTCTCAACTTCAGTCACTTGAAGATGTGCGGACTTCAACTCCCAGAATTCCCCAGCCAGAAATGCTCTTGGTCTTAAGTCGAGGGCGCTTCATCACTGGAGGCTTTTAAGAAAAGACTTCTGTTGCTTTGGTGCTTTTTTTGAGCTAGCTAATGTTACGAGATCACCACAATACAGTGGAAAAATAAAATAAAGTTGTGGCTGCAAGCTAAAACTAAGGTTTTGGATTTTAATCCATTTGGGCCTATAAAGTCAATTAACTGAGTTGGGTTTTATCTAACTATGCTTGTTAAACTAACCTGCAGTATGTGGAGTTGAACATTTTAATACCCTATTTATTGATTTGTGAAATGCTTCCCTTTAATATGAAATTTGATGTGTGCTATATTGGTAGTATATTTTCTCTTCATCTTAGTTTTTCTGATAATGCTATTTGTTTGTGGTAGCTAAATGTATAAATAATATTTATTTTAAATCTTAAGCTAGCAGAAGAAATAGGATTTTTATACAATATATGGCGCGCAATATATTCTAAAGAAATTGTTGCATTTTATGTTTTAAAAACATTTTTTTAAGGAATAAAACAAATTGTTACAACAAAAGAAAAGACTGAACAGTCACTTGTCTAAAATGATATAGGGTCTCCTGTTTGAGCAGGGGGCTGGACTAGAAGACCTCCAAGGTCCCTCCCAGCTTTATTCTGATTCTGAAATGCCGACTTACCAGTGCCAGATATTAAATTGTAGATATGGATAGATTTTTAAAATAAGAACGTAAGTTATATGGTTGTATGCAGAGGACTCAGCAAAGGCAGGGACAGTGTTAAAAATATGTAGGACTCAATCATAGATAAAAATCATCTTGTCATTTTTGAACCCCCTCCCATAAATGTTCCTGGTTTCGTGCCAAAGTAAGTATTCTTATCCGTTTTGCCAGCATTTTTATTTTACCCCTTTGCAGGGGGGAAAAAAAACAACCCCTTAAAAATCCCAGGTTTTATCATGGGTTTGATAATGCCAGAAAATACATGATGGGGGGGTGGGGTGGGCTTTTTCCAATGTGACCATTAATGCCTAATGCTCCGTGTCAGAAAATACAAATAGTATTTCCTATTGTTTCAATGGGATTACAATTAGTTGAAATGTTCATTTGACTAGATCTGCAAGAGGAATTACTGTGGCCTCCCGGGTCTAGCACTGAAAATATTTCTGTGGTTCACCAATTTTTACCAGAATAATCCTCTGATTTTTAATGGACTGATTGGGTTTAAGCAAGCACCATCCAAAAGTTGAGTGAAGAAGTCGTTTTGTTATGTGGGTAGAAATGGGATCCAGTTTGCTGTTATTTCTTGTTTGAAATCCATTCCATAAAAGAGGGATGGGGAACCAGGCCCTTTCATGACTCTATTAAAACCTATTTATTTCGTCTAGCTGGACTGGCTTGATTTTAAAATTTTTAATTTACTTTTATGGGTTTTAAATTTTTGTAAATTTTCATAGGGTGTTATTGTATTTTAAATTTTTGGCCAATTGAATAAGTTTTTTAAGGGATGTTCTTAATATTATATGTATTGTTTCTTTTTGTATTTTTATTCTGGCTGTGCACCGCCCTGAGTCCTTTGGGAGAAGGGCGGTATACAAATTAAAATATTATTATTATTATTATTATTATTATTATTATTATTATTATTATTATTATTATTATTATTATTATTACTCGCAGACTTCAACTCCCAGAATTCCTCAGCCAGCCAGCCAGCATGGTTGACTCAGGAATTCTGGGAGTTGAAGTCTGCGTAGTCATAAAAGGGCCATGGAGTCCACAAGTCATACAAGAACCATAATTCCCCACCCCCTGCCATAAAACAAGTTTATGGCAGATTTAACACTGGAATCAATTCCTGGTTTGAAGCATGATTGACATATGCCTCACTGAGCGAAGTAACGGACTGTGTTACCTTCTGGTTTCCCAACAGATCACCCAGATTGACCAAAAATTACGTGACATCTTGGATGCTCTTCAGAGTCAGCTTGGGAAGCAGTCACTGGTTCCGGCTTCCTCTTCCTCCCCGTGATTGCAGCCCACGTCAGCTTCCGAACCAGAAGGTGTAAACTCACCTGAACCGTCTTTGCTTCCTTTTCCCATTTCATACGTTTACCAAAGTTGACGTTGAGTTCCAAATGACACCATGAAGAAGACTGAGAAGGAACCAGTCTTCCCCGCCTACCATTCAGCTTAAGCCATGTTCCTTTCTTATATCCGCTTCATGCATCGTGAGATAGAATCAATAGGTTGGAGAAGAACTGGGCGGAAGAGCCAAGGTTTTTCTCCCAGCCGTAAGATTCGGTCGGTTCTATGTCCAAGCATGAATTCTTGGACAAGGGAAACCTCTGAGAGACCATCTCTGCATCTGGATGCTACTTGTACGGAGGAAAACGCCGTCTGATTCATGCTGATATGTGCGTTATAGGCAGGGGTGGGCTTCAAAAATTTTAGCAAGGGGTTCTCTGCCCGGTTGCTGGGTGGGTGTGACCATGGTGGGCGTGGCCTAATCGGCCTCCTGCACCAAGGCGGGGAGGCATTTTTGCCCTCCCCGGGCTCCGGAGGGTTTCCTCGAGCCTCCAGGAGGTCAAAAACAGCCTCCCCAGGCTCCAAGCCCTTCCGGTAGGCCCGTTTTTCTCCCTCCCCAAGCCTCCATGTGCGCCCTGTACTAATCTGCATCCAAAATGGGCTGTGTGGGGACTCCGGGGAGGGGAGGGGAGGGGTGGGCGGGGCTAGCCAGGAGTGGGATTTGGGGGTTCTCTGAACTACCCAGAATCTTAGCTAGAGGTTCGCCCGAACTCCTGCGAACCCCCAGCAGCCCACCCCTGGTTATAGGGTTGAACTTAAATGAGGTGCCTACTGCTTTAGCTCAAAGTTTCCGACTGACACCTCTTACTGAGAATAGAAAGTAACTTTGATAAAATTACCACATGGGTTAATTATTAGGTTTCCTGAATGGGGTTTGTTTGTTTTTTTATCTCTTGCTTCCATAATATGGATTGAAGCATTCTTAGGATTAAGAACCATACATGGTTCTAGCACACCCATATGCACACACAAATCATGAAAGGCAAGGAAAGAACTTGTAGAAACCTTTAGAAAGATGGTCCCTTTCCTTCCTTCCGCAATTGCGGGGTGTTTCTTCATGTTTAATAGACATACTGTATATACTTCCTTTTCCGTTAATGCGCAAATAAATAGGTTTAAAAAAAAACAATAGCAACAAACCGATGCAACCAAGAGAAATATGAATATCCAACTTTTATTTCCCCATTACAAATACATTTTTTTTTAAAAAACATAATGTCTCTTAACAAGCAACCTGATAAATAATATTTGCAGGATCCAATCACTGGGACCAAAAGTTTAGTCTTCTGAGCTTTCGGGCTCGTGATGGTGCCGATCCTCAGGGAAATTCTCTCTTATCAGAATAGCAATAACACTAGCAATAGCACTTAGACTTATATACTTATATAGTGCTTTTACTTCCTTCTCTAAGTGGTTTAGAGCAGGGGTCCCCAACCTTTCAGACCTCAGGGACCACTAAATTCATAATTTTAAATCCTGCGGACCACTAATATGATCTGCCTAATGACCGGCTGGGTGGGCGTGGCTAGGTGGTCATGTGACTGGGTGGGCATGTCCAACTCAATGTCACTCACATCGAGGGGCGCCTTGCTAGCCTCTACTTGCTGCTACTCGCCTGCCCACCCGGGCTCCTTAGGGCGCCAACAGGAAGCAGTTGCTGGAGCTAAGCAGCCACCATGAGAAAGAATTGGCAAAACAGCTCAGTTCAAATTGGATCTGACTGAGGAAGCTCAGTAGAAGCACCTCACTGAGGACTAGGAGCATAGGCTTTCCAAGCAGAGGGAAGATCTGCGGGAGTGCAAGGCCAGGTACCAGCGCCTGGAGGCTCAGTGAGCCGAGATAGTCAGCTAGTTCCAGGCCATGATGCTGCCCCACTGGAACGAGGCCCTCTGGCTCTTTGCCACCAGCGGCGCTTCCTGCCAGCCTTTGCCCAAAGCCCCTCACCAGGAGGCTGAAGCAGACTCCAAGTCGGAATTTCTGCCCCCCCTCCAACCCACAACCCACACCCCATAACCCACACAAAAAGACCCCGAAGGGGGAGACTCTGCAGCAACACAAACGTTCATTGCACGTATCCTGCCCAGGGGCCGTAGTTTGAGGACCCCTGGTTTAGTGCAATATAGAAAATGCAAATAATTTTTCTGCGGACCACTCAAATATTCTCGTGGACCACCAGTTGGTGACCACTGGTTTAGAGAGTCAGCCTCTTCCCCTGAACAATCTGGGTCCTCATTTTACCGACCTCAGAAGGATGAGTCAACCTTGAGCCTGGTAAAACTGCTGGCAGCCGGCGATCAGGAGAAGTAGCCTGCAGTACTGCACACTAACCACTGTGCCACCACAGCTCATGTGTCAACACTTTCCAGATTAAACCTCTGGTCCCGGTGACTGACCCAGCTTGGATCCTGCAACATTAACCTGGGACACGTATATGTTTGCCTTCATGATAAATAATCCGTATTTAATAGAATTTTTTAAAAAAAAGTGGAAAAGTTTTCAAAAGACTGTGGGATGTTCCACGTGTGGCTATTTTAACGGATATTTATTTGCACGTTTATTTTTGGTTCGTTTGCTTGTTTTACTTACGTAGGTCATTTTGTTGTCAGCCCAGCCATGCTCTGCCTGTGTCAATGAGAGGAACCTGACCAAACTCTCTAAGAAATCTTGCAAGGGTCCTAAGCAATCTTTTCTCCCCTCTTCGCAGCAATTGCTGTTTGTGAATGAGCTGGGAGGACTTTGAAATCGAGGAAAAGCACAGGTGAGGTGAACATATTTTTATAGCGGGAGGTAGTCCCGAGTGCCCGTTTAAAATTAATTCAGAAGACAAATTCAAGCGCGCAAAACCTGTGCCTTTGTTTCAATTGGCTTTTCTCTCTTTTACATCCCATGGCAATTTGACCATGGTGAGTTTATTTTATTTATTTATTAATCATACTTTTATACCGCACCATCTCCCATAGGACTCAGGGCGGTTCACAGGCATGTTAAAACAAGACAATATAATAAATAAGCAATATAAAACCCAATTAAAACTAAATATTATCATAGCCAAATCACTAAAACGGTAAAAACCGATTTAAAACCGATTAAAATTTAACTAAAATATTTTATTCTTAGGCTAGTCCAGCTCGCTGAAATAATAAAGTCTTCAGTTCACGTCTGAAGGTCCGGAGGTCGGGGAGTTGTCGTAACCCCGAAGGAAGCTCGTTCCACAGGGCCGGTGCCGCCACAGAGAAGGCCCTCCCCCTGGGGGTCGCCAACCTACATTGTTTGGTTGATGGCACCCTGAGGAAGCCCGCTCTGTGGGAGCGTACGGGTCAATGGGAGGCATTTGGTGGCAGTGTTGGCTGTAATGTAGCCGTGATGAGGTGGCCATTAGCGACGTACCCATGGCAAGTTGACCATAGCGAGTTGACCATGGTGAGTTGGCCATGGCGAGTTGGCCCATTCCATCCCTCTCCGGTTGCTAGGAAACTTCCCTCCTCCTCTTTTCATCCACCTGTGAGAAATGTCCTTGGTTCTCAGGGGAAACTATTTTGTTTTGGCTACAAGACCCCAGTTATCTCTATTCCGCCCCCGCACTCCCTATCCCTCAGCACCATTGCGGCAACACTGAAGCCTCCAAGGTGGCCTCAGTCAAGCCAGCTTCCGAGGTGACATTTGGCTGAAAAAGAATGATGCAAATGGACATTATCATTAACCAACTTTTCTGACTTTTTTTTAAAAAAAATTATATATTGTATGACTGTGTAAGAAGTGTTTCTGCAAACATTGCAGAATTGTTTATTCAATTTGTCTTATACATCTAAAAAGAATTTAAAGTGTCCCATTGCTGGGAAATATTGTAAATAGCCATCTGACTTGCAAGGATGATTAATAAAGACTCCTGAGATATTTTTACAGATTTGTCCAATGTTTTCTCACGTCCATTCCTCCCCCAATGATCCCAGAATAACAATCCATTGTATGTTATTACAAGTGTCACCTTTAATGGCTGACTTTCAAATAATGCTGAGCATTATATATCCCTACAGACGGAGGAGCCTGCTTACCAGCACTTAAACAACTTTCAACATATGCTGGAATATCCTTCCAAATGAAGATTTCATCCTTCACAAACCAGTTAAAGATATGTAGAGTTTTCCTTTCATGAAAACTGTCAGAGTTTTGTTGCAGCACACACAATCAGATAATTTTGCAGGATTCAAATTATATCAGAAACTTCTTTATATACAATACCACATAATACAATAACCTTGTAGCAGTGGTGAAATCCAATTTTTTTTTACTACCAGTTCTGTGGGCATGGTTTGGTGGGCATGACAGGGGAAGGATACTGCAAAATCTCCATTCCCTCCCCACTCCAGGGGAACGATATTGCAAAATTTACATTCCCACCCCACTCTGGGGCCAGCCAGAGGTGGTATTTGTTGGTTCTCCAAACCGCTCAAAATTTCCGCTACCGGTTCGCCAGAACCTGTCAGAACCTGCTGGATTTCACCCCTGCCTTGTAGGTTTTTCCATGTTGTAGAGAAGAGAAATAGCAAGTACAAACACAGCACAAAATGGAAGTAAAAAAATGGAGAAGAGAGAAGCTAGTCCCCTCAAGCTTATATACAGCACAGTTAAGCCACGCCCATGCTCTAAACTGTCTCTTATGGCCCCATACAACAAATACTATGTTTCAGTTTCCAAACAGCCCTCATTGGCTGACCAGTTACCATGTCTATTCCAGTCTATGAACATACTCTGACAAAAACCCTGATTAAAATATGAAATCCTTGAATATCATCTTCCTACTATCATGGCTTTTACATATTATTGGGAGGAACGCCATAATCTGGATGTATGTCCGTCTAATATTTTTTACGTGTTTTCTCCACGCTACAAATGTGTACCAACATAAGGAAATTGTCATACCTAGGAAGTCAATGAAATAGAAGGTTGACACGCCACTTATTCTTCACACTTATAAGAAAATCCCGACCCATTCAAGGAAAGACGGGTTATTGGTCAAACAATAAATGTTGCTTTCTCCAACCGGACTACACTTCCCAAAGCAAACTCAGACAAAACCTATTAGGTTATTATCAATCAACTAATTAAAGAACAATCAATCGGTAGCAGAGCTTGCCTTCATTAGTCGTGGGTGCTCCATCACTGGGAGTTTTTAAGAAGCGATTTTTTTTTTTTTGTTTACATTTATACCCCGCCCTTCTCCGAAGACTCAGGGCGGCTTACAGTGTATAAGGCAATAGTCTCATTCTATTTGTATATTTTTACAAAGTCAACTTATTGCCCCCCCAACAATCTGGGTCCTCATTTTACCTACCTTATAAAGGATGGAAGGCTGAGTCAACCTTGGGCCGGGCTCGAACCTGCAGTAATTGCAGGCTTTGTGTTCTTAATAACAGGCTTTGTGTTCTTAATAACAGGCATTACCAGCCTGCGCTATTCACCGGCCCTTTGTCTGAAATGGTACAGGTAATGCTTGAGAAGGGGATTGGACTAGAACAGGGGTCTCCAACCTTGGCAACTTTAAGCCTGGTGGACTTCAACTCCCAGAATTCTCTCAACTCCCAACTTTGCTGGCTGGGGAATTCTGGGAGTTGAAGTCCACCAGGCTTAAAGTTGCCAAGGTTGGAGACCCCTGGACTAGAAGACCTTCAAGGTCCCTTCCAACTCTGTTATTCTATTTACCAGGAGCCCAAAATGACTCCAATATCTAACTCAGTTGAAACAGCACCTGGTCTGAGCCTTCATATAAAAGGGGAACAGTAGATAAAGGTTCAGGAGGCTGCTATAGAAATAGTCACCGTGGCAAAATCCAAATTTTTTTATTACCGGTTCCATGAGCGTAGCCTGGTGGGCATGGTGCAGCTTGGTGGGCATGGTTTGGTGGGCATGGGGGAAGGATACTGCAAAATCTCCATTTGCTCCCCACTCCAGGGGAAGGATACTGCAAAATCTCCATTCCCTTCCCACTCCAGGGGAAGGTTACTGCAAAATTTCCATTACCTTTCCAGGGGAAGGATACTGCAAAATCTCCATTCCCTTCCCATTCCAGGGGAAGGATACTGAAAAATCTCCATTCCCTCCCCACTCCAGGGGAAGGTTACTGCAAAATTTCCATTCCCTCCCCGGGGAAAGGATACTGCAAAATCTCCATTCCCTTCCCACTCCAGGGAAAAGTTACTGCAAAATCTCTATTCTGTCCCCACTCCAAGGGAAGGATACTGTAAAATCCCCATTCCCACCCCACTCTGGGGCCAGCCACAGGTGGTATTTGCCGGTTCTCCGAACTACTCATAATTTCTGCTACCAGTTCTCCAGAACCTGTCAGAACCCGTTGGATTTCACCCCTGGAAGAAACCTATTAAACACTAGTTGAGGAACTAGGAACTGGTTGAGTTTCTGAAATTCCTGTTTTCTCCTCCCTTTCTTCTCAATAAATATTGCTAAGGAGAACTCTGTGGTTCTGCCTTGGAAAGAACCCCCGCTTTTTTTTTAATTTTTAAGCACCTAGCAAAGAGTCCACCCACTACAATGTAAATAACACTGGAATTAATATAATATAATATAACAACAGAGTTGGAAGGGACCTTGGAGGCCTTCTAGTCCAACCCCCTGCCCAGGCAGGAAACCCTACACCATCTCAGACAGATGGTTATCCAACATTTTCTTAAAAATTTCCAGTGTTGGAGCATTCACAACTTCTGCAGGCAAGTCGTTCCACTTATTAATTGTTCTAACTGTCAGGAAATTTCTCCTTAGTTATTTCCTCTGTGCTGGGTAGCCAGAGCCCCTTCTATCTATATACTTTATTGCAGGGGTGAAATATAAAATTTGTTACTACCGGTTCTGTGGGCGTGGCTTGGTGTTGGCGGGGTAATGTGACTGGGTGGGCGTGGCCAACTTTTTTTTTTTACTTTTAAAAAGCATTTTTTTCTACAACCTCTTTGGCACGCACTGTGCATGCGTGGGCAGCAAACTAATGGCAATCCGTGGAGGATTTCACCACTGCACTCGTGCCTTGTCTGAAATATCAAAAGAAGATGGTTGACGACAATTAGGGATTTGGGGTGAAAAGTCAGAGAAGCCAAAAGCTGGATTTTCAAACAAATACTTTGCCTACTTTCTCAGGAATGTTAGCTAGCCCGGATGTTTTCAAGTGTTGTCTTGAAGAGTGTGTGACTTGTGACTTGTGTGTATCTAGAAATGGGTGGGGGGAATTAAACATTTAGAACAATGTTTTGGAATTTCATGAGAGCTGAAGAATTCTGGGAATTGAAGTCCAAGGTTGAGGAGCACTGGATTAGAGAGTGTCTAATGCCTCACGCGGTGGCTCAGGGGCTAGGACGTTCAGCTTGTCGATCAAAAGGTCGGCAGCTCAGCAGTTCGAATCCCTAGTGCTGCCATGTAACGGGGTGGGCTCCCGTTACTTGTCCCAGTTTCTGCCAACCTAGCAGTTTGGAAAGCACGTAAAAAATGCAAGTGGAAAAAATAGGGACCACCTTTGGTGGGAAGGTAACAACGTTCCGTGTGCCTTTGGTGTTGAGTCATGCCGGCCACATGACCACGGAGACGTCTTCGGACAGCGCTGGCTCTTCGGCTTTGAAACGGAGGTGAGCACCGCCCCCTAGAGTCAGCAACTTAGGTTACCTTATCCCACTAGACTTGAAATAGGCTTAGAAAACTTGGAACTCGGTCGTCTTCGACAAGACCTAAGTTTAACTCATAGAATCATCTATTGTAATGTCCTTCCTGTTAAAGACTACTTCAGCTTTAATTGCAATAATACAAGAGCAACCAATAGATTTAAACTTAATGTCAACCGCTTTAATCTAGATTGCAGAAAATATGACTTCTGTAACAGAATCATCAGTGCTTGGAACACTTAACCTGACTCTGTGATCTCTTCCCATAATCCTAAAAGCTTTAACCAAAAACTTTCTACTATTGACCTCACCCCATTCCTAAGAGGACCATAAGGGGCGTGCATAAGAGCACAAACGTGCCTACCGTTCCTGTCCTATTGTTTTTCTTTTCTTCTTCCTATATATATATTTGCTTATACCTCCTAATATTTACTCATATATATGTTTATATACTATATAATATTTTTGTATGATACCTACATATATTGTTGTGACAAAATAAATAAATAAATAAATAAATAAATAAATAAATAAATAAATAAATAAATAAATAAATAAATAAATAAATTATACACAGCGTCGGAATGGAAGCAAATTCAAAAACAAGGCAGAATGGCAGATGCCACTGTGCAATGCACATTTAAGGTTTTAATCATGTGTTTTAGCCTCCAGCCCACTAATCATTTTCGTTACTCATCTCTGCGCTATTTCCAGAGTCTCAACATCTTTTTTACATTGTGGTAACCAAAACTGGATGCGGCATTCTTACCAAGGCCTTATAAAGCAGTAGTAGCACTTCATGTGATCTTGATTCTATCTCTCTTTTAATACAGCCAATGATTGCATTGGGTTTTTTGGGTTCCTCCTCCTCCTCCTCCTCCTCTTCTTCCTCCTTCCTCCTTTCTCCTTCCTCCTCCTCCTCATCCCTAGACAGTCACATGAAAACAAAGTAATTGATGCAAATAACAGTGGGATGCTTCTAACTTGCTGGAAGCATTTCACATACTGGGAACAGAAGCAAAGTATTATGTGAATAGCCAGTGGTGGGATTCAAATAATTTAACAACTGGTTCTCTGCCCTAATGACCAGCTGGGTGGGAGTGGGAGTGGCCATGGTGAGCGTGGCCAGGGGTGTGTGACAGGCAACACTCGGCCTCCTGTACCCACTTGGGAGCAAAAATAGGCTGCAGAGAGGGGAACACACCGTGTCCCGTTTTGGGCTTAGTAGGCCTCTCTGCATTTACCTGGGAGCCAAAATAAGGCGCATGGGGACTCCTGGAAGGAGCAGGGAGGGGCCAGCCAACAATTTAACTACCGGTTCGCCTGAACTGGCTGAATCAGGGGTGGAATCCAGCAGGTTCTGGAGAACCGGTAACGGAAAGTTTGAGCAGTTCGGAGAACCGGCAAATACCACCTCTGGCTGGCCTCAGTTTGAGGTGGGAATGGAGACTTTGCAATCTCCTTCCCCCAGGAGTGGGAAGGGAATGGGGATTTTGCAGTATTCTTCCCCTGTAGTAGGGTGGGAATGGGGATTTTGCAGCATCCTTCCCCTGTCACATCCCCAAGCCACACCACGCCCACTAAGCCACGCCAACAAAACCGGTAGTAAAAGAATTTGAATTTCACCACTGGGCTGAATCCCACCACCGTGAATAGCCAAGACAAGGAGTCCTCCCTTTCATGAATATTACTGGTCAATCTTACCTCTGTTTAGTTTTTGGGCTACTGATCAAGAGCTGCAAACTCATCAGCAGAGAATCTCCCCTTTCAGAACGTCAGGAGACAGAAGGAGGAGTGAACAAGAAGCTTTTCCTCTGTTTACTGGTTTTTAATGTCGTACGGTGTCCTGAGTCGCCTCTAGACAAGGTGGGAGGCACACATATCTAACCAACGAACAAAATATTCAGAGTAAAAGTCATGCAAAGGTAAGGAAGAGAGAAAGCGAGCCTTATTTTGGCTAAATTAAAATGTGGTGTAAAACAGAAACCACTGCTAATTAAGCCATGGACAATAAAAACAAGAAAGGGAAACCTTATAAGTTTTTTTTTTTTTTTTTTGCTGAGAAAAGAAAAGATTGAACTGATAATTTCTGGATCTAGTAATTTAAAAAGGAGAAGAAAAGAGGAAAAAGAATACAATGATAATTACCTGACAGAAAAGAGTGGAAAAAATAATTAGATATTGTTTCCACTTTTCCTTACTTTCTATCATTTTTGTATACTTTTTCTGTATTGAAAATACACCCAGGCACTCTCTCTATCTCTATCTCTATCTCTATATCTGTATCTATCTATCTATCTATCATCTATGTACATATGTACATATATGTGAGTGTGTACATATGTACATATATACATAAGTACACAGATGACAGATAGATAGAGTTAGAGATAGAGATATAGAGAGATGATAAATAGAGAGATGATAGATATAGATAGATGATTATCAGGGATGAAATCCAGCAGGTTCTGACAGGTTCTGGAAAACCTGTAGCAGAAATTTTGAGTAGTTCAGAGAACCGGCAAATACCACCTCTGGCTGGCCCCAGAGTGGGGTGGGAATGGAGATTTTGCAATATCCTTCCCCCAGGAGGTAGGAGAGAATGGGGATTTTGCAGTATCCTTCCCCTGGAGTGTGGTGGGAATAGAGATTTTGCAGTATCCTTCCCCTGCCATGCTCACCAAGCCACACCAAGCCATGCCCACAGAACCGGTAGTAAAAAAAATTGGATTTCACCACTGATGATTATAGATATGATTATATAGAGACAGACAGACAGACAGAGAGACAGTCAGAGACAGAGACACAGAGACACACACAGAGAGAGAAAGAGACAGAGACAGACAGAAAGAGACACAGAGACAAACAGAGATGCAGCGAGAGAGAGAGAGAGAGAGAAACAGACACAGACAGACAAACACAGAGACAACAGAGAGAGACAGACAGACAGACAGACAGAGACAGACAGAGAGAGAGACAGAAAGAGACAGACACAGACAGAGACTCAGAGACAGAGACAGAGACAGAGACAGAGACAGAGAGAGAGGCAGAGAGACAGACAGAGACTCAGAGACAGAGAGACAGACAGACAAAGACAGAGACAGACAGAGACAGACAAACACAGAGACACAGAGAGAGAGAGAGAGACAGAGACAGACAGAGAGAGAGACAGAGAGAGAGAGGCAGAGAGGCAGACAGAGACTGAGAGAGACAGACAGACACAGACAGACAAACACAGAGATACAGAGAGGGAGAGAGACAGAGACAGACAGACAGAGACACAGAGACACAGAGACAAACAGAGAGACAGCGAGAGACAGAGACAGACAGAGAGAGAGAGACAGAAAGAGACAGACACAGACAGACAGAGACTCAGAGACAGAGACAGAGACAGAGAGAGAGGCAGAGAGACAGACAGAGACAGACAAACACACAGAGAGAGACAGACAGAGACAGACAGAGACAGACAAACACAGAGACACAGAGAGAGAGACAGACAGACAGAGACAGACAGAGAGAGAGACAGAGACAGAGGCAGAGAGGCAGATAGAGACTGAGAGAGACAGACAGACACAGACAGACAAACACAGAGACACAGAGAGGGAGAGAGACAGACAGACAGAGACACAGAGACAAACAGAGATACAGCGAGAGAGAGAGACAAACAGAGACAGACAGAGACAGACAGACAGACAGACAGACACAGACAGACAAACACAGAGACACACACACAGAGACACACACACACAGAGAGAGAGAGAGAGAGACAGAAAGAGACAGACAGAGACAGACAGAGACTCAGAGTCAGAGACAGGGAGAGAGAGGCAGAGAGACAGACAGACAAACACAGAGACACAGAGAGAGACAGACAGAGACAGACAAACACAGAGACACAGAGAGAGAGAGACAGACAGACAGAGACAGACAGAGAGAGAGAGAGAGGCAGAGGCAGAGGCAGATAGAGACTGAGAGACAGACAGACACAGACAGACAAACACAGAGACACAGAGAGGGAGAGAGACAGACAGACAGAGACACAGAGACAAACAGAGATACAGCGAGAGAGAGAGACAAACAGAGACAGACAGAGACAGACAGACAGACAGACAGACACAGACAGACAAACACAGAGACACACACACAGAGACACACACACACACAGAGAGAGAGACAGAAAGAGACAGACAGAGACAGACAGAGACTCAGAGTCAGAGACAGGGAGAGAGAGGCAGAGAGACAGACAGACAAACACAGAGACACAGAGAGGGAGAGAGACAGACAGACAGAAACAGAGAGAGAGACAGAGAGACAGAGAGAGAGAGACAGAGTCACAAACAGAGACAGAGACAGAGAGACAGAAAGACAGACAGACAGAGACACAGACAGAGACACAGAGAGAAAGATAGAGACACAGAGAGACACAGACACAGACAAACACACACACACACACACACAGAGAGAGAGAGAGAGAGAGAGAGAGAGAGAGATGGTGACTGAGAGACGAAGAGAGACAGGGAGACAGTTTGATAGATGATAGATAGACAGAGAGAAAGAAACAGAGAGAACATTTGATCGATTAACACAATGTGTATCAGATACACACTTGAACACAGCTTGAGAGGTACCCAACGTGGCATCATTATAAGCAGCTATTGTAGTCCAACAATTACAACCTTTACAAGCAGTGAAATCTTCTCAATCCTGAAATTACCATATTACCATAACTCTCTCGGGGATAAGCTGCTATTAATAAGCTTCCAACCCGGGTTATTTCATTTCTTCCCTACAGCTTTCCACCCACCCCGCTCCTGCCCCAAACCCCAACTTAGCCAGCTTAACAGTTGCACTTTCTACATTTTTCAGAGGCCTGAAAGCTCTTGAATGCTATCATTGTCCCGGTAAGCGTATTATAACTGGTACCAGCCGCAGCTCGTCTTCTGCAAGCCGCTTTGGTACCTTGAAATGACAAGGAACAGAGGCCTTTGTAAATTGTATGTGACAGCACTCCAAGAACTGTAATCAAGCGTCTTTCCCTTTTCCTTTATACCTTCCTAGCTAAGCTCCTTTTGTGGTATGAGGCGACCTTGGGGAGAGAGGTGGCTCACATGGGCACGTGTGTCTCCTGATGACTCAGCATAGTGAGCTGCAAATGTGCGGATCTGATCTTTTGGAGAAGAACAGAATAGAGAATAGAATAGAATAGAATAGAATAGAATAGAATAGAATAGAATAGAATAGAATAGAATAGAATAGAATTTTTTATTGGCCAAGTGTGATTGGACACACAAGGAATTTGTCTTGGTGCATATGCTCTCAGTGTACATAAAAGAAAAGATATGTTCATCAAGGTACAACATTTACAACACAATTGATGATCAATATATCAATATAAATCATAAGGATTGCCAGCAACAAGTTATAGTCATACAGTCATAAGTGGAAAGAGATTATTCTGAGAATAACAGAATAATGGAAGGGACCTTGGAGGTCTTCTAGTCCAACCCCCTGCTCAGGCAGGAAACCCTACACCATTTCAGACAAATGGTTGTCCAACCTCTTTATTTATTTTATTTTTATTTATTCTATTTTGTCACAACGATATATGTAGGTATCAAACAAAAAGATTATATAGTATATAAACACATATATGAGTAAATATTAGGAGGTATAAGCATATATATATTTAGGAAGAAGAAAAGAAAAACAATAGGACAGGAACGGTAGGCACGTCTTGTGCGCTTATGCACGCCCCTTATGGTCCTCTTAGGAATGGGGTGAGGTCAATAGTAGAAAGTTTTTGGTTAAAGCTATTAGGATTATGGGAAGAGACCACAGAGTCAGGTAAAGTATTCCAAGCACTGATGATTCTGTTGCAGAAGTCATATTTTCTGCAATCTAGATTAAAGCGGTTGACATTAAGTTTAAATCTATTGGTTGCTCTAGTATTATTGCAATTAAAGTTGAAGTAGTCTTTAACAGGAAGGACATTCTTCTTAAAAGCTTCCAGTGTTGGAGCATTTACAACTCCTGGAGGCAAGTTGTTCCACTGATTAATTGTTCTAACTGTCAGGAAATTCCTCCTTAGTTCTAAATTGCTTCTCTCCTTGATTAGTTTCCACCCATTGCTTCTTGTCCTGCCCTCAGGTGCTTTGGAGAAGAGCTTGACTCCCTCTTCTTTGGGGCAGCCCCTGAGATATTGGAACACTGCTATCATGTCTCTCCTAGTCCTTCTTAATAATAATAATAATAATAATAATAATAATAATAATAATAATAATAATAATAATAATAATAATAATAATAATAATAATAATAATAATTTAATTTTTATACCGCCCTTCTCCCGAAGGACTCAGGGCGGTGAACAGGCAGATAAAATAATACAATATATTACAATAAAAACACTCTTTAAAAAACTTATTCAATGGCCTAAAATTTAAAATACAATACAAAATATAAAATAAACCCCAATAAAATCCATATTTAAAAAACCCTATTTAAGCCAGTCCTGCTCGAAAGAATAGATACGTCTTCAGCTCACCACGAACGGTCCGGAGGTCAGGAAGTTGTCGAAGTCCTGGGGGAAGCTCATTCCAGAGGGTAGGTACCCCCACAGAGAAGGCTCTCCCCCTGGGGGCCGCCAGCCTACACTGTTTGGCTGACGGCACCCTGAGAAGACCCTCTCTATGGGAGCGTACCGGCCGGTGGGAGGCATGTGGTAACAGAAGGCGGTCCCGAAGATATCCCGGTCCTATGCCTAAGCTAGACATACCCAGTTCCTGCAACCGTTCTTCATATGTTTCAGCCTCCAGTCCCCTAATCATCTTCGTTGCTCTTCTCTGCACCCTTTCTAGAGTCTCAACATCCTTTTTACATCGTGGCGACCAAAACTGAATGCAGGATTCCAATATTTGGTGATAGAAACGTTGTTCCAGAGACAACGGTGTTATCAGCTGGGAAACAGCTACAGATAGTCCTCAACCTATGACTAGAATCAAGCCCAATGTTTTTGTTGCTAAGCGAGACAATTAAGTGAGTTTTGCCCCCATTTACCTCCTTTCTCGCCACAGTTGTTAAGGGAATCGCCGCAGTTGGCTAATTAGTAACCCGGTCGCTAAGTGAATCCAGCTTCCCCACTGACTTTGCTTGTCAGAAGGTCGCAAAAGGGAATCGCACGACCCCGGGACACTGCAGCCGTCATAAATACGAACTAGTTGTAAAGCATCCGAATGTAAATCACGTGGCCACTTGGATGCTGCAATGGTCATAAGTGGGAAAAATGGTCATAAGTTACTTTTTTTAGTGCCGTTGTACCAGTGGTGGTATTTACTTACCTTCCCTCCTGGTTCGCAAGTGTGCAGACGTGCATGCGCAAGGCCTTCTGTGCATGCACAGAGCCTCAAAAACGTGGAAAAATGGAACGTCATGACATCCTTGCGGGTGGGCGGGGCATCCTTCAGTTGCCCCGACCGGTTCTCCCGAACCGGATAGAACCAGCTGAATACCACCACTGTGTTGTACCCTGGAATGGTCACTAAACGAACTGTTGTAAGTCGAGAACTACCTGTAACTTCGCTTCCATATGATAGGTTGGGTGCAAACTGAAGAGATCTTCAAAGGGACGTTCCCCCCCAAAGCAGGGGTGAAATCCAGCGGGTTCTGACAGGTTCTGGAGAACCAGTAGCGGAAATTTTGAGCAGTTCGGAGAACCGGCAAATACCACCTCTGGCTGGCCCCAGAGTGGGGTGGGGATGGAGATTTTGCAATATCCTTCCCCTAGAGTAGAGTAGGAATGGAGATTTTGCAGTATCCTTCCCCTGCCACGCCCACCAGGCCACATCACGGTCACCAAGCCACGCCCACAGAACCGGTAGTAAAAAAAAAAAATTGGATTTTACCCACTGCCCCAAAGTTTCCTGCTGTTCCACACAGCCGAGTTCAGGCTCCCCAAAGTTTGCCCCACAATAATTGTGTTTATGCTTGCGGCACCACAAAACTCTCGGCGGCTGTAGCAGCAACCAGGTCCCCTTGCAAGTTTCTTCGGCATGGCTGCAGTGGAAGAAGTCCAAACATCTCCCGGTCGTAGCACAGCTGCCGTCTAGAACAGCCTTTGAATCCATATCATGCCATGTGCTCTACACGGGCCAGATATTCTCCTTGTTTGGAGCATTGTGCAACGTGTGCGTTGTCTGCCCGGGGAGATTGGCCTGCCAGGGCCCTTTCTGTACCAGTCTAGGGCAGCTGTTCCAAAGCCAGCGATTCTTCCCTCTTTGGCTACCCCTTTTTGACACTGCCAGGCGAGCTCCGGTTTCAGCAAAGAATTTGATGGTCGCCTGGTAAGTGTATAACTCATAATAGAAGCTTTGTTCCCCCCCACACACACACACAAAAACAACACTTCAAATCTCCTAACCTTTCTTCAAGGGCTGCAGCTTACTGGTTTTCAATTAATGACCGCTGAAGTTGTTATTATAAATCGTACAAATTCTAGGCAGAATCCTATTCTTTGGGGAAGTTACGATTCTCGGCCGGATATGTGAGTTTGTTTTAAGAAGTCCCGAAGGCTTTGATTTTCGCATGTTCTGGTATTTAAAAGGTGTGGATGAGGAGCAAAGCAAGACTTCTGAACAACCAGCTCCCTGTGTTTTGTTTTGTTTTTAAAGAGTATCTTAAGAGGTTCCCAGTCTCAAGGTTCACGAAATCACAATCCCCGTTACATTTGATTTCTAATCTGAAGGTCCGTACTAATTATAGAATGTGCGTGGGATTTAGTTTGGTTGGATTTTGCCCTTTCACCAAAGGCCACATTTAGTCTGACAGAACAACAGCACTTAAAAACTACGAAAGATTTACTTGTGTGTGTCCTGTGCGTTTTGTTCATTCTGCGATACAAACACAGATGCAGCATTCTCCGCCCCAAGTAACCTGCAAGACACTCTTTCTTCGTAGCTTAAAGGCTTATGAACAGGAAATGGGAACACGAACATTAAAGAAAATCAAAGAATGCTCAAATTTCCATTCAGTCAGGAGTGGGATTCTACTGGTTCGGGACGGTTCAGGCGAACCGGTAGCTCTGAGTATCAGCTGGGAGCGAACCGGTTCATCCCAACAATCCTTTATCAGAGCAGATTGCCGTGTCTAAGCTGTGTTTCTCCTCTGAAGAAACGCAGAAGTTGAACTTGGAACTTGGAAAGATGGTTTAATGGGACCATGGTGTCGTGTCCCACTCCTCCGCTGACGGCCGGGTCGGGGAAGTCCGTATCAGACGTGCCTCTGCAGCTCTGCCAAAGTCCTAGCAAAGTTCTCAAGGCAGGCAGGAGACCAGGAAGTGACTTCAGCAATCCAAGGTAGACTTTGCCTGACTCAGAGAATGCCAGAAAGCAGATCCTTTATATAGGCCATGGGGTGTGGCTCCATGATTCAGCACTTATCCAGGCCTGCCCCTCCCTTCCTTCTGCTGCCACCGCCTATCAATTCTCCTGAAGCGATGATCTCTCCAGGCTCCAGCTGTTGGTAATTGACCTTCCTCAGGCTCACAGGCTGTGGGTGAGGGGGGGGTCTAGTTGCTCCGTTTGCCTGGGCATGGAGCCAGGGCTGGGGGCTGGAGGCACTTCAGGCACTTCGTCTTGTTCGGCCTGTCTGGGCATGGTGCCAGGGCTGGGGCCTGGAGGCATGCCAGGACATTCCTCAGCGTCCGGAAGGAGATAAGAGGGGCCCAGCTGCAGGGAAAGCGAGCAAGACACAACACATGGGTTTTTTGGGTCCTGGGCAAAATGAGCATATGGGGGAGAGAGTGGGGGGGAGGGAAGGAGAGAGAGAGATATTTATACCCTCTCTTGGGCCCCGTCTTGGAACTTCCTGTTCCTGTGTAAGGGCAGGTATCCTGATTGGTGGTCAGACTCTCATGGGGCCATGCAGGGGTAACTTTGTAGGTTGTCTTCAGTCCCAGGCTTGGTTGTATCTTGCTGGGTGATGTAAGATGTAATCTTCCCAGCTGCCATGTGGTGAGATGGGTAGAGGGCTAATCCTATTATGTCCTGAGGTTGAAGGTATTTTGTGTTGTAGATAAGCTGGCCCAGCCTTTGGGGCTATTAGCAAAGGTGGAGGCTGCTTTCGAAAAGCATGTTTCTCCTTTTCTCATCCAGGGAGGTATAAAATTCTTTTGAATATTTCCTAGAATATTTCATTCTTCTAGGAGAGGTGTGGGTGCTAACTTTCTACAGGGTCTCACAGAAGAATAGTTCCTAGGGGTAGGACAAGAGGCAGTGGTGGGTTTCACTTAGTTTTGCTACTGGTTCGCTCCCACAGAGTGTATTAGATGACATCCAGGTGGGTGGGCGGAGCCTCCCGCTGCCGCTACTACCGGTTCACCCAAACCGGGGCGAACCAGTAGCAACCCACCACTGACAAGAGGTTTAGTAAAGAGAAAACCAAATTCAAAGTAAGGAGGAATTTCCTGACTGTGGGAACTGGGAAGAAGGGAACAGTTTTTCTCCTGGCGTCATGGAGGCTCCACACGGGAGGTTGTCAAGCAAAGGTTAGACAGCCATTTGTCCAGGATGATCTGAGAATTCCTGTGCTAACCAGGGGGTTGGACTAAATGCTCAGTCTTACATATAGGAAAAAAGAACCCAAAAACTAAATACATACTAGATGGACATTACCTTACAGACGACCCCCATCCCGTTAAAGACCTTGAAGTTTTCATGTTAAATGATCTAAGTGCCAAAGCCCACTGCAACTACATAGCAAAAAAAGCTCTAAGAGTTGTAAACCTAATTTTGCGTAGCTTCTTTTCCAAAAACACCACACTACTAACCAGAGCATATAAAACATTTGCTAGACCAATTCTAGAATACAGCTCGCCTGTTTGGAACCCTCACCACATCTCTGACATCAATACAATTGAACGTGTCCAGAAATATTTTACAAGAAGAGTTCTCCATTCCTCTGAAAACAATAAAATACCCTATCCCACCAGACTTGAAATCCTAGGCTTAGAAAACTTGGAACTCCGTCGCCTTTGTCAAGACCTAAGTTTAACTCACAGAATCATCTATTGTGTTGTCCTTCCTGTTAAAGACTACTTCAGCTTTAATTGCAACAATACTAGAGCAACTAATAGATTTAAACTTAATGTCAACCGCTTTAATCTAGATTGCAGAAAATATGACTTCTGTAACAGAATCATCAGTGCTTGGAATATTTTACCTGACTCTGTGGTCTCTTCCCATAATCCTAAAAGTTTTATCCAAAAACTTTCTACTATTGACCTCACCCCATTCCTAAGAGGACCATAAGGGGCGTGCATAAGCGCACAAACGTGCCTACCGTTCCTGTCCTATTGGTTTTTTTCTTTTCTTCTTCCTATATATATGCTTATACCTCCTTATATTTACTCATATATGTGTTTATATAAATGACCTCCACGGTTCTTTCCAACTTTAGGATTGTTTCTATTTTTGATTCCTGCTTCAGGCCTGCAAAGACCTTCCGCCCCCTGCAAGGAGAAATTGGGCATAAGAGGCTCCAGCCTTGTGTTCAATTAAGCCTTTCTTATCCCATGTTTGCTGCAAGAAAAATTTACCTCACAAAAGCTATAAAAGATAAAAGCACTTTAATCGATTAAAAGTAGTAGCAGCAAGCGACGGAAAAGTAAAAACCGAAGACCTCAAATTAAACCTGGGCCTGTGCTTAAATGAGAGGAAATGCCTCCATTATTACGAACAATGCATGATTCTTTTTAAAAACAATGTAAACCAAATAAAACGGCCCTTTGAGTTCAGCTCAACTTCCACAGAAGTCAGGACTTCTAGCCACATCATGGAATCGGACGGAGGCTGTTCAGCGAGAGACAAACACAGCCGGAAATTAAGCAACTCGGTGAAACTAGAGGGGGGGGGCAGAATTGCAATTTAGGAAAGCAGAGGTTAATTATATTGTTTTGACGCTTGGAGCCTGGCCAGGACACTAGAGGCAAACACCTGTAAAGTTGCGAAAGCTGGCATGGGAAAATAAGCAGCTCAGGGAAGGAAATTTCCCTCCTCATTGCAGTTCCAAGCTTTTCGTGGGACTTGTTCTGCTAGACTGGCAACTTCAGACGGGATATTTTTGAATTCTGACATTTGAAACAGATCCGCAGGTGTGAGACGGAGGGGTGGAAGGAGGCGTGTGAGATGGGTGGAGCTTAAATCACTCCATCCATAGACGCCATCTTGACTTTTTTGGGCCACAGCCGGTAGATTAAAGTGCCTTTTCTTCCATAGGAATAGCAATAGCACCAGTAGTGGGTTCCACTTAACTTCGCTACTGGTTCAGAACTGGGAGGGCGCTCGTGTGCACACTTGCTTCCCTCGCGGGTGGTGCTTCTGCGCATGCGCAGAACCTTCTGCGCATGTCCAGAGTGTCCATAATGACATCCAGGCAAGTGGGTGGAGCCTTCCACCACCGCCACTACTGGTTCGCCTGAACCATGGCGAACTGGTAGAAACCCACTGTCGAGCACAGCTCCGGCTCAACACATGACGCTACCGGGATCCGGATCATGGGAGCAGCCCCTACTCAAAGATCCAAGGGGATAACGTATCAAGGACTTGTTTGAGGGCTGCAGGGATCTGCGTTTGGCAAGCATGAGAAATGAGTCAGCACACTGGCGGCCGGGATAGAGGGAGATGAGGGCTGAGCATTAGAAAGAGCTGCTTTAGTTCCGGGGTTTAGCAGATGATGTGGCAGCTGAGGCTGTCAGACGAGGAGAGAAAGAGTGGGCGGGCATCCAATCAACAGAGCGGTTCAGCCAGGGGGCAGGGCCTGAGCAACGCGGGATGTTTAAAAGGGCTGAGAGGCAGAAGCTCTCAGCGCTGACTTTTTATACAAAGAAACCTTGACTTTTCCCAAGACCCGGTTTGTAGCAGACCAAATAAAAGCAGTCATTATCTGGGAGAAACCCAAGTTGACTTGTTTATTCTCACGGCGTCTGACACAACTGTGGCTGAGCAAGCCGAGACCCACCACTGAATAGCACTTAGATTTATACAGTGGTGATCTTCTGCCAGTTCAGACCAGTTCGGGCAAACCGTTAGTTCTGATGATCAGCTGGCCCCGCCCAGCCACCCCCACCCTATCCTGTCCTATATTTCCTTCTTCCTGGCTCAGCTGATTCGCGCTGCACAGCTGATATCCACGCTTCCACTGTTCTACTTACTGGGGATGCCTTAGAAGCAGCTGAACTTCAAATTGCTGTATTTTGAATGCTGCATGCAAGTGCATTAGGCGTGCATGTGCGTGAAGCACGCAAAACACATGTGCACAGACCAAGTAGTTAAACCGGTTGCAGCCCACCACTGGATTTATATATACTTGTTGTGCCTTGCCCACCCTCCTCTCCGTAGCCGGGCCCCTCCCATCTCCTGCTATCTCAGCCAGAGACTGATAGTGAAGAAGAATGGCCTGGCATGCCTCCAGCCCCCAGCCCTGGCACCATGCCCGAACAGACTGAGCAAACAAACCTCCCTCCTATAGCATGTGAGCAGGAAGCCAGCCACAAGCTAGAATTGCCGGCAGCTGAGCAGGAAGACGAAAAGTGGACAGATCCCCACTTCCGGAGAATGGAGAGGCGACGTCAGCAAAAGGAAGGGAGGGGCAGACCTGGATAAGTGCTGAGTCATGGAGCCACACCCCATGGCCTATATAAAGGATCTGCTTTTTGGCATTCCTTGAGTCAGGCAAAGTCTCATCTGGTTGCTGAAGTCACACCTTGGATTCCTGCCTGCCCTGAGAACTCTGACAGGAATTTGGCAAAGCTGCAGAGGCTTCGTAGCCACGCTGGATACAGACTTCCCAGACCCGGCCGTCAGAGGAGGAATGGGACACGACAATACTATCACTCCACAGTTCTTTACAGTCCTTTCTAAGGGAGGGGAAGGGCATGGTTCTGGGTGAACAGCCAGCCACTAGGCACACGTGCGCAGCTCAGTTTGCACAAGCGGCAGGCACACATGCCAGAAATGGAGCGTACCCATTCGCAGGCTGCTCGTGCAAGTGGGAATGCGTGCACACACCTGCTTGCACATCCGCCACTTCCGCGGCCCAATTCTAAACAGCTCACAGCCTAGTAGTGGATTGCCGCCTAAGGTTTGGGGATCCCTGTCATAAAGCGGGGCTCCCCAACCAGCACTGCAGTCCTTTGAATATCATGGGGCATTTTTTTTTAAAAAAAATTGATGGGACTACCAATATGAGTTCATTACCACCTTTGTGAAATTTTTCATGCACATATACATGAAACATGTAAATGTTCCTAATTGGCCCTGAGACAAATAGAGCTTTAGAGCAGGGGTGTCAAACTCGATTTCATTGCTGGCCACATCAGGGTTGTGTTTGATATCGGGGGCGGGAGGAGCGGCGTGACTGGAGGCATGGCCAGCTCGACATCACTCATGTCAAGGGCACCTGTGGTGGCCTGAGTGCTCTGCCAGTGAAAACAGGCTGCCGAGCTCCGTTTTCGGCTGCGACGGCCTCCTGCAACCTTCTGTTAGCAAAAACGGAGCTCGAGAGGGTCGTGCATGGCCCTCCCCAGCTCTGTTTTCAGCTGCGACGGCCTTCTGCAATCCTTTGTCAGCGAAAATGGAGTTCCGTTTTTGCTGGCAGTGGCACCGCGGGCCGGTCCTTCATTGATTTCCTATGTTGGCCCCATGGGCAGGCCAGATCTAAGCACCCCCAGGCTGGATGCAGGCCACGGGCCTTGAGTTTGACAGCCCAGCATGTTTTTAAAAAGACGGGATTTGTGATTTTCTGATATTACAAACCAGATACACTTCTTCGGTTTAAGTTCATTTAGTATTAATATCCATTGAATGCAACCTGAATGGAGCTAAATACCGTATATCCAAATGTAATTTTATAGACACTTCTTTGCACATGGAGGCAGATTACAACTGCCAGTGCATAACTGTATTTGGTACCATCCTGTTTCTTTTTTCAGAGCCTAATAGTGAAAAATCTGCTTTATCAAAGAAATTAACTCAGTTGCACAATAGGTCAAAAGAGACTGTATGTTGGTGTTAACTCAGCGGTGAGTTTCTCATTATGTTACTACCAGTTCGCAGTGTGCGCACACGCTCACTGTGTGCGCAACCGTGCCTGGTTCATGCACGCACCTGCCTTCTGCACATGCGCTTTGCTCACGTGTGTCTTCCGCTCGTCCACTCAGCCTCAAAAACATGCCTAAATAGGATGGCATTGAGCCAGGGCGGCCACCTGCAATTTCCACTACCGGTTCGAGCGAACCGGTCAGAACCAGTTGAATACCACCTCTGGTGTTACTGACTTGTCAGATGACTTCTTCATTCCCCAAATATGTTACTATCAGTATATTTCTGAGACTGCTTAAGTCTCACCTTAAAAGCTTGCCGACAACTTTTTTTCCCCCATAATAAACTCTGTTTATAAGGGAGACGAGAACTAAACGTATATAAATCGTACTTTTAAAAAAACACGATCTGATCTGATGAACACTTCAACGGTGTTGAAATCTCTTATTTTCATCGTGGTAAAAACTTCAGCATGTGAGGATTATGTAGACAAGTGGATTCCTTGGCAAGGAATCCCCATTGCTGCCTTCAGGGTGGGAGTTCGATTTTCTAGTCTAGCCTACAGTTTAGGGATTTCCTGTCTGCCTCTCATCCAAGTACTAACCTGGCCCGACCCTGCTTAGCTTCTGACATAGTGCGATTTGATTCAGAAATATTTATGTCAAACATTCAGGTGTATAAAACCTGCTGCTTTTTATCTCGTTGAGTAGCAACGAGTAGCAACGTAGTAGCAAACTGAAGGGTGATAACTAACACAAAGGTGGGAATTTCTTTGAAGTCCTCTCGGAAGTTTCAGTTTATATAGGTTCGGCTAGACAAGCTACAGAAGGGACGCGGTGGCTCAATGGCCAAGACACTGAGCTTGTCAATCGAAAGGTCGGCAGTTCAGCGGTTCAAATCCCTAGTGCCGTGTAACGGGGTGAGCTCCCGTTACTTGTCCCAGCTTCTGCCAACCTAGCAGTTTGAAAGCACGTAAAAAATGCAAGTAGAAAAATAGGGACCACCTTTGGTGGGAAGATAACAGTGTTCCGTGCGCCTTTGGCATTGAGTCATGCCGGTCACATGACCACGGAGACATCTTTGGACAGCGCTGGCTCTTCGGCTTAGAAACGGAGATGAGGACCACCCCCTAGATTCAGGAACGACTAGCACATATGTGTGAGGGGAACCTTTACCATTACCTTTTAGACAAGCTATAGGTAGCCCTTGACTTACAACAGTTCATTTAGTGACCATTTCAAGTTAAAACAGCACTGCAAAAAGTGACTTATGATCATGTTTCACACTTACGACCATTGCAGCATGATCAAAATTCAGACACTTGGCAACTGACTCGTATTTATGACGGTTGCAGTGTCCCGGGATTTTTGCGACCTTTTGCGACGAGCAAAGTCCATCGGAAGGCCTGAACAACCGTGCCCCTCACTTAACAACTGCAGTGATTCACTTAACAACGGTGACAAGAAAGGTCAGAAAACGGGGGGGAAGACTCATTTAACAAATGTCTCACTAAGCAACAGAAATATTGGCCTCCATTGTAGCCGTAAGTCAAGGATGTCTTGTTAATAACGGTCACTTGAAAAATGTATTGGACTGCTTCGATGGGCTTTTTAATTATCTTTTATCATTTGAGGCACTTCATTTCATTTATTTCATTTATTAAATTTCTATACCGCCCTTCTCCCGAAGGACTCAGGGCGATTCACAGCCAACATAATACAAAATTCATACAATATACATAGATACTGTAAAAATCTGATTAAATTTTGGCTAACAATTAAAATTAAGTTATTAAAATCAAATAATAAAACCCCAGTTAAAACACAACACATTAGGCTAGCCCTGCGCGATGAAACAAGAGAGTCTTGAGCTCGCGTCGGAAGGCCCGGAGGTCCAGAGGCCCTGATATTTTTACATGAACTTGCCTAAGGATTGGCCCACCAGTACTGTTTGCAGGGTCCCAAAAAGTCAATATGGCCGCTGCTGTGGTGGAATGGAAGCTCTGGTTTTTATGGGCATCACATGTTCTCCTGGCAAAGCTTCAATCACACCATCATGGCCAACATGTTGTCTTCTCTGACCTGCATCTCCCTATTCACCCAACCCCTCTGGGCAGCGGTGGGTTTCCAATATTCTTACCATTGGTTCACTCCAGTGCGCGCTTTCTGCGCATGTGCCCTGCCTTCCATGCATGCGCTTCGCTCACTCGCATGTCTTCCACATATGCGCCTGGCCTCGAAAACGTGCCTAAATAGGACGGCATAAAGCCGGGGCGGGTGGGGAGTCCCACTCGCGATTTCTTTTCTTTTCTTTTTTGTCAAACACAACAGTGTATATAAGTATAAGCATGAAATAACCATACGAATTGGATACAATCAAAGGGAACATTAGGACAGGAATGGTAGGCACACTGGTGCTCTTATGCACGCCCCTTACAGACCTCTTAGCAATGGGGTGAGGTCAATAGTAGATAGTCTTTGGCTAAAGCTTTGGGGATTTTGGGAAGAGACCACAGAGTCAGGTAGTAGTACCGGTTCTCGTGAACTGGTACGAACCGGCTGAATACCACCTCTGCCTCTGGGTATCCTTGTTGTCAGGTAAGACAAGTGCTGAATGAGACTTCTCCGCATCTGGTCCCATTTAGGGAAGTCCTCTCCCCAAAGGGACCCTCCAAACACCTTCACTGTTCAGATGTCAGTGCTATTTTATTTACGTTGGCCGTATCTTGACTTTTTCTATTTCTTGTCGGGGAACATAAATAAAGTAAAACAGAAGGGAAGAGCTGGGCAGCTTTGGAGAATACCAAAATAGAATAGAATAGAATAGAATTTTTTATTGGCCAAGTGTGATTGGACACACAAGGAATTTGTCTTGGTGCAGATGCTCTCAGTGTACATAAAATAAAAGCTAAGGAGAGCTGAACCTGGGCAATTCGGTGAGGAAATCTTAAGCTTATTGGTTTGACTTGAAGGCAACATCCTTGAAGGTAGCTAAACGTCTGTGGAGATTCTCAGTCATCGAGGTCACGGTTGTCCCAAAGGTCCTTTTTTGTTTTGTTTTTTCAAGAGGCAACCGGACTTCCTGGTTTTTCTTTGAAGACGTTTCGCTTCTCATCCAAGGAAACTTCTTCAGCTCTTCTTCATCCCTTTCATAGAATAGAATAGATTTTTTTATTGGCCAAGTGTGATTGGACACACAAGGAATTTGTCTTGGTGCATACGCACTCAGTGTACATAAAAGAAAAGATACGTTCATCAAGGTACAACATTTACAACACAATTGATGGTCAATATATCAATATAAATCGTAAGGATTGCCAGCAACAAAGTTACAGTCATACAGTCATAAGTGGAAAGAGATTGGTGATGGGAACGATGAGAAGATTAATAGTAGTGCAGATTTAGTAAATAGTTTGACAGTGTTGAGGGAATTATTTGTTTAGCAGAGTGATGGCCTTCGGGAAAAAACTGTTCTTGTGTCTAGTTGTTCTGTTGTGCAGTGCTCTATAGCGTCGTTTTGAGGGTAGGAGTTGAAACAGTTTATGTCCTGGATGTGAGGGATCTGTAAATATTTTCACGGCCCTCTTCTTGATTCGTGCAGTATACAGATCCTCAATGGAAGGCAGGTTGGTAGCAATTATTTTTTCTGCAATTCTAATTATCCTCTGAAGTCTGTGTCTGTCTTGTTGGGTTGCAGAACCGAACCAGACAGTTATAGAGGTGCAGATGACAGACTCAATAATTCCTCTGTAGAACTCTGTTATTCTGTAACATAAAGCTGGAAAACCCAAGGGAGACTGAGTTTATGAATGAAGGCAAATATACGTGTCCCAGACACGGTAGAGAGATGTTCCCTGAGGATGGGCTCCAGCATGGATCCAAAAGCTCGTAAGACTAAATCTCTGTCCCAGGGACCGACCCAGATTGGATCCTCCAGACCTAGTTTAGCCAAGAGTTAAGAAGGTGGAAAGGAACCTCCCAGGTTTTTTACAGGGAAGAGAAGATTTTACCGTTCTCTTGACTCCCTTCTAACTGGCCATCTTCTCCTCCTCCTCCTGCTTGTCTCTGGGCACCCTCCTTGGAGGGAGAGCCAGGAGCAGTGAAAGGACTCTCTCTGGCCCCTGGTTGAATGCAGGTCCATTGATCCGGAGAAAGACCATGTCAATGTTTTTCGAGCTCCCTCCCCTGCCCCCAGCCCACCTCCTGCCAGCTCGCCTGAACACCCGTGAAGATAATGAATCACTGTTCGGGTTCTATAAATGACAGAAATATTCCCATCCTGGTGGCTTCGACCCTGGTTTGTGGGCACCCAGAGCAAGCAAGCTGCTTTTCTCCGCTGCCTCCGGCTGCTCTATTTAAGCCCGGGAAACATTGATGTGGGAATCCCGCAGACAGGCTGACCGTTTGTGCCGTTTGTGTAGTACAGCTCCAGCACGTAGTAACTGCCGTGCTCTGAGGCCAAGGAGAGTCAAAGAATGGAAGGAGGAGTATTGCTAAGCCTCTCAAGGACCCCCAAACTCAGGGGTGGGCTTCAAAAATTTTAGCAAGGGGTTCTCTGCCAGGTTGCTGGGTGGGCGTGGCCATGGTGGGCGTGGCCTTCTCAGCCTCCTGCACCATAACCAGGGGGCATTTTTGTCCTCACCGGGCTCTGGAGGTTTTCCTCGAGCCTCCAGGAGGGCAAAAACAGCCTCCCCAGGCTCTGGAGGCTGGAAATGGACCCGTTTCCATTCTTCTGGAACTTCTGGTAGACCTATTTTTCGCCCTTCCTGAGCCTCCGCACGCACCCTGCACTTACCTGCGGGCCACGTAGGACTTCTGGGAGGGGAGGGATGGGTAGGGTGGGGTGGGCGGGGCCAGACAGGAGTGGGATTTGGGGGTTCTCCGAACTGCACAGAATCTTAGCTTGAGGTCCTCCCGAATCCCTGCGAACCCCCAGCAGCTCATCCTTGCCCGAACCCAAAAATGATGTACAGCTTAAAGAGTAACACCATGGTCAGCTTCAAAGAAACACTGAAATGAAGCTTGCTTTAAATACAGGGATTCCCTCGACTGAACAACCGTTCGTTCAGTGACGGTTGTGTAGTTACAACACCACTGGAAAAAGTGACTTTTTCACACTTACAACCCTTGCAGCATCCCCACGGTCAGGTGATCAAAAGTCGGATGCTTGGAAACGGGCTCATGTTTATGACTGTTGCAGTGTCCCGGGGTCACGTGATCCCTTTTGGGCGACTTTCTGACAAGCAAAGTCGTCGGGGAAGGCCAGATTCACTTAGCAACCGTGTTACTAACTTAATCACTGCTGTGATTCACTTAACAACCTTGGCGAGAAAGGTCAGGGCATGGAACAAAAACTCACTTATGGTAACTGTCTTGCTTGGCAACGGACACGTTGGCCTTAATTGTGGCCGTATGTTGAGGACTGTCTGCGGTACTCTTTATTTTTCCTGATTAAGACATCAATTTTACATTTCAATAGGGATATCTATGGGTGAGGGGCGGTTTCAGAAAACCCAAGATGGCGGCCATACTTGTGTAATCAAACCCCTGTCGTTTTATTGGCCAATCAGGTGCTCGTGGTCGCCATCTTGACTTTTGTGACTCCTGCAGAGATCAAGCTGGGAGTGTGTTTTTTTTCTGTTTGGACAGGAACTCAAGAAGAAAGAAGAAAAGAGTGCATATTAAGAAGGTGGAGGGAGTGAAAGCAGAGCACAAAGGAATATAAAGCTTAGTCAAGCAAAAGAACGCTAGCTGCCTGTTTGTCCAACACCATAATAAAGATTGATGTGATTTACTCGATTAGCTGGTGCACTTTGATGGAAATCTTCCAAATAAACTAAAGTATTGTTATTTCCTGGTTTGCTGTATAGGCAGCAGTGGCCAAAATTGTGGAAACCTTTTGGGGAAAGCGTATTTTTGAGGTTTGATGCCTAATAACACCACCTTTTTTTGGAGTTTCAAGATAATCCTATTCCACTGCTGGAATGGCCTGGGAATAGCTCAGACCTTAACCCAATTGAAAATCTATGGAGCCGACTAAAGAAACTTGTTAGCCAGAAGCAACCCAGCAATAAAACCCAGTTAATAGAAACAATCATTCAATCTTGGTTTCACATTATAACAGCTGCAGAACTAAAAGACTTGGTTCACTCCATGGGAAGACGTTGTAAGGCTGTAATTCATGCTAAAGGTTACCCAACTAAGTATTAACTGATGTGGTGATAATTTTTGTATAGCTCGTTTTTTCTATGTGTTTTGCTTTGCTTCTTCATACTGTAACTGCTATTGTAATAGCAAATCCTTCATAAAAGTTATTGCATTACATTCTCGATTAAATTATCTTTCCATTGATATATAATTTTATGGTACTACTGCAAAAAACGTGGTGTTAGCTAGTTTTAAAAAATACACTTTTCCCAAAAGGTTTTCGCAATTTTGGCCACTACTTAGCTTTCCAGTAGTGGCACCAAGGTAGTCAAGAGGAGGTAGTGTAAGAAGTCAGCACCCACCCAACCTCCTAGAGAAGGAAATATTTTGGGAATATTAAAAAGGCAGGATAGAATATTTCCCCTAAAGAAGAAATGGGGGGGGGAATCTTAAGGGACGCAGAAACCAGCCCCAGTTTCCCTGCCCGAGCAGAAACTGAGGGGGTCAGCTTTTAGAAATGCAGATTTGGTAATCCATTCAGAAAGACTGGGTCAGACAGAAACTCCAGAGAATCAACAAGCCAAAGGTTGACAAGATTAGCTTAGCAAACACCTAGGATTTGCATTTCCCTTTTTGCCTATAGAGCCAGCCATGACCCCTCCATGACCCCATAGGGATCCAGAAGGTATAAAACCCACCCACTCTCAACTCTATTTTGTCAGCTGTCCCAGAGCTGTGTGTGTTGCTTCTGTTCACTGAGAAACAGAATCTTTCTTTCCAATCAGCCTCCACTTTATTCCTGGCTTGGAACAAGAGCTGGATTTTTCTTCCAACAGTAGTCAAGATGTAGACATACACATAAATGGGAAGGGATTCCGTCGTACTGCGACATCTTGCCTTTCTTAAAACAGACACAGGCAGAAACACACAAACACATGCTCCATAGCAGTGGTGGGTTTCAAATTTTTTTTACTACCGGTTCTGTGGATGTGGCTTGGTGGGCGTGGTGTGGCTTAGTGGGCGTGACATGGCTTGGTGGGCGTGGCAGGGGAAGGTTACTGCAAAATCCCCATTTCCTCCCGATCAGCTGGGACTCAGGAAGCAGAGAATAGATGGAGGCGGGGCCAGTCAGAGTTGGTATTTACCGGTTCTCTGAACTACTCAAAATTTCCGCTACCGGCTCTCCAGAATTGGTCAGAACCTGCTGAAACCCGCCTCTGCTCCATAGATAAATAACCTGCTTTCCACTTTTTTTTCCTCTCGAGTAGGGGAATGCTCACGGGAGGCCAAGATGGCAGCAGCCACACCCCTGCAAGCAGCCCAACCCTTTTTCACAATTTGTGACACAAGGTCTGGGTTTGAGTGGCAGCCATTTTGACTACTTTGACCTCACCTCACTGCAGATGCTCCCTGTTTCTGGCTATGCTCATTGTTCCTTGGAAATAAGCATCGGTTTGGCCAATTTGCTTTTCCCTCTGGATCGCCTGCCATAAATTACTTTTTAAGTAGACCTTCTTAGCAATTCCTGGCTCTCGTTCTCTGTCCCGTTTCTCCCTCCCTCCCCAAAAAAAACCCCTCTCTGTTGGATAGTCCCCCTGCAGCCAAAGCCATTAAGGTAGCACATCTGCCCGCAAAATAAAACACAGCAAAATCAAATTAAACCTAATGAAGAGCACATTGCGAAGGGCAGCCAAGGAACCCAACTGAATATAGTAAATGCCAAAATACTGAAAGGGACGGGGGAATGAAAGGATCGGAGGACATAAATAAAAAGCATTGTGAGTCACTTTACGATACAGCTGGTGTTGATGGGCCCAAAGCGAAGTGGCTGGCATGCTGGGCCAGCTGACTTTGATTTTTTTTTTTTAAATGATGCTTTTAATCAATACATAAAGAGCTTGGAAACTGGCAGAGCAAAGCATCGACTCTCACAACCGCCTTTCTTCCTAACAAGACTTTGCGTTCCCTCTTCGCAAGGGGAAGAACACTAGGAAGATTGTAGTCCAACTGTGGGGGGTTTACACAGGCAGGGGAAGGTGGCAGAGTAAGGAGCCGACCACAAAATTGCCGAGAAGTCCTCCAAGAAGTCAAGAACGAACACGTTAATCAATCTGTGATCTTCAGGAATGGAAGGGAGAGCAGCAGAGCTGGGGCAGCAAGAATTGTATTTGCACAGTATTGGGAAAACGAGGAAACATCAAGAAAAGAAGCTGTAATTTAAATAATATTAGATTGTGCGGAAATGGATAGACTGACATTAAAGCTAAAAGAGAAGGAAGATACAGAATATTTCCAAATATGGGATTTGTTTTATAAATGGTTGGATAATACCGGGTTTCCCCAAAAATAAGACTGGGTCTTATATTAATTTTTGCTCCAAAGGACGCATTAGGGCTTATTTTCTGGTTAGGTTTTATTTTGGGGAAAATACGGTAAATGCACCCATCTGGCTAACAATCTTAACTGGGGCTTATTTTGGGGGTAGGGCTTATATTATGAGCATCATGAAAAATCATGCTAGGACTTATTTTCCAGCTGGGTCTTATTTTGGGGGAAACAGGGTAGAAGTAGAAATTAGGAGCTGGGAAAACATTATTATATAAGCAGTTGACCCGGACAATGCACTGTTCACAAATCACTTATGTATGTTAATTGAAAATGAATAAATAAACTAATATATAGGCTCCATTTGCACAAGTGGTTGGCTAGAATTTCCCTTCAGAGAACTTCTAACTTGTGGGTCACCAACCCCTGGGGTGCAGCCCATTACTAGTCCTTGGTGTTGTGTCTGCGCTGCGCCCCCCAAGCCGGGCCTCCTGCCAGAAAATGACTTGGAAAGTGAGGGGGAAGGGCCGTCAGGACTTACCTCAGGAGCACCGGCTTCTCTGGCTCAGCTCCAGGAGCCAGAGGCAGGCCAGGTGGAAAAGATAATGAGGCCTCCGTCCCCACACCTCCAGACCCAGCTGATGGCAATCAGGCCTGGCTGGACCCTAGGTTTCATAGGAAGGAGAGGCGGGAACAACAGAAGCAGGGGTGGGGCAGGTCTAGGAAGTGCTGAGTCATGGAGCCACACCCCACAGGATATAAAGACAGCAAGAGCTGCTGTGCCTCTTCGTAGCAGGCAAATCAACTGATTAACTAAGAGCTGAAGTTTGTTCCTGGGTGACTCATTGGTGTCGAGGGAGATAACAGAAACACTTGGCAGACGCTCGCTATTTTGCTGCCAGAGCTGATAGTGCCAGCTAATTAAACCATCGCTCGGATGGAGGCGAAGGGGGACAGAACAGCCTTGGCTTGTTCAGACCACGGCTGTAGAAGTGGTAGGTCAGTGCCCACGTGCACAGTTCCACCTGCGTGAACAACGGATGAGTGCAGCTCCATTTGTGCAAGTGGCAGGGGCATGTGCCAACTGCTTGTGCAGATAGAGCTGCACTCGACCGTCGGGCTGAGTGAGCTGTGGCCCCGAGTCTCGGGACCCCTGAGTTAGAGATTCTCCAAAGAGAAATTCTGGCTTTATTCTTCCCTCCACTCCCTACTGAAGAATACAGCTTCCCCAAATGAACTCTCTGGGGGTCCCCCAGTGGTGGGATTCAGCCGGTTTTGTCCAGTTCGGTTGAACCAGTAGTGGTGACTGCGGGAGTCTCCGCCCACCCACCTGGACGTAATACACGAGCACTGCGTAATACGCACACACTCACATTTGCGAACCGGCAGGGAAGATAAATGAATCCTATCTCTGGGGTATCCTAAAGCTTTCTTAGAAAGCAAAATCAGGAGTTGGTTGGAACTCGAACAGCTGAGACAGTGAGGAGGAATATTTTGGCTGTATTTATGTCAGTTAATCTTATACCACATTTTATGGAGGCAAGGGATAAATCTGGATTGTTTGAGTGAAGGTTGGTGCTGAAAGCCATCAAACAGGTCTGGCTGGTTGAGCATCACTCGGGAGAAAGGCAGAGAACTGCTGGGAACATCTTCAAAGAGAAGAGGATATCTTGCCTTCAACCTTCCATCTGGATCTGCTGAGGTAGCTATGAGTTTGGGCTGCAGAAATCTGGATGATCGCTGGATGGAAGCCAGGAGTTTAGAAATTGCCTGGTGGGGTTTTTTTTGCCAGGAGTTGGTCTAGGTTGGAAGTCTTATGTGAACGTGGCAGAAGAGGGCCATAATAGTCTTTAATAGTTTTTAAAGAAGAGGTGAGGTGCGAGCAAGGGTGAATTCCACCTGGATGCATTGGCAAGAACTCACCAGTGTGTTATGCGACAGACGAATGCCAACCCATCTTAAAACTAAGATTTACAAGGCAACCATCCGCCACCACAAGGACCGAAAGCACTCTCCATGCCATGGAAATGCAAAGGCTCCATTGGCTAGCGGGCATCTCCCTTCTTGACTGCATCACAAATGACATCATGCGACATTTTGGTGTGGCACCAATTGTAGAGAAGATGAGAGAAAGCCAGCTCCGCTGGTATGGACATGTCCAGAGAGCAGCCCCTTCCACCAAGACTGCCTACCAACTAGAAGTCAATGACTGGCAACCTTGCGGGTGTCCAAAACAGAGATGGCAAGACACCATCAACAAAGATAGGCAAGCTGTGGGCCAGGGCCCTGGAGATTTAACATAACATAATAACAGAGTTGGAAGGGACCTTGGAGGTCTTCTAGTCCAACCCCCTGCCCAGGCAGGAAACCCTACACCATTTCAGACAAATGGCTATCAAACATTTTCTTAAACATTTCCAGTGTTGGAGCATTCACAACTTCTGGAGGAAAGTCGTTCCACTTATTAATTGTTCTAACTGTCAGGAAGTTTCTCCTTGGTTCTAAGTTGCTTCTCTCCTTGATTAGTTTCCACCCATTGCTTCTTGTTCTACCTTCAGGTGCTTTGGAGAACAGCTTGACTCCCTCTTCTTTGGGGCAGCCCCTGAGATATTGGAAGACTGCTATCATGTCTCCCCTAGTTCTTCTTTTCATTAAACTACACACACCCAGTTCCTGCAACCGTTCTTCATATGTTTTAGCCTCCAGTCCCCTAATCATCTTTGTTGCTCTTCTCTGCACTCTTTCTAGAGTCTCCACATCTTTTTTACATCGTGGCGGCCAAAACTGAATGCAGTATTCCAAGTGTGGCCTTACCAAGGCATTATAAAGTGGCACTAACACTTCACGTGATCTTGATTCTATCCCTCTGTTTATGCAGCCCAGAACTGTGCATCTTTATGCAGCCCAGATGCAGCTGACCATGTAAAGTGGTGTTCAATGACCCAAAAAGAGGACCCAGCACCCATGAGAATACGCTAGGAAGAAGAAGTTTTGAAAGAAGAGATTGGACAACCATTTGTCTGAAATGTTGCAGACAGTGTTGGCGAATCCTTTTGGCGCCATGTGCCGAAACAGAAGCGCGCGCACAGGGGAACGCCAGAAACTGGAAGGGTAGCTTCTTGGCACAACCATGCAGGAGTACCAAAAACCAGAAGAGCAGTTTGCTGGCGCGCATGTGCACACTAAGAAGCTGAGCTTCCGATTTCTGGCAAGCACATGTGCACCAGTCATCCGGTCTTCCAGTTCTGGCATGCATGCGCGTGAGAAGACCAGCTGGCTTACGCACATGCACGAGCTGGAAACCAGATGCTCAGCTTCCTGGCATGTGCATGCACACCAGGGAGCTCTTCTTCTGGTTTCCGGTGCTCCTGCGCGCATGAAGAACAGCTGGTGTTCTGTTCCCCCCACCTCACATAGGAAGACACATGAGCAAACGACATCTACCAGTAATTTATTTTTTACAAGCCGACCTGAATCCCTTTAGCAGATAAAAGTTCTGGCAGCTACTTTCCAAATGCCTGCCAAGTTTCTTATCACCTCTAGAAACAGGAATCAGCGTACCTGTAGTCCGTTGCTGGAGCAACCAAGAGTTCAAAGAGTAGTCAGAAGTCATTCCCAAAGTCCAAGCCTTAATTCCGAAAAATATCCCATCCGAAACACGATATGTAATTTTTGTCCGTCACAGAGCCTGCAGAGCAACCCCACCCACTTTTATCCCCTGTGGGGCGTGGCTCAGTGACTCAGCAATCTCTGGCCCTTCCCCACCTCTTCCTTTGCTGCGCACTCCTCTCCCTCCGATGCTGCCTGGGATCAATCCAAGATTGATCTTCATCACTCCCTATTAGTGGGTGCTCTGACATGCCTTCCTCTTGGCCTTCAGCTGGAACCTGAGGCGTTGCCAGAAAGGAGGGTCCTGGAGAGGGAGGCCTTGTCAGCTCCTCCCCATCACTTTCAGAGTCATTTTCCTCCATGAGCACAGGCTCGGGAGCCAGAGTCACAACAGCTGGCCGACATGCATGCGTGTGTCAGAACCGTGAAGAGCAATGGGCGATGGCTGCCATGCCTGGAGAGATGGCTCTGTGTGCCATAGGTTTGCCATCCCGGGTATAGGATTTCCTGCTTGAGCAGGAGGTTTAAACTAGAAGAGCTCCAAGGACTCTTCTAATTCTGTTATTCTGTTATTTATTGTCAGAGTTTATTCCACCTTTATTACCGTATAAGGCATCAAACTTATCTAATATTTCTTCCTCTTCCAATTGCGCCCACAACAACCACCCTGTGAGGCGAGGTGAGTTGGGCTGGGAGAGAATAATTGGCCTAAAATCACCCCAACCAGGTTTCGTGCCTAAGGCAGAACTGGAACTCCCAGCTTCCTGGTTTCTAGGCCAACACCCCTTAACCACTACATCAAACTGTCTCTCTATTTATAACTGTCTGGTTTGGTTCTGCAACCCAACAAGAAAGACACAGACTTCAGAGGATAATTAGAACTGCAGAAAAAATAATGGCTACCAACCTGCCTTCCATTGAGGACCTGTATACTGCACGAATCAAGAAGAGGGCCGTGAAAATATTTACAGACCCCTCGCATCCTGGACATAAACTGTTTCAACTCCTACCCTCAAAATGACGCTATAGAGCACTGCACACCAGAACAACTAGACACAAGAACAGTTTTTTTCCCGAAGGCCATCACTCTGCTAAACAAATAATTCCCTCAAGACTGTCAAATTATTTACTAAATCTGCACTACTATTAATCTTCTCATAGTTCCCATCACCAATCTCTTTCCACTTATGACTGTATGACTGTAACTTTGTTGCTGGCAATCCTTATGATTTATATTGATATATTGACCATCAATTGTGTTGTAAATGTTGTACCTTGATGAACGTATCTTTTTTTTTATGTACACTGAGAGCATATGCACCAAGACAAATTCCTTGTGTGTCCAATCACACTTGGCCAATAAAAATTCTATTCTATTCTATTCTATTCTATTCTATTCCATTCCATTCCATTCCATTCCATTCTATTCTATTCTATTCTATTCTATTCTATTTAGTAGATCTGCAGTTTCCCATACCCTTAACCTAATTTATTGGTTTGCAGAGAAACACAGACATGTCAAAACAATATCCAGCATGTCTAGAGTTAAAAAAATAATAATTGTGTGAACAGCCCTGGGACAGATAAAAACAGATGATCCGAAGCCTAAGATATGAAGAATGAAGAGTTCTCCCCCCCCACCACTTTAAAACCAGCATCATGAAATCTAAACATGTTCGGTGACCACAAAATGTGGTTGGTGAAGAAATGAAACGAAAGACTGAGTCCAAACAGCATATTTGTATAAGCGGTTATAGGGCATGCTCAACCAATTATCCCAGTCTGAAATTTTTGATCTTATTTGACTTTCTTTTTTTCCCATACACTCATTACCTCTTTGGGAGAAAGTTAGCTGAGAAGGCAGCCTTGGGCCGCCATTCTTGGTTGCTGAAGTCAAGTCACGCACCTCTCTTCGGAGCGTGCAAATACAGTTTAAGAACACGTCATCGTGTCCTCCAAGAAGGCAATTGGGGACCAAATTACTACATTAGGAGATTGTGTCAAGGTTAAAGTCCCTCTTGGCACGTGATCTGGCCTTCAATAATGGGAATGCAATATGTCTCCAGAGAATTTGTAGCAGGGGTGAAATGTAAAATTTGTTACTACCGGTTCTGTGGGCTTGGTTTGGTGGGGGGGGTGGTAATGTGACTGGGTGGGCATGACCAATTTTTTTTTTACTTTTAAAAGCATTTTTTCTACGACCTCTTCGGAAAAAATGCTTTTAAAAGCCTGTGATGATCAGGCAACTCAGCTGGGATCGCCAGAGGAAAAAAAGCTTCTAAAAGGTTCTGATGATCCCAGCTGAGTTGCCCGATCGCCAGAACCTTTTAAAAGCACTTTTGCTACAACCCCTTCCACCGAAGAGCTTGTAGAAAACATGCTTTTAAAGGGTTCTGACGATCCCAGCGCGATCATCAGAGGCTCTTTTTTACTTTTTTTACTTTTAAAAGCATTTTTTCAGCCAAAGAAAAAATGCTTTTAAAAGTAAAAAAAAACAAAAAAACCTCTGATGATTGCGCAGCTCAGCTGGAGGGGGGCAGAGATTTTTGCTACCAGTTCTCCAAACCACCCACTGCCATCACTACCGGATTGGGCGATCCGGTCTGAACCAGGAGTATTTCACCCCTGATTTGTAGGAAACCTAACATAAGAAAACCTTTATTGCAGCGGTGTCAGACTCAATTTGTCAGGACCGGGGTATTTGCGAGACCGCCTTCTGCCACCGATTGCCTCCCAATGACCTGTACGCTCCCACAGAGCGGGCCTCCTCAGGGTGTCGTCGACCAAACAATGTAGGTTGGCGGCCCCCAGGGGGAGGGCCTTCTCTGTGGCGGCACCAGCCCTATGGAACGAGTTACCTCCAGGGTTACACCAACTCCCCGACCTCCGGGCCTTCAAGCGTGAACTAAAGACTTTATTATTTCACCGAGCGGGACTAGCCTAAGAATGTATTTTAGCGAAATTTTAATGGGTTTTTAATCGGTCTTCGACCGTTTTAGTGATTCGGCCACTAAATATTTGTTTTTAAATTGTTTTTTAAATAGTGTTTATTTATTATATTTATATCATAGTGTTATGTGTATTTTAATATTGGCTGTACACCGCCCTGAGTCCTTCGGGAGATGGTGCGGTATAAAAATGTAATTATAAATAAATAAATAAATAAATTTCATTGAGGCTAGCATCAGGGCTGGGGTTGACCTCAGGGGGGGCTGGGCAGGAGTGGCCAAATGGGTGGGTGTGGCCAAATGGGTGGGCGTCACCAGCTTGACGCCACTCACTGGGTATGGCCAGTGGCCAGCTTGATGGGCGTGGCCAGCTTGATGCCACTCCCCAAACTGCTGGCATGTTTTCTCGTCGCATTGGGTAGACCGGGTTGAAGCCACACAGGCCAGCCCCTTAGATTTTCCAGGACAGCCCCATGGGCTGGACATGGCAGGCCAGATCTGGCCCACGGGCCTTGTGTTGACACCCCTCCTTTATTGTTATTATTTACTGTGGGTGCTCTGGCACCCATTAAAAATGAAATTCTGTTGCCTGCTCCCAAAAGTGTACATATACATAACAGGCATATAGACCACAGGTGGGTTTCAGCAGGTTCTGAAGAACTGGTAGCGGAAATTTATTTATTTATTTATTAGATTTTTATACCGCCCTTCTCCCGAAGGACTCACCAAGTACAGCCAAGATAAACACTCAATATATATACAATTAAAACCCAAAATTTAAAACAGAGCAAATTACAAAAGAGGCCGACAATAACAATTCAAAAATCTAAAACCCTAAAACAATGAAACCCCAATTATAATTTAATAAAACTATTAAGCCAGTCCCGCTTGAATAAATAAGTGTGTTTTTAGCTCACGGCGAAAAGTCCGAAGATCAGGCACTTGGTGTAGGCCAGGGGGAAGTTCGTTCCAGAGCGTAGGAGCTCCGACAGAGAAATTTTGAGTAGTTCGTAAATACCACCTCTGATCAGCCCTGGCCCCATCTATTCTCTGCCTCCTGAGTCCCAGCTGATCGGGAGGAAATGGGGATTTTGCAGTAACTTTCCCCTGAAGTGAGGAGGGAATGGAGATTTTACAGTATCCTTCCCCTGCCACACCCAATAAGCCACGCCACGCCCACCAAGCCACACCCAGGTAGTAAAAAATTTTGAAACCCACCACTGATATAGACATGCTCTATGCATACATATGGATGTACCTACACCTATACATAAAAATACATATAAATGTTAATCACTTGTTAATCACAAGTTTTTAAAAAAGGCTCTGACGATCACGCGGCTCAGCTGGGATCGTCACAGCCTCTCTTTTTTAACTTTTTAAAAGCATTTTTTTTATAACCTATTCGGCCAAATAGGTTGTAAAAAAATGCTTTTAAAAGGTAAAAAAAAAGGCTCTGACGATCCAGCTGAGCTGCCGGAGCCTTTTTGTTTTTTACTTTTAAAAGCATTTTTTAAAAGAAGTGACAAGTGGGGAAGCGGGCGAACGGGCATTGAGTGGACATGGGTGGTGGTGCCGGGAATTTTTGCTACCGGTTCTCCGAACCACCCGCCGCCATTGCTACCAGATCGGCCGATCCGGTCAGAACCGGGAGCATTTCACCCCTGCTTCACCCCCAGGTTCTGCCATTCTTTCTCTCACAGCCATGTGATGAGAACCTTTTCTCCCCTATTGTTGAGGGCCATTACATCAATTGGAATTGCTGGCCCATTTCTACCCCTTTTGGGGTCCTGGGGAAGGCTTCCTTACATATTTGGGGTGGGGTGCAATAACCTTGATGCCGCTTTTTTGTGGGGGGGGGGACTGATGAGAATTCTTGTGCAATTCTGGTTTCATATCACAGAATTTCTGAATTAGGTATCTAATCCCTGGATGAATTGTCTATGAATTGTTGCTTTCTATAAGCCCTTGGACTGAAGCACCTTTACCAATTTCACGATGGATGGATGGATGGATGGATGGATGGATGGATGGATGGATGGATGGATGGATGGATGAATTTTCACTGCGTTCTTAGAGTCAGAAAAAAAACCCCTCCAATTTGATATCAAGAAGGATATGCAATTTCCCAGAAGAGGTTTTTGCAAAATTGTCATACAAATGTTGAATTGTCTATTAATTATTGCCTTCTATAGGAACACGGTGGCTCAGTGGCTAAGACACTGTCAGTCGAAAGGTCGGCACTTCAGCGGTTCGAATCCCTAGTGCCGCGTAACGGGGTGAGCTCCCGTGACTTGTCCCAGCTTCTGCCAACCTAGCAGTTCGAAAGCACGTAAAAAAAATGCAAGTAGAAAAATAGGAACCATCTTTGGTGGGAAGGGAACAGCATTCCGTGTGCCTTTGGCGTTGAGTCATGCCATCAACATGACCACGGAAACATCTTTGGGCAGCGCTGGCTCTTTGGCTTTGAAACAGAGATGAGCACCGCCCCCTAGAGTCGGGAACGACTAGCAAGTATGTGCAAGGGGAACCTTTACCTTTACCTATTGCCTTCTATAAGCACTTGGACTGAAGCATTTTTACAATTTCACACTGAATGAATGAATGAATGAATGAATGAATGAATGAATGAATGAATGAATGAATGAATGAGTTTTCACTGCGTTCTTAGAGTCAGGGGAAAAAAACCAATTTGCTATCAAGAAGGATATGCAATTTCCCAGGAGTTCTTTTTGCAAAATTGTCATACAAACGGTGAAAAGCAACAAAGTAGACCCTTATGGTTTCTACTGACCTCCAGCAAGTCCGAGAAGAAGAAGGCTTAGGGGTGACATGATAGCTATCTTCCAGCGTTTGATGAGCCGTCACGAAGATGAGGGAATTCCCTAGGGCAGGGGTCTGCAAACTTGGCTCTTTTAAGACTTGTGGACTTTAACTCCCAGAGTTCCTCAGCCAGCTTTGTTGGCTGAGGAACTCTGGGAGTTGGAAGTCCACAACTCTTAAAAGAGCTAAGTTTGCAGACCTCTGCCCTAGGGTACCAGAGGACAGGACAAGAAGCAATGGGTGGAAGCACATCAGAGGGAGATCCAATCTGGAACTAAAGAGAAATTTCCTGAGAGTGAGAACAATTAACTAGGGAATGGCTTACCTACTAGAGTTGTCAATGCTCCATTGTTGGAGGTTTACAACAACAACAAAAAAGACATTGGGCAGCCATTATCCAGGATGGTATAAGGCGGGGTCTGCAACCTTAAACACACAAAGAGCCATTTTGACCCATTTCCCACTGAAAAGAAAACACCGGGAGCCACAAAACCCTTCCTGTGCCTGACTATTTCTTGAGTGGCAGCAAAACTAGCATATATAGTTGAATTAAACATTCTGTTTCCCTCTGAAACTTTTCTTTTCTTGGATTTATCCATGGTTGGCCTACCGGGAGTTGAAAAGCTCAATAAATCACATGCAGGCGGGTGTCGCACATTGGCGGTTGTGACGCCCGCCATTTTGAGTGACAGGGAGCCGCAGCAGAGGGGTGAAAGAGCCACATGCGGCTCCAGAGCTGCAGGTTGCTGACCCCTGGTATAAGGTGTCCTGGGCAGAAGGTTGGTCTAGAAGGCCTCCAAGGTCCCTTCCACCCCAGGTCCCTTCCACTGATTCTAGATTCTAGAAGCACCCCAGAAGTGCTTAAGAAATACTCCAATTGAAATGGGCCATATCTTACTTCAGCCCGGAAGTGGGCAGCAATGTCCAATCATCACTCTCTGGTCTCCAATTCCAGCCCCCTATTACCTTGAGAAAATAGGAGTTTCACGTCAGCACATAGGCAAAATTAAAAATGAATCTCTCTCAACAGAATGGAGCCTTCTGAGAGATGGTATCCAGACGGTTCATACCGGCTCAAGCGAACCGGTTGCAGAGATCGTGAGTGGGCTCTATGCCGTCCTACTTAGGCACATTTTCGAGGCCGGGCACATGTGCGGAAGGCGCGCGAGTGAGCAAAGCGCATGCACACAAGGCCGGGTGTATGCGTGGAAGGCGCACGCAGGGCGAACCAGTGGTAAGAATATTGGAAACCCACTGCAGGGTCTTCTGGATGGAAACATCAGTCCTCCCGTGATAAAAATCCCTCTTTTGTCGACACAGATATTTAGAGGTGCTTCCTTAATATCCTGCCGATTGAACAACAAGGAGGAGTTTGCTCCACTTTGCTCCAAGTGTTGATAGGCTCTCCGTTCAACCTCCCAGCTCTACGAGATGGGAAACCATTGTGTTTGACTGATAGAGAAGTGAATGGGAGGCAGCTCGCTTAAAATCTCCCACTAAGTTCTATAGTCCAAGTTGGACTCTAACTTAAGACCTCACAAGTAGCAAGGGATCTGAGCCAAGAGGACCACACAAGCTGGCAAGAGGAGGATCCAGCTAACAGATCTCCCACAGGTATGTTGGGTGGTGTGTGTGTGTGTGTGTTTTTCATCTCCCTCCCTTGCTATTTTAGGGGAAGAAGGTGGTCAGCCTTAAACGTGGTTTTAAATTAAAATAAGCTTTGAAGCAAGAATAGCTTAGAATCTTTTGTTCGTGATATGGTACCTTTCTTAATGCAAGGGGGCGTTATTGGTTTTCAACAGAGAATGCGTAGCGATCCCACTAGGGCTCCATCGCGTAGTAATGTTTTTAGTGTCCAATACACAGAACCGATATTCAAGTTGTGGATGTTTAGTTTATCTAAAATAGGATTATTGGAGATATGATCTGTTTAGACGCTGACGATCTTCTAGGACAGGGTGTCAAAGTTTTAGCCTGCGGACCAGATGCATCACGCACTGGCCACCGCCAACCTCATTTTAGCGAAGGGGGGAAAAGTCGTGATACGTCATGTGACGACGTGATGACGAAAGTTTTAGACCCCTGTTCTAGGAGGTGAAACAGATTCTGCCCAATGTCACCCATTGGCCTAATTTTAATGCATTAAACACTCATTACAGTCTCTAATCTGCAGAAGATGCAAGCAACTTTAGCCTACTGGTCAAATTTGGTCCTGAGCAGTGGCTGCATCTGCCACTGAATTTGACTTGGACAGAATTTGAGTTAGCTCTTGACAACACCAGAAAGTAAGATAATAGCAATAGCAATAAGACTTACAGTATATACCGCTTCACGGTGCTTCACAGCCCTCTCTAAGCGGTTTACAGAGTCAGCATATTGTCCCCCAACAATCTGGGCCCTCATTTTACCGACCTCGGAACGATGGAAGGCTGAGTCAACCTTGAGTTGGTAGGAATTGAACTGCTGGCAGTCGGCAGAATTAGCCTACAATACTGCATTCTAACCACTCCGCCACCATGGCTCCCTTCACCAAGATCATTGAATCGCTGGCATAGTTATCCTCACCAATGCTTTGTCCTATTGCCTTGCAACAATGCTCAGCTCAAATGCCACCAAGAAATGGTTCATTCATTACTGTGGGATGACTTTCCCCCTGCCAACCATTGATATTCAGGTAGTCCTCGACTTAAACAGTTCATTTAGTGACTGCTTGAAGTTACAACAGCACTGGAAAAAATGACTTCTGACCATTTTCTACTAATGAAGGGGCACAGTGGTTAGAGTACAGTACTACAGGCTAGTTCTGCTGACTGCCGGCTGCCTATAATCTGGCAATTCAAATCTCACCAGGCTCAAGGTTGACTCAGCCTTCCATCCTTCCGAGGTGGGTAAAATGAGGATCCAGATTGTTGGGGGCAATAGGTTGACTCTGTAAACCGCTTAGAAAGGGCTGTAAAGTGGTATATAAGTCTAAGTACTATTGCTATTGCCGTTGCAGCACACCTAAGGTCATGTGATCAAAATTCAGACCCTTGGCAACTGGTTCATATTTATGACGGTTTCAGTGTCCTAGGGGTCATGTGATCCCCTGTTGCGACCTTCTGACAAACCAAGTCAATGAGGAAGCCAGATTCACACAACAACCCTGTTACTAAATTAACAATTGCAATGATTCACTTATAACAACAGTGGCAAGAAAAGTCGCAAAACCCACTTAACAAATGTTTCACTTAGCAACACACATTTTGGGCTCCAATTGCAGTCATAAGTCAAGGACTACCTGTATTTCCAAGCCTGTCCTGCCTCCCAAAAGAGATCAAGAACAAATTGTTCTTAAGCATTTGGTTGATATCTTGCCAGTTTGGTCTAGTGGTTAAGCCACCAGTTTAGAAAGCCACAGACCATGAATTCAAGTCCCAGCTTAGCCATGAAAGCCACCTGGGTCACACACACACACACACACACACACACACACACACACACATATATATATATATAAAATGAGAAGGGGATATGGTGGCTCAGTGGCTAAGATGCTGAGCTTGTCGATCAACGGCAGTTCAGCGGTTTGAATCCCTAGTGATGCCGCGTAACGGAGTGAGCTCCCGTTACTTGTCCCAGCTTCTGCCAACCTAGCAGTTCGAAAGCATGTAAAAAAAATGCAAGTAGAAAAATAGGGACCACCTTTGGAGGGAAGGGAACAGCGTTCCGTGCGCCTTTGGCGTTGAGTCATGCCGGCCACATGACCAGGGAGACATCTTCGGACAGCGCTGGCTCTTCGGCTTTGAGTTGAGCACCGCCCCCTAGAGTGGGGAACAACTAGCACATATGTGTGATGCAACCCTACACCTGGTATGAAGTTGCTCTAAACCCTTGCAGGCAACTCCTTAGATGTAGGGCCTTTGGTGAGACAAACAGAATTGTGATCAGTGGTTGCAACCGCAAGTTACAGCATCCTCTCCAGCCTGCGGCTGCTCTAATGCCTGCCAAGCTTCACAATCCAGGATCAGGTTTGGCTCCCTCTAGTTTAGCCAGGCCAAGTTTCAGGGATGCAAATCAGATCAACCTTTCATCCGTTAGAACTGACGTCTTCCAGATCAACCTTCTTTTGAATATGACAACATGAGAGGGAAGGACCACATCTCTTGTTACCTTGACAGCTTCGTTCTTTCCCCATCTCTCACTTTGTCAGAAACTGCCCCCCCACAACCACCACCCATTCACAGCCCATTCAGATAATCCAGCTGTGAGCTGTATTGTAAGCGCTCGCATTGTAAGCCCTCGTGGACATTTGGAGCCACCAAGGAGACAGGGCTGTCCACAAACGAGGATAAAAGAAGTCCGATGGGCTGGGCCACAGATCTAAACCAGGGGTGCCAAACTCAAGGCCCGCGGGCTGGATGTGGCCCCTGGGGCCGCCCTGGAAACAGCAAAGGACCAGCCTGCAGTGCTCTGCCAGCAAAGAGAGGACCATATGCGGCCCTCCATTTTCGCTGGCAGATGGTTGCAGGAGACCATCCCAGCCAAAAACGGAGCTTGCAAGAGCCGCGTGCAGCAGTGGTAGGTTTCAAAAATTTTTACTACGTGTTCTGTGGGTGTGTGGCTTGGTGGGCGTGGCACAGGAAGGATACTATAAAATCTCCATTCCCACCCCACTCCTGCAAAATCCCCATTTCCTCCCAATCAGATGGGACTTGGGAGACAGAGAATAGATGGGGGAGGGGCCAGTCAGAAGTAGTATTTCCCAGTTCTCCGATCTACTGAAAATTTCCACTACCAGTTCTCCAGAACTGGTCAGAACCTGCTGAAACCCATCTCTGACGTGCAGCCCTCCCAAGTTCTGTTTTTACTGGCAGAGGGTTGCAGGAGGCCGTCCTAGCCGAAAATGGAGCTCGGAAGGCCATTTTTGCTGGCAGAGCGCTCGAGCAAGCCCAGGCGCCTCCGACACGAGTGACGTCAAGCTGGCCACGCCCACCCTGGCCATGCCCAGCCCAGCCCATGAGGTCAAACACAACCCCAACACGGCCCTCAATGAAGTCGAGTTTGACACCCCTCATCTAAACCCTCCATCATCAGTTAAAGGGTTGGGAGACTTCAATCATACAAGCATAAATAGGCATGATCTGGAATTTTTCTACTGCCCAATGGATGCCCTTATAGGCATTTGTCTTGTGCCATGTCATGTTTCCTGGGCTTTGTTAAAAAAATAAATACCCTGCTCTTTTTTCTTACAACTGTGTGTGTGTGTGTGTGAGAGAGAGAGAGAGAGAGAGAGAGAGACCCAGCGTGTATCCAGAGCACACCCTGTTAAGGCGATTTCACAACCCACAACTGCTTCCTATTTTTCGCTCCACAAAAAGCTGCAAATTTTCTTCCCTGACCAGCGTTTGACCCATCAAAAATCTAAATGGCTGGGGCTGGCCCAGCGTAGCGTGAAGCTGTCAGTAAGAGTTTGGTTGCAAGAGCTTGCTGGGTATTGCATCACCGATTCGCGATAAAAGTATTTGTTCCCACGGAAAGCCCAAGGAAAGCCCAATTTGTTCCCACGGAAAGCTCATTTGGAAACAGCTTACGCCAAAGACAATGGAGGGACTTTGCAGTGCTCTGCGTGTCTCCCAAATCCCATGTTGCACTCCCCAGAACACCCGGCACCATGTCGCAGCCCCACTGACTCCTTTTAGTGCCCGTTTCTGACTGCTTTCAGTGCCCAAAGGTGCAGCATTTGGGAGTTAAGCCGACTGATGCTTAAGAGACTTGTGTACAGCTGACACAGAAAGAGAAAAACGTAACAAACACACCCGCCCAACTCAGAAAGAAAAACTAGAAGCTACTGTCAGCAGACATATCCCTCAGACACTGACAAGCTCTTTTTCTTGATTTGTTTAATCATCAAAACTGCACCCTCTGCCCGAGGAACAAAAATCCACCACTTTTAAATAAACAGGCTCATCATCAGACAGTAGGGAATATACAGTCAAGAAAGCTGAGGTGGGCTGCTGGGGGTTCGGGAGAACCTCTAGCTAAGATTCTGTGCAGTTCGGAGAATCCCCAAATCCCACTCCTGGCTGGCCCCACCCACCCTGCTCTGCCCCTCCCAGGAGTCCTCACACAGCCCTGTTTTGGATGCAGGTAAGTGCAGGGCATGCACAGAGGTTCGAAGAGGGCAAAAAACGGGCTGACCGGAAGTTCGGGAAGGCCGGAAACAGGCCTGTTTCTGGGCTCCAGTGGGCCTCCAGAGCCTGGGGAGGCCGCCCTCTCGGAGGCTTTGGGAAAGCCTTCAGAGCCAAGGGAAGGCAAAAACACACACACACACACCCGCCATGGTGCAGGAAGTCGACTAGGCCATGCCCACCATGGCCACGCCCACCCAGCAACCGGGCAGAGAACTTCTTGCTAAAATTTTTGAAGCCCACCCCTGCAAGAAAGCCCAAAATGTAACTCACTCGGAACTGAATTCTCTTGGTATTGCTATGCTTGTTGTTGCCGTTTCAATTTTTGTGGGGGTTTCCACTTAATACGCTCTATTATCCCACTTCTTACCCATCCCAAAAAATTTCCTGGTTTTTTCCCCACTGGTGGCCCAGCATGGGAGCAGTCATGAGAAGCAAAGGAGTAGGTTGCAATCCAAAGTTAGAAGCTGGAACAGCAACACAAAATTAAGAATTTTTTTAAAAAAAGAAATTCTGGTGGAAGAGAAGGGAAAACTGCTTCTGCCCAATTCCTAAGAAAAGGAATCTCAAACGAGATTTATTTAAACTCTGTCGTGGGGCATTTGTCTCCCATTCCATTCAATGAGTAAAGAAAAACATCTTAATTTGTCCAAATAGAGGCATATTTTTTTCCTTTTAGGATGTCACTTTTTCCTTTAAGGATAACCTCCAGACAATTAGATTTTCCACCCTCACATTTCCGATGTTAGAATTAAATGGTCTGGAAATTTATCCAGGCTTTTTATCAGAGAATTATCTATTATTATTATTATTGGTCTTCTGATCCTTTGAATCCACAGGATCCAGGTATAATGATCAGAGGAGATAAATTAGGGGTGCTATTCAGCAGGTTTTAACAGGTTCTGGAGAACCGGTAGCGGAAATTTTAAGTAGTTCAGAGAACCGGCAAATACCACCTCTGGCTGGCCCCAGAGTGGGGTGGGAATGGAGATTTTGCAGTATCCTTCCCCTGGGGAGGGAATGGAGATTTTGCAGTATCCTTCCCCTGGAGTGGGTTGGGAGTGGAGATTTTGCAATATCCTTCCCCCTGGAGTGGGAAGGGAATGGGGATTTTACAGTATCCTTCCCCTGGAGTGGGTTGGGAATGGACATTTTGCAGTATCCTTCCCCTGGAGTGGGTTGGGAATGGACATTTTGCAGTATCCTTCCCCTGGAGTGGGTAGGGAATGGACATTTTGCAGTATCCTTCCCCTAGAGTGGAGTGGGAATGGGGGATTTTGCAGTATCCTTCCCCTGGAGTGGGGTGGGAACAGGGATTTTGCAGTATCCTTCCCCTGAGGTGGGTTGGGAATGGAGATTTTGCAGTATCCTTCCCCTGGAGTGGGTTGGGAATGGAGATTTTGCAGTATCCTTCCCCTGGAGTGGGAAGGAAATGGGACTTTTGCAGTATCCTTCCCCTGGAGTGGGTTGGGAATGGAGATTGTGCAGTATCCTTCCCCTGGAGTGGAGTAGGAATGTGGGATTTTGCAGTATCCTTCCCCTGGAGTGGGGTGAGAATGGGGATTTTGCAGTATCCTTCCCCGGCCACAGCCACCAAGTCACGCCCACAGAACAGGTAGTAAAATTGTCCACAAATAAGGTTTTCTTCTCTTATCCATTCTGTACAAAGCAGCTACTTTGGGACAGATGTTCCCAAAGCCGAGACAAACAAGGTCACATCAAGCAGAAGGAGAACCTGAGGTTATATTCCCACCACAGCCCACCTCATTGAAAAGCAGGGCCTGCAATTTTGTCTGAAACTGACTGAACCCAGTGGAAGATTTCATGGCTCCTGTGCATACAGGTACACTTAAAATCCTACTTTATCAGCTTTGAGTCATCTTTTTCAGAAGAACAGAATATCAGAGTAGGAAGGGACCTTGGAGGTCTTCTAGTCCAACCCCCTGCACAAGCAGGAGCCTCTATACCTGAGGTGTCAAATTCAAGACCTGCGGGCCAGATCCGGCCCACGGGGTGCTTAGATCTGACCCGCGGGTTCGCCCTGAAAACAGCAAAGGACTGGCCCGCGGTGCCTCTGCCTCAGTGGTGAGATCCACATTTTTTTACTACCGGTTCTGTGGGCGTGGCGTGGTGGGCGTGGCGTGGTGGGCGTGGGTGTGGCTTGGTGGGCGTGGCAGGGGAAGGATACTGCAAAATCTCCATTCCCACCCCACTCTGGGGCCAGCCAGAGGTGTTATTTGCCAGTTCTCTGAACTACTTAAAATTTCCGCTATCAGAACCTGCTGGATTTTTAATGTACAGAAGATCAAGATGGTAGCTGCAAGATACATAAAAAGGGGGGTGGCTTCAATTGTGTGGTTGTGATCCCCCACCCCCACCCGTTCTTGGCTTTAACAACCCATCAACCCCCAACAGACCCCTTCATCCCACCCCCGTATCACTCGGTGCAACACTCAAGAGAACATCAAGGCCTGCCCACCTGTTTGGTCTTCTGCCAGCCAAATCTGCTAGTTCAGTTGAAGGAAGTAGAAATCCATTGGGGCGATTCATATCTCCACAGCTATAAATGCGTTGAAATTTATTTGCTCCAGTTGTTTTCCTTTCCCAATGCTCTAATGGCCTAATTAAGCCCCTTGCTGTTTTTCTCTCGGTCGGGGTAATAGGTAGAAGGGAAGATTGCATCTATTGAGAAATAGCTCAGCAAATCTGCAATAACAATAGAAGCTGTGAAAACGCTTCGGTCTTCCCACAGGATCACTGAAGTGAGATTGTTGGGGATTGGAGCAAGGCTGCTGGTGGGTCAAAGTGGCCTGCACATAGATTTTTTTTTAAAGCTTCTTTTTGCAGGTGGTTCTCGATTTACGACAGTTCATTTAGTGACCCTTCAAAGTTACGACGACGCTGGGGGAAAAAGTGACTTCTGACCGTTCTTCACCCTTTTGACTGTTGCAGCATCCGTGACCAAAATCCAGATGCTTGGCAACTGACTCCTATTTATGACGGTTGCGGTGCCCTGGGGTCCTGTGATCCAAGGGTCACAGTATTCACTTACCTTCCCTAGCAGTTCGCAAACGTGCGCGTGCACCATCTTCCGCGCATGCGCAGAGCCTCAAAAATGTGGAAAAATGGGACGTCATGATGTCCACGAGGATGGGCATGGCATCTCGCAGTTGCCCCTACTGGTTTGCCCGAACCGGATATAACCGGCTAAAGACCACCGATGTGATTCCTTTTTGCAACTTCCGGACAAGCAACAGGGAAGCCAGATTCATTTAAAACAGCCATTTTACTAACTTATCAACCGGCGACTTACTTAACAACTGCGGCAGGAAAGGTGGTAAAATGGGGAAAAACTCACCTAGCAGCGGACATTTTGGGTTCCATAGAATAGAATAGAATAGAATAGAATAGGGCCAGGGATAGGGGTTGTTCCTCTGCCCTGGTCCTATTAGACCTCTCAGCGGCTTTTGATACCATCGACCATGGTATCCTGCTGCGCCGGTTGGAGGGATTGGGAGTGGGAGGCACCGTTTATCGGTGGTTCTCCTCCTATCTCTCGACGATCGCAGACAGTGTTGACAGGGGCAGAGGTCGGCCCGAGGCACCTCACTTGTGGGGTGCCGCGGTCGATCTCTCGCCTTCTATTCAACATCTATATGAAACCGCTGGGTGAGATCATCAGTGGCTTCGTGTGAGGTACCAGCTGTGCGCTGATGACACCCAGCTGTACTTTTCCACACGGGCCCCCCCAATGAAGCTATCGAAGTGCTGTCCCGGTGTTTGGAAGCCGTACGGGTCTGGATGGGGAGAAACAGGCTCAAGCTCAATCCCTCCAAGACAGAGTGGCTGTGGATGCCGGCATCCCGGTACAGTCAGCTGAGTCCACGGCTGACTGTTGGGGGCGAGTCATTGGCCCCGATGGAGAGGGTGCGCAACCTGGGCGTCCTCCTGGATGAACGGCTGTCTTTTGAAGATCATTTGACGGTCGTCTCCAGGAGAGCTTTCCACCAGGTTCGCCTGGTGCGCCAGTTGCGCCCCTTTCTAAACCGGGATGCCTTATGCACGGTCACTCACGCCCTCGTGACATCTCGTCTGGATTATTGTAATGCTCTCTACATGGGGCTCCCCTTGAGGGGCATCCGGAGGCTTCAGTTAGTCCAGAACGCGGCTGCGCGGGTCATAGAGGGAGCCCCTCGTGGCTCCCGCGTGACACCTATCCTGCGCAGACTGCACTGGCTACCTGTGGCCTTCCGGGTGCGCTTCAAGGTTTTGGTTACAATCTTTAAAGCGCTCCATGGCATAGGGCCGGGTTATTTACGGGACCGCCTACTGCTACCGAATACCTCTCACCGACCCGTGCGCTCTCACAGAGAGGGACTCCTCAGGGTGCCATCAGCTAGGCAGTGCCGTCTGGCGACACCCAGGGGGAGGGCCTTCTCTGTGGGGGCTCCCACCCTCTGGAACGAACTCCCTCCAGGACTTCGTCAACTTCTGGACCTCCGAACCTTCCGTCGCGAGCTTAAAACACACTTATTCATCTGCGCGGGACTGGATTAGATTTTAAATTTATTGGTTTTAAATGGGTTTTATTATTTATATGGTTTTAACAATTCGGCTATGGAATAAGTTTTTTACTTGTTATTTTAGTTTGTATTTATATGTATTTTTAAGTGCCTGTGAACCGCCCTGAGTCCCTAGGGAGATAGGGCGGTATATAAATGTGAAAAATAAAATAAATAAATAAATAAATAGAATAGAATTTATTGGCCAAGTGTGATTGGACACACAAGGAATTTGTCTTGGCAGTCATACAGTCATAAGTGGAAAGAGATTGGTGATGGGAACGATGAGAAGATTAATAGTAGTGTAGATTTGGTAAATAGTTTGACAGTGTTGAGGGAATTATTTGTTTAGCAGAGTGATGGCCTTCGGGAAAAAACTGTTCTTGTGTCTAGTTGTTCTGTTGTGCAGTGCTCTAGCGTCGTTTTGAGGGTAGGAGTTGAAACAGTTTATGTCCAGGATGTGAGGGATCTGTAAATATTTTCACGGCCCTCTTCTTGATTCGTGCAGTATACAAGTCCTCAATGGAAGGCAGGTTGTTAGCAATTATTTTTTCTGCAGTTCTAATTATCCTCTGAAGTCTGTGTTTTTCTTGTTGGGTTGCAGAACCGAACCAGACAGTTATAGAGGTGCAAATGACAGACTCAATAATTCCTCTGTAGAACTAGTGGTTGTTAAGTCAAGGGCTACCTGCATTTTACTTTTTGGATCAAGAAGTGAGTTGCTATGATGCAAGACAAGGGAAGGAGATGATCCCAGCCACCAACCAGGTGCCTGCTCCAATTCTGGCGTCATTTTCCCACTAAATGCTTTACAAGCACTCTTAGAAAATTAAGCAGTGGGTGGCCACCACACAAAGCTTCGATTGAAAGGATGACCACCTGATGTTGTGTCCTCCTCGCCTCCGTCGGAACAATGGCTTAATTAGCTGGCTCTTATCAGCTCTGGCAGCAAAAGAATCAGCGTCTGCCAAGAGCGTCTGCCAAGACGCTGGTGAGTCACAACCTTCAGCTCTAGTCAATCCGTGGATTTGCCTGATACAAAGAGACACACCAGCTCTTGCTGCCTTTTATATCCTGTGTGGTGTGGCTCCATGACTCAGCACTTCTTAGGCTTGCCCCTCTCCTGTTTCTGTCATTCCCTTCTCTTCTGCCTACAAAACCTGGGATTGAGCCAAGCCTGATTGCTGTCAGCTGGGTCTGGAGGTGTGGCCTGGGGGGGGAAGAGTCAGGAGAAGGAGGCCTCGTTATCTCTTTCGCTTGGCCTGCTTCTGGCTCCTGGAGCTGATCCAGGGAGGCCGGTGCTTCTGAGGTAAGTCCTGATGGCCCTTCCCCCTCACTGTCCAAATCACTTTTTGGCAGCAGGCCCAGCTCCGAGTCACTTTCTGGCAGCATGCCCGGCTCCAAGGTACTTTCAGGCATGGGGCCAGGTTCAGGGGCGGGAGCCACAACACCTGACCAAGGATGAAGCAAAGCACAAAGGTAAGCTGAAGGGGTGAAGAACATCTTGGGAGGCCAGAGGTGAGGATCAGGGCTGTGAATAGTCATGTTTTTTTCTTTGGGGAAATGGTTGATAATTCCTATCCTTCAAAACGATCATGGACTCAAACTACACATGAAGCTGTTGAAAACAAGCGTAAGACACTGTAGGAATTTAGCACCCACCCCCCTCCTAGAAGAATGAAATATTTTAGAAAATATTTAAAAAGGCAGAATATATTTCCCTGGATGAGAAATGGAGAAACATATTTTAAAGACAAAGCAGCTCCCTGCAACTTCCTGCCACTCCCCACCTTTGTCAATGGGCCCTTAAAGCCTCAACCAAGCTCACTCAATCCCCCCATCATTTGCAACACAATAGAACAGGAACTCACCACATGGCAAGGCTCAGGCAAGCTTGAGGGACAACCTACAATGTTAACTAAGACCCCTAGACCACCTGGGAGTCTGACAGCCAATCAGGGTACTCTTCTTGTGCCCCAGAAAGTTCAAAGCTCAGAAAAAGCATAAAGCCAGGGAGCACACAGGATCTCAGCCCTTTTCTGTTCCGGAACTCAAGCCATGTGATCCTGACCACCATTAAACCATCTTTCCAAGCAGTCTCCATGTTTCCAGTGTCTTTGTCCCCACTTGGAACTGAACCCAGATGGATATTTCTTCCAACAACAACACAATAGGTCACCAGGGGGACTATAACCCTGACGAATGAAGACGAATATAGGTGTCCAGGGGTGAAATGTAAAATTTGTTACTACCAGTTCTGTGGGCGTGGCTTGGTGGTGGGTAATGTGACTGGGTGGACGTGGGCAACTTTTTTTTTTAACTTTTAAAAGCATTTTTTCTACAACCTCTTCGGCTGAACCTGACTTACAAACTGTCCTTGCTGTGATCCCCCTGTTGTGGTCCGCCAGCAGCCCGCGGAGCTGGCAACGGAATCAGACAGCGATGAGGCTGAGGAAGAACATGGGCTAGTCCTGGAGGCTGGGGAAGGCCCAGACAAGGGCTCTGCGTCAGAGGCTGAGGTGAGGCCAAGGCCGTCAAGGAGTGAGGTGTGGACTCCAGAGCCTCCAGAGACTGATAATAGTGAGGCAGAGGAACAGGAGGAGCCTGTTCCTAATGCACGCATGAGAAGAGCTGCCAGAAGGCAAGAGCAGCTCAAGTAAAGAGGACAACTTGGGAGTAGGGCCAAGAGATGATTGGCCACGCCGATAAGGCTTAAAAGACCAGCAACAAGCCGTTGGGTTCTTTGTAGGAAAGCAACGTTGATTTCCGTGCTTCCTGTCAGCCTCTCTTGAACTTTGTGGGGGGTTTGCCAAGAAAAGCCTTTGGCAGGTTGCCAAAGACATCAAAGATTGGTGATAAGGCCAAGGAGTGAGGTGTGGACTCCAGAGCCTCCAGAGACTGATAATAGTGAGGCAGAAGAACAGGAGGAGCCTGTTCCTAATGCACGCATGAGAAGAGCTGCCAGAAGGCAAGAGCAGCTCAAGTAAAGAGGACAACTTGGGAGTAGGGCCAAGAGATGATTGGCCACGCCGATAAGGCTTAAAAGACCAGCAACAAGCCGTTGGGTTCTTTGTAGGAAAGCAACGTTGATTTCCGTGCTTCCTGTCAGCCTCTCTTGAACTTTGTGGGGGGTTTGCCAAGAAAAGCCTTTGGCAGGTTGCCAAAGACATCAAAGGTTGGTGATAAGGCCAAGGGACTGGTTATTAAGAATTTTGTTTTGGACGAAGCTGAGAATGAATTCATTCTCAGCTGTTTTAATAAAATAAGTTTGCTGAGGACTGAATTGTGTTTAGTAATCACTACTTGGGCCTCGGTCACAACAGTGAACCAGTAGCAGACTTCAGAGCATTTCACCCCTGATGTGGGTGCATGCCTGCCTACAGATGTGCACAGCCCTATTGGTCCGGCTCTCTGCAACTATCCCAGTTTCTCATGTGATCCCTTGGGTTAAATGAATCGCCCGATCCTGGACTAAGCCATGTTTGTTTCCCTCTAAATGGGAACAACCTCCAGATGCTTCGTTGGCTCCACGGTGGGGAATGACACGCCCTTAGAAGTAAGTAGGACACACTCCAGAATTCAAAAGGAGATGCCCCCGAGGCTCAGGCTGCAAGTCTTGAACTGCAGGAAACGGGTTCTCTCCCTTCTGCTTTGCAGGCCGGGCGCCATGACCATGGTTTTCGTCCAGAAATAGATCAGAGTGAGATAAAAGAAGGCAGTTTCAAAGGAAGGCGGGAAGGAGGGGGGGGGGAAGGAGAGCAGACAAAGCGGCTTCTTTAATTACGGCCCAGAGAGGAACCCTCTATCCTTTGCAGGCCACTCCTTGCCCTTCGGAAAATCTCCCTTGGCCGGAGGAGAACTCCCACACGGAGCAAGCGAGCGAAGGTTAATTGCCAGGAATACTGGAAGAGAGGCATCTGCCGAGAGATGCAAATCTCCTCTTTCTTCTTTCTTTCTTTCTTTTTTCTTGTCTTCTTGCCTTCCTGGTCTTCCTTCCTTTCTCTTTCTGTCTTCCGTCTTTTCTTCCTTCCCATCTTCTTTTCTTCCTTTTTTTTCTTTCCCTCCTCGTCTTCTTTCCCTCCTACCCTTCCTCTCCTTTCCCCCTCCCTTTTTTCTTTCTTTCCTTCCTTCTTTCCATCCTTTGTCCCTCCTGCCTTTCTTCTTTCTTTCCTTTCTCTTTCTTTCTTTTCTCTTGCCCTCTTTCATTTCTTTCTTTCCTTTTCTTCTTTTTCTTTCCATCCTCATTGTCCCTCCTTTCTTCTTCTTTCTTTCTTTCTTTTCTTTCTTTTCTCTCTCCCTCTTTCATTCCTTTTCTTCCTTCTTGTTCTTTCTTCTTTCCATCCTCTTCGTCCCTCCCTTCTTCTCTTTCCTTCCTTTCCTTCCTATCTTTCTTCTTTCCATCCTCTTTGTCTCTTCGTCCTTTTCTTTTTCTTTTCTCTATCATTTTTTCCTCTTTCCTTCCTTTTCTTTCTTTCTTCTTTCCATCGTCTTTGTCCCCCCTCTTTTCTTCTTTCTTTCTTTTTCTTACTTTTGTCTCTCTAATTTCAATTTCTTTCTTTCTTTCTTTCTTTCTTTCTTTCTTTCTTTCTTTCTTCTTTCTTTCCTTGAGTGTCCAATCACACTTGGCCAATAAAATTCTATTCTATTCTATTCTATTCTATTCTATTCTATTCTATTCTATTCTTTCTTTCTTTCTCTTTCTCCTGGTCATAGGCAAGTTGGCACAGAACCAAGTCCTGCTGAGATCTTACAGAATCTTGCTCCCAAGCACACGATTTCAGTAAGAGCCAGGGATGTGGGATCCCACTTACAGTACGTTTACTCCTAATAGGCTCATATTGCTGGAATAAAATTAGGGGAAGCCTCCGTTGATAGACTGGAATTTTCTGAGACCTGAAGGGAGAATAACAGCAACAACAATAGAAGAGAAAGAACAGGAGAAAATCACGAACTGCAAAGACCTGCAGATGGGAACAAAAACGACTGTGGCAAAGAAAGCAGAGGTAGCACCAAAAAGGAATCGATGCCTCGGATGCAATTCCAAAACATCTGGAGCACCAATTGAACACCATCAGCAATGACAAATTCACCAGCAACCAATGGCAAAAGGCAGCTTGAACAGTTTGCATCCTGAGACAACACCTTGAACATCGCCAGACCTCAACATCTGCTATCCCAGATCCTTGGGAAGGACTCCGTAGCTGGATAAAAATTTAGTCTGAACATTGGGCTTACTGTGCAATGACCCAGAATACCAGGGAATACATAGGAGATTCATACAGAAACTGTTCATTTCATGGTAAGTCGGGGGAAACCTTTGCCATGTAGTAAAGTTCTACAAGAGCTCAGTTAAAGTCTTAACAAATCTCACATTGTTACAGGCTCTCTGTTTTGTCATTGCTGGGAGAAAATTAGGGGAGGCCTTCTGGTTCTTGCAGATTTGAGCAGGCAGAATAACAAGAACCGAATGCACGGGGGGGGGGGGGAATTAAAGCAGAAACTTCCTGCTTTGTATTTCTTGGAAGCGCCGTCTCTATTCTGCACCAATCCAGAATAACTGCTCCTGTTTCTTATCATTATTCCAGGGCCCTTGACGAATCATTTTTAAGATCAAAGAAAAGTCCTTTGCTGTTTCCAATGGTTGTTCCTCCCTCCATCGGACCTCCAAGCCCATCGCCTCTTCTGGAAAGAATCTGTCCTTGGAATACGATGGATCTCTTTTAATTTTACACCTATCCTGGGAAGGAAGGCTCGAGTTTACACACTATTTCGACTTCCCTTGCTTATGCTTTTTAGAAGAAAACCACATACCTCACATACATTACATACATCACCCTGCCAACAAAAGTGCATATAGTCAAGGCTATGGTGTTCCCAGTTGCAATGTATAGCTGTGAAAGTTGGACCATAAGGAAGGCTGAGCGCCAAAGAATGGAGGCCTTTGAACTCTGGTGCTGGAGGAGATTCCTGCAAGTCCCTTGGACTGCAAGGTGATCAAACGGGTCAGTCCTAGAGGAGATCAACCCTGACTGCTCTTTAGAAGGCCAGATCCTGAAGAGGAAACTCAAATACTTTGGCCACCTAATAAGAAGGAAGGACTCACTGAAGAAGAGCCTAAGGCGGGGAAAGATTGAGGATAAAAGAAGAACGGGACGACAGAGAATGAGGTGGCTGGATGGAGTCACTAAAGCAGTTGGCATGAGCTTAAATGGACTCCAGAGGATGGCAGAGGACAGGAAGGCCTGAGGGAACGTTGTCCATGGGGTCACGATGGATTGGACACGACTTTGCAACTAACAACAACAACATACCTCTGAACAAAAAGTTTTTCCCTAACCCCCTCATCTTGCTCCTCTTCTAGATTCTGTTGTCCCTAATATATATATATATATATATATATTTATATATATATATATATATATATATATATATATATATATATATATATATATATTTTAACCACTACCTGCTAAAGCTCTTAAATTTATTATATATATAATAAATTTAAGAGCTTTAGCAGGTAGTGGTTAAAAAAATGTTTTAGGGACAACAGAATCTAGAAGAGGAGCAAGATGAGGGGGTTAGGGAAAAACTTTTTGTTCAGAGGTATGTTGTTTATATATATATAAAAACACCGAAATCGAGCCCCTGGGAAAAATCAGAAGTTGCAATGGAGGTAGTAAATACAAAGAGTGGCGTTGCTTAGCGTCTCTTGTAGTTAGGAAGTTAGAAAACATCCATGGACAAAGCTACTTTTCCCCCAATTTAGGTTGTTTGTTTAAAGTCCTGTTTTAAAAATAAATAAATAAAATGTGGCCGTGTGTCTAGAAAGCGAGGCAGCTCCTGTAGGTCCTAGCACAGGGGTCACCAACCTTTCAGAGCTCAGGGACCACTAAATTCATAATTTTAAATCCCACGGACCACTAATGTGATACGCCTAATGGCCAGCTGGGTGGGCGTGGCAAGGGGGGTTATGTGACTGGGTGGGCGTGGCCAACTTGATGTCATTCACGTCAAGGGGTGCCACCCCAGCCTCCCCCCCCTCCCCTCCCCACCGTTTAGCCTGGCTGGCAGGCGTAAAAAGCGAGGCGAGGTGGCCCACGGTCGTAGAAGCGAAGCCGCAACTGCGTTCCACACGCACACAAACCAAAGGCTCTCTGTCTCCCCTCCCACGGTTTAGCCTGGCTGGCAGGCGTAAAAAGCGAGGCGAGGTGGCCCACGGTCGTAGAAGCGAAGCCGCAACTGCGTTCCACACGCACACAAACCAAAGGCTCTCTGTCTCCCCCCCCTCCCACTCCCCCGCAAAGGCGGGTGTCAGCCTCCCTCGCAGGGAGGGCGGGGCAAGATTCAAACTGCAGGGCTCGGCCAATGAGCGCAGGGGGAAGGTGTTGACGGTGGGGGGGAGGGGTTTTGGCGGGGGCGGGGGGGGGGAGAGAAGAGAGACGATCGGAGTTCCCCCCCCAACTTTCGGCGGCTGCGGCTTCCCCAGCCGGGCGGGGCGCGCGGAGGATCCGGAGCCACCTTAAGGCGGGAGCGAGAGCCGATGGCGCCCCCCTCCCCCAACACACACACACACACACAGGGCAGTGGCACGGCTTTCTCTCCATCGGCCAGTTATCTCTTACACACACAGGACACACACACACATAGTGGACACATACACTGGACACACACATACATACACAGGACACATACATTGGACACACAAACACACACACACACAGGACACCTAAACACACACACGCGCGTGTACACACACACACACACACACACGGCAGTGGCACGGCTTTCTCTCCGGAGGCCAGTTGTCTCTCTCTCACACACACACATACACAGGACACACATACATAGTGGACACATACACTGGACACACACATACACACAGGGCAGTGGCACGGCTTCCGGCGGCCAGTTTTCTCTCTCTCTCTCTCTCTCTCTCTCACACACACACACACACACAGAGGACACATACACTGGACATATAGACAAGACACATAAACTATTGTTTCCTTTCATTATATCCAATTAATATAGTTATCACATACTTATGCTCATATATATGCTTATATATTATATAGTTATTTTCATGCTTATGCTTATATATATTGTTGTGACAAATAAAAAAAAATGGATACACATAAACAGGACACATACACTGGACACAGACGTATATACATAGGACACATACACTGGACACACACACACGCAGGACACATACACTGGACATACAGGACATACATTGGACACACAAACACAGGGCAGTGGCACGGCTTCCTCTCCAGCTTCCTCTCTGGCCAAGAGCTCCAGGCTCAAATGCATCGCCCCCAGCAAAATCCCCCTTCCCTCCCCAGTCCTGGGGGAAGGATATTACAAAATTCCCATTCCCATCTCACTCAGGGGGAAGGATACTGCAAAATCCCCATTCCCTTTCCACTCCTGGGGGAAGGATACTGCAAAATCTCCATTCCCACCCCACTCCTGGGAGAAGGCTATTGCAAAATCTCCATTCCCACCTCACTCCAGGGGAAGGATACTGCAAAATCCCCACTCCTTGGGGAAAGATATTGCAAAATCTCCATTCCCACCCTACTCTGGGGGCCGGCCAGAGGTGGCATTTGCCGGTTCTCCGAACTACTCAAAATTTCCGCTGCCAATTCTCCAGAACCTGTCAGAACCTGCTGGATTTCACCCCTGGACACAAGTTCCGAGAAAACTTCCTTGCAGTGATCATTCCAGGATCTGGCAGCCTTTTGAAGGAATGGGGGGGGCTGCTGGACTCGGATCTTCTCCTCCCCTGGTTCTTTTGCAGGAATCCCATCGCTTGCCTCCCCAACCACCCACCCAGCCTCTCCTCCCTAGTTAAGAGGCTGAGCTGGGCTCCAAGACCCACCCCACTGCTCTTGAATTGCTGCAGTTTTAAACCCGGTTTTAAATTTAGGTCCAGTTTTTGGTTTTTGTGGTTGATTTACCTGGGATGGTTTCAGGGAAAAGTGTAGAGATTCTCAAGTCATCCAAGTCAGGGTTGTCCCAAAGGTGCGTTTTCAAGAGGCAACTGGACTTACTTGGTTTTTCTTTCTTTTTCTTTTTTTTTGAAGACGTTTCACTTCTCATCCAAGAAGCTTCTTCAGTTCTGACAGGATGGTGGGGAATGGAAGGGTTTATACTCCTGCAGGCAGCTGGTCATTTGCATCCTTTTAGGGCAGGGGTCTACGACCTTGGCAACTTTTAAGACTTGTGGACTTCAACTACCAGAATTCCTCAGCCAGCTTTGCTGTACTTTGCTGGTTGGGGAATTCTGGGAGTTGAAATCCACAAGTCTTAATAGAATAGAATAGAATTTTATTGGCCAAGTGTGATTGGACACACAAGGAATTTGTCTTGGTGCATATGCTCTCAGGCGACCCCTGTTTTAGATGGTCCTTGAAGCACTTGGAGGTTTATCTGGGTCCTCGGGATCCCCTGTGCTTCAAAGACCCTCTAAAACAGAGGTCTCCAACCTTGGCAAGTTTAAACCTGGCGGACTTCAACTCCCAGAATTCCACAGCCAGCTTTGCTGTGCTTTGCTGGCTGGGGAATTATGGGAGTTGAAATCCGCCAGGCTTAAACTTGCCAAGTTTGAAGACCCCCTGCTCTAAAAGGATGCAAATGACCAGCTGTCTGCAAGGAATATAAACTCTTCCATTCCCCACCATCCTGTCAGAACTGAAGAAGCTTCTTGGATGAGAAGTGAAACGTCTTCAAAAAGAAAAACCAAGAAAGTCCAGTTGCCTCCTGAAAAAGCACCTTTAGGACTTTCAGGGAAGAACTTCGTCTTCTGATCCCTTTTGGAAGGAAGACGGTGAGAACAAGAAGGATGGTGAGGTCTTGATTCAATTCTGGCCTTCTTCCCAATAACAAGGTCTTGTTTGGGGTGGGGGACAATTGAGGCTTCCATCTTGACTTTTCTGACCTCCTCCTGCCAGGTCCCTGTCGCCAAGGAGACTGTGCATCCACCCTTTCATTATCCTGGGGGAAAGGAAAGGCGGGGCTGCAGAACAGGATGTAAAAAGCCAAGGACACACAAATGTTCTGAGATCAAAGGCTGCGAGATGTCATAATTATTGTCAACATCCAGTCGTCAAAGCAGCTGCTACAGAGGCGGCTTCCCAGAGTTGAGCAGTTCCTCAACTTGGCCATTTTAAGACGTGCCAACTTTAACTCCCAGAATCCCCCAACCAGCACACAACTTACTAGTCCTCAACTTAAAGGCAAAAGTAAAAGTTCCCCTCGCACATGTGCTAGTCGTTCCTGACTCTAGGGGGCCGTGCTCATCTCCGTTTCAAAGCCAAGGAGCCAACGCTATCCGAAGACGTCTCCGTGGTCATGTGGCCGGCGTGACTCAACGCCAAAGGCGCACGGAACGCTGTTACCTTCCTACCAAAGGTGGTCCCTATTTTTTCTACTTGCATTTTTTACGTGCTTTCGAACTGCTAGGTTGGCAGAAGCTGGGACAAGTAACGGGAGCTCATCCCATTACGCAGCACTAGGGATTCGAACCGCTGAACTGCCGACCTTTCAATTGACAAGCTCAGCATCTTAGCCACTGAGCCACCGCCCCCCAGATCCTCAACCATTCGTTTAGTGACTGTTTGAAGTTACAACAGCACTGAAAACAGGGACTTATGACCGGTATTCACACTTAATGACTGTGGCGGCATCCCCGTGATGTTCCCATGATCCAAATTTGGCTGCTCGGCAACCAGCATGATTTATGACAATTGCACTGTGCAATTGGGGTTATATGATAACTATTTGTAAACCACCACCCCCAAAAGCTGGCTTGTGACATGCAGAGTCAATGGGGGAAGTCAGATTCACTTAACAATCATATAATTCACTTACCTGCAATGATTCGGTTAACAACCGTGGCAAAGGAGGGGAAAACTCACTGAACAACGGCCTTGCTTAGCCATGGAAATTTGGGGCTGAATTGCGGTCCTAAGTCAAGGAATACCTGTGTTTTAAGGGACGCAGTGGCTCAGAGGCCAAGATGCTGAGCTTGTTGATCAGGTCGGCAGTTCAGCGGTTCGAATCCCTAGTGCCATGTAATGGGGTGAGCTCCTGTTACTTCTCCCAGCTTCTGCCAACCTAGCAGTTCGAAAGCACGTAAAAAAATGCAAGTAGAAAAACAGGGACCACCTTTGGTGGGAAGGGAACAGCGCTCCGTGCGCCTTTGGCATTCAGTCATGCCGGCCACATGACCATGGAGACGTCACCAGACAGCCCCGGCTCTTCGGCTCTGAAACGAAGATGAGCACTGCCCCCTAGAATCGAGAATGACTAGCACATATGTGCGAGGGGAACCTTTACTTTTACCTTTTTATTTGTGTTTTGAAGGCACAGCCTCTCTTCATCACTTTTTTTTATCTGTAGAAGTATGCCAAGCTGCAGCCAAACAGAGAGCCCGGATTTCCTCTGGATTTGGGTGTGAGGGGGGTGGCAATGTGGATTTATTCCCCCTTCTTTTAAGCACAATCTAACAATGCTTGCTGGCTTCTGCTGTATATTATAACAAAAATTCGAAATATCCATGGTATGACTTAAGGGATCATGTCACAAAACCCTAGAAATGAAAATAATAGCAACAAAAAAGTTTTCAAATTAAAAATGACCCTGCTGTTGTGGCTCCAGCCCCCCCACCACCCGGGCCTGGCCCCCTGCCAGAGACTGACTCAGAGAGTGAGGGGGAAGGGCCGTCAGGGCTCCCATCTGCAGGGCCGGCTTCCCTGGCTCAGCTCCAGGAGCCAGAGGCAGGCCAGGTGGAAGAGGTGACGAGGCCTCCGTCTCCTGTATCTCCCCCCACCCAGGAAACGCTTCCAGACCCAGCTGAGGACAATCAGTCCTGGTTAGATCCCAGATTTCCTAGACAAGAGAGGCGGGAACAACAGAAGCAGGGGTGGGGCAGGCCTAGAAAGTGCTGAGTCACGGAGCCACACCCCACAGGGTATAAAAGCAGGAGGGGCTGCTATACTGCTTCATGACGAACAAATCCAATTGAACTTGAGCTGAAGTGCTGTTTATTCCTGACTTCCTGGTTGACACGCCGGCATCAAGAAAGATAACAGAAAAACCTTGGCAGACGCTCGCTGGGTGGCTCCAGAGCTGATAGCTGCCGTTGACTCAATTGCCGGCTAATTGAGCCATTTCTCGTGCCTCCCGGACTGAGGTGGGGGGACAGAACACCTGCTTTTAGAGAAGGGGGACATCCTTGGATATGATGGTTTTTAACATGTTCCTGAACACGTTAGGCAAGTCGATTTGTTCCAAAGCATTGGCGCCATCATGGGAAAGCGGAGCCTTCTCATTTCATTCTCCATCACCTTTCCGAACTGTGAAGGTGAAAGTAATTTCTTTCTATGGAATCTAGTAGATTGGATGGTTTCTGGTGGGAGGAGGTGGTCTTGCAGGTATTCAGTTCAAAACCGTGAAGGATATATCAGTGATCCTCAACTTGCATGTTATAGGATAAGGGTCAGCAACCTGCGGCTCTGGAGCCGCATGTGGCTCTTTCATCCCTCTGCTGTGGCTCCCTGTCGCCAGTCAGCTCCACAATTAATAGGGCTTTCAGTTAGGATAGGTAGAGGAAAAAGGATGCTGCGCTAGGAGGAGACATTGGGGTGGGTAGGGTGGGGGCAGACTTCCAGTTGGCTCCAGAATTGAACGGGGGGGGGGCTTCCGGTTAGGGCCTTTGTGGCTCTTTGAGTGTTTAAGGTTGCCGATCCCTGTTATAGGAGATGGTATTAAAGGGTTCTAGGAGAGCTAAGAACAAGAGATACAGCTGCCTTTGAAGATCCTCTAGAACAGAGGTAGTCATTTTTTTATACCTACTGCCCACTTTTGTATCTCTGTTAGTAGTAAAATTTTCTAACCACCCACCGGTTCCACAGTAATGCGCCGTGTATCATCTGTGCATGCCTCTCGCGCATCGTGAATTGGGTTTGGGTGAGGGGAGCACCGGCTACCAGCTCTGCTTGTCTGTTACAGCTGGGTGGTGTGGGGGGAGATGTGCGAGCTATTCTGGGACGAGGCTCTTTTGTTTGCGGTCGCACTATAGCACCATTTAGTTTCACTTATGTAATGTGAACTAAACTTATGCGCAGGCGATACAAATAGTGTATTTTCAGAAATTTAAATTGTCACGGGGAATTTTATGAAAACCTAATGAAAATGTTTTTAAATAATGCTATGAAAATTTTTTAAAAAGTCAATTAAATTTTTTAAAAAAGGAAAGTGCTTCAATATCGGACAAAACCCCTACCGCCCACCATGAAAGCTGGAACGCCCACTAGTGGGCGGTAGGGACCAGGTTGACTACCACTGCTCTAGAACAGGGGTCTCCAATCTTGGCAACTTTAAGACTTGTGGACAAAGCTGGCTGAGGAATTCTGGGAGTTGAAGTACACAAGTCTTAAAATTGCCAAGGTTGGAGACCCCTGCTCTAGAAGCTGCAACTGAATTTGACAGCAGGGGATGGTTATGGGTGCATTTTAGTACCCCATAGTGCACCACTGTTCCACAAGCTATGCTGGTTACCAGCAGCTGCTGGGTGCAATTCAAGGCAGTGGTCCTCCTCCTATAAAGCTCATCTATGGCACAGGGCCAAATTATTGGCAGAACTGCTTTCTCCATTTGTGTGATTCAGCAAGGTGGGCAGGCCCCAGATCCCATCTGCCAAATTCCACGAAGCGAACTTTCTCGGTCACATCACCTGAACCTGACACGCGCACACATCCCAAGGTACATTTGTCCTTAAACCCCTGATGGCATTTCATAAGCCCTTGGAAACCGACGTGGACCTGCAGGTTGGGCGAGCTTGTGATTGTGGCTTTTTCTTGGCACGAGTGCCTGTTATGTGATACGAGATAGGTTGTCCTCGGGTGCCCCTACGCTATTATTGTCTCACTATTGTTTATTATGCTTGTTTTGTTGGTTTTAATCCTGTGTGCACCGCCCAGAGTTGTAAGATGAGTGGCTGTACAAAATCGCTAAAATAACAAACAAGCAAGCCTTGTTCAACCAGGAGGGTGACTGACCCGTTCTGTCCTAAACCCAGACTAGAAGTGGTCCAATTATCCACTTCTTCTGGGGGCTGAAAGGGGAGGCTGGGTGGTTGATCCAACACTGTTGAATCCCTCTTCTGAAGGGGACACACCAGAGGTGGGTTTCAGCAGGTTCTGACCGGTTCTGGAGAACCGGTAGCGGAAATTTTGAGTAGTTCAGGGAACCGGTAGTAAAAATTCTGACTGGCCCCGCCCCCATCTATTCTCTGCCTCCCAAGTCCCAGCTGATCAGGAGGAAATGGGGATTTTGCAGTAACCTTCCCCTGGATTGGGGAGGGAATGGAGATTTTGCAGTATCCTTCCTCTGGAGTGGGGTGGGAATAGGGATTTTACAATATCCTTCCCCTGCCATGCCCACCACGCCATGTCATGCTCACCAAGCCACACCCACCAAGCCATGCCATGCCCACCAAGCCACGCCCACAGAACCAGTAGGAAAAAAATTTGAAACCTACCACTGGGATACCCCACACCTATTTTTAAGGCTGCTGGTTGATTACTTTCCCATGAAGTAATGCTGATGTCCAACCAAACTCAAGCGGTCCTCAAGCCAGGGAACAGAGGATTAAAACCAACAGAATAAACAATATAATAAACAATTATAATAATAAACAATAATGGCACGATAATAGCCTAGGGACACCTGAGGACAATCTAACCACAGTCATGGCAAGAAAAAAACCACAATAACCTAGTCTTCCTCCCCCTCCCCAGGTGCTCCCTCAAGACCCAGGCCCAGGCCAGGCAGAGGTCCAAAGAACAAGTAATAGGAGAAACAAGATATCGTCCCATTGTTTTCCTCAAAAAAAAATTTACACGCCAAAGGAGTCCCAGATAACTACCCTCAAAACGAGGCTATAGAGCACTGCACATCAGAACTACTAGACACAAGGACAGTTTTTTCCCGAACGCCATTACTCTGCTAAACAAAGAATTCCCTCAACATTGTCAAACTTTTCACTAAATCTGCACTACTATTAATCTTCTCATCATTCCCACCAGCCATCTCCTTCCACTTATGACTGTATGACTGTAACTTTGTTGCTTGTATCCTTACGATTTATACTGATATTGATTGTTTCCTGATTGCTTAATTGTAGCCTATGACTATCATTAAGCGTTGTACCTTATGATTCTTGACGAATGTATCTTTTCTTTTTATGAGAGCATATGCACCAAGACAAATTCCTTGTGTGTCCAATCACATTTGGCTAATAAAGAATTCTATTCTATTCTATTCCATTCCATTCCATTCCATTCCATTCTCTTTTCTATTCAATTCTATTCTCTTTTCTATTCGATTCGATTCAATTCCCTTTTCTATTCTATTCTCTTTTCTATTCTAATCTATTCTATTTTCTATTCTATTTTCTATTCTTTTATTATTATTTTTTATTTAATCATATTTATATACCGCCCTATCTCCCAAGGGACTCAGGGCGGTTTACAGGCACTAAAAACAGATAAATACAATATAAATACAATATAAAACATTTAAAAAACTTATTCTAAAGCCCGTCCAATTAAAAATAGAAATAAAACCCAATTTAAAACCCAAAATTTAAAATCTAGCTCAGTCCTGCACAATTAAATAAGTATGTTTTAAGCCCGCGGCGGAAGGTCCGAAGGTCCGAAAGCTGACGAAGTCCGGGGTAGATCGCTCCAGAGGGTGGGAGCCCCACAGAGAAGGCCCTTCCTGGGCGCCGCCAGACGACATTGCCTCGCTGACGGCACCCTGAGGAGACCCTCTGTGAGAGCGCACGGGACGGTGGGAGGTATTCGGTCGCAGTAGGCGGTCCCAGAATAACCCGCCCAATGCCATGGAGCGCTTTAAAGGTGGTCACCAAAACCTTGAAGCGCACCGGAAGGCCACAGGAAGCCAGTGCAGTCTGCGCAGGATAGGTGTCATATGGGAGCCACGAGGGCTCCATCTATCACCCGCAGCTGCATTCTGACTAACTGTAGCCTCCGGATGCCCCTCAAGGGAGCCCCATGTAGAGAGCATTGCAGTAATCCAGGCGAGACGTCACGAGTGCGTGAGTAACCGTGGATAGGGCATCCCGGTCCAGAAAGGGGCGCAACTGGCGTACCAGGCGAACCTGGTAGAACGCTCTCCTGGAGACGGCCGTCAAATGCTCTTCTAGAGACAGCCGTTCATCCAGGAGGGCGCCTAAGTTGCGGACCCTCTCCATCGGGGCCAATGCCTCGCCACCGATGTTCAGCCGCGGATTTAGCTGACTGTACCGGGATGCCGGCATCCACAGCCACTCTGTCTTGGCGGGATTGAGCTTGAGCCTGTTTCTCCCCATCCAGACCCGTACGGCCTCCAGACACCGGGACAGCACTTGATAACCGTTGGGGTGGTTCGGTGTAGAAAAGTACAGCTGAGTATCATCCGCATACAGCTGATACTTCACACGAAACCACTGATGATCTCACCCAGCGGTTTCATGTAGATGTTAAACAGAAGGCGAGAGAATCGACCCTGCGGCACCCCACAAGTGAGGCGCCTCGGGGATGACCTCTGCCCCCCTGTCAACACCGACTGCGACCGGTCGGAGAGATAGGAGGAGAACCACCGGTAAACGGTGCCTCCACTCCCAATCCCCCAACCGCGCAGCAGGATACCATGGTCGATGGTATCGAAAGCCGCTGAGAGGTCTAATAGGACCAGGGCAGAGGAACAACCCCTATCCCTGGCCCTCCAGAGATCATCTACCAACGCGACCAAAGCCGTCTCCGTGCTGTAACCGGGTCGGAAACCGGACTGGAACGGGTCTAGATAGACAGTTTCATCCAGGTGCAAGGGAAGCTGATATGCCACCATACTCTCTACAACCTTCCCCGCAAAGCGAAGGTTGGAGACCGGACGATAATTACCTAAAACAGCCGGGTCCAGGGAAGGCTTCTTAAGGAGGGGCCTCACCACCGCCTCTTTCAAGGCGGCCGGGAAGACACCCTCCACCAAAGAAGCGATCGTAATCGCCTGGAGCCAGCCTCGTGTCACCTCCCGAGTGGCCAGCACCAGCCAGGAGGGGCACGGGTCCAGTAAACACGTGGTGGCGTATTCTATTTCTGTTTCTGTTCTATTCTGTTCCGTTCCGTTCCATTCCATTCTCTTTTCTATTCGATTCAATTCTCTTTTCTATTCGATTCGATTCAATTCTCTTTTCTATTCTATTCTCTTTTCTATTCTAATCTATTCTCTTTTCTATTCTCTTTTCTATTCTATTTCTGTTTCTGTTCTATTCTGTTCTGTTCCATTGCGTTCCATTCCGTTCCGTTCCGTTCCATTCCATTCCATTCTCTTTTCTATTCGATTCGATTCTCTTTTCTATTCGATTCGATTCAATCCTCTTTTCTATTCGATTCTCTTTTCTATTCTAATCTATTCTATTTTCTGTTCTATTTTCTATTCTATTTCTATTTCTATTTCGTTTCTGTTTCTATTCTATTCTATTCTATTCCATTCCATTCCATTCCATTCTCTTTCCTATTTATTTATTTATTTATTTATTGTTTATATTTATATACCGCCCTATCTCCCAAAGGACTCAGGGCGGTTTACTATTCGAATCTATTCTCTTTTCTATTCGATTCTATTCTATTCTCTTTTGTATTCTATTCTATTTTCTATTCTAATCTATTCTATTTTCTATTCTATTTTCTATTCTATTCTATTCTATTCTATTCTATAATGCAATAAAACGAGACTCTAGTTGCCATCAAGACTCTGCCATGTCGAGACACGACTGCTCTGGATCTGAGTGATTTATCAGCAAAAGGGTAGGTAGCTGGCCACAGCAACCAAGTGCAAGATTACAAGCCACTTTAAAGCAAAGTTGCTAGATGGCAGTCCACCAGCACAACAAAGGGAGAAGATATAGAGTCTGCTCCCCTATCACCATAATATTGGCCTGAACATGGCCACGGGCAATGTATTAAGTCTGGTTCCCTCTGTTGGTGAACATACCCAGGATAAGTTGCTTGTGGATGGTATCCCTCCATGTCATAAAGACCGTGACCGATGTGTACAGTTGAATAAACTCTGTAACTCATGGCTTGTTTTGTTGGGCCAACACAACCACTGCATGTTTCCCATCTCTGGCTGGTGGAAATTTTTGATGCTATTTTTTTCCCCCAGCCGTGGTGCCCAGAAGCAGCTCAGGAGCTGGGGTTTAGTTATAGGACAGTGGTGGAGAACCTATTACTCACCGAGTGCCGAACAGATACGTGTTTCGTGCACTTTGCATGCGTGCATGCCATCCACGCTAACACACAGCTCCTCCCCCATGCGCTGCATGTGCGCACAGCTTTCGCACCGCTCCCCCATGCGCGACATGTGCCATTGTGCCATCTGTGCATGCACGTGGTTTTCAAGCACGCAATACACACATGCGAATACCATCTGTGCATGCGCGCACGTGGGCAGGAGAGCTCCAAAGACCAACTGGTTCCCCTGAATTGCACGCATGCACACCGGAGGCCCGAATACCATCTGGACCACGCATGCCTGCGCAGCTGCTGACAAGTTGGGCGACAGCTCGCGTGCCCAGAAAAAGGGCTCTGTGTGGCACTTCCAGCATGCGTGCCATAGGCTCGCCATCGTGGTTAAAGGATCTCAAAGCGTCTCCACTTTTGCAGAAATGAAAATTGAAAATCTTTGCCACTCCATAGACCAGCGGTCCCCAACTGGTGGTCCGCGAGAAAATTTTGGTGGTCCGCAGAAAAATTATTTGCATTTTCTATATTGCACTAAATCAGTCTTCACACTACGGCCCCTGAGCCAGATACGTGCAATGACCGCTTTTCTTGCTGCGGAGAGTCTCCCTCTTTGGGGTCTTTTTGTGCAGGTCAGAGGGGGGCAGAAATTCCGACTTGGGGTCTGCTTCAGCCTCCTGGTGCAGGACTTTGGGCGAAGACTGGAGGGAAGCGCCGCTGGTGGCGAAGAGCCGGAGGGCCTTGTTTCAGTGGGACTGCATCATGGCCTAGGAACTGGCTGACCATTCAGCCTGCTAAGCCTCCAGATGCCGGTACCTGGCCTTGCACTTCCTCAGGTCTTCCCTCTGCTTGGAAAGCCTATGCTCCTAGTCCTCAGTGAGGTGCTTCTGCTGAGCCTCCTTCTCGGTCAGATCCAATTTGAACTGAGCTGTTTTGCCAACTTTTTCTCGTGGCAGCTGCTTAGCTCCAACAACTGCTTCCTGTTGGGGTTCTAAGGAGCCCGGGTGGGCAGGCGAGGACTAGTGAGTAGAGGCTGGCAAGGCACCCCTCGATGTGAGTGACATCGAGTTGGCCACGCCCACCCAGTCACATGACCATCTAGCCACGCCCACCGGTCATTAGGCAGATCATACTAGTGGTCCACAGGATTTAAAATTATGAATTTAGTGGTCCCTGAGGTCCGAAAGGTTGGTGACCCCAGCCATAGACAGGCTTATTCTATGGCTGTTCCTGAAGGATAAGTCTCGTGAATTTATTCATCCTTCACTACCTTTCATCCATGCAAGAATAAAACCGGGAAAAGATTTCAAGGAAGCTTTGTGCACATATTGTGCTGACTCTCCAAGATCATGGTTTCTTAACCTGTGGCTAGATTTGGGCATATATGATCGTTTGCTGGTTTTTTCCCAAATTCCCCAAGGGGGAAATTCTGTTACTCACGGGAATTCTGATCTGGATGGATGCTGTTCGCATTTGGTGACCAAAATGTTCTTTCTGCGCCAACTCTGAAAGCTCAAACTTCCCAAGGAGCTGCTGATCCAGTTCTACGGAGGAATTATTGAGTCTGTCATCTGCACCTCTATAACTGTCTGGTTTGGTTCTGCAGCCCAACAAGACAGACACAGACTTCAGAGAATCGTTAGAACTGCAGAAAAAACAATGGCTACCAACCTGCCTTCCATTGAGGACCCGTAATACTGCATGAGTCAAAAAGAGGGCTGTGAAAATATTTACAGACCCCTCACATCCTGGACATAAACAGTTTCAACCCCTACCCTCAAAACGACGCACTGCACACCAGAACAACTAGACACAAGGAGAGTTTTTTCCCGAAGGCCATCACTCTGCTAAACAAAGAATTCCCTCAACACTGTCAAACTATTCACTAAATCTGCACTACTTTTAATCTTCTCATCGTTGCCATCACCCATCTCCTTCCACTTATGACTGTATGACTGTAACTTTGTTGCTGGTATCCTTACGATTTATATTGATATTGTTTCCTGATTGCTTATTTTTACTATTAAGTGTTGTAGCATTAAGTGTTAAATTTGTACCCTATGACTATCATAAAGTGTTGTAAGTGTTGTACCTTGATGAAGGTATCTTTTCTTTTATGTACACTGAGAGCATATGCACCAAGACAAATTCCTTGTGTGTCCAACCACATTTGGCCAATAAAAAATTCTCTCTCTCTCTCTCTCTCTCTCTCTCTCTCTCTCTCTCTCAGGGGTCTCCAGCCTTGGCAACTTTAAGACTTGTGGACTTCAACTCCCAGAGTTCCTCAGCCAGAAAGCAAAGCTGGCTGAGGAACTCTGGGAGTTGAAGTCCACAAGTCTTAAAGTTGCCAAGGTTGGAGACCCCTGATCAACTAGAAGCAGATAAACGCTTCTCCAAGGCCAGGCCTGCTGGGGATTGTGCGCAAGAACCAGCCTCCTTTTTTTCCCTGCACAACTGCATACACACACACACAGGTGAATAACAGAGGAGCTCCAAAGGGAGGGCTGGCTGGAGTGGACTGAACCATTTCAACCTTTCGAGGGGGGGGGAAGAATGCCATGGCTTGAACGTGTCGGAAAGCCAGCCTGCTCGGTGAAACCCTTTCCAAAAGTGGTTTGTTTGTTTTTTTGCATTTTACATAACACCACAATTAAAGGTGTATCCGAGCCTGTGCAAGTACGCATGCGCGCGCGCGCACACTCAAAAACACACACACACACACTCAAACACGGACACACACACCCCCGTCTGTAAACTGAAGCAAAAAAAGTCCACGATTACATCACTCGCAGAACCGCTCTGCGGCTGGGCTGCTTTCTCGCAGGCTTCAAAAAGGGGAGTTTTGCTGGGCTGCCTTTTTGTGTGTGTCCTCAAGATTTCAACCTGCCGATCCAAGCCAAACGTGTTGGTTTTTTCCCCCTTCCATTTTTCCCCTTTTGGGGATGGAGAAAAAATTCCTTGTGTGTCCAATCACACTTGGCCAATAAAATTCTATTCTATTCTATTCTATTCAAAGGGGGGAAAGGCAACCGGTTTAGGTTGAGCCCTAAAAAAAGAAATAATAATAAACATTGCAAGGGAGGCAAAGAGTTGATTTTTCAATAAAAGGATACCTTCAGTGTGGCATTTTTAAACTGCGTGAAAGACCTCCCTGGGGTTAACTTTAAACAGTAACAAGAGTTGGAAGGGATCTTGGAGGTCATCTAGTCCAACCCGCTGCTCGCCTAGGAGACCTGTACTAGAGATTCAAACCGCCCGACCTTTCTGATCAACAAAGCTCAGTGTCTTAGCCACTGAGCTACCTAGTCAGCCTTACAAGGGTCCCCCAAATCTTTCCACTATGATATGGGGTCCGGCTGAGGTTACAGAACAGTGTGAAGATTACAAAGTTGTGGTTATTCGCAGGCAAGAAGCCACCAACAAGGCCAATCGAGAAGGAAGCCCATACAATTTCTCTTTTTAAGCTTGACTTTTGACTCAGCGCTATTTGTCCCTCTCTCCCCCTGCAGAGATTAATTAATATATTTTTTTACAAAGCAAAAGGTACCATTTCCTTCATTTAGGGTTCAAAAAAACAAAACAAAACCAAAAAGCAAAAGATAAGAGTAACTTTGCTGCTTGTTTTTGTTAGGCTTTGTATTTCCAAAACAGGAAGTTTCTTTCTCTCTCTCTCTCTCTCTCTCTCTCAAGGAGGAAGAGGGGAAAAAGGCCCAGCAAGACTGAGTATTACCTACAGGTGCAAAAATGCTCCTCCTATCCACATTTCTCTTCTTGATCCTCCCTGCTTTTGTGGCAAATTTGACATTTTGGGGGGTGCCGCAGGCTGTGGAATTATTTCAGAAGTGGGTCATCTTTATAAATTGCAACTTCAGCAGAGGCACAAAATAACAGTACTGATGTTGAGCCAAAGATACGCATTCTGGGCAACTTATTTGGAAATGAACTGCTAACAGTTGCCTTGTGTGTTTTCTCCTTTTTTTAACTAGAGCAGTTTCTGTGCTTTTAACTCCCTAAATCCTGATATATATATATTTTTAGGTTTAAAACAAAACTCCTAGATGTGAAATGTTCCTTACTATATTGAGAGCCAGTTTGATGTAGTGGTTTTGAAGCACCGGGCTAGGAACCCGGAGACTCTGAATTGTAGTCCCACTTTAGGCCCGAAAGGCAGCTGGGTGACTTTGGGCCATTCTCTCTCTCTCTCTCTCTCAGCCCACCCTACCAGGGTTGTTGTGGTGAAAATAGGAGGAAGGAGGAGTAACCGGTCTATTTGCTACCTTGCATTGTTTGTAAAAACAATAAAGGCGGGATAGAAATAAATACTGAAAATCCACCTGAGAAATGCTTTCTTCCTGATGTCTTTATAACTAAATTGGGGTGGAGGAGGTTGTGTGAATAAACTCATAATTATTTAACAATATTCTGGAAAGTCAGATCAGAAAGAAACCACAAGGTTCTTTGAAGGGGCTCGTAGCTGATAAAATTTCAACAACTTTTAAAGGCACAGTGGTGTATGCCTCAGTTATTTTTTTATATATATACAACCCCCTAACGGTCATCATTTGGGGATTAGCTGCTATTACTACTGCAAAATCTTTTTTTTTTATTTCTATTTGTCACAACAGTATACACAAACAATTGTCATAGATAAAACATATCTTGAAGAAATATATATATATATAAGTAAAAAAATATGCATCAACTATATTAATTTGAAATAATGAAGGGAACAATAGGACAGGAACGGTAGGCACTTTTGTGCTCTTATGCACGCCCCTTATAGTCCTCTTAGGAATGGGGTGAGGTCAATAATAGACAGTTTTTGGTTAAAGATTTTGGGATTTTGAGTTTTGTTTTGTTTTGTTTTTTAATTTAAAACATCTCTGTAAAATCTCTCTTCCCACTCCTGCCCCAAGCCAAAACATGGGCTTAATGAAGGAGCACTTATTTGCTTGTTGAAATCAGCATGGTTAGGGCACCGAACTACCCATAGAATTGGTTAGACCAGGGGTCTCCAATCTTGATCCCTTTAAGACTTGTGGACTTCAATTCCCAGAGTTCCTCAGCCAGCTTTGCTGGCTGAGGGACTCTGGGAGTTGAAGTCCACAAGTTGAAGTCCACAAGCTTTGAGTTGAAGTCCACAAGTCCACAAGTCTTCTGGGAGTTGAAGTCCACAACCTTTGCTGGCTGAGGGACTCTGGGAGTTGAAGTCCACAAGTCTTAAAGGGACCAACGTTGGAGATCCCTGGGTTAGATACCTCTTGTATTCTACAAGTCTTCATTAGTTTGGGCATACGGGCTGTGGCTGTGCATTATGGAATTTGAAGTCCAGCACATCAGAATGGCGCCTGTTTTGGGAGAACCCTCAGGCTGGGTCGCCACTATAGCATTAACAATGTCCTGGTTTTGCATGAGCTGCCAATGGCAGACAACAATAACAACAATGCTTTACCTACTTCATGTCTGCACGCTCCTTACAAAGGCCATACAGGTAGTCCTCGACCTAGAACAGCTCGTTTAGTGGCACTGGAAAAAAGTGACTTATGACCGTTTTTCGTTTGTATCGGCAGCTACTAGCCTCTTCAAAGAATCTTGTGCTTCCTTTCTGATCCGACTTTCCAGAATATTGTTAGATTTCTACAACGAATTATGAGTTTATTCACACAACTACTACACCCCCCCCAATTTAGTTATAATAAGGTCACTAATTGTCCTTTTTTAGGGAGGACAATCCTTCTTTTGTAAGTTCTGTCCTCTCTCAAAAAGAGTCCTCCTACATGTCCTCCTTTTCGATATTTGAAGACTAATCTGTAAATCTCCATATTCGATCGATGTCGATCCAATCCGTTGCGTGTGATGTAATGTATTTGTATTTGCCATGACGATTCGTCAAGGCTCGGTACATTGCGGCAAGACGTGATTATGAGATGCATGCGCTCTGCACAGAATTGTTTTGAGAGAGTGCGCCACGCGCAAGTGGCTTTGCTTACTTCTTACCGGAACACGACACGGCACCCACGCACGCATTAGACTCACTTTTTTCTCAGTGAATATTCAATCATACACAAGTGAGCACAATAATTCACGTTTTATTAATAATAATTTCCAAATGTGTATAATTTTCTTTCCAAGTTTATTCGCTTAAGTTGTTAAAAGTTTTAATAATTAATTTTATTTATTCATAATGAATGTGTTTGCATCTTTCATGTAACTCTATATTTTAAATTTTAAATTTCATTTAGGGATGGAAAAATCAAAAAAGAGGAAATGCCATTTCAACCATAAATTGAATAAGGAATTTCCATTCCTCATATCAAAGAGGTTTTCTGCAATATTTGCAGCGGAGAATTTTGTATTGCAGTTGGGGGCAGAGCAGCTATTACGAAACACTTGACCACCAAGAGTATTCGTTTAAATAATAATTAATAGGCATGTAAGCAAATTACAACATAAAATGTTATTGTTACAAATGTTTTTTATTATGCATTTATCACATTATATAGTGTATTCTGTATTATTGTTGCAATGAATAAAATGTTTCTTTTATTTATGATATTTTTTTTTCTTATTTATTTGTGCCAACCTTCTCATTGTAAAAAAGTTGGTCACCTTAGTTATAAGGACATGAGGAAGAAAGCAAGACCAGTTTTCCTCAGAACGTGGATTTTCAGTATTTATTTCTATCCTACTGTTAGTTTTTACGAACAAATCTAGGTAGCAAATAGACCCAATACTCCTCTTTCCTCCTATTTTCCCCACAACAACCACCCTGTGAGATGGGCTGGGCTGAGAGAAAATGAGCGGCCCAAAGTCACCCAGCTGGCTTTTGGGCCTAAAGTGGGACTACAATTCATAGTCTCCTGGTTCCTAGCCCGGTGCCTCAAAACCACTACATCAAACTGGCTCTCAATATAGCAAGGATGTTCACATCTAGAGTTTTGTTTAAATCCTGCAGTATCTCCACGGTCATATGATCATAATTCAGAGACCCGGCAACTGACTCATATTTATGACGCAGTGTCCCAGGGGTCACATAATCCCCTTTTGCGACCTTCTGACAAGCAAAGTCAATGGGGAAGGCAGAATCACTTAATAGCAACCGCGTCATTAATTTAAATTCAGTTGCAGTGATTCTTGCCACTGTGGCAAAAAAATGTTGTAAAATGGGTCAGAACTCAACTTCGTTGCTTAGCCGTGGAACATTTGGGCTCCGTTGTGGTCCTAAATCAAGGACTACCTTTATCTGGAAAACAGGCAAATTAAATTAAGGAGAAATTTTCCACCGGTGAGAACAATCAAGCAATGGAACGTCTTGCCTTCAGCAGTTGTGGGAGCTTCATCACTGGAGGCTTTCAAGAAGAGTGCCATTTGTCAGAAATGGTGTAGGCAGGGGGGTTGGACTAGATGACCTACAAGGTCCCTTCCAACTCAATCTGTATTTGTCAAACAGTTCTCAGGTTTTATAAAACACACAGAAACAGTTTATTTGTTTATAAATGGCAGTTGTCTTTATTGATTGCTTGATGTAAAACAGTATCTCTTGGCAACTGGGTTTTTTTTTTGCATATTACAAAAGAAAAAAATTGAACTGGCTCAGTCTGCAATCATTTAAGCACAGCCATATTGATTAACAAAACAAAACTCCCCGCAGAGGCTAACAACAACAAAAAATCCCCTACCAAATAGAGCATTTACAAATGCACAAAAACCATGCGCCACTTTGGCTTTCTGGGAAAATATCTTCTAGATTAAAAAAATCTTTTAACATAAATAAGTTAGTATAATTTCTCAGTGTCTTTACAGTTATGTACACAGGTACATTTCAAAACTTTTTTTTTTTTCAAAAAACAAAAACCCCACCCAAAAAATGTAAAAAAAAATACTGTTTCCTTTTCATTTACCCAATGAAGGGCCAGAAAAGTGAGCAAATAAAGTCTGGAAGTCAAGAATTTATTAATTTCTTCTCTACGCTGTGTATGTTGTTGGGCAGGACTTTTAAAAAGTAAGGAGGCCAAAAAACAAAACAAAAAACCTATGAGAAAAATGCCCCTTAAAAGAGTTCCTCTTTTGCAGCTCCACAAAGAGAACTGGGCCTCCTACACAAAACTTTTGCCCTGTGTGATCTCAAAGCATCTCACACCACCTTAGAAATTGGGTACTTCCCCAAAACTGTCTCTTCCAGTGAGGTCATCGCAGGCAAACATTTCCCAGATTGTGTCCTTGACACATAAATTTCACCAGCTGATTCATTAACCTGCTGGAAAACTATGATTAAATGCCAATTTCTTTTATTACCTTGGACTTTCACACACACACAAAAAAAAGGGGGGACAAATGTTCCTTTAATAAACACACCTGCTTCTTCCTGGGGTTTGGAAGCAGATTTTTAACCCATCACCTTTTATTAGATCCACCCCTTCACAAAACAAACAAAATCCCTCCCCAAAACTCCTCCCTCCCCCAAAAAAAAGAGGGGAGAAAGGTTTATGTGCTACATAATGTAAAAACTATTTACACAGGTAGTACAAAGAAGCAAATGAGGAAAACCTAATTGCAGAATGCTACATCCATCGCTTTAAGAGGCAGGCCCTTTTAAGACAGCCTGGTTTAGTGTTATTTCATTGTTGGTTGTTTCTTTTCAGTGCTTTAAGGAATTCCCCATCCGATGGAGAATCAGTGATATGTTTTCTTTCTTTCATTCATTTATTCATACATGTACAGGTGCATATATGAATGTGAGCGCTGGATCTTCTTGGCTTCGTTTGCCTCCTCCGAATACAAGGAAACAAATATTCTTAATTCTGAAATGAAGGAAGAGAAAAGGTATCAATTGCCGAGGCTTTCTTGTTTGTAGAGCATTATTGTGGGAGTGAGATAGGCAGTCTCTAAGTTCGATATTTTATTTTTATTTATTTATGAAATTTCTACAACAGCCGTCTCATCTAAGTAACTCTAGGCAGTTCACAAACTTATATAAGCAAATATACAAAATAAACAAAACCTGCTGTCAAAACATGTGGGTTTACAGTTACACTTTTTAAATTTATTATTTATGTACATTATATCCTTATTTTCCTGACAGTACCCTTGTGAGGTGGGTTGGGCTAAGTCAGAGGGCACTGACCCAAAGTCACCCAGCCGGCTTTCATGCCTAAAGCAGGACTAGAGCTTGTAATCTCCTGGTTTCTAATCTGGTGCTCTCAACACTAGACCAAACGGGTTCTAATCATCCACTGACAGGCAGCATTTGAATCAGCCCCACCAGTCAAGTCTGGCTTCTATTATGCCAACTTTTTAGAATCTTGTTTTCTAGTTAAAAGTATTTTTTTAGGCTTTTCGGGGAAAACCTGCAGATGTTACCATTTTCATCACTACATATACACACAACTGGCTTGGTTTGTTTCCCAAATAACCACACAGAGAGAGAAACACACACACAAAATACAATAATCCAAATGATTGCATTTACTCAACAATTTTGAGCCACAAGTCTAACCAAAATTAGCATTAGCTAAATCTAGCCTGCTGCACACTTCTAAATACGTTGCAATCTGCCAACAGCCAATCTTTTTGGTGGTTGTTGTTTTTTCTGTTTCATAAGAGATTTTATAATCTCATCAGACAAAAGCAAGACAATCCCACCAACAAAGATTTCATAATGTACTTCTTGACTAAGGAGGGATTCAGTTAATCTGCCCCAACCAGATTTCAGACTGAAAGCTGACAGAATTAACCACAAATAGGAAACTGCTCAGATGTAAGTGAGAAAAGGCTAAATTTTGTGCTACCCTGTTATTTTCTGGGAGGTGTTCAAGAGACAGATACCAACCTCACTTTGTATCCCCTCCCTCTCTCTTTCTCTCTCCCTCTCTCTCCTATGATTGGTCTACCCAAAAGCTTTCCCTTTCAAATGTTCAAGTAAACAGTTAGTAGTAGTTAACTTGAACACGTGTCCTCCCTCACCCCAACAGCATCCTGAGTATCTACTTCCAAGCTGAAAGCTAATTTCCAAATTTTATTAATTTGGAAATCAGATCTGCCAGTATTCTTACACTATTCCTGCTATGTAAAACATCTATCCAGAACGCCTGTCCTTAATTAAGAGATTCTTCGCGCCTTTGAGCTATTCTCTTAACTGCCACTAAGAATATAGTCCAAATATGTTGTTTGCTATTCATTTCCACTGCGCTCCACCAAAAGCTTTATATCTCTAGATAGAACAGAGAGCCTGGACATTTCAAATGACAAACCCAATTGTTTATAATGCACAGCAGTTAAGCAAAAAAAAATATTTTAAAAAGCCTTTCTTGTGCACGGATTTTAGTATTTTTATTTCTTTTAAAGACAGATTTAAAAAAAATAAAGAAAACTTAAAAATAAGTCTATGTTGCAACTTTATTAAAAAAAATATACTGCATTATATCCTAGGCAAATGTATTCAGAAATAAAATCCATAGTGGTCAAGGAGAGTTTTTAAGGACAAGCTTATCATCTATAGTAGGATTACTGCTCGTTTTCTTCTAAAAGCCACTTCTTTACTCAGTAGAGTAAGAGTAAGCCTGAATTTGACAGCTTGCTTTTAAAAAAAAATCATCACACAAAACTCCATATCGCAGCCAATGATATTGCACGGACCCAATTTTGCCAAACAAACCAAATGGGTACCAAAATAATACAAAATAACGAAGCATTTCTTTCTAAAACAGAAAACTCACCTCTAGACCAACCAATTTACGTTTGACACCGCTTTGGACTGGGTGTCTTCTTGGGCGTTTGTTCCTCTGAGCTGGCCATGGGTGGATCTTCAGAAGGATCTTCAGAAATTTCTTCAGTTGTGTTGGCTCTTTTGCTTGGAGGAGAGGAATCTAAGAGGGGAGGATTCAAGAAGGGGGGGGTGGGAGGATATTAAAAAGATTGATACCGGCAATCAAATTACGCACTAAAGAAGGGCAGGAAAAAATAGCATCCCTTTGGAAGGGAATTTTTGAATCATCTGCCACTGGCATAAAATATATACACAGTGCCTCCAGATTAAGGATAGGGATATCAGAATTGTTAAGAAGAGCCTCTTATGGTTAGGAATATCTGAAACCGGAGCCGATCGGTTCAAGGGACCCCACAGCCAAGCCACCTCACAAGGTTGTTGTGGTGGTGGGGAAAATAGGAGGAGGAAAATACGTTGGACGCGTCTGCCGAGTTATCGGTAAAAAGAAATACTAAAGGCGGGATATCAATGAATAAAACCACGCAAAAATAAAGATCAAGGTCTGGTCTGCGAAACCTACAAGGCCGGGCAGCCCGGTTAATCCACCACCACCCCGCTTCCCCGGTGCGAAAGCTTCTGGGAAGTCGACGGGCCCCGTTTGGCTCCCTTCACTCTCCCGAAAGGAGAGGAAGGTCGATCCCAGGGCAACTGCCCCGAGAGAAGGAAGAACAGCTCGCCGGTTCGAGTCCCGGGTTTGGTGGTGGGGGAAAAGCCCCAAATTGAGCGGGGATTCGCTTCCAAGCAACGCCAGGCTCGGGCATCAAAGGGCAAAAAGGCGATCCGTCCTTCAGATGGCCGGAAAAGGATTTAATAAAACAACAAAAACCGGGAAATATTTTTCCCCCCCCTGAACGGAGCCTTCGTATGGCGAAGCAGCCCATCCGGCCGTCTCCGGCGCTCCTTCCGCGGACCAAGGGAGCCAAGGAAGGTGTATTACCATCCGCGGCAGGTCGCTTCCTCGGGCCGGAGCTGAGGGTTAACGCGGCCCCGTCTTTCTGCTGCTGTTGCTGAGGCTCCGGTTCGGGCTCCTGCTCCGTCGGTGCCTGAACGCAGCGAAGCCCCCTGGGCGGCGAGCGGTCTCCGTTGAGCTCCAGGCGCCGTTCTCGGCCGTCAACCTTGGGCCGGGCCCCGCCGAGCCGCGGGGGGCGGCTGTAGAAATCGGGCAGAGCCGCCCGGTCCAGCGCCTGCCACTCGAAGCGGCCCTCCAGGGGCTGCCCGCGCCGAAAGTCGAAGTTCCACCGTCTCCGGCTGGTCTCTTCCAGGTGGCGGCTCTGGTCTTGCCACTCGCGCGCCAGCTCCTGCCGGTCGACGGGGCCGAAGAGGCAGCGGCAAGCCGAAGGTTTGGGACCGTCCGCCGGCCGGCCTTCCATCCGTTCCAGGGTCGGGCTCCCATTCGAGACACGCACTTTCGACATGGCCCGCCGCGCAGCCGGCCACGGCGCTAAGGCGGCGGCGGGTGAGGGGCTCGGCGTCCCGCTCCGGGGAGGAGGAGGAGGAGGAGAAGGCGACGGCGACGGCGGGCGGCCTTTCCGCTGGACCCAGGCGAGGAAGCGCTTCCCGGGGGGACAGCGCGCAGCAACCCTGCTGGCCGGAGCCTCGCATAAGCCGGGGTCGGCTGGAGGGAAGGCGGGCAGCGGGACGGCCGGCGACGGAGCACCGAGCGCGGTTCCGAAAAATAATAATAATAATAATAATTTTTTAAAAAAAATCCCAGCCGCGCGGGGAGCCACTGAGAAGCCGCCGCTGTTGCTGTTGCTGCTGCTGGAGCGCTCTCCGCAGGTCCCGACAGGAGCCGCCGCCGCCGCAAACGACGACGACGAGAGAAAAAGCGCCGGCCAGACGCCCGAGCCCCGGCGGGGAGGAGGAGGAGGAAGAGGAGGAGGACTTGTTTTTGCTCCGGGCGACGGGCGGAAGAAGCTTCGCCGGAGCTCCCGCGGCTAGGAAAGGAGCCCCGAGGAAAAGAGGGAAGGAGGGAGGGAGGGACCGAGGGCGCCTTCTCCGGCCCCCCTGCCCAATATGGCGATTGAAAGGGAGGCTGACGGGGAGAGAGAGAGAGGCGAATGATTGACACGGCTCGTCTATTTAAATAGAGGCGGCGCGCCATTGGCCCGGGGAGTGGGCGCCGCCCCGGCGCAACGCTCGGCGCTCGCTCCCGCCCCAGACGGCTTTAAAGGTGGCGCGGGGTAGTGCGTGCGTGCGTGCGCGCGCGCGTCGGTGCTGGAGGCACCCAGGGCTGCCCTTTCCCGGGTGGCAGCTCGCCCGCTGAGTTTCAACGGGGGGGGGGGCAGGGGTGGGGGACGACAGCCGGGAAGGGCTTCCCGTTGCCGGCCGGTGGCCTTCGGCTGGTCGCTGTGGGTCAGCCCGCGGTCCTGAGAGGCCTGGTCTTTTTTTTTTTTTTTTTTGGAAGGAAAGTTGGTGGGGGAGGAGGAAGCTTCTGGCGGTACTTCGCACAGCCCGGCGCTGCGGTTGGCAAAAAAAAAGCAGGTGGGTGAGACGGAGGAGGTCCCTGGAGTGGATCCCCCCCTCCTTCCTTGACTCTTCATCCGTGGACCCAGTGAAGTGTCTGGCTGTCCCCACCCGCCCCCGCAGGTGGCAGGTTGCGCCGGTCTCCTGGAAGGCCCCAGAACAGCAGCCCTTTCCCGGCAGGAGTCCTGCTTCGGGTTCTATATCGGGTCTCCAACCTTGGCAACTTTAAGCCTGGAGGACTTCAACTCCCAGAAAGCCTCAGCCAGCAAAGCTGGCTGGGGCATTCTGGGAGTTGAAGTCCTCCAGGCTTAAAGTTGCCAAGGTTGGAGATCCCTGTTCTATATTGCTTGCATGTATCTAGAGAAACCTATACAGAATAGAATAGAATAGAATTTTATTGGCCAAGTGTGATTGGGCACACAAGGAATTTGTCTTGGTGCATAGGCTCTCGCTGTACATAAAGGAAAAGATACCTTCATCAAGGTACAACACTTAACAACACTTAATGATAGTCGTAGGGTACAAATTTAACATTTAATGATACAACACTTAATGGTACAAATAAGCAAGCAGGAAACAATATCAATATAAATCATAAGGATTGCCAGCAACAAAGTTACAGTCATACAGTCATAAATGGAAAGAGATGGGTGATGGGAACGATGAGAAGATTAATAGTAGTGCAGATTTAGTAAATAGTTTGACAGTGTTGAGGGAATTATTTGTTTAGCAGAGTGACGGCGTTGGGGGGGGGGAAAACTTGTGTCTAGTTGTTCTTGTGTCTAGTTCTGGTGTGCAGTGCTCTGTAGCGTCGTTTTGAGATATTTTCACGGCCCTCTTCTTGATTCGTGCAGTATACAGGTCCTCAAAGGAAGGCAAGTTGGTAGCAATTGTTTTTTCTGTGGTTCTAATGCTGTGTAAGGGTAGATTTTTGTGCAGCTTCTTTGTTTTTGTCTTAAGGTGGTTGTTTTCTCTCTCTTAAGCTATGATTGGTGGCTTAGCATGGTGTGAACCCAGAAAACCAATCTCTCTCTTGCCCTAAACCAGGGGTCTCCAACCTTGGCAACGTTAAGCCTGGAGGACTTCAACTCCCATAATTCAGGGACTTGAATTCCTCCAGGCTTAATGTTGCCAAGGTTGGAGACCCCTGCCCTAAACTGTCATTAAGGAAATACTGTTTCTAACTTGCTTCTCCTTCATCTAAGCCAGGATGTGTCTAAAATCATCTCGCTACAAGGAAGTCAGAAGGAAACTACATTGTCACCTGGCCCTCCCTTCCCCACCTTTGCATGTCTGGATCCAGTCCTAGCAGATGGAAGAAAGGAGAGAGTTTCCAGTTACAATTTTGCTTGCCACAAAGTCCTTCTTTCTTTAATGGGGATACCTTGTTTCAATCCATAGAAACAGATCCCAGAGAGGATACATTGGGGAAGGAGCTGATCAGAATGTCTTTGGGTAGTAGATCCAGGTGTTCCTTTTACACCGAGGTAGAGACACATGTACATCACTTCGGAGTGTGGGTCATACTTAGTTGCTTTTGGGTTTCATCTGTTGGACCCCTGTTTGACAAATGTTGCATTAGATGATGATTTCTAGGTGTCAAGTGGTAGACAGTTTCTGCCTTTCAGGATCAACCATCAACATTAAAGGAAATGGCAGGTAAGAAATACCACAAACTAGCATTTGATAGAGCAGTAGATAGGCCTTGAAAAAAAATATATTCAGGTGCAGAGACATGTCACAGTAGTGGCCAAAATTGTGGAAATCATTTGGGGAAAGTGTATTTTCTAAAACTAGCTAATACCACCACTTTTTTTTTTTTGCGCAGTACTATAAAATTATATATCAATGGAAAGATAATTTAATCAGGAGTGTAATGCAATAACTTTTATGAAGGATTTGCTAATAGAATAGCAGTTACAGTATAAAGAAGAAAAGTGAATCACGTAGGAAAAAACGAGAGATACAAAAATTATCACCATAGAAAACGAGATATGCAAAAATTATCGCCATGTCAGTTAATACTTAGTTGGGTAATCTTTAGCATGAATGACGGCCTTACAACATCTTCCCATGGAGTGAACCAAGTCTTTTAGTTCTGCAGCTCTTACAATGTGAAACCAAGATTGAATGATTGCTTCTATTAACTGGGTTTTATTGCTGAGTTTTATTGACTAACAACTTCCGTTAATCGGCTCCATAGATTTTCAATTGGGTGAAGGTCTGGGCTATTCCCAGGCCATTCCAGTAGTAGAATATGATTATCTTGAAACTCAAAAAAAAAAAAAAGTGGTGTTATTAGCCATCAGACCTCAAAAATACACTTTTCTCAAAAGGTTTCCACAATTTTGGCCACTACTGTACCGTATAACAACCAAAACAGTGCAGAGAGTAGTGTTACCTGTTGCCGTTCTATGGAAGCAAACGTTGGACATTAAAAAAGAAGGGACAGGAAAGATATTGTGGCTTTTGAACGTTGGTGTTGGAGAATATTGTCGGCAGCCAAGAAAGCAAATTTATGGATCACTGAACCAATCAATCCGGAGTTCCCACCAGAGGCACAAATGATTATCCTATTTTGGACACATTATGCAAAGATCTAGCCCTTTGGAGAATGCTTTGGTGCTGGAAAAGGAAGGAAGAATGAAGAAATGGACAACCAGCAGTGGATGGTATCAACTATGCAAGTACCATTAGGAGATCTAGAGCAGGGGTCTCCAGCCTTGGCAACTTTAACATTTGTGGACTTCAACTCCCAGAATTCCTCAGGCTGAGGAACTCTGAGAGTTGAAGTCCACAAGTCTTAAAGTTGCCAAGGTTGGAGACCCCTGATCTAAAGGATCTGTTTGGAAAGGGATCCTTCTGTCTGCAGTTGCTAGGATTCTACATCAATGTGATGGCATATATATCAAAAACTATATAACGTTGGGGAAATATAACGATAATCCTTGACTTATTACCATAATTGAGCCCAGAATTATGGTCATAAGTCATGTTGGTAGGTAAGTAGATCACTGTAAATGGATTGCTGCTGTGCCTGATTTTACAGCTGTGTTTGTGGTGATTGTGAAGCGAATACTATGATATTAAGTGAACTCATTGAACTCGATGGGCTTTTTTCTTTTTTTCTTTGCTAGAAACCAGAAATAAATGCAAAAAAATTTCTGGCAAAAATGTATTTTTTTTTTCCTGGCAGAAATCATTTTCAGTCACAACCATGTGACCAGGGAATGGACCTAGATGTGGGCCAATTGCCAAGTGCCGCACATTCATTCACATATGTGGTGTGGGAGTGGTAGCTAGCCATCAGTACTTCAAAACTTGATCTTAATAAGTTCTGAGGAAACCAGCCATAACTTTGAATCGGTCGTACCTTGAGGACTATAATTTAACACATTCTTCAAATGAATAGGAAAATGTCGAAAAGTGTTTCTAATGTGCGCAATGACTCATTCAAAATACGATTTGCTTAACAACCACCCTATTTGCTTAATGACCACCCCTCCAAAATTGGATCAGATCATGTGCTGCCTTAACTTATAACCACAATGACTTAATGACTAAATCTGGACTCAACAGCAGTCGTAAGTTGAAGACATGTACAGGGACTTGTAAGGCCATTAGAAAGCTGTTTTTTTAAAGGATTTACCTATTTGAATTTGCAAACATTTGGATGACTGCTAGAGGGCAGAGGAGAATTGGGGTTCATGTGGCTCTGCACTGCCCCCTGAAGGTCATCCCAGTCCTTGCAGCCAGTCATTTTAGAGCAGCCCTTTCAAGAGGCGGATTGTTTTCAAATGAACTAACAATGATCTCTCCAGTTGCTGTATTTTCTTTCCCCTTTTTATTTTTAATTTTGCAACAGTTCTGTATTCTACCTGTAATGATAGTTTACTAACCTTCTCAAGAGGGCCCTGGGGTTAGAAGTCTTCAGAAGGCCCGATGTAAAATATTGCATGCCTGTCTCTGGACAGACACTGGCAGAATATGGAGGCCTTAACCATTTTTCATTCCATCTGCAGAACCATATGAGGGAAAAGGTCTAAGGCAGGGGTCTGCAAACTTGGCAACTTTTAAGGCTTGTGGACTTCAACTCCCAGAGTTCTCCAGCCGGCATAGCTGGCTGGAGAATTCTGGGAGTTGGAGTCCACAACTCTTAAATTTGCCAAGTTTGAAGACCTCTGGTCTAAGGTGACAAATGGCTCTGAGATCTGTGTATATTTAACCATCCAAGTCCGTTCAAAAAAATGAACACCCCCCACCTGCCCCCCCACCCGCCCCCCACTCCTGAAGGCAAATAAGAGGATCCATGAAATTAAAACTCACCATGAGATTTTAATTAAAACCCCGTCCCTGCCTTGCAGTCCAGGAAGCTGAACTTTAGCTAGTTTGTTATTGCTGCTGCAGGGATGAGAAGAAAATGATTGACACCCGATGTCCCATTTGGAAACATCTTTTGCGTTCTTTGATCTTGCCTATTCCAGAAGTTGTTGAAATAAAGTCCTAGTGCTTAATATTCCAGTCCGACTCTCAGTGATCTGGAAGAAAGCCCACTGTATCTAGTGTCATATCATGTGTCATGTTCTTTTTGCATTTTTTGCTTGTATCGCAATGGATGCATTTGCAAAGTGCTAACACATAATACTGTATATCCCTGTACTGTCACTATTGGATGTGGTCACACACCATCAGCTGTGGTGGCGCAGTGGTTAGAATGCAATACTACAGGCTACTTCTGCTGGCTACAGTTCGGCAGCTCGATTCTCACTGGCTCAAGGTTGACTCAGCCTTCCATCCTTCCGAGGTGGGTAAAATGAGGACCCAGATTGTTGGAGGCAATAGGCTGACTCTGTAAACCGCTTTAGAGAGGGCTGTAAAAGCACTGTGAAGCGGTATATAACTCTAAGTGCTATTGCTATAAATATAAGATATATAACTTGAAAGAGCCATGGTGGCACAGTGGTTCGAATGCAGTATTGCAGGCTGACTCTGCCCACTGCCAGGCGTTCGATCCTGATGGAGCTCATGCTTGACTCGGACTTCCATCCTTCCAAGGTCGATAAAATGAGGACCCAGATTGTTGGGTGCAGTGGGCTGACTCTGTAAAACCGCTTAGAGAGGGCTGGAAAGCACTGTGAAACGGTATAAAAGTCTTAAGTGCTATTGCTATTACCTGCTCAGTTTGAGAGTCGAACTCATTACGGATTCCTCAAGCTCACGCCTTTTGTTCTTAAAACTGCCCAGCGAATCAGAAACGGGAAGCATAAGGACAATCCCATTGTGTATGTTCAGACCTCTGGGTGCCGTTGACTTACCAGGTAAGGATTTAAGGTTCATGGGCATTCTGCATATTCGCTGTTCCTGGGTATGAAAACAATCAGAACGAACAGAGAATTTGCTTGCCTTGTTGGGTAATTTGTTTAAGACCAGTCACCTCTTCGAAGGGGAAGTCCCTTGTTGCTCAAACAGTCACAGTCTAGATTAAGAGATAAAACTGTCTGGTTGGAAACACTTGTAATCTGGACTCTGGAACACTCAGTGACAGGGATACCCTTGTTCCTGGCTCTGCTGCTGCTACTACTAGCGTACAGAACATCCGATTCTTAATACTGCTAGGGTCACAAATGGAACAAAACGGTTTCTACTTACTTGCATGGCGGTTATTTGAAGTGAGCCCCCACCGAGGGACTTGCATCGAAGTCTGGTGAAGTGATGCACTTGCAAGATCAGTCTGCAAATGCCACCCCAATTGCGCCTCATCCGAAGAACTTGTTAGGAATACAGCCTAACAAGGCTGTATATTAAGGATAATTTTTCCCTCTGCGGTATTATGTATTATCTCTAATTAAATGTATACACCATCCCCCTCTCACTGTCAGGCAGCACTGTGTGGCTTGTAATATAAAAGCAGAGATAGAAACATTAACATAAGTACCATATTTTTCAGAGTATAAGACGCTCTGGAGTATAAGAGCACCCGGAAGCTCCAACTGGTCCAGAATGCAGCCGTGCGGGTGATAGAGGGAGCACCTCGTGGCTCCCATATAACACCTCTCCTGCGCAGGCTGCACTGGCTTCCGGTGGTCTTTCGGGTGCAATTCAAGGTGTTGGTTACCACCTTTAAAGCGCTCCATGGCTTAGGACCGGGCTATTTACGGAACCGCCTACTGCCACAAACAGCCTCCCACCGACCTGTGCGCTCCCACAGGAAGGGCCTCCTTGGGGTGCCGTTGGTGAAACAATGTTGACTGGCGACCCCCAGGGGTAGGGCCTTTTCTGTGGGGGCTCCTGCCCTCTGGAACGAGCTGCCTCCGGGGCTTCGCCAACTCCCCGACCTTCGGACCTTCCGCCGTGAGCTGAAGACTCTCTTATTCCATCGAGCTGGGCTAGCCTGATTAAGTAATTTTAAATGGGGTTTTAGTTTTTTGTATTAGTTAGTTTTTTAATATTTTTGGCCACTATTTATATAAATTTTTAGTCTGTTTTTAATGTGTATTTATTGTATCTTTTAAATTGGCTGTTAACCGCCCTGAGTCCTTCGGGAGAAGGGCGGTATACAAATGCAATTAATAAATAAATAAAATAAATAAGACACACGTTAGTTTTTGGGGAGGAAAATGAGAAAAAAATTCTGCCTCTGCCTCCCAGCATCCATCGGTATTCATCTGGCTAGTGTCCTTGCAGCAAATAGCAAATAGCCTGGTCAGCTTCAGCACGTTATCGCAGCCTGATGCAGCATGAGCAGCTGATTGGTGGGTGGATGGGCCTCCGGAATACCACCAATCAGCTGTTCCAGGCTGCAGCATGCAGAGGCCAAAAACGTGATGCCCGGAGGCCAAAAACAGCTGAAGGGTGGGGGCCAGCAGGTGGGCAGGGCTACATCCGGTGTATAAGCTGCACCCAAATTTTACTCTGAAAACTATGGTAAAATAGAAACCAGAGAACAACGGGATGGGATGGGATCTTCTAATCCACTAACCACCTCCAGTGTCGAACGCCCCCATTGGAGCCCCAGGCAGAGCTAGGATTTGAGGCTCTTTTAGAAGATCACAAGCATGGATCTCATCTTGAACGGCACAATGTTCCAAAGGGCAGGAGCCACAGCAGAAAACTCTTCTGGATCCCACCAGCTGGAAGTCTTTGACTGACAGGGTCTGCACAGCATGCCTCTTCCTCCAGAAAGAGTGGGGCGGACTAATCCCATTGGGGTGAGACCAGGGGTGAAATGCTCTCAGTTCGGACCGGATTGCCTGATCCGGTAGCGATGGCAGCGGGTGGTTCGGAGAACCAATAGCAAAAATCCCTGCCCCACCCCCACCCCAGCTGAGCTGCATGATCATCAGAGGTTTGTTGTTTTTTTTACTTTTAAAAGCATTTTTCCTTCGGCCAAAAAAATGCTTTTAAAAGTAAAAAAAAAAGCCTTTGATGATTGCGCGGCTCAGCTGGGTTCGTCAGAACCCTTTAAAAGCATTTTTTCTACAGCCTCTTTGGCCGAAGAGGTTGTAAAAACAAAAGCTTTTAAAAGGCACCTCTAGCGATCCCAGCTGAGTTACCTAATCGCCAGAACCTTTTAAAAGCATTTTTTCTACAACCTCTTCGGCCGAAATTGTAGAAAAAATGCTTTTAAAAGTTAAAAAAAAAAGTTGGCCACACCCACCCAGTCACATTACACCCCCCTCCCTCCCACCAAGCCGCGCCCACAGAACCAGTAGTAACATATTTTACATTTCACCCCTGGGTGAGACACAATTCCTTTAGGTGGCCTGGATTCATCCCATAAAAGGGCTTGAAAGGTGATAACCAGTACCTTGAAAAGGACCTGGCAACTGGATCTTGTGGTACGTAGGTTTGTGCGAGGCAGCAAAATTAGCAAGGCACTTTTTTGCAATACTTTGACATCTAGCAATGCCTTGTGCTTAAAGCACTCATGTTGCTGTGCTGCCTCAAGAAAACAAGAGTTTGCCAAAACGCAAGCAGTCCATGGTAGCTTTAGTTTGTTCTTTAAAATGTGAGGAGGGGACCGTGTGTCTTCCAGAAGCAGCTTCAAAATCAGTGCTCAAAAGCCAAAATACCACCCTGAAGCTTTTTGCCCAATCCTAACAGCTGATCCGTAGAGTCAAGGCTCTGGTTTTCCTAGTTGCAATGCAGGGCTGTGAAAGTTGGACCATAAGGAAGGCTGAGCGCCAAAGAATTGAGGCTTTTGAACTCTGGTGCTGGAGAAGACTCCTCCGAGTCCCTTGGACTGCCAGGCGAACAAACCAGTCAGTCCTAGAGGAGATCAACCCTGACTGCTCTTTAGAAGGCCAGATTCTGAAGGTGAAACTCAAATGCTTTGGCCACCTAATGAGAAGGAAGGACTCACTGGAGAAGAGCCTAATGCTGGGAACGATGGAGGGCAAAAGAAGAAAGGGACGACAGAGAACGAGGTGGCTGGATGGAGTCATTGAAGCAGTCGGCGTGAGTTTAAATGGACTCCAGAGGATGATGGAGGACAGGAAGGCCTGGAGGAACGTCCATGGGGTCAGAATGGGTTGCACACGACTTCGCAACGAACAACAACAGCTGAACTCTCTGTCCTTAAAAGATGCAATGACATCGATGATAGCAACCTGTCCATAGAACTATAAATAGATGGTTTGGAGGGTGTAATAGCCTACATTTTATTTTAAAATGCACACATGCAGTTAAATGCTGTCTTCCAGGTTTTTAACAAGATGGAAATTCCGCCCATAATTGCCCAGTGCTGTTTGTAGGAGAAATAGGTTAAAAAAAAAAAAGACATCATTGGTTTTTATCCCAAGTTTGTACTCCAAACACATGCCACAAGCACTTCAAACAAGGGGAGATCACCTTACCATCTCACCTTGCCTGTTATTTTTTTATAAGCTCAAGAAGTTCGGTGTCACAACAGCGGATCACGTGGACAGGAGCGTATTGCAAAAACAAACCTTGCCAAAGCAAATAAACAAAAATGAATTTCCTGCCTCCAACTTCCTCCTTACCTGGTTGACGAGAAGTGGGTGCAGGCGGGGGAGTTGGTGAAGGGGGCCCCCGAAATGCTGCAAAATGGGTTGTATGGTTTTAAAAGCACTCCCGTTGGGAAGAGGCATGGTGTTGCAGGATTTGAACGCATCACTTGGGACCATGTGGAAAAAACACCACTTGGAAAAAGATTTGAAGTTTTATAGTGCAAAAATCTCAGAATACGGGTGGATCAATTGCTTCAACAAGGGAAACTATGAGGCATGATGGGATGTGGGCATCACCCAGATGTTTCTCTTATTTTTATATTCCACCTTTATTTGGTATATCAAAAGACAGCATGTTGTTGTTGTTAGTTGTGAAGTTGTGTCCGACCCATCATAACTGCATGGACAACATTCCTCCAGGCCTTCCTGTCCTCTACCATCCTCTGGATTCCATTTAAGCTCACACTGATTGCTTCAGTGACTCCATCCAGCCACCTCGTTCTCTGTCGTCCCTTTCTTCTTTTGCCCTCAATCTTTCCCAGTATAAGGTTCTTCTCCAGTGAGTCCTTCTTTCTCATTAGGTGGCCAAAGTATTTCAGTTTCATCTTCAGGATCTGGCCTTCTAAAGAGCAGTCAGGGTTGATCATCTCTAGAACTGACTTGTTTGTTCGCCTTGCAGTCCAAGGGACTCGCAGGAGTCTTGTCCAGCACCAGAGTTCAAATGCCTCAATTCTTTGGTGCTCAGCCTTCCTTATGGTCCAACTTTCACAGCCATACATTGCAACTGGGAACACCATAGCCTTGACTATACGCACTTTTGTTGGCAGGGTGATGTCTCTGCTTTTTAGTTTGCTGTCTAGATTTGCCATAGCTTTCCTCCCCAGGAGCAAGCGTCTTTCCACTTCATGGCTGCAGTCCATCTATAAACTCCCGAATCCTATTTTCTAGACAACAATACCAAGAGTTGAGTGGCCCCAAATCACCCAGCTGGCTTTCATGCCTAAAGCAGGACTAGAAATCAGTCTCCCATTTTCTAGTCTAACACGACACCACATTAACCAGTAATCAAACTGGCTAGCTCTTAGGACTAATATGGATTTGTTCCCAGTTTAGTGGACTCCTCTGTCTGCCCTAAGACAGGATGCAAGGAAGCCAACACCACCAAATGGAAACAAACTGTGCAGGCTGTCCTTAATTTACAGCCACAGTTGAGCCCAAAATTCCCACTGGCTAAGCAAGGCCGTTGTTTAAGTGAGCATTGCCCCATTTTACGACCTTATTTGCCATGTGGTTGTTAAGCGAATCACTGCCGTTAAGTGACTCGTGCCGTCATTAAGCAAAACTGGCTCCCCACCCCCACCCCCATTGTCTTTGCTTGTTGAAAGATCATATGAGCCAGGATAGTGCAACTCGGTGAAATCTGAACCAGTTACTACCTAGCTGCGCATGCACGTGGACATGCACAGTGTGCGCCACGCACAAAATGCGAGGTGCGCACGCGCAATGCATGCCAAAAGGAGGCATGGGGTAAGTAGAACAGTGCGGGGGGGGTGTGATCAGCTGTTGCGCGCAATCTACTTTTAAAAGCATTTTTTTGCAAATTTGGCTATTTGGCTGAATAGATTGTTAAAAAAATTCTTTTAAAAGTAAAAAAAAAGGCTCTTAACGATCAGGCAGCTCAGCTGTGATCGTCAGATCCTCTTTTTTTTACCTTTTAAAAGCATTTTTTAAAAGAAGCGGCAAGCAGGCAACCAGGTGGGCATGGACAGGGGTGGGGTGGGGGCAGGGATTTTTGCTACCAGTTCTCCGAACCACCCGCTGCCATCGCTACCGGATCAGGTGATCTGGTACAAACCGGGAGCATTTCACTCCTGGTGCAACTGTCATAAATACATGCCAGTTGCCAAGCCTCTTAATACTGATCCCGTGATCATGGGAACACTGCAACAGTCATAATTGCAAGGATTGGTCATAAGTCTTTTTTTTTTTTTTTTTGCACTGGCATCGTAACGGTTGTAAATCCGTCCATAATGGTTGCAGTGTCATCGTAATGGTTGTAAGTCAAGGACTATATATATATATTTTTAAACTGAATTCAATTTTGCCCCTACTGAAATTCAGCAAACTCTTCAAATACCAGGATGTTTTTTAAAAAAATAAATTTTATTAAATATACAATTTAAAAACATTAGACATGGTGCAACTTGTCTGGTACATACTTTTCTAACACTTTTTCTTTCCTGTAGGTTACAATATAACGTCATGCATATTCCATATATATTTCTTCTACATTCAATCACACTCCAGTTACCTACCTATTCCATATTTACATATGTAAATAGCAGGATGTTTGAAAGCCAAGGTGCATTAGGGGGTTTAGCCAGTGGTGGGATTCAAGTGATTTAACAACCGGTTCTCTGCCCTAATGATTTCTTCCAACAACCAGTTTGCCAAACTGCTCAGAAAGTTAACAACCGGTTCTCCCGAAGTTGGTGCGAACTGGCTGAATCCCACCCACTGGGTTTAGCCTCCCTGAGACCTGCGAGGAAAGTGGTTTGCTTCCAGGGCCAGGTATCCAAAGGTAGGACCTATTCCCCAGGAGATGCTGGAAAGGGAACGCTGCTCATATTTTAGTCAAGACGCCGCTAGTCAAACGGCCTAGCCACAGCCGCCTGGCTGTAGGATTTGCATAACTGTTGGAACACACCATTGGTGAAATCCGAATTTTTTTATTACCGGTTCTGTGGGCGTGGCTTGGTGGGTGTGGTGTGGCTTGGTGGGTGTGGCTTGGTGGGCATGGCAGGGGAAGGATACTGCAAAATCTCCATTTCCACCCCACACCTGGGGGAAGGATACTGCAAAATCCCCAATCCCTCCCCACTCCCAGGGAAGGATACTGCAGAATCCACATTCTCGCCCCACTCCAGGGGAAGGATACTGAAAAATCTCCATTCCCACCCTACTCCTCGGGGAAGGATATTGCAAAAACTCCATTCCCACTCCAGAAGAAGGCTATTGCAAAATCTCCCTTCCCACCCCACTCCACGAAAAGGATATTGCAAAATCCCCATTCCCTCCCCACTCACGGGGGAAGGATACTGCAAAATCTCCATTCCCTCCCCACTCCCAGGGAAGGATACTGCAAAATCCCCATTCTCCAGGGGAAGGATACTGAAAAATCTCCATTCCCACCTCACTCCAGGGGAAGGATATTGCAAAATCTCCATTCCCACCTCACTCCAGGGGAAGGATGTGGTGTGGCTTGGTGGGTGTGGCTTGGTGGGCATGGCAGGGGAAGGATACTGCAAAATTTCCATTTCCACCCCTGGGGGAAGGATACTGCAAAATCCCCAATCCCTCCCCACTCCCAGGGAAGGATACTGCAAAATCCCCATTCTCTCCCCACTCCCAGGGAAGGATACTGAAAAATCTCCATTCCCACCCTACTCCAGGGGAAGGCTATTGCAAAATCTCCATTCCCACCCTACTTCTGGGGGAAGGATATTGCAAAATCTCCATTCCTACTCCACTCCAGGAAAAGGATACTGCAAAATCTCCATTCCCTCCCCAGTCCTGGGGGAAGGATATTGCAAAATCTCCATTCCCACCCTACTCGGGGGCCAGCCAGAGGTGGTATTTGCCGGTTCTCCCAACTATTCAAAATTTCTGCTACCGGTTCGCCAGAACCTGTCAGAACCTGCTGGATTTCACCCCTGCTGTCACTCGAGATCAACGTTGATTGGGAATAAGGGCAGCACATGCTAGAGATATAGCAGGTAGCCCTTGACATACAACTGCAACTGAACCGAAATTTCTATTGCTAAGGAGTGACATTTGTTAAGTGAGTTTTGCCCTATTTTACAACCTTTCTTGCCACGGTTGTTAAGCGAACCGCTGCAGTTGTTAAGTTAGCAACACGGTTGTTCAGTGAATCTGCCTTCCCCCATTGACTTTGCTGGTCAGAAGGTTGGAAAAGGGGATCACGCAACACACACATACACACACATACACACACACACCGGGGCACTGCAACCGTCATAAATAGGAGCCTGTTGGCAAACGTCTGAATTTTGATCACATGACTATGGAGGATGCTGCAATGGTCGTAAGTGGGGAAAACGGTCATAAGTCACTTTTTCACTGCTGTTGTTTCCCCTTCCTTGAGGATCGCAAGATTCAACTGCTATACCTTCAAAAACAAACCGGGAAAGAGAGAAACTGCTCGGTGCTGGGACAACCAGGGCTAATCTTGCCACAGTACAATGAGATTCGTAAGTCCTTCCCTGCTTCAGTTTGCTGGTAAACAAGGACCGCAGAAGGTTTAAATTACATCCAGGCGGGATAATTTGGCAGTTGTTTTTCTCCTGTTCTCCAACTCGGACCTCTTCTGGCAGGGAGGGGCTGTTGTTTTCTGGCAGCATTTCTCCAAATACAATTCTTGAGGTTCCCAAGTGATGAGATGGCCTGAAAGCAATGCCTTTTGGGCACCAGTCGCACATCTATGAAAGAGACTCCGGGTTTTCTGTTTGAGATCTGAAATGAAAACTCAGAAGATTAAAGCCTGTTAGTGCCCAAAAATCAGACGATGCCTATAGAATAGAATAGAATAGAATAGAATAGAATAGGAATAGAATAGAATAGAATAGAATAGAATAGAATAGAATAGAATAGAATAGAATAGAATAGAATAGAATAGAATAGAATAGAATAGAATGGAATGGAATGGAATGGAATGGAATGGAATGGAATGGAATGGAATAGGAATAGGAATAGGAATAGGAATAGAATAGAATAGAATAGAATAGAATAGAATAGAATAGAATAGAATAGAATAGAATAGAATAGAATAGAATTCTTTATTGGCCAAGTGTGTGATTGGACACACAAGGAATTTGTCTTTGGTGCATATAGAATAGAATAGAATTTTTATTGGCCAAGTGTGATTGGACACACAAGGAATTTGTCTTGGTGCATATGCTCTCAGTGTACATAAAAGAAAAGATACGTTCATCAAGGTACAACATTTACAACACAATTGATGGTCAATATATCAATATAAATCATAAGGATTGCCAGCAACAAGTTATAGTCATACAGTCATAAGTGGAAAGAGATTGGTGATGGGAACTATGAAACGATTAATAGTAGTGCAGATTCAGTAAATAGTTTGACAGTGTTGATGGAATTATTTGTTTAGCAGAGTGATGGCCTTCGGGAAAAAACTGTTCTTGTGTCTAGTTGTTCTGGTGTGCAGTGCTCTATAGCATCGTTTTGAGGGTAGTGGTTGAAACAGTTTATGTCCAGGATGCAACGGGTCAGTAAATATTTTGACGGTCCTCTTCTTGATTCGTGCAGTGCATATGCTCTGAGTGTACATAAAAAGACAAGATACATTCGTCAAGAATAAAAAGATACAACACTTAGTGATAGTCAAGGTTAATAAGCTATCAAATCACACTTGGAAACAGATACAAGATAAATTGAAAGATACAAGCCACATGGTTATAGTAATAAGTGGGAAGAGATAGATACTAGTATGGAAGAGAATAATAGTAATACAGTCTTAGTAAATTATTTTCCAGTGTTGTGGGAATTAGGTGTTAAGCAGAGTGATGGCATTCGGGGAAAAACTGCCCTTGTGTCTAGTTGTTCTGATGTGCAATGCTCTATAATGTCATTTTGAGGGTAGAAGTTGAAACAATTTATGCCCAAGATGCGAGGGGGTCTGTGGATATTTTCACAGCCCACTTTTTGACTCGTGCAGTATACAGGTCCTCAATGGAAGGCAGGTTGGTAGCAATTATTTTTTCTGCAGTTCTAATTATCCGTTGAAGTTTGTGTCTTTCTTGTTGGGTTGCAGAGCCAAACCAGACAGTTATGGAGATGCAGATGACAGAATGGGAGGGGTGAGTGGTAGGATTCAAAAGCTAGATTTTTGCTTAAGAAGACTATTGGAAGAGACTGCTGGTTTATTTTTATTTTTATTTATTTATTTATTTATTTATTTATTTATTTATTTATTTATTTATTTATTTATTAGATTTGTATACCGCCCTTCTCCCGAAGGATTCAGGGTGGTTCACAGCCAATAAAAATACAAAAATACATATAACACAGGTTAAAAACAGTATAAAAAAACTAATTCAATATATAGCCTAAAAATTGGAATAAAGTTAAAAACCCCATTTAAAAACCCCATTTAAAAATTACCTTTAAGCTAACCCTGCGTGCTGAAACAAAAGCATCTTCAGCTCACGGCGGAAGGTCTGGAGGTCGGGGAGTTGATGAAGCCCCGGAGGCAGCTCATTCCAGAGGGCAGGAGCCCCCACAGAGAAGGCCCTCCCCCTGGGGGTCGCCAGCCGACATTGTTTGGCAAGGTACCCGGAGGAGGCCCTCTCTGTGGGAGGGCACAGGTCGATGGGAGGTTACTGGTGGCAGCAGGCAGTCCCGTAAGTAACCCGGTCCTATGCCATGGAGCGCTTTAAAGGTGGTGACCAACACCTTGAATTGGACCCAGAAGATTACTGGGTCCTCATGCCTCCCACCAACCCATACGCTCACACAGAGAGGGCCTTCTCAGGGTGCCGTCCGCCAAACAATGTCGGCTGGCGGCCCCCAGGGGTAGGGCCTTCTCTGTTGGAGCTCCTACGCTTTGGAACAAACTTCCCCCTGGTTTACGCCAAGTGCCTGATCTTCGGACTTTTCGCCGTGAGCTGAAAACGCATTTATTTATCCAAGCGGGACTGGATTAAAAGTTTTACTTAATTTTAACTGGAGTTAAGTTATTAATTTTTAGGTAATGGGGTTTTATCATTTTAATTGTAAATTTTAAATTTTGGCCTATTTAAATAAGTTTTTTAATTAGTGTTTTACCTTGTATGATATTTGTATTTTATCGGGCTGTAAACCGCCCTGAGTCCTTCGGGATATAGGGCGGTATAAAAATTTGATTAAATAAATAAATAAATAAATAAATAAATAAATAAATAAGATTACTGGGAGCCAGTGCAGGCTGCGCAGGAGAGGTGTCACATTTGCTGATTAATTAAAAGGACTTCCTGGAGCTATTAATGTTGCTTTGAGAAAGCTCTCCCATCCAGAGCAACAAAATCAACATGATTACGATACAGGTGGCCCTCGGGTTACGACCACAATTAAGCCACAAAAATTTATGTTGCTAAGTGAAACACTTATTAAGTGATTTTTGCCCCGTTTTATGACTTTTCTCGCCATCGTTGTTACGTGAATCCTTGCATTTGTTAAGCGAGTAGCACAGTTGTTACTGTGAATCTGGCTGCCCCATTGACTTTGCTTGTCAGAAGGTCTTGAAGAGCTGACCCCGTGACCCCGGGGTGCTCCATCCGTCATAAAGACGAACCACTTGCTAAGCATCTGGATTCTGTTCATGTGACCATGGGGACGCTGCAACGGTCATAAGTCTGAAAAACGGTCGTAGGTCGCTTTTTTCAGTGCCCCTTGTAACTTCGAACTGTCACTAAGTGAACTGTTGTACTTCAAGGGCTGCCCGTATTAAACTTAGTAGCTGGAACAATAAAATTGTACAATGGGGGCAGAACCTAAAGGTGCTTTTACAGGTGGCAACTGGACTTTCTTGTTTTTTTCTTTTGAAGACGTTTCGCTTCTCATCCAAGAAGCTTCTTCACTTCCGACAGCATAGTGGGGAAGGGAAGGATTTATATTCCTTGCAGACAGCCGGTCATTTGCATCCTTTTAGAGGGTCGTTGAAGCACAGGTGACCCTGAGGACACAGATAAACCTCCAAGGGCTTCAAGGATCCTGTTTTTTATCTGTGCCCAGTTTATCTGTGTCCTCAGGGTCACCTCAGTTAGTGCTCCTGGTTCCTGTAGTCTGCAATTTGTTTTCCTCTGGGAATCCATTCCTACTCCCACACCATTCCAAGGGTGTCCATCCCAAATTGTATAGCTAAAAGTCTATAGAGATTCTCAGTCATCCAGATCATGGTTGTCCCAAAGATGCTATATAATAGCTATACAAAATTGCAGACTACAGGAGTAAGAGCATTACTCAGATTTATTTATTTTATTTATTTATTTTGTCACACAGTATATATAAGCATAAGCATGAAATAATTGTACAATATATAAGCATATATATGAGTATAAGTATGTAATGACTATATTAATTGGATATAACAAAAGGGAACAATAGGACAGGAACGGTAGGCACGCTTGTGCTCTTACGCACGCCCCTTACAGACCTCTTAGGAATGGGGTGAGGTCAATGGTAGATAGTTTTTGGTTGAAGCTTTGGGGATTTTGGGAAGAGACCACAGAGTCAGATAGTGTATTCCAAGCATTAACAACTCTGTTACTGAAGTCATATTTTCTGCAATCAAGATTGGAGCGGTTAACATTAAATCTATTGTGTGCTCGTGTATTGTTGCAATTGAAGCTGAAGTAGTCTTCGACAGGAAGGACATTGTAATAGATGATTCCCTGAGGACATGGATAAACTTCCAGGTGCTTCAACGACCCTCTGAAACAGGGGTCTCCAACCTTTAAGACTTGTGGAAAGCTGGCTGGGGAATTCTGGGAATTAAAGTCCTCCAGGCTTAGAGTTGCCAAGGTTGGAGACCCCTGCTTTAAAAGGATGCAAATGACCAGCTGCCTGCAAGGAGTATAAATCCTTCCATTCCCTGTTCTCCTATCAGAGCTGAAGAAGCTTCTAGGATGAGAAGAGAAACATCTTCCAAAGGAAAAAAAAACCAGAAAGTCCAGTTGCCTCGTGAAAAAAGCACCTTTGGGACAACCATGACCTGGATGACCAAGAATCTCTACAGACCAATGGTGCAAAACACAGAATTGTAGTTGATGCAGAACCTAGTTGAGTACTAGGTTCTGCATGATTTCCCCCATTTTCCAGCCTTTTTTTTTCTTCTTCTTCTTCTGTATGCTCTGAATGTTTTGTGATTTACCTCATGATGGTCCTCTGTTCCTGACTATCTTATTTGCTGTAAACAGAGATGTGAAATATGTTTATTTACATAAAACTACAAGCTTGCCGTCAGTGTCTCTGACTTCACTTGGACACCTGCTGTGCAATTCCCTGATGGACTTCATGGCAGATTCTGAAGATATTTTGTATGATTTGGGGGGGGGGGTGTCAGAGGTGGGTTTCAGCAGGTTCTGACCAGTTCTGGAGAACCGGTAGTGGAAATTTCGAGTAGTTTGGAAAACCGATAAATACCACTGCTGACTGGCCCCGCCCCTATCTATTCCCTGCCTCCCGAGTCCCAGCTGATCGGGAGGGAATGGGGATTTTGCAGTAACCGTCCCCTGGATTGGGGAGGGAATGGGGATTTTGCAGGATCCTTCCCAGTGGTGGGATTCAGCCAGTTCGCACCACTTTGGGAGAACCGGTTGTTAACTTTCTGTGCAGTTTGGCAAACTGGTTGTTGGAAGAAATCATTAGGGCAGAAAACCGGTTGTTAAATTACTTGAATCCCACCACTGATCCTTCCCTTGCCATGCCCACCAAGCAATGCCCACCAAGCCATGCCACCCCCGCCAAGCCACACCCACAGAACTAGTAGTAAAAAAAATTTGAAACCCACCACTGGTATGTGTGTGGGTGGGTGGGTGGGTGTTTGTGTGTGTGTGTGTGTGTGTGTGTGTTTAAAAAAAGGGAACAGGGAGAAGCCCAAAATACTAAGATGGCAGTAATACCATCACAACTGCCCTCTTGACTCTCCTGCCTGGCTCCTTCTGGTTCCACCCCTGGAAGCCTCATTGTCTTCTTCCCACCCTCTTCATCCAGCCCAGCTGCAGCCCAGCCCCGAATGCAAAAATGCTGTTGTTGCCATTTGCCTGGCTGGAGCTCCACCAGGTTTTTGGGCACTCTTTCCCCCCCCCCCCCCATTTTCTGGAACTCCTGTCCCACTTGGCTTCCAACTTACTGAAACCAGAGCTTTCTTGGGTAGATTTCCATGTCATATTTTCAGCCAAACAAAAATGGTGTTAATCCTTCTTTGTCAGCTTGTAGTCAGTTTCACAATCCTGGGCTTCATGTCTTCACGCAAACGTACACAAACTCCTCATATAACCCAAATGTCCTGAACACTTGCCCGCTTTTCTGCTCACATACGTTCTTATTCTTCCCCGGTACACACAATACACACCATTGCCTACAGTGACAAATGCAGCTGTTATGGTGAAGACCAGTGATGGGTGAAATCCAGCAGGTTCTGACAGGTTCTGGTGAATCGGTAGCGGAAATTTTGAGTGGTTGGGAGAACCGGCAAATACCACCTCTGGCTTGTCCCAGAGTGGGGTGGGAATGGAGATTTTGCAGTATCCTTCCCCCAGGAGTGTGGAAGGAATGGGAATTTTGCAGTATCCTTCTCCTGGAGTGGGGTGGGAATGGAGATTTTGCAATATCCTTCCCCTGCCATGACCAGCAAGCCACACCACACCCACCAAGCCATGCCCACAGAATCGATAGTAAAAAAAATTGGATTTCAACACTGAACGGCACTGAATAAAACTGACTGATGGCCGTTTATCACACTTACGACCATTGCAGCATTCCCCATGGTCACGTGATCAAAATCCAAATGCTTGGCAACTGGCTCATATTTATGACGGTTGCAAAGATCCCCTTTGGTGATCTTCCAACAAGCAATGTGAATGGGGAAGCCAGATTCACTTAACAACCATGTTACTAACTGAACAACTGCAGTGATTGACTTAACAGTGGCAAGAAAGGTTGTAAGAGGAGGCAAAATTCGCTTAACAACTGTCTCGCTTAGCAACAGAAATTTTGGGCTCACTTGTGGTTGTAAATTGAGGACTACTGTTCTACAGTGTCTTGCCCGCTCTCACCGCAGCCGGGGTCTGCTTATCTGCTTCCGAACGCTGAAGAATGTCCTCCCGGCCCCAGCCCTGGCTCCATGCCCAAGCAGGCTGCAGAGGAGGGAGCACCCCCCGGCCCCAGCCCTGGCTCCATGCCCAGGCAAACGGAGCAGCTAGACCCCTCCCCCTCCTCCACAGCATGTGAGCCTGAGGAAAGTTTATTTCCAACAGCTGCTGATTGGAGTGACCCTCGCATCAGAAGACTGGATAGGCGGAGGCAACAGAAGGAAGGGAGGGGCAGGCCTTAATGAGTGCTGAGTCATGGAGCCACACCCCATGGCCTATATAAAGGATCTGCTTTCTGGCAGTCTCTGAGTCAGGCAAAGTCGAACTTATCTTGCTGAAGTCACTTTCTGGTCTCCTGCCTGCTCTGAGGACTTTGCTAGGACTTTGGGCAGAGCTGCAGAGGCAAGCCTGATTCGGATTTCCCTGACCCGGCCGTCAGCGGAGGAGTGGGACACGACAACTACCTTTATAGCATAAAGGTCCACTGAATTCAAACATAGACCAACATAAATGTGCATAGAGTTGTCTGTTAAATCTGGAACTTTATGTGAATCTCCCTCTTGCTTTTTAGAGCAAATCTCCTCTATGCATTGTGCTTTACAGCTGGAGAGGAACGAGAACCTTAAATATTCTCGTGAGGTAAGATTAAGGGGAAAAACCTGGAAAATATAAGAAGTTGACTCTGAAGACTTATTCTGAGAGTTCTTTCATTCTCTTGTTCACCTTCCAAGAACATGCGGTATAGATTCCAGAATGAATCTATTTATTTGATTTACTTAATTTATACACCGGTTCCTACCCAGACAAAAACTCAGAACAGCTAATATTTCAACTTGAAACTGTCAGCCCTACCAAAAGAGAGAGAGAGAGAGAGAGAGAGCAGCATATTTATGAGATCTGTTCTGCCAAGCTGATACAATGGTAATATCTCCTGTGTAGGATATTGAGCAAAATCAGATATTTGATTAGCACTGGATTGCCATCCTGGATTGTGTTCTTTTTCATTGATTGAACCGCCAAGATTACTCCCATCTTTTCTTGGTTGTTGTTGTTCATTGCGAAGTCGTGTCCGATCCATCGCGACCCCATGGACAACGTTCCTGCAGGCCTTCCTGTCCTCTACCATCCTCCTTAAGCTCACGCCGACTGCTTCAGTGACTCCATCCAGCCACCTCGTTCTCTGCCGTTCCCTTCTTCTTTTGCCCTCAATCGTTCCCAGCATGAGGGTCTTCTCCAGAGAGTCCTTCCTTCTCACTAGGTGGCCAAAACTACCTTTTCTTGGTAGATAGAAAGTAAATGATCTCCACAGACAGACAGACGGAAAAGGTTAAGGTGGTCCCACAATGACCTGAAACGTTCAGTTTAGCTGTAGGCAGAGTTTAAGACTGGAACTGAGCACTTGGTTTAGGCCTGAAAGGAAATTGACAAGGAGCCATCAAATTAACTTGAGCTATGCTGTGCTTTCCCTTCACCTTTTAAAATGTTTATTTTAACATGGGGATTTTTGCTGAGGAGGATATTCTTAGTCTGAAAAACCAGACAAAAGCCATTGTCTTCTCCTCATTAAGACAAATCTTCTTTGCTTTCTCTGAATAAAAGGAAGGTATGCTGTCGTTGCTGAGACCTTAAAAAAGAGTGCAAAGAAGAGTAAGAAAGATGATTAGGAGTTTGGAGGCTGAAATATATGATAATGGAGCAGGGGTCTCCAACCTTGACAACTTTAAGCCTGGCGGACTTCAACTCCCAGAATCCCCCAGCCAGCTTTGCTGGCTGGGGAATTCTGGGAGTTGAAGTCCCCCAGGCTTAAAGTTGCCAAGGTTGGGGATCCCTGCAATGGAGGGAACTAGGTAAAAAGTAATCTAACAAAGAGTAGGACCGGAAGTGACACAGCAATAGCACTAAGACTTACCGTATTTTTCAGAGTATAAGACGCACCGGACTATAAGACACACCTACCTTTTATGGTGAGGAAAACAAGAAAAAGAAATCTGCCTCTGCCTCCCAGCAATTTTGCCTCATTTCAGCCAACAGCAAACAGCCTGCTTTATTTTCATTTTCATTTTCAGCATAGCTTGATTAGCAAAAGAAAAAAAAAATCTGCTCCCAGCAATTTACCTCCTTTTAGCAAGCAGCAGAGGCCAGCGCAGCAATAGGCCATGGCAATCTCTGCAGCCTGAAACAGCTGAGAGTCGGGAGGCTGATCCAAGGGACAAGCAATTTGTGCTAAGTAGGCTGTGCTGAAGCTGAAATGGGCTGTTTCTTCCTGCTGCTTGCTGCAAGGAGGTAAATTGTTGGGAGGCAGATGCCAAAGGGTGGGGACCAGTGGGTGGGTGGGATTACATTTGGTGTATAAGACACACCCAAATTTTCACCCCTTTTTAGGGGGAGAAAAGGTACGTCTTATACTCCAAAAAATACAGTATGTACCAGTTCATAGGCCCATTTCCAGACCTCACTCCATTCTTAAGAGGTCCGTAAAGGGGGCGTGCATAAGCGCACCAGCGTGCCTACTATCCCTGTCTTACTATCCCCATTTATTCGTATTTACTTCCTTTGTTTATGTTTATGTTCATACCTATACTTGTTGTCTTGTACATGTTTGACAAATAAATAGATAGATGGATGGATAGATAGATAGATAGATAGATAGATAGATAGATAGATAGATAGATAGGCAGGCAGGCAGGCAGGCAGGCAGGCAGGCAGGCAGGCAGGCAGGCAGACAGACAGACAGACAGATAAAATATACCGCTTCACAGTGCTTTGCAGGCCTCTCTAAACGGTTTACAGAGTCAGCATCTTGCCCCTCCCGCCCCCAACAATCTGGATCCTCATTTTACCAACCTTGGAAGGATGGAAGGCTGAGTCAACCTTGCGCTTGTGAGAATTTAACTGCTGGCAGTCAGCAGAATTAGCCTGCAATACTGCATTCTAGCCACTGCACCACCACGGCTACTATCTCTTGACCTGACTCTGCACACACCCAGGGGCCTCTTCTCCTTTACGTTTCTCGACCAGCTCCATCAGTTGAGCAGAGATGGGTCTTTTAGGGCAAGCTTGATGTCCCTATCAGCACCACCCTTCCTCACCCGGCTTAAAAATACAATCAGGAAAAACCAGTTTGCTAGCGGTGGTGTATGAACCGAACAAAAACAGCAGGTTTTAAATTCCTTGAGGCATGTTTTTGTTTTTTGATAAAAATAAGCCTGGTGAGAAGGATCGCAGGACTCATTCTCTCCTTCTTACCTGCTGGGTTCACCTGCTCTTCTGAGGAGGGAAATATGGGACACACAGTCCCTAAATGTCAGAAAAACCACATCCCTCCTTCACCCATTTGACCCTGAATCTTAATGTGCTGTGGTGGAACTTGTGGGAAGGAACCAGGAGTGGGCTGGGGGTTCGCAGGGGTTCGGGAGAACCTCTAGTTAAGATTCTGTGCAGTTCAGAGAACCCCTAAATCCCACTCCTGGCTGGCCCCGCCTACCCTGCCCCTCACAGGAGTCCCCACATGGCCCGTTTTGGATGCTGGTAAGTACAGGGTATGTGCAGAGGTTCGGGGATGACGGAAAACAGGCCTACCGGAGGTTCAGCCCATTGCCAGCCTCCAGAGGGCGTCTGGATCCTGGGGAGGGCGTTTTCGCCCTCCCGGAGGCTCAAAGAAAGCCTTGGGAGCCCGGGGAGGGCAAAAACACACACACACCACCGTGGTGCAGGAGGCCGACTGGGCCACACCCACCATGGCCACACCCACCCAGCAACCGGGCAGAGAATCCCTTGCTAAAAATGTTGAAGCCCACCCCTGGAAGGAATTCAGTTGAAGTCTTCTCTTGGTTTCCAAAACAAAGGTGCTGTGAATATTACCTGGTGACGGTGAATAAATGTGCAAAAACACTTGGGTTTCCTAAAATCCTACAGCTGGAAGGGGCAACCCCCTTACCTAGAGCAGCAAGAGTTAAATCTTTCCAGATGGAAGACCTTTCCATCTTTTGCATGAAGATGCCCAATGAAATAAGCTCCTCTTCTCTCTGTATCATTAGACCCATCATCATGAGAGCCTGCAGGGGAGGTTCAAAGAATTCAAGATGGCAGCCACACACCCATGTGATCAAAGCCCCACCATTTTTATGTGTGTCACAGTATCATTGATCACAAGATGGAGGACACCAGCCTCTCTCTCTCCGTCTGTCCCTCCGTCCCTCCCTCTCTCCCTCTCCCTTTCTCTCTCCCTCCCTCCCTCTCCGCCTCTCCCTCTCTCCCTCCCTCTCCTTCCCTCCCTCCCTCCCTCCCTCTCTCTCTCTCTCTCTCTCTCATACTGTAGGTAGAAAGAGAGTATATACAGTATAGTACAAGGGTCTCCAACCTTGGCAACTTTAAGCCTGGTGGACTTCAACTCCCAGAATGCCCCAGCCACCAGGCTTAAAGTTGCCAAGGTTGGAGACCCCTGATATAGTATTAAGTTTCATTTTAAGATAAAAAGACAGAAAAAAATAAAATTAAGAACTAAGAGAAAAAGAGAACAAAGTGAAGAAGGAGGAATAAAAGTGTTAACCTTTTGCTTCACATTTCACAACATTTCAAGGCATTTCTATTACAATGAAATCATTCAAATCACCTGAAATCAAAATGTTGGTGGGGTTTTCTTTCCCCCCAATTTCCAGAAGCCGTTTCCAAGCAGAAACAAAATTAGCTAAAGTCTTCTCCGATTAAAACCGTCAGTTACACCATCTTCACCAACTCCATCATCTTCACCACCCACTCTTGAATTGTGTGAATTAATGTGTCTTTTCAAACTTTGGGCATATGAGATTATCACCACTGTCTACATAATGCATATGCAATATGTACATACATACTATCTACATATGCAGTAACAAAATAGAACAAGGACTTTGGAAGGGACTTCGGAGGTCTTCTAGTCCAACTCTCTGCTCAAACAGGAGACCGTATATCATTCCAGACAAATGGCTGTCCAGTCTCTCCTTAAAAGCCTCCAGTGATGGAGCGCCCACAAAGTCTGGAGGCAAGCTGTTCCACTGGTTAATTGTCTTCACTGTTAGGAAATTTCTCCTTAGTTCTAGGTTGTTTCTCTCCTTGATTAATTTCCATCCATTGCTTTCTTGTCTTGCCTTCTGGTGCTTTGGTGAATAGGTTGACCTTCTCAACCTATTCTTTTGAATCTCCTGCCCGTCATCAAACTGTTGATGGGCAAGAAACTCTGCAGAAAGAGTGCGGAGAAGAGCAACAAAGATGATGCGGGGACTGGAGGCTAAAACATACAAAGAACAGTTGCAGGAGCTGGGTATGTCTAGTTTAATGAAGAGAAGAACTAGGGGAGACATGATAGCAGTCTTCCAATATCTCAGGGGTTGCCACAAAGAAGAGGGAGTCAAGCTATTCTCCAAAGCACCTGAGGGCAAGACAAAAAGCAACAGATGGAAACTAATCAAGGAGAGAAGCAATTTAGAACTAAGAAAAAATTTCCTAACAGTGAGAACAATTAATCAGTGGAACAATTTGCCTCCAGAAGTTGTAAATGCTCCAACACTGGAAGTTTCAAAGAAGATGTTGAACAACCATTTGTCTGAAGCAGTGTAGGGTTTCCTGCCTAAGCAGGGGGTTGGACTAGAAGACCTCCAAGGACTCTTCCAACTCTGTTAGTCTATTCTAGTCTGTTCTTTGCTGTTAGGAATCTCTTCACAGCTCTGCAGCTCTGTGACTCCAGTCCGCGATTCTTTGTCCTGCATCCTGGCTGGGGAACCCATTCTAACAGTCACTGGCTTCAATGCAACAGACACAACCAGGCGATCAAAGCCCTGCCACCTTTTAACCAGTTTTGCACATATTGCATGCATATAAAAAGGGGGAAAGGCTCCACATTTGGTCTCAGCTATCGTTTTGAAACTAGTGACCATCAGTTTAGTCCAGGGGTCAGCAACCCACAGCTCTGGAGCCGCATGTGGCTCTTTCACCCCTCTGCTGCGGCTCCCTGTCACTCAAAATATGCATCACAACCACCAATGTGTAACACCCACCGGCATGTGATTTATTGAGCTTTTCAACCTCTGGTAGGCCAACCATGGATAAATCCAAGAAAAGAAAAAAAGTTTCAGAAGAAAACAGAATGTTTAATTCAACTATATATGCTAGTTTTGTGGCCGCTCAAGAAATAGTCAGGCACGGGAAGGGTTTTGTGGCTCCCGGTGTTTTCTTTTCTGTGGGTCCAAATGGCTCTTTGAATGTTTAAGGTTGCCGACCCCTGGTTTAGTCCTTCCTTTATTCTGGAAAGAGAGAAAACAGGGCTTGCCTTGACCTTCTAGTGGACATCTCTTTGGGTCCTGGAAGAGAGCTATCTAGTCCACCATTCCTTGTCTTTTCCAAGTCTAAACCTGCCCCGTTCCTGCAGTCTCTTTCTCTTTCTTTATCCTCGTGTGATCATCGTTTTTGCTGAGCCGTTTCAAAGAAACATAAAGAAGAGTGAGGTCTACATTTTGTGCTGACCTATGCCACAAATCCAGAGGATTGAATCTGGAGGCTGGTGGTAAAAGACATTTGGGGGTGGAGGGGAGATAAGGCAGTTTGGAGCAAAACAGTGGCGAGAAAATGCAAAGAAAGAGTGCAAAGAAGAGAAACAAAAAAAGATAAGGAGTCTGGAGACTAAACTATATGATGAATATTTAAGGGAACTAAATATGTCTAGCTAGCCTAATGAGGAGAAGGCTGGGGGTGACATAATATCTTCAACTTATTACTACAATTGAGCCCAATATTTACGTTGCTAACAGATAAATTGTTGATACCACTTTATAATGCCTTGGTAAGGCCACACTTGGAATACGGCATTCAGTTTTGGTCGCCGCGATGTAAAAAAGATGTTGAGACTCTGGAAAGAGTGCAGAGAAGAGCAACAAAGATGATGCGGGGACTGGAGGCTAAAACATATGAAGAACGGTTGCAGGAACTGGGTATGTCTAGTTTAATAAAAAGAAGAACTAGTGGAGACATGATAGCAGTGTTCCAATATCTCAGGGGTTGCCACAAAGAAGAGGGAGTCACGCTGTTCTCCAAAGCACCTGAGGGCAGGACAAGAAGCAATGGGTGGAAACTAATCAAGGAGAGAAGCAACTTAGAACTAAGGAGAAATTTCCTAACAGTGAGAACAATTAATCAGTGGAACAAGTTGCCTCCAGAAGTTGTGAATGCTCCAACACTGGAAGTTTTTAAGAAGTTGGATAACCATTTGTCTGAAGTGATGTAAGGTTTCCTGCCTAAGCAGGGGGTTGGACTAGAAGACCTCTCAGGTCCCTTCCAGCCCTATGATTCTATGAACTTCTAGAGGTTGAGGTAGGGAAGCCAATCCACTCTATTGTTTATGGATTCCTAATGTCCTCCTTGTGGAAAACTGGCCAAACACTTCAATTGGCTTTTTCCTAAGTGGTGTTCTTGGATCAGAAGAGCCCCCTAGCGATCAAATGACACTATGACAATTGTGCTCACTGTCCAATTTCACTCGAGTCCAGAGGTGTTATTCAGCTGGTTCAGACCGATTCGGGCGAACTGGTAGCGTCGACGATCAGTTGGCCCCACCCACCTGTCCCCGCTCTTTCCTGTCCTTTATTTCCTGCTTTGTAGCTCATCTCAATCTCGCAGAACAGCTGATTTCCACACCCATCACTGTTCTACTTACCATTGCTGACTTGGAAGGTAAGCAGCTGAGCTTCTAAATGCTCCATTTTCAGTGCTGCACGCAAGCACCTTAGGCGCGTGCATGCGCAAAGCACACGTCCATGCGCAAAATGCAAAGCACGCGCTCACAGAACCGGTTGTTAAACCGGTAACGTTCCACCACTGCTCAAGTCCCATCGTGTCAGGAATTTTTCTTCTCCCCTTGATAGGCTCCCCTCCTTGAAGGCTTCTCCCCTTGAATTGATAGGCTCCCGTCCTTCCATAAAAACTCCCCCAGATAACCATATGGCTATGGGTAGTCCTCGACTTACAACCACAATTGAGCTCAACATTTCTGTTTTTAAGTGAAACACTTGTTAAGTGAGCTTCGATCTTTCTTTCTTCCGTCATTGGTAAGGGAATCACCAACGTTGTTAAGTGGGTTACATGGTTGTTAAGCGAATCTGGCTTCCCCAATGAGGACATTTGCTTGTCAGAAATTCGCAAACGAGGGATCACCTTACCCTGGGACATTGCAACCGTCATAAATATGAGTCAGTTGCATTCAGTCAGCCTCTGAATTTTGATCACATTGCTATGCTGCAACGGTCGTAAGTATGAAAAACAGTTGTAAGTCACTTTTTTATAATCCTGTTGTAACTTTGAGTGGTCACTAAATCAACTGTTGTAAGTCAAGCACTACCTGTAGTTGCCAGTCTGGTCATTTTCTTCCCTTTTTGATTTTTAGAGCTTTCAGAAAGAATGGCAAGGAAGGTGATCGACAGAGAACAGAATTATACCAGGAAGCAGTGGAAGAACTCAGATCTAGCGGGTGTCTGCAGATTATAGTCAGAAATACCACAATAGTGTGATTGAAACCTGCATTGTATGTGCTTAGCATGAGGATTATGAACTGGACTAGGATATATATTTTTTTATTTGCATTTATATCCCGCCCTTCTCCGAAGACTCAGGGCGGCTTACACTATGTTAGCAATAGTCTTCATCCTATTTGTATATTATATACAAAGTCAACTTATTGCCCCCAACAATCTGGGTCCTCATTTTACCTACCTTATAAAGGATGGAAGGCTGAGTCAACCTTGGACCTGGTGGGACTAGAACCTGCAGTAATTGCAGGCAGCTGTGTTAATAACAGACTGTCTTACCAGTCTGCGCCACTCAAGGACCCAGATTAAATTATCTTTCCATTGATATATAATTTTATGGTACTACTCCCCCCCAAAAAGGATGTTATTAGCTAGTTTTTGAAAATATACTTTTCCCAAAAGGTTTTCACAATTTTGGCCACTACAGTCAACTCCAGCTAACATTTCAGCGTACAGGTCAAAGATAATTATTTTGTGCTACAAACACTAGATGTCACTCTAAACTTCAGAGAAGAGAGAGAAAGAAAGTGAAATTAAGTTCAAAAGAGATATAGGCAGCTGATGGGATTCAGCCAGTTCGCACCACTTCGGGAGAACCGGTTGTTAACTTTCTGAGCAGTTTGGCAAACTGGTTGTTGGAAGAAATCATTAGGGCAGAGAACCGGTTGTTAAATTACTTGAATCCCACCACTTGATATAGGTGCTTGTTGTGTGTCTTCTGTTGCAAAGATTCATTTCTGAGATGTATCTGAAACAGGAAAATATTCAGCTCCCGTCTTCTCCATGCTGGTGCTCTTCCAAATTCAAGTCCCATAATCCCCAGCAAGGATGGGATGTGAATCCAACAATCTCTGGGTAGATAGACTCTATCTTCGTTTCAACAAAACACCCCACAAGTTCTGCTGAGCAAGCTAACTTGTTGTGACATGACAACGACGTGGATCTGAAACCAACTTGAAAGTCATATGCAGAGTTGCCACCAATGGTTCATTGTTCAAGGGCAGTGGAGTATCATAGGATCCCCTCCCGAGTCTGCACACTTCAACGTTGGTTTTAAATTCCTGGAGAAAGAGGTAAACGAAATAGTTCTCAGATCTCAGGTCCAGATGCTACAAACAGGGGTGGGCTCAGGAGTGAAATGCTCCCAGCTCAGACCAGATCACCTGATCCGGTAACCATCGTCGCCGCTGGTTCGGTGATCCAGTAGCGATGGGAGCTAATCAGCCTCCCAGATGTCGTTACTTCCTGGTTTTAACCAGGGCGTAATGTGTTTTTACTTTCTGCACATACGCAGGAGGTTTTGTGCATGCGCAGAAGGTCTACATGCGCATGTGATGCGGGGGGGGGCTTGCACTTCCGAACCAGTAAGGAAGGAAAGTAGATTTCACCCCTGGGTGGGCTTCAAAATTTTTAGCAAGGAGTTCTCTGCCTGCTTGCTGGGTGGGCGTGGCCAGGGTGGGCGTGGCCTAGTCAGCCTCCTGCACCATGGCGGGTGGGGAGCTTTGTGCCCTTCCTAGGCTTTCTTCGAGCCTCTGGGAGGGCAAAAATAGCCTCCCCAGGCTCTGGAGGCCCTCAAACTTCCGGTAGACCCGTTTTTCACCCTTCCCGAGCCTCCACACGCACCCTGCACTTACCTGCATTCAAAACAGGCTGGGTGGAGACTCCTGGGAGGGGTGGGGCAGGGTGGGCAGGTCCAGCCAGGAGTGGGATTTGGGGGTTCTCCAAACTGCACAAAATCTTAGCTAGAGGTTCTCCCGAACCCCCAGCAGCCCACCTCGGGTTGCAAAAGAATCACACCATATGAAATTTAGCAGAGACAAGTGCCGAGTCCTTCACAGATGCAACGGAAGTTGAAAGGCAAAAGCTTTGCGAGAGAAAGACATTATAAATAACTGTAGCATGGCCAGATAGGATGGGAGAATAGTTACTTATTTATTTTATTTATTTACTTATTTATTTATTTATTTATTTATTTTATTTAATTTTTATACCGCCCTTCTCCCGAAGGACTCAGGGCGGTGTACAGGCAAAAGTAAGAACAACACAATATACAAATTAAAATACCATTTAAAAACTTATTAAATTAGCCTGAAATTAAAATTTTCCATACTAAAAACCCCATTTAAAATTAATAAAATTTCCCTTAAAACTAATTTAAGCCAGCCCCATGGATAAAAGATGTGTTTTTAGTTCGCGACGAAATGTCCGGAGGTCGGGTATTTGACGTAAACCCGGGGGAAGCTCATTCCAGAGTGTGGGTGCCCCCACAGAGAAGGCCCTTCCCCTGGGGGCCGCCAGCCGGCATTGTTTGGCGGACGGCACCCTGAGAAGTCCCTCTCTATGGGAGCGTACGGGTCGGTGGGAGGCATGTGGTAGCAGCAGGCGGTCCCGTAAGTACCCAGGTCCTAAGCCATGGAGCGCTTTAAAGGTCATAACCAACACCTTTATAATTACATTTCTATACCGCATCATCTCCCGGAGGACTCAGGGCGGTTTACAGCCAAAATTAAAATACCCACACCAATACAATATAAATATAATAAATAACAATATTTAAAAACAATTAAAAACAAATATTTACTGGCCAAATCACTAAAACGGGGATCTTGTGAAAAAGATCCTCGAACGGTGCTAGATTGAACAATGATCCTGAGCTGCTTGAGTTGTTGTATGGCTGTCCCGAAAGCCAACGTGATTAGGCTGTGTTGGAAGAAATGTCCATCTGGGTTCAGTTCCAAGTGGGGAGAAAGACACTGGAAACATGGAGACTGCTTGGAAAGATGGTTTAATGGTCCTGGGTGGGAGAGAGAGTGAGAGATGTATATCCTCTGCTGGGCTTTGAATTTGAGCTTGTATTCTGATTGGTTGTCAGACTCCCATGGGGCCATGCAGGAGTACCTTTATAGGTTGTCTTTTGAGTCCCAGGCCTGGCTGAATCTTGCTGGGTGATGATGTAATGAAGAGAGCTTGGGGCAATTCCTATTATGGCTGAGGCATGGGTGAAATGCTCCCAGTTCGGACCGGATCACCCGATCCGGTAGCGGTGGTGGCGGGTGGTTCGGAGAACTGGTAGCAAAAATCCCTGCCCATCCCCCCACCCATGCCCAGCTGAGCTGCGTGATCATCAGAGGTTTTGGGGTTTTTTTTACTTTTAAAAGGATTTTTTCTTCAGCTGAATGGGATGCAATCAATGGTGAAATTCAAATTTTTTACTATCGGTTCTCTGGGCGTGGCTTGGTGGGCATGGTGTGGTGTGACTTGGTGAGCATGGCAGTGGAAGGATACTGCAAAATCCCCATTCCCTCCCCACTCCAGGGGAAGGATGCTGCAAAATCTCCATTCCGACCCCACTCCAGGGGAAGGATGCTGCAAAATCTCCATTCTGACCCCACTCCAGGGGAAGGATGCTGCAAAATCTCCATTCTGACCCCACTCCAGGGGAAGGATGCTGCAAAATCTCCATTCCAACCCCACTCCAGGGGAAAGATACTGCAAAATCCCCATTCCCATCTCACTCTGGGGCCAGCCAGAGGTGGCATTTAGCGGTTCCCCAAACTACTCAACATTTCCGCTACTGGTTCTCCAGAACCTGTCAGAACCTGCTGGATTTCACGCCTGGATGTAATCTAATTACAGCGATTGGCAACTGTAATTTCTGAAGGATATCAGAGGTTCAGGAACATTCATGGGGGGGGAGGGGTTTCCAGAAAGTCAAGATGGTAGGATCAATTACATAATAGAAAACCATCCCTTGTTTTACATGTGCTGCATGTGACAGGCATAAAAAGAGAACGGCTTTGCTGACATGGTTAGTAAGCTGTGTTGACTTTTGGGAGCCTCCTGTCCCTTTCAGGAATCTGACATTGTTCTTACTGCAATGAGTCCTGATGTAAATGACAACATGGCAGGAATCAGGTATGTCTACTCTAGTAAAGAATAGAATTTATTCGCCAAGTGTGATTGGACACACAAGGAATTTGTCTTGGTGCATATGCTCTCAGTGTACATAAAAGTGTACATAAAAGAAAAGATACGTTCATCAAGGTACATGGTAGCTCAGTTGCTAAGACACTGAGCTTGTCAATCAAAAAGTCGGCAGTTCAGCAGTTCAAATCCCTAGTGCTGCGTAACAGGGTGTCAGCGGTTCGAATCCCTAGTGCTGCCGTGTAACAGGGTGAGCTCCCGTTACTTGTCCCAGCTTCTGCCAACCTAGCAGTTTGAAAGCAGGTAAAAAATGCAAGTAGAAAAAATAGGGGCCATCTTTGGTGGGAAGGTCACAGTGTTCTGTGCACTTTTGGTGTTGAGTCATGCTGGTTACATGACCACGGAGATGTCTTCGGACAGCGCTGGCTCTTCGGCTTAGAAATGGAGATGAGCACCTCCCCCTAGAGTCAGGAACGACTAGCACACATCTGCAGGGGAACCTTTACCTTTACCTTACTCTAGTAAAAAGATGGATGAGAGGTGATATGATAGCAGATATTTGAGGGGTTGCCACAAAAAAGAGTCGGTCAATTTATTTCCCAAAGCACCAGAAGGCAGGGCAAGAAGCAATGGATGGAAACTAACGAAGAAGAGAAGCAATCCAGAACTAAGGAAAAAAAATACCTCACAGTGAGAACGATCAACCAGTGCAGGGCTCTCCAACCTTGACAACTTTAAGACTTGTGGACTTCAACTCCCAGAGTTCCTCAGCCAGCTTTGCTGGCTGAGGAATTCTGGGAGGTGAAGTCCACAAGTCTTAAAGTTGCCAAGGTTGGAGACCCCTGAACCAGTGGAACTGCTTGCGTTCAAAAGTTGTGGGTGCTCCATCACTGGTGGCTTTTAGGAAGTGTCGTGTCCCACTCCTCCGCTGACGGCCGGGTCAGGGAAATCCGAATCAGGCGTGCCTCTGCAGCTCTGCCAAAGTCCTAGCAAAGTTCTCAAGGCAGGCAGGAGACCAGAAAGTGACTTCAGCAAGATATGTTAGACTTTGCCTGACTCAGAGAATGCCAGAAAGCAGATCCTTTATATAGGCCATGGGGTGTGGCTCCATGACTCAGCACTTATCCAGACCTGCCCCTCCCTTCCGTCTGTCGCCACCGCCTATCAATTCTTCTGAAGCGAGGGTCACTCCAGTCTGCAGCTGTTGGCAATTGACCTTCCTCAGGCTCACATGCTGTGGGGGAGGGGGAGGGGTGTAGTTGCTCCGTTTGCCTGGGCATGGAGCCAGAGCTGGAGGCTGGAGGTACTTCTTCCTCCTCAGCCTGTCTGGGCATGGAGCCAGGGCTGGGGCCGGGAGACATACTAGGACATTCCTCAGCGTTCGGAAGCAGATAAGAAGGCCCCGGCTGCGGTGAAAGTGGACGAGACACAACAGGAAGGGACTGGACAGCCTCCAGGGTCTCCTGCTTGAGCAGTGGATTGGACTACTAGAAGACCTCCAAGGTCGCTTCCAACTATGTTAGCAATAGCACTTACTTATATGCTGCTTCACAGTGCTTTACAGCCCTCTCTAAGTGGTTCACAGAGTCAGCATGTTGCCCCCCCAACAATGTTCCACGTTTCAACATTTGATAACAGATAAGGGCATTTGTTCCAGATCAGATGTCTTTGTCACCTTAAGCATCCTTCTTGGGTGTCTTACAAGCTCCAAGACGTTTTGAAACGTTTTTCTATAAACCGAGGATGGATCAAAATGTTCCCTATCGCAAATAGCTTTAGCCGCTGCCGTTTGTTTTCTGGTTAACCCCAAGGTTGTGTTGTGTAACATATACCACAGACCATCTGGCAGGATTGAAGGCCCTCCTGGGATCAGCCCTGCAGGTCACATGAAAGACTCCAGACAGGCATGACGTAAATCAACTACATCTACATAACAGAGATCCGCTTCCTTTTTTTTTTTAATTTACATTTATATCCCACCCTTCTCCGAAGACTCAGGGCGGCTTACAGTGTGTAAGGCAATAGTCTCATTCTATTCTAATCCCGTAAGGAAGACAGGAAGGAAACACTCTGGTGTTTCTAGCCTCATCTTTATTGCCCTGCTTACAGAAACTGCCTCTCTGGTTAAGCCTTGTTACATTGCAACAGCTAAGGTGAAGTGCCCATCAACATGAGTGGCATTGAGTTGGCCATGCCCACACAGTCACATGACCACCAAGCCACGCCTACCTAGCTGGTTATTAGGGCAGAGAACCGTTTGTTAAGTTATTTGAATCCCACCACTGGTCGCAAGTCACTTTTTTACAATCCTGTTGTAACTTTGAGTGGTCACTAAATGAACCGTTATAAGTCAAGGAATACCTGTATTTGCCAGTCCGGTTATTTTCTTCCCTTTTTGATTTTTAGAGCTTTCAGAAAGAATGGCAAGGAAGGTAATCGACAGGAAACAGAATTATACCGGGAAGCAGTAGAAGAACTCAGATCTAGGGGATGTCTGGAGATTATAGTCCGAAATACCACAATAGTGTGATTGAAACCTGCTTTGTATGTGCTTAGCATGAGGATTATGGACTGGACTAGGATTTTTTTATTATTTGCATTTATATCCCACCCTTCTCCGAAGACTCAGGGCGGCTTACACTATGTTAGCAATAGTCTTCATCCTATTTGTATATTTATATACAAAGTCAACTTATTGCCCCCAACAACCTGGGTCCTCATTTTACCTACCTTATAAAGGATGGAAGGCTGAGTCAACCTTGGGCCTGGTGGGACTCGAGCCTGCAGTAATTGCAGGCTGCTGTGTTTTAATAACAGGCTATCTTACAGCCTGAGCCACCACGGCCCTTTTTTTGAAGTACTGTATGTATGTTGGAAAGTTTTGGGGGACAGAAGGATGCAATGTTTTTACTGGTTGACCGATTTTTTTTTGTTGGTCGACCGTTGCCTGCCAGAACATCCTGACGCCTTCGGAGGAACTTCCTAACAAGGCAGTTCAGAAAAGTTCTTGAAATTTCTTTTTTAAAATGACATTTAATGGCAGTCTGTTCAGACTGTGTTACAAACCAAAAGACAGGTAACTTAAAGCTTGGGTGGAATGTTCTTATGAAAGGCTGCATCAAGAAAGGAACCATAGCAATCAAAGTATTGAAGCGGGCAAGAGATGATGGATAGATGATTTTGTTGTTGTTGTTTTGATTTGCTTTTCCTTTTCCCTATCTTTTTTTTAAAGCATAGCAATTAAAGTATTGAAGCGGGCAAGAGATGGATGGATGAATTCTCTTTTTTGTATTTGAATTCTCTTTTTTTCTTTTTCTGCTAAACAAATAATTCCCTCAACACTGTCAGACTATTTACTGAATCTGCACTACTATTAATCGTTTCATAGTTCCCATCACCAATCTCTTTCCACTTATGACTGTATGACTATAACTTGTTGCTGGCAATCCTTATGATTTATATTGATATATTGATCATCAATTGTGTTGTAAATGTTGTACCTTGATGAACGTATCTTTTCTTGTATGTACACTGAGAGCATATGCACCAAGACAAATTCCTTGTGTGTCCAATCACACTTGGCCAATAAAAAAATTCTATTCTAAAAAATTCTATTCTATTCTGAGTTGCTTTTTTTTCTCTCTCTCTCTTTCTCTCTCTTTTCCTTTCTTTTTTCCTTTTCTTTTTGTAGGTAGGTGACATGATTAGAAGTTAGATAGGAAAGAAAGGGTTAGGGTTCTTAATAAAGGGTGATACGATTAAAAGCTAGAATAAGTGATAGCCTCTGGTGGCTCATCAGGCTAATGCAGCCTGTTATTAACAGCAACTGCCTGCAATATTGTAGGTTCAAGTCCCACCAGGCCCAAGGTTGACTCAGCCTTCCATCCTTTATAAGGTAGGTAAAATGAGGACCCAGATTGTTGGGGGCAATAAGTTGACTTTGTATATAATATACAATTGGATGAAGACTATTGCCTGACATAGTGTAAGCCGCCCTGAGTCTTCGGAGAAGGGCGGGATATAAATGCAAATAAAATTAAAAATTAAAAAAAATAAAAGAAGGGGGAATATTAGTGTATACACTTTTATATCATAAAATGAAAGTAATAACAAAAGAAAACATGGACTAATTGAATAATGATAGATTATAATACAAGTGTGTATTATTATTAAAAATACATAAGTTGACTGAATGTAATAATTATGATCAAATTTATTAGTTTTATTTGTATTAGAATGTATGACACCCAGGTGCCACACTGTTCACGCTTTGATTTGATATATTTTTAAAATGACATTTAATGGCAGTCTGTTCAGACTGTGTTACAAACCAAAAGACAGGTAACTTAAAGCTTGGGTGGAATGTTCTTATGAAAGGCTGCATCAAGAAAGGAACCATAGCAATCAAAGTATTGAAGCGGGCAAGAGATGATGGATAGATGATTTTGTTGTTGTTGTTTTGATTTGCTTTTCCTTTTCCCTATCTTTTTTTTAAAGCATAGCAATTAAAGTATTGAAGCGGGCAAGAGATGGATGGATGAATTCTCTTTTTTGTATTTGAATTCTCTTTTTTTCTTTTTCTGCTAAACAAATAATTCCCTCAACACTGTCAGACTATTTACTGAATCTGCACTACTATTAATCGTTTCATAGTTCCCATCACCAATCTCTTTCCACTTATGACTGTATGACTATAACTTGTTGCTGGCAATCCTTATGATTTATATTGATATATTGATCATCAATTGTGTTGTAAATGTTGTACCTTGATGAACGTATCTTTTCTTGTATGTACACTGAGAGCATATGCACCAAGACAAATTCCTTGTGTGTCCAATCACACTTGGCCAATAAAAAAATTCTATTCTAAAAAATTCTATTCTATTCTGAGTTGCTTTTTTTTCTCTCTCTTTTCCTTTCTTTTTTCCTTTTCTTTTTGTAGGTAGGTGACATGATTAGAAGTTAGATAGGAAAGAAAGGGTTAGGGTTCTTAATAAAGGGTGATACGATTAAAAGCTAGAATAAGTGATAGCCTCTGGTGGCTCATCAGGCTAATGCAGCCTGTTATTAACAGCAACTGCCTGCAATATTGTAGGTTCAAGTCCCACCAGGCCCAAGGTTGACTCAGCCTTCCATCCTTTATAAGGTAGGTAAAATGAGGACCCAGATTGTTGGGGGCAATAAGTTGACTTTGTATATAATATACAATTGGATGAAGACTATTGCCTGACATAGTGTAAGCCGCCCTGAGTCTTCGGAGAAGGGCGGGATATAAATGCAAATAAAATTAAAAATTAAAAAAAATAAAAGAAGGGGGAATATTAGTGTATACACTTTTATATCATAAAATGAAAGTAATAACAAAAGAAAACATGGACTAATTGAATAATGATAGATTATAATACAAGTGTGTATTATTATTAGAAATATATAAGCAGATTGAATGTAATGATTATGATTAACCTGATTAATTTTATTTCTATTAGAATGTATGACACCCAGGGGCCACACTGTTCATGCATTGATTTGATATTTTTTTTAAAAATAACAAAATAAAAAACTTGGGTGGGGGGAGAAAAGGACCATCTCAGACTTTAATATGAATAATCAACGCAAGGCCCAAACCTTTATCGTACCACAAACACCCTGATGCAATCTGCAGCGGGTTTTTTTTATACCCAACGCTGGATGAAAAAGTCAAATAATTTTGTGCTGTACGTACACTGACATTCTAAATTGTACATCTAATCATTGACTTACATCTGGTTGCTTAGTTACTGTTTGAAGTTACAATGGACCCTTCGAAAGCTACTTATAATTTGATTCCCATGTTCCAAAGTCCATGCTCCCCCACCTTGCAATCACAGGATTATATTTTGGGCCCTTGACAACCGGTTTATGCCTTTCTGAAGTGCCCTTGTGGTCATGTGACCGCAATTTGTGACATTTCCACCCCCACCCCCCGCCCGCCGCAAACCTGTATTTACTTCCAGTTCTGGTACAAAAAATAAATGCATTGTGTTTCTTGAACTACTGGGTTATTCACTTAACAATTGCAATACTTACTTAACAAATGAAGTATTTTTGGGGGACTGTCGCTATTTGCTTAACAAGCACCGCAAAACAAGGTAGTGAAATTGAGTTCAGTCATGTGATGACCCACATGATAGCCATCACGACTTATGGCCGATTGTCGGGCTCAATTATGGTCGTAAGTGGAGAACTATTTGTGATTAGTATCCATTGAGCCAAGCGCTCCCTCCGGTCAGTCAGTCTGAAATCGCCTGGTGGCCTGAAGTTGGTTTCAGCAGGTTCTGACCAGTTCTGGAGAACCGGTAGCGGAAATTTTGAGTAGTTCAGAGAACCAGTAGTAAAAATTCTGCCAGGCCCTGCCCCCATCTATTCTCTGCCTCCCAAGTCCCAGCTGATCGGGAGGAAATGGGGATTTTGCAGTAACCTTCCCCTAATATGGGGAGGGAATGGAGATTTTACAGTATCCTTCCCCTGGAGTGGGGAGGGAATGGAGATTTTACAGTATCCTTCCCCTGCCACACCCATCAAGCCACGCCCACAGAACCGGTAGTAAAAAAAAATTGAAACCCACCACTGCTGGTGGCTCAGCCAAACCTTCTCCAGAACCTCAAGTGGAATTAAGAGGAATTATTGAGTCTGTCATTTGCACCTCTATAACTGTCTGGTTCGGTTCTGCAACCCAACAAGAAAAACACAGACTTCAGAGGATAATTAGAACTGCTGAAAAAATAATTGCTACCAACCTGCCTTCCATTGAGGACCTGTATACTGCACGAATCAAGAAGAGGGCCGTGAAAATATTTACAGACCCCTCGCATCCTGGACATAAACTGTTTCAACTCCTACCCTCAAAACGACGCTATAGAGCACTGCACAGCAAAACAACTAGACACAAGAACAGTTTTTTCACGAAGGCCATCACTCTGCTAAACAAATAATTCCATCAACACTGTCAAACTATTTACTGAATCTGCACTACTATTAATTTTTTCATAGTTCCCATCACCAATCTCTTTCCACTTATGACTGTAACTTGTTGCTGGCAATCCTTATGATTTATATTGATATACTGACCATCTTGTGTTGTAAATGTTGTGCCTTGATGAACGTATCTTTTCTTTTAGGTACTCTGAGAGCGTATGCACCAAGACAAATTCCTTGTGTGTCCAATCACACTTGGCCAATAAAAAATTCTATTCTATTCTATTCTATTCTATTCTATTCTATTCTATTCTATTCTATTCTATTCTATCATCAAGATGTAATTGCGTTTCGCCACTTGTTCAATTGCCCCAATGGAATTATTGGGGAAACAAAACCTTCACGGTTCTCAGCATGGGGCCAACTTAATCTAATGCTTTGGGGGAGGGAGGGGGTCACCCTTGTGCCATAGCAAAGACTGCGTGTTTGCTCCACTCAGCGACGAAGCCTGCTGGTCTTCTGCACCAGTCTATTTCCATGGCTTTCTTCAATGGCTCACGCTGTGCAGTGCGTCTACCTCCCTCCCTCCCGCCCTCTTTTTTTCTTTGTTTTCTTTCCAGCTGTAGCTCTCACCAGTGACTCACACTATCCAAAAAAAAAACAACCCTCTTGGCTGAATATTGGAGGGTGTGTGTGTGTTGTGTGTGGAAAACACACAACACACAGGTTTTGGGCTCTGCAAGAAAACGACGGTTGCAAGCAGGGGAGCCACAGTGCATTCTCCCTTACTTCCCTCACCCCATTCTGAGGTCTTCTAGTTATTTTTGGCTTCAGGGTTGTGGATGTTTCACGAGGACAGGGCGGTTCAGCAGAGGACAACCCAATCGAAAAAACAATCCTCGGGGTGGTAGGTTCATGGTTTCTGTTGTGTCTTGCCCGCCCTCAGAGCAGCCGGGGCCTTCTTACCTGCTCCCGAACACTGAGGAATGTATGCCTCCCGGCCCCAGTCCTGGCTCCATGCCCACACAAACTGCAGAAGAAGGAGCATCTCCCTGCCCCAGCCCTGACTCCATGCCCAGGCAAACGGAGCAGCTAGACCCCTCCCCCTCCTCCACAGCATGTGAGCCTGAGGAGGGTTTACTCCCAACAACAGCTGATTGGAGTGACCCTCGCATCAGAAGATTGGAGAGGCGGGGGCAACAGAAGGAAGGGAGGGGCAGGCCTTAATGAGTGCTGAGTCATGGAGCCACACCCCATGGCCTATATAAAGGATCTACTTTCTGGCAGTCTCTGAGTCAGGCAAAAGTCGAACTTATCTTGCTGAAGTCACTTACTGGTCTCCTGCCTGCTCTGAGGACTTTGCTAGGACTTTGGGCAGAGCTGCAGAGGCAAGCCTGATTCAGATTTCCCTGACCCAGCCGTCAGCGGAGGAGTGGGACACGACAGTTTCTCCCTTTCTTTTTCTTTTCCCTACCTGCTCAAAACACTGGTAAAATATTTCCCGCTGCTGGCCTGACCTACATTTTCAGAAAAAAATGGCGCAGCCTCAGTATCAACGCTGCCTGACATTCCCAATTTCTTCTAAAAAGTTGGCAGGCATGAATTAGAATTAGGAAATCTGTTTCATCGGAGGAGAAAACTTAATAAGCAAACAGCTCCAGGATGTTTGCTTTTATTGGTTAGGTTATATCTCGCCTTTGCTCCAGGAGGTCAGAAAAGCTGGGAGGGGGCTCCTTTTATGGATATACAGCAGAGGTGGTAATTCAGCCGGTTTGGACCAGTTCACCCGAATCGGTAGCGGAAATCACGGGTGGACCCCAGGGGTGAAATGCTCCTAGTTCGTACCAGATTGCGCAATCCAGTAGCAATGGGGGCAGGTAGTTCGGAGAACCGGTAGCAATAATCCCTGCCCCCCCACCGCCACCGCCCATGCCTCGCTGTTCCTCTTCCCTGTCCCTGAAGCTCTCAGTGGTGATATAGCTGCAAACAGCCTTAAATGACTGCCGCGGCTCTTCAAAGGGCTGCACTACAGCTGATCAGCACTGTAAGCGGCTAGTAAACCGGTGCCTCTATTTTTAAAGAAGGTAGACCGATGGCTCCCAAAAAAAGGCAATTAGTAGACCGGTGCCTCTATTTTTAAAGAAGGTAGACCGATGGCTCCCAAAAAAAGGCAATTAGTAGACCGGTGCCTCTATTTTTAAAGAAGGTAGACCGATGGCTCCCAAAAAAAGGCAATTAGTAGACCGGTGCCTCTATTTTTAAAGAAGGTATACCGGTGCACTCCCAAGTTTTACATACTTTTTTTATTATGTTTATTATTTATTATTATTGGCCATGCCCATTCAGTCACCTGACCACCAAGCACGCCCACCGGGTCACCTGACTACCAAGCCACGCCCACCAGTTAAGCCATGCCCACAGAACAGGTAGGGAAAAATTTTAGATTTCATCCCTGGTGACCCGCCCCAGCTCCAAGTCGTGCTATTTAGGCACATTTTTTAAGCCGGGCACATTTGCAGAAGGTGCACGTGGCAGCAAAGCTATAGTGACCAGATGTCCTGCTTTTGACGGGACAGTCCCGCTTTTTAATAATTTGTCCCGCGTCCCGTGGCAATTCCAAAAAGTCCCGATTTTTTTTTTTGTTTCACTCCCATTCTGAAAATGGGAGGCGGCAACGCAAGAGGAGGAGGCGGAGAAGGGGGAGTGGCGGAAAAGGGGGAGCGAGAGGGAGGAGAGACGCCACTTGACTTCACCCGAGAGGAAGAGAAGAGCCGAGAGGAGAGCCGAGCCTGCCTGGAAGAGCGGAGAAGCAGCAGCCGCTCCTCCTCCTGGCAGATGGCAAGACTCAGCACGCATGCGCAGCCCCCCCTCCCCATCCCCTGTCAATGGTGTCCCGCTTTGCCATCGCTGAAATCTGGTCACTTTAAGCAAAGCGCATGCATGGAAGGCCGGGTGTATGCGTGGACGGGCTGGTTCACATTTGCGAATCTGTAGGGAAAGTAAGCGAATACCTCCCTGTCGTGTCCCACTCCTCCGCTGACGGCCGGGTCAGGGAAATCCGAATCAGGCGTGCCTCTGCAGCTCTGCCAAAGTCCTAGCAAAGTCCTCAGGGCAGGCAGGAGACCAGAAAGTGACTTCAGCAAGATATGTTTAGACTTTGCCTGACTCAGAGAATGCCAGAAAGCAGATCCTTTATATAGGCCATGGGGTGTGGCTCCATGACTCAGCACTTATCCAGGCCTGCCCCTCCCTTCCTTCTGTTGCCTCCGTCTATCAAGTCTTCTGACGCAAGGGTCACTCCAGTCGGCAGCTGTTGGCAATTGACCTCCCTCAGGCTCACATGCTGTGGAGGAGGGGGAGGGGTGTAGTTGCTCCGTTTGCCTGGGCATGGAGCCAGAGCTGGGGGCTGGAGATACTTCCTCCTCTTCAGCCTGTCTGGGCATGGAGCCAGGGCTGGGGCCGGGAGGCATACTAGGACATTCCTCCGTGTTCGGAAGCAGATAAGAAGACCCCGGCTGAAGAGATCGGACGAGACACAACACTCCCCTGGTATACAGGTAGTCCTCAAATTACAACCAAGCCCAAACTTTGTGTTGTTAAGTGAGAAATTTATTAAGCGAGTTTCATCCCATTTTGCGACTTTTCTAACCACGTTTGTTAAGTGAATCACTGCCGTCGATAAGTTAGTAACCCGGTCGTTAAGTGAATCTGGCTTCCCCCCTTTGACTTGGCTTGCCGGAAGGTCGCAAAAGGAGATCAGGCAACTCGGGGACGTTGCAACCATCATAAATGCGAGTCAGCTGTCAGGCATCCAGATGTAGATCACTTGACTATGGAGATGCTTCAGTGGGGGAAATGGTCATAAATCACTTTTTTCCAGTGCTGTTGTAATTTCGAACGGTCACTAAATGAGCTGTTGTAAGTTGAGGACTACCTGTAATGGGTGGAAGATCATTAGAGAGAAATCCAACATGGAGAAATTCTCTGACGGCGAGAGCAATTAATCAATAGAACGGCTTCTCTCCTGCGGCTGTGGGGGCTCCATTGCTGAAGATTTTCAAGAATAGACTGGACAACCCTCTACCTGGGCTGGGTGGTAGGAGACCTGAGAAGGGGGTTAACATAACATAACATCAGAGTTGGTAGGGACCTTGGAGGCCTTCTAGTCCAACCCCCTGCCCAGGCAGGAAACCCTACACCATCTCAGTCAGATGGTTATCCAACATTTTCTTAAAAATTTCCAGTGTTGGAGCATTCACAACTTCTGAAGGCAAGTCGTTCCACTTATTAATTGTTCTAACTGTCAGGAAATTTCTCCTTAGTTCTAAGTTGCTTCTTTCTTTGACCAGTTTCCACCCATTGCTTCTTGTTCTACCCTCAGGTGCTTTGGTGAACAGCCTGAACAGCCTGGTTGGACGAGAAGATCTCCAAAGCAGGGGTGAAATGCTCCCAGTTCAGACTGGATTGGTCGATCTGGTAGCGATGGCGGCGGGTGGTTCGGAGAACCAGTAGCAAAAATCCCTGCCCCCCCCCGGTCCATACCCACCCAATCGCCCACTTGCCCACTTGCCACTTCTTTCTGGCTCGCTCACTTTTCCCGCCCGAATGATAGGAATAGGTTGTAAAAAATGCTTTTAAAAGGTTTTTAAAAAAAGGCTCTGACGATCACAGCTGAGCCGCACGATCGTCAGAGCCTTTTTTTAAAATAACTTTTTAAAAGCATTTTTTTACAACCTACTCCTACCATTTGGGCAGGAAAAGGTTGTAAAAAATGTTTTTAAAAGTAAAAAAGAAAGATTGCGCGCCACAGCTGATCACACACACACACACACACACACCATGCGCTGTTCTACTTACCCCATGCCTCCTTTTGGCATGCCCTGCGTGCCCCCGACACATTTGGTGCATGGTGTGCACTGCGCGTGTGTCGTGTCCCACTCCTCCGCTGACGACCGGGTCAGGGAAATCCGAATCAGGCGTGCCTCTGCAGCTCTGCCAAAGTCCTAGCAAAGTCCTCAGGGCAGGCAGGAGACCAGAAAGTGACTTCAGCAAGATATGTTTAGACTTTGCCTGACTCAGGGAATGCCAGAAAGCAGATCCTTTATATAGGTCACGGGGTGTGGCTCCATGACTCAGCACTTATCCAGGCCTGCCCCTCCCTTCCTTCTGTTGCCTCCGTCTATCAAGTCTTCTGACGCGAGGGTCACTCCAGTCGGCAGCTGTTGGTAATTGACCTCCCTCAGGCTCACATGCTGTGGAGGAGGGGGAGGGGTCTAGTTGCTCCGTTTGCCTGGGCATGGAGCCAGAGCTGGGGGCTGGAGGTATTTCCTCCTCTTCAGCCTGTCTGGGCATGGAGCCAGGGCTGGGGCTGAGAGGCATACTAGAACATTCCTCCGTGTTCGGAAGCAGATAAGAAGACCCCGGCTGAGGTGAGATCGGACGAGACACAACAGCGTGCACAGCCAATGAACTGGTAGTAAACAGGTGCAGATTTCACCCCTGCTCTAAAGTCCCTTCCAGCCCTATGATTCTGTAATTCGTTTTGCAACTCTGTGTGGGAGGGCAGTATCTGTCATGGCTGCCCTCCTCGGTGTTTTACAATCCCTTGTAGATGTCCTTGCAAGTCTGTTAGATAGTTTGGGTGAGACTTGAGACAGTTGAGATAGACTTGCATCCAGTTTTGGACGCCACGATGTTCAAAAAAGATGTTGAGAGACTCTAGAAAGAGTCCTGGAGCGACGGCACATGTGCCAGCAGTGTGCCACCTCTGGCACGCGAGCTATAGGTTCGCCATCATGGGTAGAGGTTTTCCTGCCTAAGCAGTAGGTTGGACCAGAACAGGGGTCCCCAACCTTTCGGACCTCAGGGACCACTAAATTCATAATTTTAAATCCTGCAGACCACTAATATGATCTGCCTAATGACCGGCTGTGTGGGCGTGGCTAGGTGGTCATATGACTGGGTGGGTGTGGCCAACTCGATGTCACTCACGTGGAGGGGCGCCTTGCCAGCCTCTACTCACCCCTCCCCTCCCAGCCGCTCCTCACCTGCCCACCCAGGCTCCTTAGGGCCCCAACAGGAAGCAGTTGTTGGAGCTAAGCAGCAACCGCAAGAAAGAGTTGGCAAAACAGCTCAGATCAAATTGGATGTGACCAAGAAGGAGGCTCAGCAGAAGCACCTCACTGAGGACTACGAGCATAGGCTTTCCAAGCAGAGAGAAGACCTGAGGAAGTGCAAGGCCAGGTACAGGCACTTGGAGGCTCAGTGGGATGAAATGATCAGTCAGTTCTAGACCATGATGCAGTCCCACTGGAACAAGGCCCTCCGGCTCTTCGCCATTAGCGGCACTTCCCTCCAGCCTTCGCCCAAAGCCCTGCACCAGGCCGCCGAAGCAGACCCCAAGTCGGAATTTCTGCCCCCCTCTGCCCCACACAAAAAGACCCCAAAGGGGGAGACTCTCTGCAGCAACACAGCCATTCATTGCACGTATCTGGCCCTGGGGCTGTACTTTGAGGACCCCTGATTTAGTGCAATATAAAAAATGCAAATAATTTTTCTGCGGACCACCAAAATTTTCTCGTGGACCACCAATGGTCCATGGACCACCGGTTGGTGACTGCTGGACTAGAAGACCTCAGAAATCTCTTGCAACTCTGTTATTCTATTCTGTTGAGTTATATTCTGACTTGAGCCTGGTTTTTTCCAATCCTGATCCAACCCACGTTTCACCTCCCCAATGTGGCTCAGAGCAGGGAAAGGCAGCCCTTACGTCCCAGATATGGAAGTTTTGGAGACCATTATGAGGGCCTTGCACAAAAATCACTGCTCAGGGGAGGCGGTTGCCCATTGTCAAAAGACAACCTCCAATTGCCCCTGGCCATTCACAAAATATCTGTGAATCAGAAAGCAAAACGACAAAACAATAGAAATTGGCACGCCCCTCCGTTTATCTGTGAGAATGAGGAAAGTAAAGATCGCCTCACTGGAGTTTCCAGGCTCCGGTGACGCATCTTTCCGCCAGCTGGGAATGACCAATCAGAATCTCTGTGCGGAAAATGAACTTTGGTGACAATTCTTCTAGGGCAGGGGTCTGCAAACTTGGCTCTTTTAAGACTTGTGGACTTCAACTCCCAGAGTTCCTCAGCCAGCAAAGCAAAGCAAAGCAAAGCAAAGCTGGCTGAGGAACTCTGGGAGTTGAAGTCCACAAGCCTTAAAAGAGCCAAGTTTGCAGACCCCTGTTCTAGAGGGGGGGAGGAAACCCCCTTTTTGACCATTGGAAGGTCTTCCGGGTCAACCAATCCTGCTCAGCCCCTTCCCAAACCCTCAAAACCCATTCCCACAATTGCAAGCAATCTGCAATCATTTGCACACCGGAGCTGGGTGAACTCTGGACATGCCCACGTGCAAAAACTCATATCCAGCCAGTGTTTCACTTTTTCCCTGCCTTTCCCGCACCACCACTTTGTTGTTGGGTTTTGTGATAGGGAAAAAGACACTTCAAGCTTGCTCTCTCCGCTTTGCTGCAGACGCAATTTAGCAACGGCGGAGGAAGAGCAGAACGCAAAGGGCAGCTTGAGGGGAAAGGGTCGGAACCAATAGCGGGCTTCAAATCCCGGCGCTACCGGTTTGCTATAGGTAGTGCGCGTGCATGCTTGCACTCACTTTGCGAGCGTGTAGTGCTTCTGCGCATGCGCAGAGCGTTTTTGATGATGCTCTGGGCGGGTGTTGTGTCTTGTCCGCTCTCACCGCAGCCGGGGTCTGCTTATCTGCTCCCGAACACGGAGGAATGTATGCCTCCTGGCCCCAGTTCTGGCTCCATGCCGAGACAAGCTGCAGAGGAGGGGGCACCTCCCGGTCCCAGCCCTGGCTCCATGCCCAAGCAGGCTGCAGAGGAGGGAGCACCCCCCGGCCCCAGCCCTGGCTCCATGCCCAGGCAAACGGAGCAGCTAGACCCCTCCCCCTCCTCCACAGCATGTGAGCCTGAGGAAAGTTTACTTCCAACAACAGCTGATTGGAGTGACCCTCGCATCAGAAGATTGGATAGGCGGAGGCAACAGAAGGAAGGGAGGGGCAGGCCTTAATGAGTGCTGAGTCATGGAGCCACACCCCATGGCCTATATAAAGGATCTGCTTTCTGGCAGTCTCTGAGTCAGGCAAAGTCGAACTTATCTTGCTGAAGTCACTTACTGGTCTCCTGCCTGCTCTGAGGACTTTGCTAGGACTTTGGGCAGAGCTGCAGAGGCAAGCCTGATTCGGATTTCCCTGACCCGGCCGTCAGCGGAGGAGTGGGACACGACAGCGGGTGGGCAGAGCCTCCTGCAGCCGCCACTACCAGCTTGCTCCAACTGGGGCAAACCAGGAGCAACTCAGCACTGGTTAGAACCCCCATTCCAGCTTTGGAATTTCCGCATTTGTGCTGAAAGAAAGAAATAGAAATAAATCTGCCACAAAATCAGATAGTTTTGGTTTTGATCCTGGAACAGTTCTATTCATGGAACTGGGCGAAGGCAGAAATGGACCAAAGTTACCCCTGATTGTACCAGGGGTGAAATGCTCCCGGTTCGGACCGGATCACCTGATCCGGTAGCAATGGTGACGGGTGGTTTGGAGAACCAGTAGCAAAAAACCCTGCCCTCCTCCCCCCGCCCATACCCAGCTGAGCCACGCGATCATCAGAGGTTGTTTTTTTTTTACTTTTAAAAGCATTTTTTCTTCAGCTGAAAAAATGCTTTTAAAAGTTAAAAACAAGCCTCTGATGATCGGGCGGCTCAGCTGGGATCGTCAAAACCCTTTAAAAGCATTTTTTTCTACAGCCTCTTCGGTCGAAAAAAATGCTTTTAAAAGGCTACTCTGGCGATCCCAGCTGAGTTGCCTGATCATCAGAGGCTTTTAAAAGCATTTTTTTACAACCTCTTCGGCCGAAGAGGCTGTTGAAAAAATGCTTTTAAAAGTTAAAAAAAAAAGTTGGCCATGACCACCCAGTCACATTACCCACCCACCCCCACCAAGCCACAGCCACAGAACCGGTAGTAACAAATTTTACCTTTCACCCCTGGATTGTACTGATGAATGTATACCGATTAGAGCAGGAGTGTCAAACTCAAGGCCCGGGGGCTGGTTCCGGCCCATGGGGAGCTGACCCATGGGGCCACCCTGGAAACAGCAAAGAATCGGTCCGCAGTGCCTTTGCCAGTGAAACCGGAGCTCGGGAGGGCTGCGTGTGGCCCTCGTAAGCTCCATTTTCACTGGCAGAGCACTTGGGCCACCACCTGCGTCCCGACATGAGTGACGTCGAGCTGGCCACTGCCCACCACAGCCCCCCAAGGTCAAACACAGCCCTGATGTGGCCCTCAATGAAATCGAGTTGGACACCCCTGGATTAGAGTGTCTATGGAGAGTTTTGGTCATCCAGGTTGCCCCAATGGTGTTTTTTCAGGAAGCAACTGGACTTCCTTGTTTTTCTTTGAAGACGTTTCACTTCTCGAATGCACAAATCAAGAAGAGGGCCGTGAAAATATTTACAGACCCCTCGCATCCTGGACATAAACTGTTTCAACCACTACCCTCAAAACGATGCTATAGAGCACTGTACACCAGTACAACTAGACACAAGAACAGTTTTTTCCCGAAGGCCATCACTCTGCTAAACAAATAATTCCATCAACACTGTCAAACTATTTACTGAATCTGCACTCATAGTTTCCATCACCAATCTCTTTCCATTTATGACTGTATGACTATAACTTGTTGCTGACAATCCTTATGATTTATATTGATATATTGACCATCAATTGTGTTGTAAATGTTGTACCTTGATGAACGTATCTTTTCTTTTATGTACACTGAGAGCATATGCACCAAGACAAATTCCTTGTGTGTCCAATCACACTTGGCCAATAAAAATTCTATTCTATTCTATTCTATTCTATTCTCATCCAAGAAGCTCCTTCAGCTCTAACTGGATGGTCCTTCCATTCCCCACCATCCAGTCACAACTCTCTCACTCCCTTCAGGTCAAAATGTTCCTTCCTTCCTTCCTTCCTTCCTTCCTCCCTCCTTCCTTCTTTCTCTGATTTATATTTATTTTATTATTTTTACAAATAACTCAAGGCGACAAACACATCTCTCCTTCCTATTTTCCTTACAACAACAACAACAACAACCCTGTGATGTTGGGCTGAGAGTGAGTGTGACTGGACCAAACTCACCCAAATGGCTTTCATACTAAGGTGAGACTTGTTTTTGTTTGTTTTTTGTTGTTTACATTTATACCCCGCCCTTCTCCGAAGACTCAGGGCGGCTTACAATGTATAGGGCAATAGTCTCATTCTATTTGTATATATTTACAAAGTCAACTTATTGCCCCCCCAACAATCTGGGTCCTCATTTTACCTACCTTATAAAGGATGGAAGGCTGAGTCAACCTTGGGCCGGGCTCGAACCTGCAGTAATTGCAGGCTTTGTGTTCTTAATAACAGGCCTTACCAGGCAGAGCTAAACCGGCCCTCACAATCTTGAACTCACAATCTCCCACTTTCTAGCGTGGTGCCTCCCCCAGTAGATCAAACTGACTTCCTTGCATCTTTCTTCTGGTCACAGGAAGAATTCACTTCTCTGAGAGCTGAAGAAGCTTTTTGGGTGAGAAGTAGGGGTGAAATCCAGCAGGTTCTGACAAGTTCTGGAGAACCAGTAGCAGAAATTTTGAGCACCTCAGAGAACCGGTAGTGGAAATTTTGAGTAGTTCGGAGAACCGGAAAATACCACCTGGGCTGGCCCCAGAGTGATGTGGAAATGGAGATTTTGCAATATCCTTCCCCCAGGAGTGGGGTGGGAATGGAGATTTTGCAATATCCTTCCCCCAGGAGTGGGGAGGGAATGGGGGTTTTGCAATATCCTTCCCCTGGAGTCGGGTGGGAATGGAGATTTTGCAATATCCTTCCCCTGGAGTGGAGAGGGAATGGGGATTTTGCATTATCCTTCCCCCTGAGTGGGGTGGGAATGGAGATTTTGCAATATCCTTACCCCTGAGTGGGGTGGGAATGGGGATTTTGCATTATCCTTCCCCTGGAGTGGGGTGGGAATGGGGATTTTGGAATAGCCTTCCCCTGGAGTGGAGGGGGAATGGGGATTTTGCATTATCCTTCCCCCTGAGTGGGGTGGGAAAGGAGATTTTGCAATATCCTTCCCCCAGGAGTGGGGAGGGAATGGGGATTTTACAGTATCCTTCCCCTGGAGTGGGGTGGGAATGGAGATTTTGCAATATCCTTCCCCTGGAGTGGAGAGGGAATGGGGATTTTGCATTATCCTTCCCCTGGAGTGGGGTGGGAATGGAGATTTTGCAATATCCTTCCCCTGGAGTGGGATGGGAATGGAGATTTTGCAATATCCTTCCCCTGGAGTGGAGAGGGAATGGGGATTTTTCATTATCCTTCCCCTGCCACACCCACCAAGCCACACCCACAGAACCGGTAGTATAAAAAAATTTGGATTTCACCACTGGTGAGAAGTGAAACATCTTCGAAGAAAAACAAGGAAGTCCAGTTGCCTCTTGAAAAAAAGCAGATCAGATTTTTTTCTGTCATTCGTTTAAGGTAGCAGCAGCAGCAGCTCAACAGTTCCTTTCCTCTCCTAAGTTACATAGCTCAGATGAAGAAAGCTTGGGGATCACAAGAGGAGGGCATGTAACTGGCTTTCAGCTCAAAAAACCCCCCAAAAACACACATTTCTGGGCTCCGAGTTCTATCCATCAAAGCAGGGGTCTCCAACCTTGGCAACTTTAAGCCTGGAGGACTTCAACTCTCAAAGTTGCTGGCTGGAGAACTTTGAGAGTTGAAGTCCTCCAGGCTTAAAGTTGCCAAGGTTGGAGACCCCTGCATCAAAGGGATGCAGCTTCTGGATGCAGCACTCTCCTGGATTGTTTAAGCAAACTCTAACCCACTTCCACCACCTTCCCTCCCTCCCTCAATCCCCAAAGAGAAAGGCAAGGAGTTTGCCCGGATGACTAATCAAACCCTACCAAAGCTTGTAAGGAAGAGTAAAAAACCTAAACAAACAACTTGAACATGTGAGGAAATTGACACATTGCAAGGAGAGCGTTCCACACAAGGGCTCGCTTAGCGGAAGCGGGGCAGGTGTTGCCCAAACTGGGGAGTGGGGGAAGGGGCTGTCAGAAGCCTTAAGGGGCTTCGACATGGAGCCGAACCCTGAAGGAGGGAAATTCCTGCTCACCAGACGGCTGAAACAATGGGTAGCACCCAAGAGACGTGACTAGACGTCCACCTTGCTAAGCTGCCATGAGTCACAGTGAGGTCACCACGGCTGCTCTCACCGGTAGTTCCTCAAATGAAGTTTGAGACTGTCTGGAAATCTTCCCGAAGAGAACTGAAGAAGCTTCTCGGATGAGCCGTGAAATATCTTCAAGGAAAAACAAGGGAAGTCCAGTTGCCTCTTGAAAAAGCACCTTTGAGGCAACGAGGACCTGGAGGGCTGAAAATCTCCGTAGACATTGTCCCAGAGAAGCTCTGCTCTAGGTCGCAGGCAGCGGTGGGTTCCACATTTGCTTACCACCGTTGTGTACGCGCCTTCTGCGCTGTCTGCACATGGTCTTTGCTCTTGCGTGTGCCTTCTATGCATGCGGCCGGCCTTGAAAAGGTGGCTAAACAGGAAAGCATTACGTCCAGGCAGGTGGGCAGGTAGTTGGGCCCTATAGGTGGGTGGGGGGCCACCAACAGCAGTCGCCGCTACTAGTTCACCTGAATTGTTACCAGAGCTGAATACCACCTCTGGTCTAGTGGTAAAATCCAATTTTTTTTACTACCGGTTTTGTGGACGTGGCTTGGTGGGTGTGGCTTGGTGGCCGTGGCAGGGGAAGGATGCTACAAAATCTCCATTCCCACCACACTCTAGGGGAAGGTTACTGCAAAATCCCCGTTCCCTCCCCACTCCTGGAGGAAGGATACTGCAAAATCTCCATTCCCTTCCCACTCCAGGGGAAGGATACTGCAAAATCCCCATTCCCACCCCACTCCTGGAGGAAGGATACTGCAAAATCCCCATTCCCACCCCACTCCTGGAGGAAGGATACTGCAAAATCTCCATTCCCCCTCCCACTCCAGGGGAAGGATACTGCAAAATCCCCATTCCCACCCCACTCCTGGAGGAAGGATACTGCAAAATCTCCATTCCCTTCCCACTCCAGGGGAAGGATACTGCAAAATCTCCATTCCCACCCCACTCTGGGGCCAGCCAGAGGTGGTATTTGCCGGTTCTCCAAACTACTCAAAATTTCCGCTCCCGGTTCTCCAGAACCTGCTGGATTTCACTCCTGCTCTGGTCCCATGCCTTGGAAGTGATACAATCCTTACAATGAAAATGTATTTCTAAAATATACGAGACTGGGTGGACAGCAGAAGTCTGTTGAGACTTCATTTGTAGTATTGGCTAAGAGGGCCGCTGAAGAAACGGTCACCGAGAAGAGGAAATGGTTAATTCATCTAAATTGAATAAATAAAAGAAGGTTTAGCAATTTCTAGTGGAGTTAAAATGGCCTCTTAGCTTCGAACCTTGATTCTGACCCAGAAAATCTGTGCAAAGAACAGATCTGGCGCAGTTAATAAAATGTCACGCGTAATCTTATATTCAAGAACCAACTAGCTGAGTGTCTCTCCCATAATACTTTGAAATTGTTATCACAGAGATAGCGAACACCTGTCATCTGATCTCACAGGGTTGTATTAGAACCTTGTATATAATGTGTGGAAATCTGACGTGTAATATAAATAATATTCTTTCTTTTTAAGTAGGTTAAGACTGGTGTGATTGCGGTGGGCGTAGCAAGGACTACATGTATTTATTTATTTTATTTAGAATTCTACGCAGCCGTCCATCTTAAACACATAACTCTCTAAGCAACGAAGAGTTTTACAAAAACAATTTTAAACATACAAGGGAAGAATAAATAACTGAGGCACTTCATAACAATCTCATAAAACACACGTACATCAGGCTTTTCTAGCATCCTGGCCTTTATGCCTAGAAGGGGAAAAAAATCTAAGTTTTAACAGACTTACAGGTACAGGGTCATCTGAATTTCAGGAAAGAAGCCATTTACTTGTAACCGTAAGCTCAACATGGTCGCCTTTTTTTTGTACTTCTGATATGTACCGTATTTTAAAATGCTTTTAAAAGTTAAAAAAAGAGGCTCTGAGGATAGCGCGGCTCAGTTGTGATTGTCAGAGCCTTTTTTTTACCTTTTAAAAGCATTTTTTAAAAGAAGCGGCAAGCGGGCAAATGGACAAGCGGGCGACTGGGCAATTGGGTGGACATGGGCAGGGGGACAGGGATTTTTGCTACTGGTTCTCTGAACCACCCGCTGCCATCGCTACTGGATTGACTGATCCGGTCCAAACTGGGAGCATCTCACCCCTGAAAGGGACCCATCACCGTCACCATATTTCCTTTTTTGCCCTCCCCCTAGATGTCTCTCGGCTCTGTTACTTTGGGGTGGGGGGGGATCAGTCTTGCAGAAATAGGAGCTGGGAGTTTTTGCCTCCACTGTTTTTACACTGCATGCAAGAGCTGTTTCCAAGCGAGGAAAGATCAAGGAAGCGGGGCAGGTGAGGGGCAGCCCACCCCCTTCAGCCAACCAAGGGAGCACTGGCTGGTTGAAGGAAGGGAAAGTGAGGAAAGAAGGACTAGGGGGGACACGACAGTAGTATTCCAATCTTTTAAGGGATGTCACAAAGAAGAGGGGGTCAAGCTATTTTCCAAAACACCAGAAGGCAAGACAAGAAACAATTGGATGGAAACTAATCCAGGAGAGAAGCAACCTGGATTTTGTGCCTCGCCCGCCCCACTCTCCGCAGCCGGGCCCCTCCCATCTCCTGCTATCTCAACCAGAGACTGATAGTGAAGACGAATGGCCTGGCATGCCTCCAGCCCCCAGCCCTGGCACCATGCCCGGACAGACTGAGCAAACAAACCTCCCTCCTATAGCATGTGAGCATGATGAGCATGAAGCCAGCCACGAGCTAGAATTGCCGGCAGCTGGGCAGGAAGACGAAGGGTGGACAGATCCCCGCTTCCGGAGAATGGAGAGGTGACGTCAGCAAAAGGAAGGGAGGGGCAGGCCTGGATAAGTGCTGAGTCATGGAGCCACACCCCGTGGCCTATATAAAGGATGTGCTTTCTGGCATTCCTTGAGTCAGGCAAAGTCTCATCTGGTTGCTGAAGTCACACCTTGGATTCCTGCCTGCCCTGAGAACTCTGACAGGAATTTGGCAAAGCTGCAGAGGCTTCATGGCCACGCTTGATACAGACTTCCCAGACCCGGCCGTTAGAGAAGGAGTGGGACACGACACTGGAATTGAGGAGAAACTTTCTAAGACTGAGGACAATCAACCAATGGAACAGCTTGCCTTGAGAAGTTGTGGGTGCTCCATCACTGGAGGATTTTAAAGAAGAGACTGGATAGCCACTTGTCTGAAATGGCATAAGGTCTCCTGCTTGAGCAGGGGGCTGGACTAGAAGATCCCCAAGGTCCCTTCCAGCTCTATTTTGATTCTGATTCTCACCAGGGTGGGACAGCAGCACTAGTGACTTTATGGAGGGCATAGCTTACCTCAACATGACATCCGTGGACCAGAGAACTTCAGAGCCAAAACAAGAATCAAAGGAGCAGGAAAATAGGAGTATAGCGATTTCGCATGAAGAATCACGATTCCTGACTCAGAGTCTAAGGTGGGCGGGGTGGGGAGCAATGCAGCCTCTTCACATGCTTCATTCCAAAGCTATGATGACACAGAATTCCTGGGAATTCTGGGAGGGGAATTCTGGAAGTTCAAGTCCACAGATCTTAAAAGTTGCCCAGGTTGGATACCCCTGGTCTACCGCAGTGTTTCTCAAGATGTGTAGAACTTCAACTCCTGTAATTTTCAGTCAGTGTGAACGAAATAAATATTAACAAATGGCCAAGTCAGTCCAGAAGCCTCGTTTGTCTTGTTCTGCATGCTGCTGCCCAGGGAATTCTGGGAGTTGAAGTCCAAACCTCTTAGACCAGGGGTCTCCAATCTTATCAACTTTAAGACCTGTGGACTTCAACTCCCAGAGGAGTTGACCTCATAATGGTCTCCAAACTTCCATATCTGGGACGTAAAGTTGACAAGGTTGGAGACTCCTGTCTTAGAGAAGCACTGGTCTACAGTCTGTAAAGAAAAATTGTGCAGATTCTAGGCAGTGGTGGGTTTCAATTTTTTTTACTGCTGGTTCTGTGGGTGTGGCTTGATGGATGTGGCATGGCTTGGTGGGCGCGGTTGGTGGGCATGGCAGGGAAAGGATACTGTAAAATCTCCATTCCCTCTCCAATCCAGGGGAAGATTACTGCAAAATCCCCATTTCCTCCCAATCAGCTGGGACTCAGGAGGCAGAGAATAGATGGAGGCGGGGCCCGGCAGAATTTTTACTACCAGTTCTCCAAACTACTCGAAATTTCCGCTACCGGTTCTCCAGAACTAGTCAGAACCTGCTGAAACCCACCTCTGATTCTAGGTCTTCCTTTGGAGCCAACCCCATTGTTTGGGGTTGGGAGGGTAGGAAGAAAAAGGTGGCTGGTAGGACATTTAAGGAGAATCTCTTCCCTAAATGCAAGTTACGGAGGTGGGGACTGGGAACATGGAACAACTCCTATGCCGTGATATTGTCATGATATCGTCCTGCAGATGATATACCTTAGTGGCCAAAATTGTGGAAACCTTTTGGGAAACATGTATTTTCTAAAACTAGCTAATACCATCACTTTTTTGGGGGAGTAGTACTATAAAATTATATATCAATGGAAAGAATGTCAAGAATGTCAAGAATCAAGAATGTAATGCAATAACTTTTATGAAGGATTTGATATTAGAATAGCAGTTACAGTATAAAGAAGAAAAGTGATATACGTAGAAAAAACGAGATATACAAAAATTATTACCATAGAAAAAATGAGATGCACAACAATGATCACCCTGTCAGTTAATACTTAGTTGGGTAACCTTTAGCATGAGTTACGGCCTTACAATGTCTTCCCATGGAGTGAACCAAGTCTTTTAGTTCTGCAGCTGTTATAATGTGAAACCAAGTTTGAATGATGGCTTCTATTAACTGGGTTTTATTGCTGGGTCGCTTCTGACTAACCAGTTTCTTTAGTCAGCTCCATAGATTTTTAACTGGGTTAAAGTCTGGGCTATTCCCAAACCATTCCAACAGTGGAATATGATTATCTTGAAACTCCAAGAAAAAGTGGTGTTATTAGCCGTCAAACCTCAAAAATACGCTTTTCCCAAAAAGTTTCCACAATTTTGGCCACTATTGTACACGATATCATTGGGGCTTTTACTGGTTTGGAGACGGGCAATAGGACAATCAGCCCCATATGCACAAAACAAGTTTTATACAGGTAGTCTTTAGCTTACAACTACAATTGTGCCCAAAAGTTTTATGTTGTTTAGTGAGAAATTTGTTAAGGGAGTTTTGCCCCATTTTACGGCTTTTCTTGCCACGTTTGTTAACAATTGCAGTTGTTACATTAGTCACAGGATTGTTAAGTGGTTTCCCCATTGACTTTGCTTGTCAGAAGGCAGAAAAAGTCAGTCCCATAATCCTGGGACAATTGCAACCGTCATAAATGTGAGTCAGTTATCAAGCATCCGAATGTAAATCCTGTGACCAGGGGGGTGGCTACAACGGTCGTAAGTGTGAAAAACGGTCACAAATCCTTTTTTCAGTGAGGTCGTAACGTTAGAATAGAATAGAATAGAATAGAATAGAATAGAATAGAATAGAATAGAATAGAATAGAATAGAATAGAATAGAATAGAAAAACAGAGTTGGAAGGGACCTTGGAGATCTTCTAGTCCAACCCGGTGGTAGTCGAAGTGCTGTCCCGGTGTTTGGAAGCTGTACGGGTCTGGATGGGGAGAAACAGGCTCAAGCTTAATCCCTCCAAGACGGAGTGGCTGTGGATGCCGGCACCCCGATTCAGTCAGCTGCAGCCGCGGCTGGCTGTTGGAGGCGAGTTACTGGCCCCAAAGGATAGGGTGCGCAACTTGGGGGTCCTCCTGGATGATCGGCTGTCGTTTGAAGACCATTTGACGGCCGTCTCCAGGAGGACCTTCCACCAGGTTCGCCTGGTTCGGCAGTTGCGCCCCTTCCTTGATCGGGATGCCTTATGCACAGTCACTCATGCGCTCGTTACCTCTCGCTTGGATTACTGTAATGCTCTCTACATGGGGCTCCCCTTGAAGTGCGCTCGGAGGCTTCAGTTAGTCCAGAATGCAGCTGCGCGGGTTATAGAGGAGCTACGCGTAGCTCCCATGTAACACCGCTCCTGCGCAGACTGCACTGGCTGCCTGTGGCCTTCGGGTGCACTTTAAGGTGTTGGTTATGACCTTTAAATCGCTCCATGGCTTAGGACCTGGGTACTTACGGGACCGCCTGCTGTTACCACATGCCTCCCACCGACCCGTCGCTCCCATAGAGGGACTTCTCAGGGTGCCGTCCGCCAAACAATGTCGGCTGGCGGCCCCAGGAAGGGCCTTCTCTGTGGGGCTCCCACACTCTGGGCAGGCTTCCCCGGGTTTCGCCAAATACCCGACCTTCGGACATTTCGTCGCGAACTCAAGACTCATCTTTTTATCCGCACGGGGCTGGCTTAAAATGGGATTTTATTGTTTAAATTTATTAATTTTAAACGGGGTTTTTTAGTATGGTAAATTTTAATCATTGGGCTAATTTAAAATAAGTTTTTTAAATCGTATTTTAAATTTGTATATTGTATTGTTGGTTTTATTATGCCTGTACACCGCCCTGAGTCCTTCGGGAGAAGGGCGGTATAAAAATCAAATAAAATAAATAAAATAAATAAATAAATAAACCCCCTGCTTAGGCAGGAAATCCTACACCACTTCAGACAAATGCTTATCCAACATCTTCTTAAAAACTTCCAGTGTTGGAGCATTCACAACTTCTGGAAGCAAGTTGTTCCACTGATTAATTGTTCTAACTGTCAGGAAATTTCTCCTTAGTTCTAAGTTGCTTCTCTCCTTGATCAGTTTCCACCCATTGCTTCTTGTCCTGCCCTCAGATGCTTTGGAGGATAGCTTGACTCCCTCTTCTTTGTGGCAGCCCCTGAGATACTGGAAGACTGCTATCATGTCTCCCCTAGTCCTTCTTTTCATTAAACTAGACATACCGAGTTCCTGCAACCGTTCTTCATATGTTTTAGCCTCCAGTCCCCGAATCATCTTTGTTGCTCTTCTCTGCACTCTTTCTAGAGTCTCAACATCTTTTTGTGCCGTTGCACGGTCACTAAACGGTTTTAAGTCGAGGACTACCTGTATTTAGCTATTTTTGTTCTGGAAGGAGAATTCGTTATTTTTTGTTTGTTTGTTTTTTTTGTTGGCTAGCCAAACCGCTGCTGTGAAAATCCCGGGCCAAGTCATCAGCAGTCCTGATCTGAACTGTTAACTGCACGAATTCCTTTTCGCCTCCTGGGGGTTGTTTTGTTTTCCCACTCAAGATCCGCGCTGTCAATGTACACTGGCAACAACCACAACAACAACAGCTCCAAATTGGGATGTTGTTCCCAAACCTACTCCGCCTCACCTTGTTGAGTTACTCCTCCGCTTGTGCAATGCTTTGCAAAACGACCCCCAACCCCTGCGTCCCTACATCCATCCCTCCCTCTCCGGCGAGTGGGTTGCTGTATGTTTTTAACTCCCTGGTTTGCTTTATTTGGCAAAAGTTTCCCAGTCTGGGATGGGGGGAGGGGAAGGGTGGAGATGGGGGGGAAGGAGGGGGGACGAGTCACGTTGCAAACCCGCGTGCCACCGGGGGTTTGGCCCGGAGCCCGGAATGGGAAAGTTTAATCAAGCGCGGAGCAAAGCAATAGATTTGCAAATCTCTTGCAAACTCCAGGCGGGGTGGTAGGAACGAGGAGGAGGATCCGAGCGAGGAGGAGGAGGAGGAGGACGGGAAAGCAAAGGAAGCAGCGACCTCTTCTCTCTTCTCCGCCCGCCGCCTTTAAGGACCGCGGAGGGGAAGGTGCTCGGCGGCGCCCCGCGAAATTTGAAATTTGGCCGGGCTTCCTTGCTGCGCGTTGCGCGGATCCTAAGCGGTTCTGGATCCCGTCTTTCCAGGAGGAAGAGGAGGAGGCGGTGGTGATAGAGGGGTGCGGCTTGGAGGTGAGCAACCGAGCCCTCTTTTTTGGCAGGGTCCCGCGAGGGGAAGGAAGGGCGAGCTGGGTGGCAGCGCCGGGTCAGCCACCAAGGCGGGTCTAGGGGGGCGGCGGTGGTCTTCGGGGAGTTTGCTGGGGTGAGGGGGGAGAGTGGGAAACGGTAGTGGTGAGAGAATAAGGCTGGGTCCCCAGACCAGGGGAACCCACCCACTCTCATCGAGTTCAATCTTCTGCTCTTAGCCATCATAACGCCAGCTCCTTTGACTTTGAAGGCGCCTGCAATAAATAGAATAGAATGGATGAGCTGGAAGGGACCTTGGAGATCTTCTAGTCCAGCCCCCTGCTCAAGCAGGAGACCCTATGGCAGTGGTGGGTTTCAAAAAAAATTTTACTATCGGTTCTGTGGGTGTGGTTTGGTGGGCATGGCGGTAGGGAAGGATACTGTAAAATCTCCATTCCCACCCCACTCCAGGGGAAGGTTACTGCAAAATCCCCATTTCCTCAGCTAGGACTCGGGAGGCAGAGAATAGATGGGGGCAGGGGCCAGTCAGAATTTTTATTCCCGGTTCTCTGAACTACTCAAAATTTCCACTACCGGTTCTCCAGAACTGGTCAGAACCTGCTGAAACCCACCTCTGCCCTATAGTACCATTTCAGACAAGTGGCTGTCTAGTCTCTTCTTTAAAAACCTCCTGTGATGAAGCACCCACAACTTCTGGTGGTCAGCTGTTCCACTGGTTAATGGTTCTCACTGTTAGGAAGTGTCTCCTCAATTCCAGGTTGCTTCTGTCTTTGGTTAGTTTCCATTCATTGTTTCTTGTCCTGCCCTCCGATGCTTTGCAGAATAAGTTGACCTTCTCTTCTTTGTGGAAGCCCCTTAAGTAGTGGAATATGGCTATCAGGTCACCCCCTAACTCTTGGGTTGACTGCTGTCCTTATTTCCAGGTTGAATCTCTCCTTCTTCAATTTCCATCTATTCCTTGCCTAGCCTTCAGGTGCTTTGGAAAGTAGCTTGATCCCCTTCCTCTCTGTGGCAGCCCCTCAAATATTGGAAGACTGCTAATCATGTCTCCCCTGGTCCTTCTCTTCACTAGACTAGCCAGGCCCAGTTCCTGCAACCGTTCATTGTATGTTTTAGCCTCCAGTCCCCTAATCATTTTTGTTGCTCTTCTCTGCATTCTTTCCAGAGTCTCAACATCTTTTTTACAGTGTGGTGACCAAAACTGGGTGCAGTACTCTAGGTGTGCTCTTACTAAGACTTTATAGAGTGGTATTAGTACCTCCCTTAATCTTGATTGTATCCCTCTGTTAATGCAATTTAGGATTGCATTGGCTTTTTTGGCTGCCGCCACACACTGCTGGCTCATATTTAACAGGTTGTCCACTAAGATGTTTAAAAATTTTAAAAAATCTAATCTAGCTACCCACTCCAAGATTCCCTGGTCATCTCCCGAAAGGCCTAACCATGCCTGATTCTGCTTAGCTTTTTCAAGATCAGTTGAGCTTGGCTGGTGTCAGTTGGTGAGACCACACAATCTCTCTCTTTGAGAAGGGCAATTTAGGACTACCGAGTGATCTTGAAGAGGTTCATTTCTTGACACTTGACATCTGGATCTTGCTTCTCAAGCGGTGCGGTTAATAATAACTGGGAATTGTAGGAGCGGGAAGCCAAACCTGGAGGGCATCTGTTGGAGAAGGCGGTTCAGAGCCCAACTGAGTCTTCTGCAGGCAGCTGCACTTCTGGAGAAGGAAGCCAGGAAAGACAGGTGGAGTCCTGCACAATGTGACATCAAGATGGGTATGATGTCATTGTGGCTTCTCATAACCTCCCCAGAATGCAGGGGATTCAAGTGTAGGATCCTTCCTCAGGCTAGATCAAAAGACCAAACCAACTCCAATTTCGGCTCAGTGCCCTTCTTTAAAAATCCTAACATGGAGAGGTGTCCAAAAAGGGTCAGCTTCTTTTCCAAATAAAAGAATAGAATGGAATGGAATGGAATGGCATGGGGAATAGAATAGAGTATGGAATGGATTTTTTTTTATTATTTGAATTTATATCCCGCCCTTCTCCGAAGACTCAGGGCGGCTTACATTGTGTTAAGCAATAGTCTTCATCCATTTGTATATTATATACAAAGTCAACTTTATAACCCCCAACAATCTGGGTCCTCATTTTACCTACCTTATAAAGGATGGAAGGCTGAGTCAACCTTAGGCCTGGTGGGACTTGAACTTGCAGTAATTGCAAGCAGCTGTGTTAATAACAGACTGCTTAGTCTGTTGAGCCACCAGAGGAATGGAATGGAATGGAATGGAATAAATGGAGTGGAGCGGAGCGGAGCGGAACGGAGCAGAGCAGAGCAGAACAGAACAGAACAGAACAGAACAGAATTCTTTATTGGCCAAGTGTGATTGGATGCACAAGGAATTTGTCTTTGGTGCATATGCTCTCAGTGTACATAAAGAAAAAATAAGGCATATTCGTCAAGAATCATAAGATACAACACTTAGTGATAGTCATAGAAATCATACTAGGAAACAATAAAAACAATATAAGTTGTAAAGATACAAGCAACATGGATATAGCCATAAGTGGGAAGAGATAGGTACTAGTAAGGATGAGAAGAATAGTAATACAGTCTTAGTAGTTAATTTGATAGTGTTGAGGGAATTAGTTGTTTAGTAGAGTGATGGCATTCGAGGGAAAAACTGTCCTTGCGTCTAATTGTTCTGGTGTGCAATGCCCTATAGTGTTGTTTTTGAGGGTAGAAGTTGCAACAATTTATGTCCAGGATGTGAGGGTTAGGGTTACACAACCCAAGGATGAAAATAGATCTGAATTCATAATTTCCCTTTTTTTTTCCTGGATTTTCAGACTTGGATTATCCTCACCTGGAAATTTCCTGCCAGGTGTAAATGCAGCTTTAGGGATTTTCCCATAGGGATTTGCAATAGGGATTTTCTAGGGAGGAGCTGTCCTTCCAGAACGAGAAACCCAGATTGACCTATCAGTGCCTTGGATGACCTGTTCAGGGGCTTTCCAGGTGATTCCACCGCTTCCTGATTTGCATAAGGTTCCACCCAATAGAGAAGAAGCAGTTGAAGGTGGCTATGGAGAGTCTTAGTCATCCAGGTCACAGTTGTCCCAAAGGTGCTTTTTCAAGGGGAAACTGGACTTTCTGGTTTTTCTTTGAAGACGTTTCGCTTCTCATCCAAGAAGCTTCTTCAGCTCTCGGAGAAGCTGAAGAAGCTCTCATTCAAGAAGCTGAAGAAGCTTCTTGGATGAGAAGTGAAACCCCTTCAAAGAAAAACCAGAAAGTCCAGTTGAAGGTGGGTTCTAGGTTGACAGCCCTGCCTGGATACAGCGGCCTCCAGAGCCATGATCTCCAATTGAGGAAAGGATCTCTTCCACCACTCTAGGTAGGAACATAACTCCTGTAATTAGGGCAGTAAATTCTTCCTGTAACCAGAAAAAAAGCCAGCATGTGATGCAAGGAAGCCAAGTTGGTCTCGTTGTGGGGGAGGACACCAGGCTAGAAAGTGGGAGGTTGTGAGTTCAAGTCCCACCTTAAGCATGAAAGCCAGTTGGGTGAGTTTGGTCCAGTCGCTCTTTCTCAGCCCAACATCACAGGGTTGTTGTTGTTGTGGGGAAAATAGGAGGAGGGATATGTTTGTCCCCTTGAGTTATTTGTACAAATAATAAAGATGGGATATAAAGGAGGGAGGGAAGGAAGGAAAGGAAGGAAGGAACATAGAAACATTTTTGACCTGAAGGGAGTAACAGAGTTGTGCCTGGCACTAACTCGTTGAATGAAAAAAAATCACAGGTTTGTCACTTTTGAGAGTCAGGCAATTTACCTGCTCTTGGGAGCTTCTTCTATAGCCCAGAAGAAGGTGGCGAGCAGCAGTTTCAATTCCTGTTGCTACTCAAGTATTATTCCTATGCTTGGTGTCATGGCAACCCCAAAGCAACAAAAGGAAGGGAGCAGCATCTTGCTAAATCCAGCAGGACATCTCTGCTGGGTAGACAACTACCCATAAGCTCCACAGCAGAAGACGGAAAAAGGCAAAACTACATCGTCTTCCACAACATACATAATGCCTAAAAATGCAACCTGGTTGCTTTATTTATTTATTTATTTATTTTATTTAATTTTTATACCGCCCTTCTCCCGAAGGACTCAGGGCGGTGTACAGGCAAAAATAAAACAGTACAATATACAGATTAAAATACCATTTAAAAAACTTATTTAAATTAGCCTAAGATTAAAAAATTTCCATACTAAAAACCCCATTTAAAATTAATAAAATTTCCCCTTAAAACTAATTTAAGCCAGCCCCGCGCGGATAAAAAGATGTGTTTTTAGTTCGCGACGAAATGTCCGAAGGTCAGGTATTTGACGTAAACCCGGGGGAAGCTCATTCCAGAGTGTGGGCGCCCCCACAGAGAAGGCCCTTCCCCTGGGGGCTGCCAGCCGGCATTGTTTGGCGGACGGCACCCTGAGAAGTCCCTCTCTATGGGAGCGTACGGGTCGGTGGGAGGCGTGTGGTAGCAGCAGGCGGTCCCGTAAGTACCCAGGCCCTAAGCCATGGAGCGCTTTAAAGGTCATAACCAACACCTTAAAGTGCACTCGGAAAGCCACAGGCAGCCAGTGCAGCCTGCGCAGGATCGGTGTTACATGGGAGCTACGTGTAGCTCCCTCTATCACCCGCGCAGCTGCATTCTGGACTAACTGAAGCCTCCGAGCGCACTTCAAGGGGAGCCCCATGTAGAGAGCATTACAGTAATCCAAGCGAGAGGTAACGAGCGCATGAGTGACCGTGCATAAGGCATCCCGATCAAGGAAGGGGCGCAACTGCCGAACCAGACGGACCTGGTGGAAGGCCCCCCTGGAGACGGCCGTCAAATGATCTTCAAACGACAGCCGGTCATCCAGGAGGACACCTAAGTTGCGCACCCTATCCTTTGGGGCCAGTAACTCGCCTCCAACAGTCAACCGCGGCTGCAGTTGACTGAATCGGGATGCCGGCATCCACAGCCACTCCGTCTTGGAGGGATTAAGCTTGAGCCTGTTTCTCCCCATCCAGACCCGTACGGCTTCCAAGCACCGGGACAGCACTTCAACAACTTCATTGGGGTGGTCCGGGATGGAAAAGTACAGCTGGGTGTCATCAGCGTACTGCTGGTATCTCACCCCGAAACCACTGATGATCTCACCCAACGGCTTCATGTAGATGTTGAACAGAAGGGGCGAGAGAATCGACCCCTGAGGGACCCCACAAGTGAGGCCCCTCGCGGTCGACCTCTGCCCCCCTTGACCCATTGAAGGCCAAGATCTCAGACCCTGGGCTAGCTTAGACAGTAAACCCAGCCAGAGAGATTGGGGCTTGGCTTGGCATGGTACATATGAGAAAACATGGTGCCTTGGAAATCTGGGTTTCATCAAATGGCCCATGAGGAGTGAATTGGTCAAGTTACGGGACCACCTGCTGTTACCTGATGTCTCCCACCGACCCGTACGCTCACACAGAGAGGGTCTTCTCAGGGTGCCGTCCGCCAAACAATGTCGGCTGGCGGCCCCCAGGGGAAGGGCCTTCTCTGTTGGAGCTCCCACGCTTTGGAATGAACTTCCCCCTGATTTACGTCAAGTGCCTGATCTTCGGACTTTTCGCCGTGAGCTGAAAACGCACCTATTTATTCAAGCGGGACTGGCTTGAAAGTTTTAAATGTCTTATTAATTTTAATTGGGGCTATTTATAATTTTAAAATTTTAAATTGTTTTAAATTCTCGGCCAATTGTAATATGCTTGTTTTAGTTTTGTTTTTTTAATATGTATATTGTGGGCTTTTTTAATACTTGGCTGTACACCGCCCTGAGTCCTTCGGGAGAAGGGCGGTATAAAAATCTAATAAAATAAATAAAATAAATAAATAAGTGGTAGCCCTGGTGGAGATGCCCAAGGTCCAACAGAAAATGTTGAGGTGGAAATTCCAGTCTTTCTATTATGGGAGAATATGGTTGGATTTGGCTTGGAGGATACAGATTAACAGAGTTGGAAGGGACCTTATAGGTCATCTAGTCCAACCCCCCCACACACACACATCCAAGCAGGAGACCCAACACCATTTCTGACAAATGGCAGTTCAATCTCTTCTTGAAAGTCTCAAGTGATAAAACTCCCACAACTTCCGAAGGCAACTTCTGTCCCATGGGTTGATGGTTCTCACTGAAAGGAAAGGAATAGGAATAGAAAAGGAATAGGATAGAATAGAATAGAATTAGAAAGAATAGAATATAACAAGAATAGAATAGAATAGAATAGAATAGAATAGAATAGAATAGAATAGAATAGAATAGAATAGAATAGAATAGAATAGAATAGAATAGAATTCTTTATTGGCCAAGTGTGATTGGACACACAAGGAATTTGTCTTTGGTGCATCTGCTCTCAATGTACACAAAAAGAAAAGATACGTTCCTCAAGAATCAAAAGGTACAACACTTAATGATGTCATAGGGAACAGATAAGCAATCAAATCATATTAGGAAACAGTCAATTTAAATCTTAAGGATACCAGCAACAAGGTTACAGTCATACAGTCATAAGTGGAAGGAGATGGATGATGAAAACGATGAGAAGATTAATAGTAGGGCAGACTTAGTGAATAGTTTGACAGTGTTGAGGGAATTATTGGTTTAGCAGAGTGATGGCGTTGGGGGGGGGGGGGAACTGTTCTTGCAAGTTGCAAAAGGCCATGGGAAACCTCCTTTGATCCTATTGCTCAAGCTGCCAATAAGGGGTGGCAGGAAGCAACTTGTCCCCTTTTCCTCCCCACTCACCCCCCACCCCCCCGAATCCCAAATCCCGCTGCTTTCCTCCTGAACCACCGGCCCTCCCTCCCTCCCTCCCTCCTTAAAAAAACGCGATCGGGATCCAAAGCCGAGGCTGCGCTCTCTAGGATCCCGCCGGGGCTACCGGCTTTCGCGGGCTGAGCGCGGAACTTGCGCGCTTTGGGCGGCTCTGCAGCGCTTCTCGTCCGCCCGAGGCTTCCAGAAGGCGGGGAGTTTCCCGCCGGGAGAACCGCGAAGGAAAAAGCTTGCCCGCTTCGGCAACTGCCGAGCCCGGCCCTCGGAAGCGCCGCTGGCTGCGCAAACCGCTCGCTCCCTTCTCTTCCTTTATCAGCAGCCCCGGCCGCGCAGAGAGGTTCGTTTCGGACCCGAGTGCTGCTGGAAGCACCATCGGTGGCCCGGCTGGGTGGGAGGTAGGCAGCCCCCGCTGAGCTTGCCTGGCTCTGGACTTTTGATCCTTGGATGGGAGACCACCGGGAAATGCCAGAGGGAGGCTAGGCTGGGAAGCCGGGAAGGACTTTGAAGCAGTGGGGAAATCCAGGTTTTTTTACTTTCGGTTCTGTGGGCGTGGCGGGGGAAGGATACTTCAAAATCTCCATTCCCACCCCACTCCAGGGAAGGATACTGCAAAATCCCATTCCCTCCCCATTCCTGGGGGGAAGGATATTGCAAAATCTCCATTTCCTCCCCACTCCTGGAGGGGAAGGATATTACAAAATCTCCATTCCCACCCCACTCCTGGAGGGAAGGATATTGCAAAATCTCCATTCCGACCCCACTCCAGGAAAAGGACACTGCAAAAACTCCATTCCCTCCCCACTCCAGGGGAAGGATATTGCAAAATCCCCATTCCCTCCCCACTCCTGGAGGGAAAGGTTATTGCAAAATCTCCATTCCCATCCCACTCTGGGGCCAGCCAGAGGTGGTATTTGCCAGTTCTCCGAACTACTCAAAATTTCCGCTACCGGTCCTGCAGAACCTGCTGGATTTCATCCCTGATTTGAAGGCACATCCCAGCGGATTCAACTGGAGCTGTTTCCAGCTGGAGAGTCCCCGAGGGTGGATCAGGAACAGCAAGAGCCGGGTTGGAGTTGGGCTTCAGCTGCAGAAATTCAGGGAAGATTTGGGAAAGGCTGGGGCTGTCCTGGAACGGAAGAGGGCTTCAAGGGCAGATCCAGTGGCTTCCCGAGGCTATGAGCAGCAGGCTTGGGTTTGGCTGGCTCCCATGCTGAGCAGGGGCTGGCTCCCGGGTCTCAAGCCATTTTTCCAACACTGATTATCTCTGGGACCAGGGCGGGCTTGCCTGATCTGGTGGGAAGAGGGGGGGGGAAAGGATGGCAGGGATGAACAGGAGATGGAAATGAAGGCATGAGGGAATCCTCAGGGAATCCTCAGGTTATGGCGTGGAAGTGATAGAATAGAATAGAATAGAATAGAATTTTTTATTGGCCAAGTGTGATTGGACACACAAGGAATTTGTCTTGGTGCATATGCTCTCAGTGTACATAAAAGAAAAGATACGTTCATCAAGGTACAACATTTACAACACAATTGATGATCAATATAGCAATATAAATCATAAGGATTGCCAGCAACAAGTTATAGTCATACAGTCATAAGTGGAAAGAGATTGGTGATGGGAACTATGAAACGATTAATAGTAGTGCAGATTCAGTAAATAGTCTGACAGTGTTGAGGGAATTATTTGTTTAGCAGAGTGATGGCCTTCGGGAAAAAACTGTTCTTGTGTCTAGTTGTTCTGGTGTGCAGTGCTCTATAGCGTCGTTTTGAGGGTAGGAGTTGAAACAGTTTATGTCCAGGATGCGAGGGATCTGCAAATATTTTCACCGCCCTCTTCTTGATTCGTGCAGTATACAGGTCCTCAATGGAAGGCAAGTTGGTAGCAATTATTTTTTCTGCAGTTCTAATTATCCTCTGAAGTCTGTGTTTTTCTTGTTGGGTTGCAGAACCGAACCAGACAGTTATAGAGGTGCAAATGATAGTTGTGATAGTGTGATTGAAACTTGGATGGAGTGGGAATTAATAGGAATAGGAATAGAACAGAACAGAACAGAATAGAAAGAGTGGAGTGGAGTGGAGTGGAGTGGAGTGGAATGGAATGGAATGGAATGGAATGGAATGGAATAGAATAGAATAGAATAGAATAGAATAGAATAGAATAGAATAGAATAGAATAGAATAGAATGAGTGGAATAGAATAGAATAGAATAGAATAGAATAGAATAGAATAGAATAGAATAGAATAGAATAGAATAGAATAGAATAGAGTGGAATAGAATAGAATAGAATAGAATAGAATAGAATAGAATAGAATAGAATAGAATAGAATAGAATAGAAAGAGTGGAGTGGAATAGAATAGAATAGAATAGAATAGAATAGAATAGAGTAGAGTAGAGTAGAGTAGAGTAGAGTAGAGTAGAGTAGAGTAGAGTGGAGTGGAGTGGAGTGGAATGGAATAGAACAGAACAGAATAGAATAGAATAGAATAGAAAGAGTGGAATGGAATAGAATAGAATAGAATAGAATAGAATAGAATAGAATAGAATAGAATAGAATAGAATAGAATAGAATAGAATAGAATAGAAAATATGGACTAGAATAGAATGGAAAATATAGAATGGAATGGAATGGAATGGAATGGAATAGAGCAGAGGAGAAGTGAGCAGAGTAGAGTAGAATAGAATAGAATAGAATAGAATAGAATAGAATAGAATAGAATAGAATAGAATAGAATAGAATAGAATAGAATAGAATAGATCTTATAAGTCATCTAGTCCACCACCTCCCCTCCCAAGCAGGAGACCCTACACCATTTCTGACAGAAGAGAAGGCAGGGGCATGGGGAGGGAGGGAGGGAGGGAGAGAACATAAAGGAAGGGAAAGAAAAGAAGAGGGAATGGAAAGGGAAGAAGGAAGGTAGGAAAGAAAAAAGAGAGGAATACTAGAATGTGGATCGAGGGAAGGAAAGGAAAGATCAGGGAAATAAAAGGCGAAGGGAAGGGGAAGGGGAAGGGGAAAGGAAAGGAAAGGAAAGGAATCCTCAGTCTAAAGCAATGCTTCTCATATTTGACAACTTTGAGAAGTGTGGACTTCAACTCCCAGAATTCCCCAGCCAGCAGCTTGAAAAACACTGCTTTAAGCTATTGCCCCTATTACAAGGAGGGGAACATCTCAGAGACAGAGCCTCAGTACTGAATTCTCAGCGCCCCTTTGTGATTCAAAGAAACCCATCATTGTCTATTTCTTCTCCAACAGGTCCTTGGTATTTGACCTTCTTTTTCAACCACAGGCGGCAGGGAGAGAAGATGGACCTGATTTCGGCCAAAGCAGCTCCCACCAGGAGGAATCTTTTCGGGCCAGTGGACCACGACCATTTGCTGCAGGAGTTCCAGAGCATGATGAGATCCAGCATGGAACAGGCGAAGCAACGGTGGAACTTCGACTTCTTCCAGGATATGCCCATCGTGGGGCTTCTCCAGTGGGAAGAGCTGCAGGGCCACGAGGTTCCCGCCTTCTACCACACGCACGTCGCCAGGGAGTCTCGCCCGCCTCTGCAGCCCGTGAACAGGACTGCGGACAGGGAGGGGAAAGTTCACCTCCTGGGTAGAGAGGTGGAAAGAGGCAGACCCATCAAAACAGCGACGCTAGGGAAGAAGCGAAGGCAGACGTATTTGACAGGTATGTATGTCAAGGCGGTGTTTGTTGTGGCTCGCCAGCGGATCTGGCAGCGGATTCGGACAATGAGGAGGTTGGGGAGGAACATGGGCCAGTCCTGGAGTCTTGGGAAAGCTCTGATGAGGGCTCTGCGTCAGAGGCAGAGAGTGGGCCAGGGCCGTATGCCAGTTATCAGCTGCCTTTGGAGTCGGACACCAGTGAGGCAGATGAACAGCTGGAGCCTGTTCCTAGTGTGCGCATGCACAGAGCTGCCAGATGAAGGGAACAGCTAAAGAACAAGGGTCAACTTGGGAGTAAGGCTGCAGGTGGATGAATGAATGGCCACTCCCAGAGGGAATAAAAGAGGAACGAAAGGGGAGTGGAATTTGCAGGAGACAATTAGTTCATTCCTGCATTCTTGCCAAGTATTGCTGCATCTGAAAGACATTGGCCTGGTCATTCTCCAAGCCCGATAAAGGTCGGTAATTGTGAACCATCTTGAAAGACTGTGGGAGAGGAAAGACCTTGCTGGAGAGGAATTCACTGTAAATTAAATAAAAGAGGTTTATTGGGACGAGGACTCGGCTTCGTGCTGCTGGGGAAGCCTAGGTCAGAACAGGAGCCACCTAGAATAGACACAAGGAAGTGTGAACAGGAACAGCCTAGGTTTTTAAAAGAGGGCCCTGAAGATTAAAATCTTCACACCTGGTCCCAGTGAGGTCCTAAGGGTGGGTTTGATTCCTGACTTTGCATAGAGAGGTGGATTATGGATGCCCAATCAAGAACAGCAAAGATTTCTTGATCTCTTTGTTCACACCTGGTGAGCCGTGGTTGTGCACTGGTCAGAATGCAGTATTGCAGGCTAATTTTGCTGACTGACAGCTGCCAGAAGTTTGGCAGTCCAAGTCTCACCAGGCTCAAGGTTCCTTCAGCCTCCCATCCTTCCGAGGTTGGTAAAATGAGGACCCAGATTGGTTAGGGGCAATATACAATAGGTTGACTCTGTAAACTGCTTAGAGAGGGCTGTAAAGCACAGTGAAGTGGTATATAAGTCTAAGTGCTAGTTCTGTTGCTTCTTTTGAGTTTTGCAAACATGTAATGATAGTCCTACTGAAAAACCCACCTACCGTATTTTCCCCCAAAATAAGACCCTCCCCAATAAGACTTAATTCAGGTGAGGTCTAATTTTGTTTTTGTTGCAATGGATGTACGAAATGCGTCCATCTGGCTGACGAGTTTAACTGGGGCTTATTTTGGAGGTAGGGCTTTTATTACGAGCATCCTGAAAAATCATACTAGGGCTTATTTTCCGGTTAGGTTTTATTTTGGGGGAAATACGGTAATAGGAGGTGAACCCTGCCGAACGCTCTGATATGGCATCATAATGTACAGGTAGTCCTCGAGTTACGACTGTTCATTTAGTGACCGTTCGAAGTTACAACGGCATTGAAAAAAGTGACTTATGACTGTTTTTTCACACTTACGACCGCTGCAGCATCCCCATGGTTACGTGATCAAAATTCAGATGCTTGGCAACTGGTTCATATTTATGACGGTCTCAGTGTCCCGGGGGGGGGGGGAAGGGGGGGCAGGTGATCCGCTTTTGTGACCTTCTGACAAGCAAAGTCAATGGGGAATCCAGATTCACTTAACAACCGTGTTACTAACTTAATAAATGCAGCGATTCACTTAACGGCTGTGGCCAGAAAAGTCACAAAATGGGGCAAAACTCACTTAACAAATGTTTCGCTTAGCGACATAAATGTTGGGCTCAATTGTGGTCATAAGTCGAGGACCTCCTGTATTCAAATAGTGGGATGCCATTCCTGTTTTATCTGATAACCATTATCCAAGTCAAGGTCAAATTTTACAAAGACGCGTAAAAAAACATTCCAAAATACAGGCGGTCCTTGACTCGTGACTACAACTGAGCCCAGTGTTTCTCTTGGTAAGCGAGACGGTCATTAAGTGAGTTGAGCACCGTTTCATGACCTTTCCTGCCACTGTTATGAAACAAATCACTGCTGTTACGAAGTCAGTAGCATGGGTTGTTTTTTTTTGTTTACATTTATACCCCGCCCTTCTCCGAAGACTCAGGGCGGCTTACAGTGTATAAGGCAATAGTCTCATTCTATTTGTATATTTTTTACAAAGTCAACTTATTGCCCCCCCAACAATCTGGGTCCTCATTTTACCTACCTTATAAAGGGTGGAAGGCCGGGCTCGAACCTGCAGTAATTGCAGGCTTTGTGTTCTAATAACAGGCTTCTCTATTGCCTGAGCTGTTAAATGAATCTGCCTTCCCCTTTGACTTTGATTATCGGAAGATTTTGTGAAAGGTGAGCACATGACCCCGGAATACTGCAACTGTCATAAGTACATGCCAGTTGCCAAGCATTTGAATTTTGATCACGTGACTCGTTGGGCTGCTGCAGCGAAGTGTGAAAAATGGCCATACGTGACTTTTACAGGGGCGTTGTAACTTTGAAGGGTCACTAAGCGAAAGATTGTCAAAGACTACTTGATATGGTCCTCGACTTATTTATTTATTTATTTATTTATTTCGATTTTTATACCGCCCTTCTCCCGAAGGACTCGGGGCGGTGTACAGCCAAGTAAAAAAAATTCACTATATACACATTAAAAGAGATTAAAAAGGAACATATTATATGTGGCCGAAAATTTAAAACAATTTAAAATCTTAAAATATAAATAACCCCAATAAAAATTTTAATCCAGTCCCGCTTGAATAAATAGGTGCGTTTTCAGCTCACGGCGAAAAGTCCGAAGATCAGGCACTTGACGTAAACCAGGGGGAAGTTCATTCCAAAGCGTAGGAGCTCCAACAGAGAAGGCCCTTCCCCTGGGGGCCGCCAACCGACATTGCTTGGCGGACGGCACCCTGAGAAGGCCCTCTCTGTGTGAGCGTACGGGTCGGTGGGAGGCAAAAGGTAACAGCAGGCGGTCCCATAAGTACCCGGGTCCTAAGCCATGGAGCGCTTTAAAGGTGGTAACCAGAATCTTGAAGCGCACCCGAAAAACCACAGGAAGCCAGTGCAAACTGTGCAGGATTGGTGTTACATGGGAGCAACGAGTTGCTCCCACTATTACCCGCTTAGCAACCATTCAAAGTCACAATGGATGTCCCTCAGGATACTTACAACCCAGATTTGAAGTTCTGAGAACTGTCTCCTTCCCTGGTCAAGTGCTTGTTATTTACAATGTGGGGTTTTTTGACAGAAGCTGATCCTTATTTCCAGTTTTCAGGGAGGAAAATGCCCATTGTGAAAAATAGGTTTGCTTAGCAGCCGTGGCATTTGTTTAACGACTGGTACACTTGCTTAATAACTGCCCCCCCACCAAAAAAATGTTCCGGATTGGGTTCAACCACATGATGACCCGTTTAATGACTGGCATGACTTATGGCCATAATTCCAGGCTCAACTGGAGTCATAAGTCAAGGACTACTTATATACTACTCAGGATCTTCCAAGATCCTTTGAGTAAGATTCGTCTTCAAAGAAATTCAAGTGATCTGATTAAGTTGGATCTTGGAGTCCTAGTGGACAACCATTTAGATATGAGCCAGCAGCTGCCAAAAAAGCCAACACAGTTCTGGGCTGCATAAACAGAGGGATAGAATCAAGATCATGAGAAGTGTTAATACCACTTTATTATGCCTTGGTAAGGCCACACTTGGAATCCTGCATCCAACTTTGGTCGCCATGTTGTAAAAAAGATGTGGAGACTGTAGAAAGAGTGCAGAGAAGAGCAACAAAGATGATTAGTGGACTGGAGGCTAAAACATATGAAGAACGGCTGCAGGAACTGGGCATGTCTAGTTTAATGAAAAGAAGGACTAGGGGAGACATGATAGCAGTGTTCCAATGTCTCAGGGGCTGCCACAAAGAAGAGGGAGTCAAGCTATTCTCCAAAGCACCTGAGGGTAGAACAAGAAGCAATGGGTGGAAACTAATCAAGGAGAGAAGCAACTTAGAACTAAGGAGGAATTTCCTGACAGATAGAACAATTAAGGAGTGGAACAACTTGCCTGCAGAAGTTGTGAATGCTCCAACACTGGAAAAATTAAAGAAAATGTTGGATAATCATTTGTCTGAAATGGTGTAGGGTTTCCTGCCTGGGCAGGGGGTTGGACTAGAAGGCCTCCAAGATCCCTTCCAACTCTGTTGTTGTTGTTGTTGTTATTATTATTAAGTTGGTCAGATAAAAAAAGCAGATGTGTTTCCTGGATGCTTTATTAAACAAGGCGCTAGGACGTTGAGCTTGTCGATCGAAAGGTCGGCAGCTCAGCGGTTCGAATCCCTAGTGTTGCCGTGTAACGGGGTGAGCTCCCGTTACTTGTCCCAGCTTCTGCCAACCTAGCAGTTTCGAAGGCACGTAAAAATGCAAGTAGAAAAAATAGGGACCACCTTTGGTGGGAAGGTAACAGTGTTCCGTGTGCCTTTGGCGTTGAGTCATGCCGGCCACATGACCACAGAGACGTCTTCGGACAGCACTGGCTCTTCGGCTTTGAAACGGAGATGAGCACCGACCTCTAGAGTCGGCAACGACTAGCGTGTATGTGCGAGGGGAACATTTACCTTTACCTATACAATGTAAACAACAGGTGTCTGTGGGAAAGTAAAAAAAGTCAAGATGGCGACTGTGGGTGCACACTGAATGCTCCACTCCTTTTTTTTTATCTGAACCGTTGTTGTTGTTGTTTTTAAAAAAAATCTTATTTTATGTCCCTTTTCTATATGCGTCTGTGACGCATATGCAGAAAGGGTATTAATTGCATAGTCTCAACTGCCATCTTGACTTTTTTGACCTCGGTTCTGTCCCTGCAGACCTCTTGATGGAAGCCTAGTCATTTCTCAGGCTGATTTTTTTTAAATGCAAGGATGTAACTGGACGTTGGTTTTGTTGGCGTCCAGAAATATGACAATACACATCTTGACTTGTTGACCCTCCAGAAAAAAAAACACTACTATCTCCTTTTTCATAAGATTTCCATCTTGCTCACTCTGGAGAAATCTTTCCACGGATCCCTTCTTGTCGTAGAATAGAATAGAATAGAATAGAATAGAATAGAATTTTTTATTGGCCAAGTGTGATTGGACACACAAGGAATTTGTCTTGGTGCATAGGCTCTCAGTATACATAAAAGAAAAGATACGTTCATCAAGGTACAACATTTACAACACAATTGATGGTCAATATATCAATATAAATCATAAGGATTGCCAGCAACAAAGTTACAGTCATACAGTCATAAGTGGAAAGAGATTGGTGATGGGAACGATGAGAAGATTAATAGTAGTGCAGATTCAGTAAATAGTCTGACAGTGTTGAGGGAATTATTTGTTTAGCAGAGTGATGGCCTTCGGGAAAAAACTGTTCTTGTGTCTAATTGTTCTAGTAGTTGTCATTACTTGTCGGTGTGGATTTTTATTTCTTTCTTTCTTTATTGCAGATTATTATTCAACAAAGAAGCCGATCAGGACAGATATGCAAACACCTGTAAAGAAATTGGCCTTCTAAACCGGTGGATCGCTTCCCAGATATTTTTTTTTTCCCCTTAAAAAAACTTCCAAGCTTATACAACACTTCAGAATGATCTCTACTGATAACTAACCCTTTGTAGCTGCGCAGAGAAGAATGGTGAAAATGGGAAGAGTTATTAAAAGAACAACAAACTCTTATGAAATGGCAGTCCAGCCAAATAAAAACTGAATAGCTCAGGAAACTTTTTTTTTAAAAAAAAAATAACTGATTGTCAAGTATGAAAAAGACCGATTGCAGCAACAATCGCATTTCAGGAAGAATTGCTTATCGTATTATTGTCAGAAGTGTTTAAAATACTGTGTTATGAACAAATGATGAGCGCCGTGGTGAAATGTAAAAATTGTTACTACCGGTTCTGTGGGCGTGTGGTGGGGGTGTTAATGTGACTGGGTGGGCATGGCCAACTTTTTTTTTGTTTTTTATTTTTAAAAGCATTTTTTCTACAACCTCTTCGGCTGAAGAGGTTGTAAAAAAATGCTTTTAAAAGGCTCTGATGATCCCAGATGAGCCGTGCGATCGTCAGAGCCTTTTTTTTTTACTTTTAAAAGCATTTCTTCGCCCAAAGAAAAAATGCTTTTAAAAGTAAAAAAAAAAAAAACCTCTGATGATCGCGCAGTTCAGCTGGGCATGGGGGGTTGGGGGCAGGGATTTTTGCTACCGGTTCTCCAAACCACCCGCCACCATCGCTACCAGATCGGGTGATCCGGTCCGAACCGGGAGCATTTCACTCCAGGTGAGCGGCATTCTACCACTTTCCAGGTTGTATTTTTTTTTTTTACTTGTTTCATATATATAGTATTAGATTTCATCTCAGCGCAAAAAGCAGAAACGTTTATCAGCTTTGTCAATTTTCAGTTTTGAAAAAGGAATCAGAATATCTGTTTTTCAGTTTGTACCCAACTATTGCTTAAGGTAGGGATCTCCAACCTTGGCAACTTTAAGACTTGTGGACTTCAACTCCCAGAGTTCATCAGCCTGCAAAGCTGGTTGAGGAACTCTGGGAGTTGAAATCCACAAATCTTAAAGTTGCCAAGGTTGGAGACCCTTGGCACATTCAGCCCCTTCGGTTTCCATTCAGCTGTTACTAAATTTCACCATTTAGTGCAAGTGCCTGACACATAGAAAAAGGGTGGAGTTTGATCACACAGTTGCTAGCACACCTTGGTTTATTTTTTTATTTACACAAAATGCTGTACCTTGCAGTTAGAAAAACCTAGAAAAATGGGTTTTGCAGCCTGCTTTTAAAGTCCTTTGTCCTTTGGGTCAGATTTCTTTTCATAGCGATATGTCTTGATTGCAATCGATGGTTGCTTTAAATATTCCTGGAGAATATGTGTTTAATCATATATGTGAGTTGTGTGCTTTAGATTTCGTAAAGCTGGGTTTAAAAGCAGACGAAAGCGGAATAATACAAGCCTGGCCATATTTTGCTAAATTTATATCAACTGAGAATTGGCTTTATTCAGTTGCATTCCTGAAAAACGGAAAACATGTCCCTCAGATTAAACCATGAATCCTTCATCATGTATTCTGTGTTACATTTTGTCATGAAATGATTGGTTTTGGAAGAATAGCATGATGGTACGATGTAATATGTAATATGTCTGAAATACTTTGGCCACCTAATGAGAAAGAAGGACTCACTGGAGAAGAGCCTAATGCTGGGAAAGATTGAGGGCAAAAGAAGAAGGGGACGACAGAGAACGAGGTGGCTGGATGGAGTCACTGAAGCAGTAGGCATGAGTTTAAATGGACTCCAGAGGATGGTAGAGGACAAGAAGGCCTGGCGGAATCTTGTCCATGGGGTCGCGATGGGTCGGACACGACTTCGCAACTAACAACAACAAAATATGTCTGCTTTTGGGCAACTCGATGTATAACGCGCATGGAAGGTTGGATCTTATATTGAGAAGGCTCAGACATTCTTCTACGAAAATCTGGATGACCACTAGATCAGGGGTCTCCAACCGTAGTAATTTTAAGACTTGTGGACTTCAACTCCCAGAATTCCTCAGCCAGCTTTGCTGAGGAATCTTTGACGCTCTCATTGTCATAGAATATTGTACGAAAGCAAATCCAATGAAAATAAAATTGGTAAGTAATGCTGTTACTCTTAGCATGGATGCCATTCATCTGTCCTATGTTATTTCAAGCGGTTTTGTTTTTTGTTTTTCTTTAAAAAAATAAATCCTTAAAATGTCATGTAGGGACAAAATGGGCTCTCAAAATTTGGCCTGACTAGGTGGTTCAGTGGCTAAGACGCTGAGCTTGTCGATTAGAAAGGCCGGCAGTTCAGCGGTTCGAATCCCTAGTACCAGGTCTCCTGCGTGAGCAGGAGGTTGGACTAGATGACCTCCAAGGTCCCTTCCAGGTCTGTTACTGTTACTCTAAGATGGCTGAGTGAAAATTAGAGCAGCACAGTTACTGTATCCCTCCCCCCCAAAAAAATCTCTATTGTGCCCCCAAAAACAAAGCCAGTGGTGGTACTGTCCTTATTTCAAAACAAGTTAAGGAAAGTTATTGGTGGATTTCCTGCCTTTTTTTCTCTTCTCTTTTGAGCATTATTTGCTGACAGGAAACCCGTCACTTTTCTTAAGTTAGGCTGGGCAAGGATAGAAGCCAATGGTGAAATCCATTTTTTTTTTTACTACCGGTTCTGTGGGTTTGGCTTGGTGGGCGTGGTGCGGCTTGGTGGGCATGGCAAGGGAAGGATATTGCAAAATCTCTATTCCCACCTCACTCCAGGGGAAGGATAATCCAAAATCCCCATTCCCACCCCATTCCAGGGGAAGGATACTGTAAAATCTCTTGCCATCCCACTCCAGGGGAAGGATACTGCGAAATCTCCATTCCCATCCCACTCCAGGGGAAGGATAATCCAAAATCCCCATTCCCACCCCACTCCAGGGGAAGGATACTGTAAAATCTCTTCCCATCCCACTCCAGGGGAAGGATACTGCAAAATCCCCACCCCACTCCAGGGGAAGGATACTGCAAAATCTCCATTCCCACCCCATTCCAGGGGAAGGATACTGCAAAATCTCCATTCCCACCCCACTCCAGGGGAAGGATACTGCAAAATCTCCATTCCCACCCCACTCTGCGGCCAGCCAGAGGTGGTATTTGCCGGTTCTCCCAACTATTCAAAATTTCTGCAACCAGTTCTCCAGAACCTGTCAGAACCTGCTGGATTTCACCCCTGACCTACAGTAATCATAACATCCAGATAGGTTGCAAAGCCATCCTCTTTTTAACTGTGAACCTCAACAGATAGGCTCCTCAGTGTAAACTAGTCCACATATTTAATTTTAGATTTAAATACGACAGGCCGTTGCTCTGAATTCAATGCTTTCCACTTACTTTCTGATGGGGGTTATGAATTAAACGTTCTTCCATAGGTCAGCTAACTGAAAGGTTTAGAAAATTAGCTTGGCAGTTGTAAACATTTGTAACCCCAGATGACCTACTCGTTTCTGACTCCACCCAAGTTCTTGGCAGGTGTTCCGATGTCCTGGCAAAAGCTTCAGACATCCGCAGCGATGGATGCCAATGGATTGTTTTGTCTGTAGATGTGGCAGAGAGATGAGGAAGTTCAGAATTGGCTGCCCTGTTAATATGTTCCTCGCAAAAAATGAAATTCCACACCTTCTCTGCCAGGAACTTACCAGAATTAGATTTCTGCAAAATAACAATGCTTCCCAGGATATTGTTTGTCTTCCTAATCTTTGGTCAGTGGCCTCACACAATTTTCAAATGTTGGCCATAGCAGGAAGGATTAGACTTGTCTTGGAATTGTAGCTGGAAGAGATGGGAAGGGAAGAGATGGGAAGGGAAGGGTGGGAAGGGAAGGGTGGGAAGGGAAGAGATGGGAAGAGAAGGGAAGGGTTGGGAAGGGAAGAGATGGGAAGGGAAGGGTGGGAAGGGAAGGGAAGGGAAGAGATGGGAAGAGAAGGGAAGGGATGGGAAGGGAAGGATGAGAAGGGAAGGGAAGGGAAGGGAAGGAAGGGAAGGGAAGGGAAAAGGCCCTTCCTAAATTCAGTGGAATACATTTGCTATGCTTGAATCAGATGGCTAAAAGATTAAGCTCTCATCATTTCTATATGATGTTGATGAGTGGTGCGGCGGCCTAGAGGTGGCACTCTCACCTCACAATCAGGAGGCTGTGAGTTCGATCCTAGGTAGAGGCACTCTCTGGGCACACTGAGAATATATTTGCTGGGGGGGGGGAACCTCCGCATTGGCAACAGGAAAGGCATCTGGCCAGGAAACACTCAGCTCCATTCAGCTGCCCAGACTCCACCCCACAAGGGATTAGGGGGTCGTTAAAAGAGGATAATTTCTGTATGATGTTGATAAGCCAGCTAGATAAAACATTACAATGTCCCTCATCATGAAGAGAGATTCAGCAACGCTCAGTTCAAACGAATGATACAACTAAGGATTTCTCTTCAGGATCACTCAAAATTGGACTGGGCAACCGATGATGGCTTGATTGTACGAGCCACTCTGATGTGAGGGCAGATCTGTTCAGCCAAACTTACATTTTATACAAACAGTGAAGCATTTTTCACCCCCATAGTCCAGAGCTCCAGAAAAATCAGAAGATACACTATCAGAAAATAGTGTAAAGCAGAGGTAGTCAACCTTTTTATACTTACCACCCACTTTTGTATCTCTGTTAGTAGTAAAATTTTCTAACCACCCACCAGTTCCACAGTAATGCGCCTTGTATCCTCGTCTGAGCATGCCTCTCGTGCATCGTGGACTGGGTTTGGAGGGGGCACCGGCTACCAGCCCTGCTTGTCTGTTACAGCTGGGTGGTGTGGGGGGAGATGCGTGAGCTATTCTGGGACGAGGGTCTTTTGTTTGCGGTCGCACTATAGCACCATCTAGTTTCACTTACGTAACGTGAACTAAACTTATGCGTGGGTGATACACTCAGACTGCTAAGACAGTCTGTTATTAACACAGCTGCTTGCAATTACTGCAGGTTCAAGTCCCACCAGGCCCAAGGTTGACTCAGCCTTCCATCCTTTATAAGGTAGGTAAAATGAGGACCCAGATTGTTGGGGGGCAATAAAGTTGACTTTGTATATAATATACAAATGGATGAAGACTATTGCTTAACATAGTGTAAGCCGCCCTGAGTCTTCGGAGAAGGGCGGGATATAAATGCAAATTTTTTAAAAAATAGTATATTTTCAGAAAATTAAATTGTCACGGGGAATTTTATGAAAACCTATTGAAAATGTTTTTAAATAATGCTATGAAATTTTTTTAAAAAGTCAAATAAAAAAAAAAGGAAAGTGCTTCAGTAGCGGACAAAACCACTACTGCCCACCATGAAAGCTGGAACGCCCACTAGTGGGCGGTAGGGACCAGGTTGACTACCACTGGTGTAAAGAGTTTCCAAATGGAAAAGAACAAGTTTCTGTCCTAGCTTTAGAAATCTGTTCATAATTATGCCTATTTGCCTCCAATTTTGGAGCGCAGATTCTACAATAAATCCCTTTTTTAAAATGTTAATCCGTAGTGACATCTCATTTCAAGAAGGAAATTGTAGAGAAGGAACAAGGGAATGGAGAGGAATGCTCTCCTAGGAAAGGAGACAGCATTTAAACTTTCTAAGTTGGAAAAATACATAAGAGAAGAAAAGTAAAAATAAACGAGGAGAGGGAAAGTGTTATAAGAAAATAACAAATCGTTTAAGGAATAATGGTTCCTCTCCACACAATTTATTATGCAGCACAGCAAATATATAAAGGGGCCCTAAATGTTTATAAAAACCACGAATTACTAGAGGCACATAAAGGGGGAAATTAAAAATCAAACAGCCTTTTTAAATTTCTGTTTAAAAAACTCTTTTTCTCGTTTGTTTTTTTCTTTTCTCTTTTTCTTTTACATGCACAAGCAACAATCAGCAACAATAAGAGAAGACGGCATATTACATTTTCCGCTTAAGACAAAAAACCTCTATGGTACATCAAATATTTTGATGTCATTTACAATTGTTTTATCGATGCTATTTTGGATGTAAATATACTTGTTGATGTTGACTTTTCAAGATCGTAGTTAACTACTGACATACAGGTAGTTCTCAATTTACGACACTAATGGAGTCCAGAATTTCTGTAATAAGTCAGGAAGTCTTACTCTGAGACAACCATATGACCGACCTGATTTTATATACCTTTTTGGTAGTGGGCATTAAGTTAAGTCAATGGTGGTTTTCTTGCTGGGAAGTTTCCTGCAAAAAAAAAAACTTAGATTTCATCACGTGACTATAAAATATTGCAACAGGCTGTCAAAGTGCTCAAAAGGCAATCACATGACCACATGGGGAAAGGTACTGCCATCGTAACTCCAGACCCGGCTCATAAGTATCTTTTGAGATTCTGTGCAGTGATGAAATTCAAATTTTTTTACTACCAGTTCTGTGGGTGTGGCTTGGTGGGTGTAGCCGGGAAAGGATACTGCAAAATCTCCATTCCCTCCCAACTCCAGAGGAAGGATACTGCAAAATCCCCATTCCCATCCCACTTCTGAGGCCAGCCAGAGGTGGTATTTGCCGATTCTCCAAACTGCTCAAAATTTCCGCTACCGGTTCTCCAGAACCTGCTGAATTTCACCCCTGATTTCAGGGGAAAGGATGTGGTATTTTCTCCAATTCTTATCATACTAGGAAAGGAAAGATAAATAAAAAGAATTAGTGCTTCGCCATGGAAGAGACTGTACAAATTCCTACCAAGGTATGGTGATGATTCCCAAGCCTAAATAGTTTTTAAGGGGAGGGAGTAGGCATATTTGCTATCAAGGTTTTTCTGTAGAATAGCAAGCAATTTCCTGCTGGGAACGTAAATGTTTCTAATGTACTATTGATGGCAATACTTCCCTATCTTGGTGTGACATCATTGAACAGTGTGTTCTGTCTTTGTTCTTGGCTGGCCTAACCAATCAATGATTTATTTATTTATTTTTGGGTAGTGTCGGACAAGATTAATGATTTTTTATTGCACAGCAATAAATCTCACCTCTTCTGATACTCATCGCCCACATGCAGAAAGAACAACAGTAATTGATAGGTAACATACAGCTAAAGAAGTCGCCGTACTGCTGACAAGATCTGGGCATCCATATCTGCAGAATGCAGAATGCAGCAATCCAAGCCTTATATAAGTAGTCCTTGTCTTACGACCATTTGTTTAGTGACTATTTGAAGTTACAACGGCACTGAAAAAAAGGGGGCTTATTGTCAGAGTATATTCATGAACTGGAATAGGGCATAGCAACAGGTCAGCCAATGAGGGCTGTTTGGTAACTGAAACATAGCATTTGTTGTATGGGACCATAAGAGACAGTTTGGAGCCTGGGCGTGGCTTAACTGTTCTGTATATAAGCCGAAGGGCACTAGCTTCTCTCTCGTCCATTTTGCCTCCTCCGTTTTGTGCTGTGTTTGTACTTGCTATTTCTCTTCTCTACAATGTGGAAAAACCTACAAGGGTATTGTATGCCTTATGTGTTGTTATGTATATAGAGATATTTGAATCCCGCTTAATAGTCTGTTTGTGTGTGCTGCAACAAACTCTGACACTTATGACCATTGTTCACATTTAAGACTGTTGCAGCATTTCCATGGTCTTGTGATCAAAAACTTGACAACTGACCTATATTTATGATGGTTGTGGTGTCCCAGGGTCGTGGGATCCCCTTTTGCGACCTTCTGACAAGCAAAGTCAATGGGGAAGGAAGTCAGATTCACTCAACAACTGCAATGATTCCCTGGATCAAGAAAGGTCATAAAATGGGGCAAAAAAACTCACTTAACAACTGTCTTGCTTAGCAATGGAGATTTTGGGTTCAATCGAGTCCAACTTCAATTGACTTTGGGCCGTAAGTCAAGGACTACCTGTATATTGTATGTTGCTGCTTCAAGGTTTAATATGAAGCCTTCTCCTCTCCCCCTTTTAATTCGGTGGAAATTTGGCCATTCTCTTTGCAACCTTGAGTTTGAAGGCATTTGCCCAGAATTGACATAACAGTTCTTCCAGGTTGAGGATCTTTTACAATACAATTCTCTATTGGCCAAGTGTGATTGGACACCCAAGGAATTTGTCTTTGGTACATATGATCTCAGTGTACATAAAAAGACAAGATACATTCGTCAAGAATCATAAGGTACAACACTTAATGATAGTCATAGGGTACAAATAAGCAATCAAATCATGCTAGGAAACAATCAATATAAATCGTAAGGATACAGCAACAAGTTACAGTCATACAGTCATAAGTGAGAGGAGGTGGGTGATAGGAACAATGAGAAGATTAACAATAATAGCAACGCAGTCTTAGTGAATAGTTTGACAGTGTTGAGAGAATTCTTTGTTTAGCAGAGTGATGGTGTTCAGGAAAAAACTGTTCTTGTATCTAGTTGTTTTTGTCGTGTCCCACTCCTCCGCTGACGGCCGGGTCAGGGAAATCCGAACCAGGCGTGCCTCTGCAGCTCTGCCAAAGTCCTAGCAAAGTCCTCAGGGCAGGCAGGAGACCAGAAAGTGACTTCAGCAAGATATGTTTAGACTTTGCCTGACTCAGAGAATGCCAGAAAGCAGGTCCTTTATATAGGCCATGGGGTGTGGCTCCATGACTCAGCACTTATCCAGGCCTGCCCCTCCCTTCCTTCTGTTGCCTCCGTCTATCAAGTCTTCTGACGCGAGGGTCACTCCAGTCTGCAGCTGTTGGCAATTGACCTCCCTCAGACTCACATGCTGTGGAGGAGGGGGAGGGGTCTAGTTGCTCCGTTTGCCTGGGCATGGAGCCAGAGCTGGGGGCTGGAGATACTTCCTCCTCTTCAGCCTGTCTGGGCATGGAGCCAGGGCTGGGGCCGGGAGGCATACTAGGACATTCCTCCGTGTTCGGAAGCAGATAAGAAGGCCCCGGCTGTGGTGAGATGCTCACACGCTGTAGAAGGGAGGTTTGTTTGCTCATTCCTGACATTCTGTCCTGGCATGGTGCCAGGGCTGGGGGCTGGAGGCATGCCAGGCCGTTCCTCTTCATTATCAGACTCTGACTCAGATAGCAGGAGATGGGAGGGGCTCAGCTGAGGAGAGGAGGGCGGGCGAGGCACAACAGGAAGATATACATAGAATACATACATACATGGAAAAACTCAAATATTGACTTGCCCACTTGAGGGTCAAGAAAGTGGATGTCGATGCAACTTTCAATTGATGCTTCATAATGGTCATTTGGTTCTTCTCTGGCTATCGGCATAAGTGAAGCCGTATCAAATTTAAGGAGTCAAAAATATCTGTAGCCCCTCCTCTTCACCAGCCACCTCCCCTTCACCTGCCCGTCCACCTCCATCATATTCTTTCATGGCTATCTGGCTGCCTACTTTTTCCATCTTTCACCAGAAACTTTGAGATTTCTGCAGTCTGTTTGCCCATTCATTAGATGCCAATCTATTCATTTATTAGGCATTTTCTTTTCTCTCATCTCAAACATTACCTACTTGTCCAGTTCTACTTCACTAATTCTCTGGGCTGCTGAACTTTCATTCCCCTGCCCAGTCTGCCTTTCCTTCCCAATCGCCCTGATCAATTACTTGCCTTCCTGTCCAGTGGTTGAAATCCAATTTTTTTTTACTACTGGTTCTGTGGGCGTGGCTTGGTGGGCATGGCAGGGGAAAGATACTGCAAAATCTCCATTCCCACCCCCATTTCCAAGGGAAGGATATTGCAAAATCCCCATTCCCTCCCCACTCTGGGGCCAGCCAGAGGTGTATTTGCCTGTTCACTAAGGGCTATAGGTTGCTTGTGGAGCCGTCTTTTGTCTTCTTCACACTCTTTTACTTTACACACACTGCCTAAGCTGAAATCTTTTGGAGCAAATCTTTCTGGCTGTGAGGACTGCCAGTGGTGTTGTGGTGCTGGTTTGGAATTTTAAAAAAGACAGCACAATTAAATCTCTACTGCTTTAAACATCAGTGCAGTCTCATGTATTCCAGATTTCATGCATGCCCATTTGCACAAATGCACCGCAGAAAGTTGCACTTTACCATGATATCACAACATTCTTTAAGGTTGTTTGATTCAAATTGCTTGACTCAAGCTGGTCTTTTATATAGGCCATGGGGTGTGGCTCCATGACTCAGCACTTATCCAGGCCTGCCCCTCCCTTCCTTTTGCTGACGTCGCCTCTCCATTCTCCAGAAGCGGGGATCCGTCCACTGTGACTTTCAGTCCTCCTGATCTGCTGCCGGCAATTCTAGCACGTGGCTGGCTTCGCGCTCGCACGCTGTAGAAGGGAAGTGTGTTTGCTCATTCCTGACATTCTGTCCGGGCATGGTGCCAGGGCTGGGGGCTGGAGGTATGCCAGGCCGTTCCTCTTCATTATCAGACTCTGACTCAGATAGCAGGAGTTGGGAGGGGCCCGGCTGAGGAGAGGACGGCGGGCGAGGCATTAAATAAGTGAGATGTCTTTCTTTGGTCATGACCATTATCTTGTCTTTTGAGGGTGCTCTCTCTCACACAATGTCCTGCTTGATCCTTATACAGTAGTGGCCAAAATTGTGGAAACCTTTTGGTATTTTTGAGGTTTGATGGCTAATAACACATTTTTTTTTTTGGAGTTTCAAGATAATCCTATTCCACTGCTGGAATGGCCTGGGAATAGCCCAGACCGTCACCCAATTGAAAATCTATGGAGCCGACTAAAGAAACCTGTTAGTCAGAAGCGACCCAGCAATAAAACCCAGTTCATAGAAGCCATAATTCAATCTTGGTTTCACATTAGAACAGCTGCAGAACTAAAAGACTTGGTTCACTCCATGGGAAGACGTTGTAAGGCCATAATTTATGCTATAGGTTACCCAACTAAATATTCACTGACATGGTGATAATTTTTGTATGTCTCATTTTTTCTACGTGTTTCACTTTTCTTCTTCATACTGTAAATGCTATTCTAATAGCAAATCCTTCATAAAAGTTATTGCATTAAGTTTGTGATTAAATTATCTTTCCATTGATATATAATTTTATGGTACTACTCCTAGCTAAAACTAGCTACTCAGCTAGTTTTAGAAAATACACTTTTCCCAAAACGTTCCCACAATTTTGGCCACTATTGTATAATGACAAACAAAATAACTTCATCTTTCCTTCATTATTACTGATAATTCTCAACTTACGACCACAATTGAGCCCAAAATTTCCATTGCTAAGCAAGGCAATGAGTTCAAGGAGTTTTGCCCCTTTCTACAATCTTTTTTGCCACCATTGTTAAGTGAAACTTATGGTCATTAAGCAAATGTGGATTTGCTGACTTTGCTTGTGGGAAGCCGGCTGGGAAAGTCACACAAATGGTGATCACATGATCCTGGGATAGCACAACTGTCATAAATATATGCCAGTTGCTAAGCAGGCAATTTTTGATCATGTGACCATGGGGGAGGCTGCAATGCTCGTGTGAAAAACTTTTTCACTTTTTTTAGTGCCTTGTAACTTTGAATGGTTGCTGAATTAACAGCTGTCAGTCAAGGACTACCATTAAACGTGCTGTTTAATGAATTTAAGCTTTTCTCACGTAGGGAAATTTACATTAAAGGTGCAAAGTTTTGCATATCAGGAATCAATACCTGAAAAAATGTATCTGGTTTTCTATGTTCATAAGAGTCTCTTTAGGCAATATTTTCCTCGTTGATTTTTGAGTGTCCTTTTATCATTTTTGCTGGCTCACAATTAATTTACTACAATGTCTTTCATATATCTTAAACTACATATAAGAACTACATATCCTTTTATTTACTTATTTTATTTTATTTTATTTATTTTGTCGAGTACATACAATTAAAGGGAACATTAGGACAGGGACGGTAGGCATCCTGGTCCTCTTATGCACGTCCCTTACAGACCTCTTAGGAATGGGGTGAGGTCAACAATAGACAGTCTTAGGTTAAAGTTTTGGGTGTTTGTAACTCAGGTTGTTTTACAGTGAAATAACAAAATCGAGCAACAAAATATTCCATAAACAGATTTTTTTTAAAAAAAAACGACCAGCAAACAACGAGTTCCTGTCTTCTGTTGGATTTAATGAACAGTCCTACAGCTTCACCTGGTGGATCTACATATAATTGTGCAATACAATACTTTTCCAAAATTTTGTTGTTTTTTTGCCACATTTGTAGTTTTGTTTTATGATTCATTTTCTTCTTCTTCTAGCTTTGGTGACGAATCTCTGTTTGGATGTGTGCGCTTAAGCTCCTTAAAGCTGCTCATAGAGGGTGACACTGGGACTGTTTACAAGTCCAATTGCAAGAACTCCTGTGAACATATAATAAATTCAATGCACAAATGGTGGGGAACGGAAAAAAAGGGGGGGAAGGGAATATCTACAGTCAGATTACTAGACATTTCTCAGCTTCTCCTTTTTAATATTGCAATGAAACAGGATTTTTTATGCTGTTTGTGATCTTTCACCATTTTTTATAATTAACACGAACGACTGTAGTGGAGCATTTTAATGTGCAAATGTGATGGACTCAGATCCCTTCTCAAGTTTTGGGATGGCGACTGGGTAGTTTTCACTGCCATCATAAATGTGGCGTGTGAGATGTAATAACAGCAGCGAGAATCACATATACGCAAGATATATGATATATATATAAGATATATCTTCTTCGCCTGGACTTTCTAACCGCCATTCACCACCGCAGGGAGACGGAGCCGATACGTTGGTTCCGTCCCAGGCGCCTGATGGACCCGGATGGGTTCCGGACGGAGCTTGGGCCATTTCCTGAGGGTCTGGCTCACGGCTCGGTTGAGGAACTTGTTGCGGCCTGGGAACGGGCCGCGGCGGGGGCCTTAGACCGTGTCGTGCCTTTGCGGCCTCTGACCCGGCGCAGGTCCCAACCGGCTCCTTGGTTCTCCGAGGAGCTGAGGGGGATGAAGCGCCGGAGAAGACGCCTAGAGAGTTCCTGGAGGTCTAGCCGTTCGGAAGCTGATCGGACACTAGTGAAGTCCTATACTAGGACTTACCTAGTGGCATTGAGGAAGCGGCGTAGCTCGCCTCCTCCCTCATTGCATCGGCAGATAACCGCCCAGCCGCCCTGTTTGGTGACTCGCTCCCTCCTACACCAGGGGCGGGATGACCCGTTGCAGGGGCGATGCTGAGGAGTTTAACGGTTATCTATACGATAAAATCGTTCAGCTTCGGGATGGTCTGGACCAAGATTGCGGTGACGCGGGTGAGATGTTCGAGGGTGGTCTTGGCAATATTGTCTGGGATGAGTTTGACCCTGTGGCTCCCGAGGACATGGACAGGTTGTTGGGTAGGCTGAATGCCACCACGTGTTTACTGGACCCGTGCCCCTCCTGGCTGGTGCTGGCCACTCGGGAGGTGACATGAGGCTGGCTCCAGGCGATTACGATCGCTTCTTTGGTGGAGGGCGTCTTCCCGGCCGCCTTGAAAGAGGCGGTGGTGAGGCCCCTCCTTAAGCCTTCCTGGACCCGGCTGTTTTAGGTAATAATCGTCCGGTCTCCAAGCTTCGCTTGCCGGGGAAGGTTGTAGAGAGTATGGTGGCATATCAGTTTCCCTTACACCTGGATGAAACTGTCTATCTAGACCCGTTCCAGTCCGGTTTCCGGCCCGGTTACAGCACGGAGACGGCTTTGGTCGCGTTGGTGGATGATCTCTGGAGGGCCAGGGATAGGGGTTGTTCCTCTGCCCTGGTCCTATTAGACCTCTCAGCGGCTTCGATACCATCGACCATGGTATCCTGCTGCGCGGTTGGAGGATTGGGAGTGGGAGGCACCGTTTATCGGTGGTTCTCCTCCTATCTCTCCGACCGGTCGCAGTCGGTGTTGACAGGGGCAGAGGTCGGCCCGGGCGCCTCACTTGTGGGGTGCCGCGGGGTCGATCCTCGCCTACTGTTCTTTATCTACATGAAGCCGCTGGGTGAGATCATCAGTGGTTTCGGTGTGAAGTACCAGCTGTATGCGGATGACACCCAGCTGTATTTTCACACCGGACCACCCCAACGAAGCCATCGAAGTGCTGTCCCGGTGTCTGGAGGCCGTCGGGTCTGGATGGGGAGAAACAGGCTCAAGCTCAATCCCGCCAAGACAGAGTGGCTGTGGATGCCGGCATCCCGGTACAGTCAGCTAAATCCGCGGCTGACCATCGGTGGCGAGTCAGTGGCCCCGATGGAGAGGGTTCGCAACTTAGGCGTCCTCCTGGATGAACGGCTGTCTCTAGAAGATCATTTGACGGCCGTCTCCAGGAGAGCGTTTTACCAGGTTCGCCTGGTACGCCAGTTGCGCCCCTTTCTGGACCGGGATGCCCTATGCACGGTCACCCACGCACTCGTGACGTCTCGCCTGGATTACTGCAATGCTCTCTACATGGGGCTCCCCTTGAAGGGCATCCGGAGGCTACAGTTAGTCCAGAATGCGGCTGCGCGGGTGATAGACGGAGCCCCTCGTGGCTCCCGCATGACACCCATCCTGCGCAGACTGCACTGGCTACCTGTGGCCTTCCGGGTGCGCTTCAAGGTTCTGGTGACCACCTTTAAAGCGCTCCATGGCATTGGGCCGGGTTATTTACGGGACCGCCTACTGCTACCGAATACCTCTCACCGACCCGTGCGCTCTCATAGAGAGGGTCTCCTCAGGGTGCCGTCAGCGAGGCAATGTCGTCTGGCGACGCCCAGGGGAAGGGCCTTCTCTGTGGGGGCTCCCACCCTCTGGAACGAACTACCCCCCGGACTTCGTCAGCTTTCGGACCTCCGGACCTTCCGCCGCGGGCTTAAAACATACCTATTTAATTGTGCAGGACTGAGCTAGATTTTAAATTTATGGGTTTTAATTGGGTTCTGTTTTTATATTTTAATAACGGGCTTTAGAATAAGTTTTTTAATTGTTTTTATATTGTATTTGTGTTATGTATTTTTAAGTGCCTGTAAACCGCCCTGAGTCCTTCGGGAGATAGGGCGGTATATAAATATGATTAATAAATAAATAAATAAATAAATAAGATTGGAAAAATGAAAATATACCTATAGATCAGAGGTGGGTTTCAGCAGGTTCTGACCAGTTCTGGAGAACCGGCAGCGGAAATTTTGAGTAGTTCGGAGAACCGGTAGTAAAAATTCTGACTGGCCCCACCCCCATCTATTCTCTGCCTCCCAAGTCCCAGCTGATTGGGAGGAAATGGGGATTTTGCAGTAACCTTCCCCTGGAGTGGGGAGGGCATGGAGATTTTACAGTATCCTTCCCCTGCCACGCCCTTCAAGCCACGCCCTTCAAGCCATGCCACACCCATTAAGCCACACCCACAGAACCGGTAGTAAAAAAAATTGAAATCCACCACTGCTATAGATGAAAAGGTAATAAAGGAAATATTAGAATGCGCCAAAATGGACAACTATGGAAATTAAGGATAAAGAGGAAACAGAGTATTACTTAACATGGGACTTATTGTACAAATAGTTAGATAACAGGTGCAGAGATTAGTAACTTAATAACGAAAGAAGATTAACAAAATAGAAATAAATACATACACACACACACACACACACACACACACGTACCTGCTGGCACCATATATAGATACAGATATATCCGCTGTCACCACCGAATGCTGCGCCCCCCTCCGATCCCCATACAAAGCAAACTGACACACACCATGAACACATGACAAGACCTCAAACTTGGAACCAAACCAAAACCCGGGATGCTGCATCACAGCCATCTGCTGAGGACATTACACCACAGAACCCAACAGGCCACAACACCAAAGGTCAGGACGTTACAACACAACCAACCACCCAGGATGTTACAGCACAAGACTCAGGAGGTCTCATTCTCAGAACTCAGGACGTTTCCACACAGCCCATTACCCGGCTCCTTACAACACAGAAGACTAATGGGCACACAACTAGGACCACACCCACACAGGATGCTATGAAAGAGCCGACTAATCTGCAAACACCCACTCCATCTACCAATCAAGATGCAATCACATAGCCAACCAACCCGCTTACAGCAACAAAGCCAACACTCCACACCTCCCCAGCAGTATTTATAGAGAGACAGTAGCTCCGACTATGATTTGCTCACACAAGCACAAAGCTGTAAGCACCAGCCTGAAGATGACAAGTGAGACCACATCAAAATGTTGCCAAGATACTCTCAACCTTACACGGGAAAAGACCCGAATACGCCAAGACCTATATATCTAAGTATATATACTATAAGTACTATTACCATTGAACTGTACTTGACTATAGATTAAAGTGTATAGAGTGTTATGGTATAACTATGAGAATAACGGTTATAACTAGGATGTACAGAATTATGTGTATTTAAAAGAGACTACATTATATAAATATGAGAACAATGGTTATAATCAGGGTGCATAATACTATGTATTATTAAAAGAGACTTGATACAGACAGTTCACTGACATTGCAGAAATGGAAACGTGATGTATAATAAAGGAAAATGCATAATAAAAAATAATTTTTAAAAATGTGGTGGTGTGAGAAAACCAGGGCTCAGTTCACAACTTCTGGATATTTCTTCCGACGATGATCCTGCCTTTTTCTTTTGTACTGGCAGGAGAGAGAAAAAATGGAGCTTGGGGATCTTGTAAGTGATCTTGTGGGTTCAGCTGGGTGACAAAAGACCTGCAATCCAAACAAAAAATTTATGGAAAGAGGTGGTGAATTCACATCCGATATCATTTTCGTTCGAAGGATGTTCACCCACAAACATTGGATGAAATATTTATTAAAAATGTTTCTTGGCAAGAATTGCTAAGATATTTAATAGCTGGAACAGTAAAAGGTATATTGGGCCAGAACACACACTTGTAGTTGATTGGTTGGTAAGTGTGTGATCTTGCATGAGGTAATCTACGTTATTATTGGTTGCTGGGTGAGAAGGGGGAGTTTCCCTTTATCCCGCCTTTTCTTTTTGTATGTGTTCTATATTCTGTTATTTACCTGATGATTTATCTCATGATGTAGTGATGGGCGCATGAGCCAATCTACACTATGATTGGTTGCTATAGGTGAAAGTGGGAGTTTCCCTTTTTCCCGCCTTTTTTTTTGTATATTCGCTATATTCTGTGATTTACCTTATGATGTAATGATGTGCTTCTGCATGAGGCAATCTATGCTATGATTGGTTGCTATAGGGGAAAAGGGGACTTTCCCTTTTTCCCGCCTTTTTCTTCTTCTGGGTGCTCTGAATGCTGTTTTGTGATTTACCTCATGATGTTCCTGACTATCTCGTCTGCTGTAAATTTAAATGTAAAATATATTTATTTATATAAAACTACAACTTCGTGTCAGCATTTCTGACTCCATTTGAACACTGGCTGTGCAATTCCCTGGCAATAATAGCGTCAAGAAACATTGTGGTCATAGGTTAACCCACTGAAATTAGATTGACTCAAACTGAGAATTAACCTGGAATGCAAATGCTATCAATGTGATAATTTAGGGTCGGAAAAGTATTTTATACCGCAGTTTACCAGCCCGTGAAAATACTAAGTCTGTACAATCAAAAACCACTGTTGACAATACTCAACTGACAAATGTAAAAAACTTCAAATATTTGGAAAATGTCATCTGAAGCGCGTCTTTGGACAAAGAAATTGACTTCAAAATCAGCAAAGTCAGCCAGGCACCAGGATGGCTGCATACTAGAGTGCTCAATCAAGACAATATCTGTATTTCCACAAAGTTGAAAGTCTACAGAGCTGTAGTGATCCCTTCTCTCATAGATGATGTGAATGCTGGACTCTGTAATAAAGGCACATCAAACCATTAGAGAAATTTCTCATGCATGGTCTCCACTCCATCCTCGGCATTTGTTGTGACCCAGGCTCCAGTAGGTAGTAGGAAACTCAGTCAATGTAAAAACAAACAAACTTTATTCGAAAAGCTGAGAATTATTTCATTCTCAGCCTAGTCCAACTAAATTAAAGCAAATTCCTCCCAACTCAATTCCTCAGTCCTATCACCAACCTTCTTCCAAACAGGCAAACTGCCAAAGGCCTTTCTTGGCAAAAGTTCAGAAGACACCGATACAAAATAAATGCAAGAAGACGAAGCAATCAATGTTGTTTTCCGGCAAGGAGCCCAAATGCCGTTGCTGGTCTTTTAAGCCTTATGGGAGGGGCCAATCATCTCTTGGCCCTCCTCCCGAGTCGTCCTCTTTGCTTGAGCTGCTCTTGCCTTCTGGCAGCTCTTCTCATGTGTGCATTAGGAACAGGCTCTTCCTGTTCCTCTGCCTCACTACTGTCAGCCTCTGGAGGCTCCGGGGTCCGCACATCACTCCCCGATGGCCCTGGCCCTACCTCAGCTTCCGATGCAGAGCCCTCATCTGGGCCCTCCCCAGCCTCCAGGACTGGCCCATGCTCTTCCTCAGCCTCATCGCTGTCCAACTCCGTTGCCAGCTCCGCAGGCTGTGGGTAGACCACAACAGCATTTGTTGGCAACACTGTGTCTCCAGAGCCCAAATATATCAGAATGGATATCCACCAGATGCCTCACCAATTGTTCTTTTGCGTATGGAGTCTGGGAGGTGCTTTTTTCAAAACTAGACTTTTTTTTTTTTTTTTAACTTTTTTATTACTTTTTTTGCAACAAACAAACAAAAAGAAAATACATTATTACACCCTTGTGCTATACATAAAAGGAAGATTTGGGTCTTCGGATATATCCTCATGATTGCCAAAATCCACGTTCTCGAGGTACAGGTATCCTACTTGATAATTTGAACTCTCCCCTCTAAACACCGCTTTCATCACATCCCAAACAATTTCAAATTTAACCTCCCCATTATCATTTAATCTCCAACTTTCCTCCAATTTTTTAAGTATCCATTTTTTATCCTTTTCATTTTTATACAATTTCTCGTCCTCCAATAGCTTCTTTTTTTCTCAAAATTAAAATCTAAGTCCACCATAACTTCTGCATGATCAGAATCTTTAAAAATTCCCACATCTACCTTATCCACATTGTTCAACAAATCTTTAGAAAGAAAAATATAATCAATTCTAGAATATGTATTATATATCTTAGAGAAAAAAGTGTATACTCTCTCAATTCCTTTAACCTCTCTCCACACATCAACCACGCCGTTTCAAAGCATCCACATATTTAAAATCCCCATTTTATTTGCTCCTCCACAGCGGGTGGGATTAGTACTGTCTATTTTATCTCTGATTAAATTAAAATCCCCAGCCACAATTACTTTCCCTACACTTTCATTCTCCAAAATTTTTGTTATTTTTTCAAGAAATTCTCTTTGTTTTTCATTCGGTAAATATAAATTAACAAGTGTCACTTTTTCCTCATTAAGATTTCCAACAATTATTACATATCTTCCATCTTCATCCAAAATTACCTTATGTTTTTCAAAGTACACCCTATCTGATATCAGTGTTGCAACTCCTCTAGCTTTTGAAGTTCCAAATGCTTTTTCATATATTTGCATACCTTTTATATACATTCTATTTGAATCTTCAGATTTCTGATGGGTTTCTTGTAAAAATAAAATTTCTGGTAAATTCCTTTTAATCTTAAGCTCCAATCTTCTTCTTTTAATCTGATTCCCTGTACCCTTCACATTCCATGACATTATTTTTATAACTCCCATTTAAAATATAAATTTTTTAATCCTATCCCCGCATCTTCCTTTCTGTGCCCCCCACCACCCGACATTAAACTACCATATAAACAACAATAAGCAAACAGGAAAAACAAACAAACAAACAAACAAACAATAAAATACAAACAATCTTCTTCCCCCACATCCTCATCGGATTCGCCTCTATAAAGAGAATGGGGGAGAGGGGACGTGCCAATGCCCGGGGCACTTCTTTCGGGCTGTCTATTTGAATTCATCACTCAAAAAAAAAGATAGCGATGACCCGCATTCAGCTTCATATTTTCCAAGACTCTTATCTGCTTCTTCTCCTACTGTATCCTCACGACTCTTCTTCTGTTCAACCAACACAGGTGATATTTCTTTCCTCTTTAACCCTTTAGAGTCTTGCCCTCCAATAGCCCCTTTTTCTTCTTCTGAGATTGATGTTTCCACGTATGTTCCACCCATCTGAAGCATTTGATCTTTTATCTCCATTAAATCCTCCATCTCAATCAGTCCAAGCTCCCGTAAATATAATAATGCATCTATATCTGGGGTGATTGTACGCATCCTTCCTTTATAAAAAAATTTCAATTGTTGTGGTGGCCTCCAATTGTATTTAATTCCATTATCTCTCAAAACTTTTGTAATTGGTTTTAAAAAAAATCTCCATGCCCTTTCTTCTCTTGATATATCCGGGAAGACTAGACTTTCTTATACTTTTCTTTGAAAACATTTTTCTGCTCATCGAAGAAGCTTCTTCAGTTCAATGAGTTTTCAAAGTAAAAAAAAAAAAATCAAGGAAGTTCAGTTGCCCTTTGGAAAAGCATCTTTGGGACAACCATGACATGGATGGTGGAGAATCTCCATAGATGTGAAGTCTGGGAACAACCATGGTCAACTTCCCATTATAGAGTTCAACAATAGAATTGGAAGGTACCTTGGAAGTCTCCAGAATTCCCCAACCCTTCAATTTTTGCAGGGGAGAGGGTTCTGCATGAGTGGCAGGCATGTGCACATGCATGTGCAGTTTCATTTGTGTGTCCGGTGGGCAACTGTGCTCCCCGCTCATGCAAATGGAGCATGTGTGCACCCGCTTTCCCACTGCTTGCACAAGTGGCGATGCTCACCCGTGCGCATGCTTGCCCTACACTCCCATAATTTGATCTGGTAACTTTTATTTATAATCAGGTTTGGGGCATAATAACCCCTTCTGACAAAGGAAATAGAGTGGAGTATGCATTATTTAATTATTTTTCCCTTCCAACAACCTTAGTGGATAATGTTGTTTGTTAATTCAAAGTGAAGGACTCTAACAATCACCACTGTTATAGATAGAATAGAATAGAATAGAATAGAATAGAATAGAATAGAATAGAATAGAATAGAATAGAATAGAATAGAATAGAAAAAACAGAGCTGGAAGAGACCTTGGAGGTCTTCTAGTCCAACCCCCTGCCTAGGCAGGAAACCCTACACCACTTCAGACAAATGGTTATCCAACATCTTCTTAAAAACTTCCAGTGTTGGAGCATTCACAACTTCTGCAGGCAAGTTGTTCCACTGATTAATCGTTCTAACTGTCAGGAAATTTTTCCTTAGTTCTAACTTGCTTCTCTCCTTGGTTAGTTTCCACCCATTGCTTCTTGTCCTGCCCTCAGGTGCTTTGGAGAATAGCTTGACTCCCTCTTCTTTGTGGCAGCCCCTGAGATATTGGAAGACTGCTATCATGTCTCCACTAGTCCTTCTTTTCATTAAACTAGACATACCCAGTTCCTGCAATCATTCTTCATATGTTTTAACCTCCAGTCCCCTAATGCATTTAATGCATTATCCCAGATAATAGCATCTTGATGTGGAGTTACCTCTGCAAAAACACTTGATTGGGTTTGAGGAACTGGGCAGAAAGGTGCCCTCCTATTCCAGAACCTTCGTGCTAGTCAAATAGAAGTGGAAACCATTCCCTGGTGCCTCCCACAAGTCTTATCTATCGACCTGGGGTTGTTGTTTTTTTGGTTTTTTTAAAATTTGAATTTATATCCCGCCCTTCTCCAAAGACTTAGGGCGGCTTACATTGTGTTAAGCAATACTCTTCATCCATTTGTATATTGTATACAAAGTCAACTTTAATTGCCCCCAACAATCTGGGTCCTCATTTTACCTACCTAATAAAGGATGGAAGGCTGAGTCAACCTTGGCCTGGTGGGACTTGAACTTGCAGTAATTGCAAGCAGCTGTGTTAATAACAGACAGACTTAGTCTGCTGAGCCACCAGAGGCCCACCAGAGGTTGCTGGGTATGTCCAACTTTTACCTGTCATACATGACTGAGGCAAAAGGAAGGTTTCTCAAGACCAGGCAAAGAGAATATACCTGCAATGTCAGCCAGATATATGTGCTTGGTAACTGTGGAAAGCCCTAGAAGAGTCATATCATCATACCGTCTCTTGCCGGTCACATCTACCCAACCCATTAGAGCAGGGAGACAGGGAATGTTGTGGGTCCCATCCCCGAGGAAGATACACCTGGTGGGACCCAGAAGAAGGGCCTTCTCTGTGGTGGCTCCCTCTCTCTGGAACATCATTCCCTCGGAGATTAGAATGGCCCCCACTCTAATACTCTTCCAGAAGATGCTGAAGACCTGGTTCTGCCAGCGGGCCTAGGGAATCCAGAGCGGGATGGTCCCTATTAAATGGCTCATGTGATCAGCTGTCGCCCGGGTGGGAGGCGGTGTGTGTGTGATTTTGTTACGTTGTACTATATTATTTTATTTGATTCTTTTTGTTAGTTTTTATTGTTTTAAATGTGGTTTTATATTCTGTAAGCCGCCTTGAGTCGCCATGGGCAAATAGATGGCAAAACAAATTCAATAAATAAATAAATAAATATCAAAAGTTATATTTATTTTTGAAAAAGCAAGTGGATGGGGGGGTTTTTTGGGGGTTTTTTTTTTGAGGAAGCAAAACGTTGTCTTCCTCAAAATATCAGTCCAGTTGCCTTTTCAAAAAATAAAAACACTTTTGATACAACTATGACCTGGATCAGGGGTGAAATGCTACCGGTTTGGGTCGGTTCACCTGAACCGGTAGTAAAAAATGCTTTAAAAAGTAAAAAAAAAAAAGGTTCTGATGATTGCGCGGTACGGATGTGATTGTCGGAACCTTTTTTTAAACTTTTTTAAAGCATTTTTTACTACCTATTTTGACCGAACCGGTAATAAAAAATGTTTTAAAAAGGTTTTCAAAAAGGTTTCCAAGATCGTGCACCATAGCTGATTCTCCCCCTCTCGCTGTTCTACTTACCTTTCCAAGCCTCCTTTTGGTGCGAACTGTGCATGAGCATGCATAGCACGAGCTTGATGCGCAGCGTGAATGCATGGCCAGTGAAGCGGTAGCGAACTGGTTCAGACTTCATCACTGACCTGGATAACTGAGAATTTCATAGATATTTGGCCACAGAAGGGTTCTAAAAAGGCCTTGATCCTTTAACAACAATACATGAGCACACAATAGATACAAACTTAACCTGAACCGCTCCAAACTCGATTGCAGAAAATATGACTTCAGTAACAGAGTTGTTAATGCCTGGAATGCACTACCAGACTCTGTGGTCTCATCCCAAAATCCCCAAAACTTTAACCTTAGACTGGCTACTGTTGACCTCACCCCATTCCTAAGAGGTCTGTAAGGGGCGTGCATAAGAGCACCAGCGTGCCTACCGTCCCTGTCCTAATGTTCCCTTTAGTTGTATTCATTTTATGGATTCAATTCATGCTTATACTTATATATATATATTATCTAATACGTACTCGACAAAATAAATAAATAAAATAAATAAATAAAATAAAGATGAGTTTAGTGAAGATGAACCCAGCCCTTTAGAAACACGCAGGAAGAGGCAGAATTGAGCATAGACTGAAATTCTAGGAGGCAGGAAAATAAGAGTTTAACCTGGAAAGCCGGCTGTTTTACTGAATCTAGGGAAACGCCATCTCCCTTTCCCATTCCTGGTTTTCTCCCTTCTTTCCTCTGCCACTCTTAATGGTTATCAGGGGGCCCAGGGTGACTGTTGCAACAGAAAACCATTCTCTTCGACAATCGCTCGGCGGCGCCATGGCAACCAGGACGTCAGCATGAGACGGCAGCTGGATGCCATCTGAATTTGTCCTTCCTTGGGATCGGAAGCATTTGAGGTGAAGAGAGATGGAGCCGGGCAGCGTGGGAGGTGAGATGCAGAACCATGGCCGGGGGGAGCGTTTCCCCTTGGGGAGGGGGATGGCAAAGGTAAGTGGGAGATGGGGTGTTCAGGTGAACAGTTGGGGGGGGGGACTGCCATTCTTGGCGCACGAGGGCAGGACCAGAAGCAGTGGGCGGAAGCTCGTTAAAAAAAAAAAGAGAAAGAAAGATCCAATCTGGAACCAAGGAGAAATTCCCCAGGCAATAAAAACAATTAATCAATAGAACAGCTTGCCTCCAGGAGATGTGGGTGCTCCATCATTGGAGACTTCCCAAGGAAAGATTGGACAGCCATTGGCTTGGGATGCAAATAAGGTATCCTGCGCTTGGACAGGGGGGTGGACTAGAAGACCTCTGAGGTCCCTTCCAGCCCTGTGAGTCTGTGATTCTGTGAATCTCATGTCTTCTGGGAAAGGGGTGAGGGGGCTGATAAAAATCTCCCAAGAGAAGCAACAGTTTGAGCCACTCAGGAATGGCCGTCCTTCGGAGATTCTGCCGCTGTCCATGGTGCTGCAAGTGCCTCATTTACCTCCGGTATAAATGACTTTCAACAAGGCCGGGGGGGGGGGATGTGTTAATTCCACCCCCCACTCACCTATTACAGACAAGTTCCCTCCTAAGAGTTACGAACGCATGCATATAAATTTGAGGGCTGTTGGTTAGTGCAACGGGATTGTTCTTGAATAGCAAATACTTTTCTTTCTTTCTTTCTTTTTAAAGAAAAGAGACCGGGGGGGGGGTAATGTAGCTCTTGGGGAGGGGCCACCCACGTGACTCACTTTCCACGCAATCCACTTTAGGAGTTTGCAAGGGGTGTCAGCACTGGGTTCCAAGCAACATCTCTATTTCTTTTTCCAGGGAAATGAGGAAGTGCAACATGTTTGACTTTCATTTAACCCTCCGCACGCGGACCAACATCCAGATGTACAGCCACGGTGAATATTGAAACTGGTCTCCAAAATGAAGTGGCTGGCCCTTGCAACCAAAATCCTCCATGGGCAACTTTGCTGAATTTGGGATTGTGCTTGGAAACAGGTGGGATTTGTTCTGCATTCTTCCTTCTGGGAAGTAGAATAGAATAGAATAGAATAGAATAGAATAGAATAGAATAGAATTTTTTATTGGCCAAGTGTGATTGGACACACAAGAAATTTGTCTTTGGTGCATATGCTCTCAGTGTACATAAAAGAAAAGATACCTTCATCAAGGTACAACATTTACAACACAATGATGGTCAATATATCAATATAAATCATATGGATTACCAGCAACAAAGCTACAGTCATACAGTCATAAGTGGAAAGAGATTGGTGATGGGAACGATGAGAAGATTAATAGTAGTGCAGATTTAGTAAATAGTTTGACAGTGTTGAGGGAATTATTTGTTTAGCAGAGTGATGGCCTTCGGGAAAAAACTGTTCTTGTGTCTAGTTGTTCTGGAGTGCAGTGCTCTGTAGAGTCATTTTGAGGGTAGGAGTTGAAACAGTTTATGTCCAGGATGGGAGGGATCTGTAAATATTTTCATGGCCCTCTTCTTGATTCGTGCAGTATAGGCAATTGAAGTAGGGGATTGGATCAGAGGGAAAACATTCAAATTTTAATTTTAATGTTCTTTTTCTTTGGACCTTGCTAGTGTGGTTATAGGATCCGTTAATTTTTTTTAAAAATGAATAAAAAAATGAAATCAGTTCAGCTATCTCACATCCTTTTCAATACCAGTGATTCCTGCCATTAGAAGAGCCAGTGGCGCAGGTTCTTTCAGCATTGCATAGAAAGTGAAGTTCTATAGGTTTGGGGACACATAGTTTGCAAGCACAGGATCAAAACTGGCACATTGGGTATTTCTTGTGGCAAGCCTGGTAAGGAGATTGGTATAAAACGGTGGGCGCTAGCCAAAAACCACAATATTGATGTTAATGGACCAATAGTTTGAATTGGTGCTGTTGTGCAGTACTGTGACTGCATGCCATTGAACATGATAGCATGGAGATCTGTAGGATTAATGGTTCACACTGAACATTCAACAGACAATTGTTCCTAAATGTAAAAGCAGAAAGAAAAATAAATGAGGAACATATTTTAACGCAGCATGTGATCAGGAGAAAGTGGAAAGAATAATGCCACAAGTCTCAAAAGACAATCGGTGATAGAAATCAGATCTAGATTAGATTTTCTACTATTGATGAATTAAAAATATACACACACACAAAAATGGACTCAGATGTACTGTTCTTTTGTCGGTTTCACTGGGACAGATCCCTTAAAAGTAGAATTAAAAGGACAGAAGCAGTTGCAAACTGGCCTAGAATCTAGCCACATTCTCTTGTGAAACCTCAACTCTGTAGATGGATTCTCCATTGTGGCAACGATAAGCCGGGTCTCCTAAAAAAAGACTGGCTATGGCAGAGCTAAAATTCAGCCAGGTCAAAGGTCTCTCTGTCCGGCAAAACCTCAGCAGATCTTTCTGGACAGTCAGCTAAGCTCTCAGCTCTTCAACACATGACATTGCATGGTCAGATAAAAAGCTTTATTGGGGTGCTAAAAAGAAGCCGCTATGTAGTAGTTGATTGCCTTCTGTCCATTTGAGGGTACAATTCCTTTTTCAAACCCACTTTAGTTTAATTCCAGTGCTTCCTTCTTAGCCTTCTTAGCCTTTTCCATCTTTTTGCCCTGCCTTACTCAGCTTTGAAGCAGGGCAACTCTTGTAATGTCTATTGACATGACTGACATCCCTGCCCTGAGAAACTCATGCAATTTTCCTCTTTCCTCTTGACAAAACCGATTTCTTCAAACATTTCTTCAGAATGTTTGTATACCTGAGTACTTTAGACATAGGCATATTTCAATCCAATTTAATTCATTTTAAATTTCCTAGAACCAAATTTATTTATTGGTTGGTTGGTTGGTTGGTTGGTTGGTTGGTTGGTTGGTTGGTTGGTGGGTTGGTGGGTTGGTTGAATACACTGCCCATCTTACTATCCAAAATGACCATATCAAACCTGATTTAATATATTATTTGAGTGACTTGATTCAACTTCAAGGATGCACCTACATGTGCTGAAACTTTGTTTTAGGGTTGGCATTTAGTACATCATTGATAACATTTAATTCACAGTATGTTTGGGGAAACTAGCAGTTCAAAAGCATGTAAAAATGCAAGGAGAAAAATAGGGACCACCTTTGGTGGGAAGGTAACAGCGTTCCATGCGCCTTTGGCGTTTAGTCATGCTGGCCACATGACCACGGAGATGTCTTCGGACAGCGTTGGCTCTTCGGCTTTGAAACAGAGATGAGCACCGCCCCGTAGAGTCGGCAACGACTAGCACATATGTGTGAGAGGAACCTTTACCTTTACTATGTTTGGGAGAAAAATACAATTAGAGCAAAGCAAATTCCTTTATGGGGACTCAATGCCTGGAAAATATCCAGTATCTACTCAATACTATACATATTTAATTTATGGGGTATGCAGCTTTAAGACGTTCATTGAGTTAGTTGATTTTTAAAAGGTGCTCAGAAACAAATTAATGAAGAAAAAGACCATCAGTGGTTAATACATGAGGGAGAAGGTATAGTTTGCCAATATCCCACTCATGGCTTTCTTGCTGGCTTTTGACTGGTCTTGCGTGCAGGAATGGGACTTTGCTCTGATCTAGAAGGGGGAAACAGCTGCCCTGACTCTAGTTCACAGAAGCAAAATTAACCCTTCACATCCAGAGCAGAGGATAATTTGCAGAAGAAAAAACATTCACTTGGTATCTATGGGGGCCTTGATGGTCTCTGATGATGTTACCTAGTTAGGTAATGAAACCTCTGCAAACAAATAACCAAGCTCAGAGAGCATCAAGGACTCAGAGTTAACCCTGAGTTACAGATATTCTCTTCTATCAGTAATTTGGTATCTTTTTGAAGGCTCCTTAGGAAGAAATGGTCAAACACAGAGTGGTTTTTTTTTAAAAAAACAACAACCCTCTTCTTCTTATTCAGATATTCAGATATCTTATTCAGAAAGATATCTCTGCTTTGGTTCTGAATGTTAAATGCATTGAAATATAGCAAGCATGAAAAAGTACTTACTTTGGACAAAATGTCTTGTTCCATTCTGCTGTCTTGTTCATTTGTGTTAGAACTGAATCATGCATTTTTAGCTTCTTATTATATGACACATGCTGGGACTCGGTTCTAATGTCCCCTCACAAAAGGCAGCTGTGACGCCCTTTCAGAAATTAACAAAAGAAACCAATTCTTCATGCCAAAATAATGCTTTAAAGAAGCTTATTTGTGTTTTCTTTTAATGATTTTATATCCTATTAACGAAAAATAAAGCCAAGTGCTAGGAATCAGGATTACTATGCCTAAATCAATGTATTGAAGACAAATCTAATAATCAAAGAGACATTCAATTCAATCAAATATAAGGCCGATAAGAAGGATATTTTTTCTAAAGAAAGACGATTTATGTCCATCGCTAAAAGGAAATAAAATGTGGCTAACTATATCACAGAATTTTGAGAAATCAGTATGTAAACTGTATTCAGTTTGGATTACAATTGCTAATTTAAAATAGTGCATGTATTTTCCTGTTGGATTGAGTCCAACCAATTCAATCTACCCAGGTGAAACTCTGTTGATGTCCCCATTGAGAAAAGTGAAGATGGGGCTCAGTGTCTTTTGGTATCTGGGTTGGTCCTTTGGAACAGCTTTCCCACAAACATTTGGTAGGCTCCATCTTGACTTTTTTTTCTGGAGGCTAAAACATATGAAGAATGGTTGCAGGAATTGGGCATGTCTAGTTTAATGAAGAGAAGAACTAGGGGAGACATGATAGAATAGAATAGAATAGAATAGAATAGAATAGAATAGAATAGAATAGAATAGAATAGAATAGAATAGAATAGAATAGAATTTTTTATTGGCCAAGTGTGATTGGACACACAAGGAATTTGTCTTGGTGCATATGCTCTCAGTGTACATAAAAGAAAAGATACGTTCATCAAGGTACAACATGTACAACACAATTGATGATCAATATATCAATATAAATCATAAGGATTGCCAGCAACAAGTTATAGTCATACAGTCATAAATGGAAAGAGATTGGTGATGGGAACTATGAGAAGATTAATAGTAGTGCAGATTCAGTAAATAGTTTGACAGTGTTGAGGGAATTATTTGTTTAGCAGTCTTCCAATATCTCAGGGGCTGCCACAAAGAAGAGGGAGTCAAGCTATTCTCCAAAGCACCTGAGGGCAGGACAAGAAGCAATGGATGGGAAGTAATCAATAGAATAGAATAGAATAGAATAGAATAGAATAGAATAGAATAGAATAGAATAGAATAGAATAGAATAGAATTTTTTATTGGCCATGTGATTGGAATACAAGGGATTTGTCTTGGTGCATATGCTCTCAGTGTACATAAAAAGAAAAGATATGTTCATCAAGGTACAACACTTACAACACTTAATGATAGTCATAGGGTACAAATTTAACACTTAATGATACAACACTTGACGATAGTCATAGAGTATGAATAAGCAATCAGGAAACAATATCAATATAAATCGTAAGGATACAAGCAACAAAGTTACAGTCCTACAGTCATAGGTGGAAGGAGATGGGTGATGGCAATGATGAGAAGATTAATAGTAGTGCAAATTTAGTAAATAGTTTGAAAGTGTTGAGGGAATTATTTGTTTAGCAGAGTGATGGCATTTGGGAAGAAACTGTCCTTGTGTCTAGTTTTTCAGGTGTGCAGTAGCGTCGTTTTGAGGGTAGGAGTTTATGTCCAGGATGCGAGGGGTCTGTAGATATTTTCACAGCCCTCTTTTTGATTCGTGCAGTATGCAGGTCCTCAATGGAAGGCAGGTTGGTAATCATTGTTTTTTCTGCAGTTCTAATGATCCTCTGAAGTCTGTGTCTGTCTTGTTGGGTTGCAGAACCGAACCAGACAGTTATAGAGGTGCAGATGACAGACTCAATAATTCCTCTGTAGAACTGGATCAGCAGCTCCTTGTATTAGCTGTCCTAATCAAGGAGAGAAGCAACCTAGAACTAACTAAAGAGAGATTTCCAGTTAGAACAATTGATCAGTGGAATAACTTGCCTCCAAAAGTTGTGTGGGTGCTCCAACACTGAAGATTTTTAAGAAGAGACTGGACAGCCATTTGCCTGAAATGGACTTCCTGCTTGAAAAAGGTTTCCTGCTAGAGCAGAGGGCTGGACTAGAAAACTTCCAAGGTCCCTTCCATCCCCTGCTCCGTTAGTCGGTTTAAAAGCCACTCAAAACGGAGCAATTCTGGAGGATTTGGCGCCTTGATTGCACCTCAGTTTGGTTGTAAGTCAGTTTTGTAGCTTAACAAATTAATGAATCTTCCAAATGTGCACTTTTCCTGATATTACGGTATTTCTTGTGTGTTTTAGCTTGTAAATTGCTAAGCATCCTCAGAGTTTGGCATCCTATGAACGCTAATAACAATAATAATAATTCTTCATGTCAACTCAAGTGGGAGCTCTTTAACCTTGGCAACTCAATGAGTGCTAGCAGTAAACAACAGAGAGTAGATAAAGCTGTCTTTACTCCTGTGTCTCTGGAGGAAGCCAAATTGTAGGGGCCTTATATAGGATTTCATCTGCCAACAGATTAAATCACTCATACGTTATAATAGAATAGAATAGAATAGAATAGAATAGAATAGAATAGAATAGAATAGAACAGAATTTTATTGGCCAAGTGTGATTGGACACACAAGGAATTTGTCTTGGTGCATACGCTCTCAGTGTACATAAAAGAAAAGATACGTTCATCAAGGTACAACATTTACAACAGATTGGTGATGGGAACTATGAAACGATCAACAGTAGTGCAGATTCAGCAAATAGTCTGACAGTGTTGGGGGAATTATTTGTTTAGCAGAGTGATGGCCTTCGGGAAAAAACTGTTCTTGTGTCTAGTTGTTCTGGTGTGCAGTGCTCTATAGCGTCGTTTTGAGGGTAGGAGTTGAAACAGTTTATGTCCAGGATGCGAGGGATCTGCAAATATTTTCACGGCCCTCTTCTTGATTCGTGCAGTATACAGGTCCTCAATGGAAGGCAGGTTGGTAGCAATTATTTTTTCTGCAGTTCTAATTATCCTCTGAAGTCTGTGTTTTTCTTGTTGGGTTGCAGAACCGAACCAGACAGTTATAGAGGTGCAAATGACGGACTCAATAATTCCTCTGTAGAATGTTTCAAGTTATTGAGATAATACCTATTGTGAAATCCAGCAAAAAAAAAAAAATTGGCACTTGGACCTCTAAGCAAATACTCCACTGGATAACATAGAAGTGCAAGAAATAAAAAAAAAACCTGGAATGTGACATCTATATGCCTGTAGTTTATAAATATGAAGAGGCTACAGTTTATATTATGCTATTTTCTTGGAAACGGTTAGTTGGACCAAATCCTTTGGATTAACGCTTCATTTTTAAAACATAAGTAATCATGGCAATACATTCATCTGTCCTGAAATACTCCTATCAGAAAATGTTGGAAACGTTAAGTGCTAAGTGAGTTACTACTCCTGCACTGTTTGTATGCAGTCATTGCTAGCAGGGTTTTATGCTTCCATTGGTTTCTCCCCTGATCTTCCCATGCAGACTCTCGGCACAAAATGCTTTTGTTATTCTTTCTAAATGTTGTTCTTTATAAATTCCATAAAGAGTGGAGCATAGGATCACATTGATTTTCAACCTCGTTCTCCCTAAGAGTTTGCTAAGGGTCGCCACTTCCTTACTTATTAGGCTAACACGAAGTTTGATGGCGAACTTGAAATTACATTACAGCTAGTCGTTGACTTACAACTGGAAGCAGAAATTCCCAACAGAAGCAGAAGGCTAAGCAAGGCTATTGTTAAGTGTGTGCCATGCCTGATTTCACAATCTTTTTTTTTTTTTGCCATGGTTGTTAAGTGAATCACTGAAGTTGCTAAGTGAATCTCGTGATGGTTAAGTGAATCTGACTTTCCCGATTGACTTTGTTGGAAGTTAGCCGAGCAGTCGCTGTTCTGTCCCCCTCGCCCCAGTTCGAGCGATGGCTTAATTAGCCGGCACTATCAACTCTGGCAGCAAACGAGCGAGCGTCTGCCAAGTGCCTCTGTTATCTCCCTTGATGCCGATGAGTCAACAAACAGTACTTCAGCTCTAGTCAAGCAGTTAATTTGCCTGTTACGAAGAGGCACAGCAGCTCTTGCTGCTTTTATATCCTGTGGGGTGTGGCTCCATGACTTAGCACTTCCTAGGCCTGCCCCACCCCTGCTTCTGTTGTTCTCGCCTCTCCTGCCTATGAAACCTAGGGTCCAGCCAGGCCTGATTGCCATCAGCTGGGTCTGGAGGCGTGGCCTGGGGGGGGAAGAGTCAGGGGACAGAGGCCTCGTTATCTTCTCCACCTGGCCTGCCTCTGGCTCCTGGAGCTGAGCCAGGGAAGCCGTTGCTCCCGAAGTAAGTCCTGATCGCCCTTCCCCCTCACTTTCCAAGTCACTTTCTGGCAGGGGGCCCGGCTCGGGGGGGCGGAGACACAACAGTCGCGCACCACCATTGATCTTTTTCTCTCCCCCAGCCTGGTGCTGATTGCATCACATGCTGCCCCCTCCCCCAGGTCATGATGACTGAGGAATTCTGGGAGTTGAAGTCCACAAGTCGTAAAGTTGCCAAGGTTGCAGAGCCTTGCCCTAGATCGCGCCCCTTCCCCTCCCCCCCCACAGTGCCATCAGTTAATACAGCATGTAACATGTAGCGTGTAACATCTGAAGGCAAGCCGTTCCACTGGTATATTGCTTTCACTGTAAAGATAAATGTCCTGACACTGAGGACCAATGAACTAAATGGAACGGTTTGCTTTCAGAAGCTGTGGATGCTCCGTCACTGGAGGTTGTTAAGAAGGGCAGGGGTGGGATTCAAATAATTTAACAACCGGCTTTCTGCCCTAATGACTGGATGGGTGGGCGTGGCCATGGTGGGCGTGGCCAGGGGGCATGACAGGCAGCACTCCGCCTCCTGCACTCCCCCCTCTGGGAGCAAAAACATGCTGCGGGGGAACATGGCACACACACACACACACACACCCTGTTTTGGACCTAGTAGGACACCCTGCAGCCTCTTGGGAGCAAAAATGGGCCGTGGTGGGGAGCATGCCACGAATCCCCCACGCCCTGTTTTGACCCTAGGAGGCCGCCCTGCATTTACCTGGCAGCCAAAACGGGGCACATGGGGACTCCTGGAAAGGGTGGGGTGGGAAGGTGCGGAGCCAGCCAGCAATTTAACTACCGGTTCGCCCGAATCGGCTCGTACCGGCTGAATCCCACCACTGAAGAATGGGTCAGAAAGCTATTTGTCTGGGATGGTATATAGGTCTCCTTCTTGTGCAGCGGTTTGCACAAGAAGTCCTCCAAGGGTCCCTTCCGACTCTTATTCTGTCACGAAGACAACGTGATGATTGTTACTATCCCTTTACGCCTCAAGCAACTAATGGATCTTTCTCCCCCGTACAGTCCTCTAAGGGAAAGACTGACTATGCTGCTCTCCCAAGACATGGATCACCACACCGCGCCTCTTCTCACCCCAACCTCAGGTCTCCTGCAACAAAACCACTCGCGGGCAGAAACCTCGAACCCTTTGGGAAGCCATGAGGCCACCACTTTGTCCAAGGAGCCTGGGTTAGAGAAAAACAGTACAGCTTCACAGTACGAGTTGATGACTGGAGAAATTATCATTGCCAGCTTGCTTTGGGGGATGTTATGGTTATTCTCCGTCTTCGGAAACTCCCTGGTTTGCCTCATCATCTACCGGAGTAGGAGGACTCAATCAACCACCAATTATTTCGTGGTCTCCATGGCCTGTGCAGACTTGCTGATGAGTGTTGGGTGCACACCGCTCGTTCTGTTCCAGTTAGCGTCCGACGGATGGACACTGGGGAGCATGATGTGCAAGACAATCAGGTATTTTCAGTACCTCACCCCTGGGGTTCAAATTTATGTCTTGCTTTCCATCTGCATGGACAGGTTCTACACTATCGTCTACCCGCTAAGTTTCAAGGTGACGAGGGAAAAAGCCAAAAAAATGATTGCGGCGTCTTGGATCTTCAATGCGGCCTTGATGTCTCCAGTTTTCATTTTTGGGGGTTTGGACAGAGACCACCACTGCCGATTTTTCCCTCCTTATTCTTGGGATGGCGCCGTTTATAGCATCATCCATGTATTAGTAGCTTTCCTGGCTCCGTCGGTTCTCATCATTTTCTTTTACCAAAAAGTCATCAAGCACATTTGGAAAATTGGGAGCGAGGGCAGAACAGTCCGGAGGACGATGAACGTGGTCCCTAGGACAAAGGTGAAAACCATCAAAATGTTCCTGATGCTAAATGCTCTCTTTCTGGTCTCGTGGCTCCCATTTTACGTGGTTCAACTGTGGCACCCGCTTGAGACCTATCGTAGGAAAAGCTCCTTGGTCTTTTTGATGGTGACTTGGATATCGTTTAGTTCCTCAGCCTTGAAACCTACGTTGTATTCAGCATATAATGCCAACTTCAGAAGGGGGATAAGAGAGACTTTCTGTATGTCCTCCATGAAATGTTACCGTAGTAATGCCTATACTATCACAGCCAGCTCCAAGATGGCCAAGAAAAATTACGTGGGGATCTCAGAATTCCCCGTTGCGCCAAAAACTGTTTCCAAAGACACCATATACGATTCTTTCAACCGAGAAGCAAAAGAGAAAAAACTTGCCTGGCCTATTAATTCAAACCCACCAAACACATTTGTATAATTAATGCCGGCGGTCCTTTCAAAGGCTTTTCCTTTGAACAGATGCCATCTACATGAAAGATTTCCATACAATTGAGCAGGGAAAATAAATGTTTTGTTTTACTGAGTCCATTGATTTTATCCTACAGCGCATTGTTTTTAAAGCTGCAGACTTCTTTAGAATAACCGTTACAGTCGGCACCGCCAATGCATTCTTGCTCTCGGCATTTGAACTGATTTCTGACCAATTAGCGCAGATCAGGCCATTAAGTAGAAAGGAAGGAATGGATCCAATAAGAATTTTGCAATGGAATACTTCTTTTTTTTCACACCTGAAAACTGGGTTTGTGTGTTCCAACAGTCCCTGTTTTCAGAAATCCTCCCCTGATAAAGTATTGTGAGAGGCATACCATTAATTGTCTGGTAGGTTTTGTTCTCATCCCCTGAATTTGTAGACATTAAATGGAGAAGAGAATCATTTTATCATGTACTATTATGACCCAGTTCACCTAGGGCAGGGGTCCCCAACGTTGGCAACTTTAAGCCTGGTGGACTTCAACTCCTGGCTGGGGTATTCTGGGAGCTGAAGCCCCCCAGGCTTAAAGTTGCCAAGGTTGGAGACCCCTGACCTAGGGAAAGGCAGGCTTCGATAAAACCCTTTATTGCTCTGTTAAGTCCACAACAAACGACCCTACAATCAGTGGTGGGATTCAGCCAGTTTCAGCTGGTTCGGGCAAACCACTTGTTAAACTGCTGGCTGGCTCCTCCCCTCCCCGCCCCTTCCAGGAGTCCCCATGCTCCCTGTTTTGGCTCCCAGGTAAGTGCAGGGAGGCCTAGTAGGCCCAAAATGTGGGGGGCGTTTTTGCTTCCAGGGGGGTGCAAGAGGCCGAGTGCTGCCTGTCACACCGCCTGGCCACACCTACTATAGCCACACCCACCCACCCAGCCATTAGGGCAGAGAACCGGTTGTTCAATGATTTGAATCCCACCACTGCCTACAATGGTCAGGGAAGCTCCAGCCCTGAAGGCCACAGTCCCACAAACAAAAGCCAATAATCACCACAGCCACATCGCAAAGGCAGAGAGGAAGTCCAAAAACAAGAGGCAAGTCCACAAGGGGTAAGTCATAGACAGGTTTCAGGGTCTACAGGGCAAGGGCAAGAGTCCACAAGCGAGGGTTGAAGCAGTGGTGAAATCTGAACCGGTTTATTACCGGTTCGCTGGCTGCGCATGCGTGCTGTGTGCGCACATGCCCAGTGCACCCCACACACCAAATGCGAGGCGCCATCCCAAAAGGAAGCATGGGGTAGGTAGAACAGCACGTGGAAGGGTGATCAGCTGTGGCAGGCGATCTTTTTTACTTTTAAAAGCATTTTTTACAACTTATTTGGACGAATAGGTGGTAAAAAATGCTTTTCAAAGTGAAAAAAAAGGCTCGGATGATCGCGCGGCTCAGCTGTGATCGTCAGAGCCTTTTTTTACCTTTTAAAAGCATTTTTTAAAAGAAGCGGCAAGCAAGCAACCGGGCGATTGGGTGGGCATGGGCGAGGGGGGGGGCAGGGATTTTTGCTACCGGTTCTCTGAACCACCTGCTGCCATCGCTACCGGATCGGCTGTTGCCGTCCGAACTGAGAGCATTTCACCCCTGGGTTGAAGTTCACAAGCAGAAATACGATTCAGAGCAGAATTTTTTGCCAAAGCAAAACAACTCTTCCCCACAAAGCAACGCTTCCCCCTGGCCTCTGCTTAAATCAATCCAAGCGAGGTGTTGCTTGTGAGGAGGGCCAGGATGGCCTTCTTCCGAGCATCCTCACAGACCTCCTTTGAGCTTGCCTCCGCTCCACTCTCCATGCCCTCGGATCTTCCTCATCAGAGGGGATTTGTCGCCTCTCAACACCACTGCTTGTCTGCAGCCGATCCTCCCCCGGTATTTGTGAGGTCTTGCAGCTCCCCATCCAGTTGATCACCTCCCCCAATGCCTGAGGGATCTGGAACAGATCATCCTCAGCTCCTGGCCTCTCCAAACATTCCAGGGAAGATGTGCTATTCCCATTGGACTGTCCCGGTTCCAACTCATCATCCCTCCTCTAAACTGGGATCCACAGGGCCATGACATGTAGAGTTAAACAACAGTGGCAGAAAATGCCAGTTGATGGTTTCTGCTTTTCCCTGTAACTATATTTATTGACAATAGATGGATTAACAATAGAAAAAAAAGACCACCATAGCGGTTCCTCAGACTTGCAAACTTTTAAATATACAGGTGTGCTGATAGGTGGAAAGTCTCAATCTCATCCTGAGTCAGAACCCAATCTGGCCCATATTAATTAATCAACGAACAGCAGCAATTAATCAATGCATTTTGGTACATTTTCATTTATTAGTCAAATACAATCAAGGTGCTCATTATCATCGTGTAAATTATGGAGGAAGTAGAAGCAAAAATGGGAACCATGTTCCAGGAACTTCAGTCCTGTGTGTGCAAATTTTTCACCACTGTTATCTTGTGCACGTAGACATTTCTGTGAGCATTTTTGGAGAACTCTTGCGGCTGGTTGACTAAAACTTTGGAGCCAAGAAGCCGGTCTGTGGCACTAACACCACACACGTATGTCGTTGAAGAAATGAATTATGAAAGGGGCAGCAAATTACTCTGCGTCATTTTGTGCAGCCAAATTGCAATATGGGTGATATCGCAAACATCCAGTCTATAGATCTTCACAGAAGACAATTTCAAGAACCTTCAGCAATTGCTACCAATTCAGGGTGCGCTCCAATCGGAAGATTAAGTTCAGGGTCAGATTAGAGAACTAAAAAAAAACAAACCCGCTCAAATTTACTTTGGATTTATTTTCAGGCCTCCTTATTCTACTTGGCAACCCGAATCTGAACCACCGCTGAATACCATTTGAAATCAGTAAACAGCTGTATAATTGCACATGTAATGTAACTCGCTGAAACATGCTTGGCCAGAAAATTCAGTATTTTTGCCACATTCCCAGGATTTTTAAAGGGGAGTCGAGGCAATCAAGAAACATATTTTTTTGTCCTTTTTTTTTTTTTTTGTCCTTTACACAGTCGCCTTCTGAAGTCTCCAGGAGTCAGTTTCCAATTGAAGGAAAAGCTCCAGGTCGCCATCAAAACTCCCATTACCATAAGAGACTGCAGGATATGGATCGGGAGACCTTCAGTGTAACACAAATATTTGTAAAGTTCTAGGCTGCCATACATTCTTGGTGCTGCAAGCCGGCTCAGGTTCAAAACCAGTCAGTCCTCAATCTTCTCCTCTTGTGTCAAGAGGCAACTGGACTTTTCTGGGGGTTTTTTTTGAAGACGTTTTGCTTCTCATCCAAGAATGAGCTGAAGAAACTTCTTGGATGAGAAGCGAAACGTCTTCCAAGGAAAAAACCAAGAAAGTTCCAGTTGCCACTTGAAAAAGCACCTTTGAGACAACCGTGACCTGGATGACTTGAGATCCTCCATAGACTTCTCCTCTTGTGTAACTGTCAGTCCCACATGCCTACCCCTCAGGCCCCGAAGAGCAGCAAAAGACAAAAACCTCTCTCAAAACTTCTGGAAACACTAGAGCAGGGGTCTCCAACCTTGGCAACTTTAAGCCTGGAGGACTTCAACTCCCAGAATTCCTTTTAAGTCCTCCAGGCTTAAAGTTGCCAAGGTTGGAGACCCCTGTTCTAGAGCACAGTTTTTCAACCCTCAGCAATTTTAAGGTGTCTGGACTTCAAGTCCCAGGAAGCTCCATCCAGCAAAATGCTGACTGGGGTTTTCCGGAAGTTGAAGTCCCCATATCTTAAAGTCTTGAAAGCTAAGAAACACAGAGTTCGGGGATTAAGCCTTGGCTTTGAAAAATTAAGGCCAGCGTATCAGAGCCTCGGATTCCAAAACAGATTTGCAAAGGAAGAATTCACAGCTTCTTTTGAGGTTTTACAAATACTGCAATTTATTGTTTATTCCTTTTAGCAGCTGGATAGCAGCTTGGCGTCACAGTGTGAAGAAGGTTGCACATTTTACTCACGTGCCATAAAACGACTGAAAAAAAATCACAATCTTCCATACAGAAAAAGAAGCTTTCATTAAAACAGTTTTGTTTTAATACATATAAACAAAGTATGTTCGTTCATTGTTGTTGTTTTCTGCGCTGCTGGGTTTGGGTGTTTCTGACATGATGTTTCAACCCTGCCCTCTCTGTCGGTAACCCGGTAATAAAGGACGGCAGAGGCTTTGTTACATCCGTTTTAATACAAAAGGGTAGACTTTGGGTCTCACAATAATTCAACTATTTTGTCCCCTGCAGCAAAAATACACATTAGGGTGTTCGGTTGTAAGTTGCCAATATTAGTCCCTTCCCAACACTCAATACTACAGGCGCACCGATCCCATGGAACGGAAAATACAAAACAACCTGGATGCTACATTCATTTGCTAGCCTTTCTCCACAAATTCGCAGGCCCTTCTTACCCTTTTGTGTCAATAGCAGACAATGTGGTCTGTAACCAAGAGAGAGAAGGGAAGGGGAAGGGAATAGCCAAGCTGCTTCTCTTCCCCTCTTTCTTTCTCTAGCCAGCTAGGTGGGGTATCTTCCTTATCTTCCTCCACGACTGCATTGAGCGGAAGAAAGGGGGGGGGGAAAACAAAAAAGATTAGAATGATTTTGACTCATCAACTCCTATGAATAAGCAGTCTAAGCGCAGACGCAATCATGCAAGTTTAGAAAATATAAACTAACCCACGACATTTCGCTGCTGAAGAGTTATTCCGCTGCTGCTCAAATGACTCATTCGCCTACCGTGTTTCCCCCCCCAAAATAAGACTGGGTCTTATATTAATTCTTGCTCCAAAAGACTCTTTAGGGCTTATTTTCTGGTTAGGTCTTATTTTGGGGGGAAATACGGTACTAAATGCACCCATCTGGCTGACAAACTTAACTGGGGCTTATTTTGGGGGTAGAGCTTATATTACGAGCATCCTGGAAAAAATCATGCTAGGGCTTATTTTCCAGTTGGGCCTTATTTTTGGGGAAACAGGGTAGTTAATGAAGTCTTGAATTTAGCACTGAACTTCATTCAAACGGTCAACTCAATCCACAAAGGGTTGGTTGCGTGCTAAGACAACGACAGCAGCATCACACCAGGCACCCGCGATGCGACACACCATGAACACAATGATCTGCGCATGCAGCGGCAACTAAAGAGGGGGTTGCTCAGCCAAAAAAATCCCACGGTTGCAACCTCACACATCCTAACAATCCAAACCAGTATCTGCAGGCAGGGCACCCTCGCTTATGTACATAATCTTACGACGGAGGTGACACGGGAGTCAAAGATTTTCACAATTCCACAAGTACAAGGCTTAACTCCACTAGTTCAGAAACATCAGAAGGAAAAGAAGGCGGTGACATATTGGCCATGTACAGCAAGATACTATCAGCATGCGCTATACCGCTATTTTTCAAAACTTGACCGCTTAAGGTCTGCGGACTTCAAGTAGCAGAATTCTCATCAAGGGCCATGCTGGTTAGGGAATTCTGGGAACTGAAGTCCGAGCATCTTAAAACGGCCCCGCTTGAAAAACACTCTGCTATATATACGTTCAATGCAAAACAGGCTATCCCATGAATAATAAACACTACTTCTCTGTCTCTATAGTATTTTCCTTAAATAAACACTAAATACAGTAAATAATGAAAACGAAATCAAAAGCATAATTACAGGCCTTAACACAACAAAGGAGAGTTTGGTGGCCCAATCCCTAGAAAAGGTCTCCCCGCTTTTTCCCAGCCACCTCTACCCACAAAATGAAGTTTCTAATACATCTTGGAATAGACTTGGGGCTGACGTAATCTTGGGCCTTTCCTTCTCTGCTTCAAGCAGATATTCCTGCAGACAACAGGGATATTGTTGAATTAGATCAAATGGGTCAAAAAGATTTTACTTCGGCCCTCTTGGTGTCCGGCTCATTTTGAAAGTCAGCTCAAACTCCCAACTGCAGGACAGCTGAACGGTTGATGTTGCTGAACGGTTGATATGGCCAAGGATGGGCAACTTCACACGAAATCCGTAGATTACTGCTTTTTTTTTAAAAAAAAATCATCTTGGTTGTTGTTGTTTTGAAATATGGGCTTCAGTCTGCTTGGATTGACCTTCACCCTGTAAGAGAAAAGAAACGTGTTTTACATTAGAGTTTTATGTGGTCAGACCCCAATTCTGCAAGGGGGTTTGTTTTTTGTTTTGTTTTTTACAGCCAACTAAAATATGTACTGGACCAGGGGTAAAATCCTCCGTGGGTTGCCACCGGTTTCACTCTCCACGCATGCGTGCTGCTCACCAAACACACGCATGCACACCGCATGCCAAACACATGCTGCGCGCACATGTATTCACACTGCATACCAAACGCATGCTTCGCGCGGAAAAAGGAGCCGTTTGAAGGTAACTAGAACAGCGAGGGGAGGGAAGAGCTGTGCCGCACAATTTAGATTCGCTAGAAAGCAGGATTTCCTGCTTTCTAGCGAATTTAAATCGCGCAGCACAGCTGATTGTCGGAAATACTGATAGCTTTTTTTTTACTACCGGTTCACCCAAACCGGTAGCTTTTATTACTACCGGTGCGTCCAAACCGGTGCGAACCGGTAGCATTTTACCCCTGTACTGGATGCAATCCTTGCCCGAGAATTCTCACATGGGGTGGAAGTTAAAGGCAAGAGAAGGAGCACAGCACAAACGTGATGGCATGTTGGCTTTTGTTCAGACCCAGATCCAGCTGAATGCTACACTAGATGGAAGCAGCAAACAGGGGTGTCGTTTCCGAGGAGCCTGGAGTGAAGCTCCACTCCCAGTATTTTCATTTGTAAGCCACAAGAGTCGTAAGCCAAGGCATTCCGCCTTTTTCGCAGCCACCGTGAAGCAAACATGATGGTTGTAGTGCGCCAATTCATATGGGTGGGTTGTTGTTTTTTTTGTTTCCTGGAAATCGATCGAAAAGGCTAGAAACCGGCAAAAACTGTCGTAGATGATGGCCAACAACCATGATTGTGGAAATCTGCAACCAGCTGAAAAGTGAGCCAGTAGCCAAGCACTCGAAATATGGTCATTTTTCTGGGGAGGGGGTAGAGTGCTGACTTCCAGAACTGGGCCATAAGTATCTTTTTTTGTGGGGTGAGGGTCCTCCTGGTAGCAAGAATTACTGGTATTAAAGATTGCCAAGGAGGTCTGGGAAGAGCTTCAACCTCAGCCAGACCTCTGATCTAAGCAGCCTTTCTTCTTTGATAGATGTTGTGGCCCACCAGTAGCCAGGAGAGCTGGCAGCAGAATCAGTGAGGCGGTTGGGGAGGAACATGGGCCAGTCCTGGGGGCTGGGGAAAGCTCGGACGAGGGCTCTGCGTTGGAGGCAGAGAGGGAGATAGACAGCAGTGAGGCAGAGGAGCAGCTGGAGCCCGTTCCCAGTGTGTGCATGCACAGAGCTGCCAGAAGACAAGAACAACTCAGAAAGCAGGGTCGACTTGGGAGTAAAGCCACGCTTTGGAGATGATTGGCCCCTCCTATAGGAAACAAAAGAGGAGTGAACGGGGAGGGGGCTTTTGCAGGAAACAATTCATTCGTTCGGTCGTTTCAAGAATGGAAAGTTCTGTTCGTGACTCTAAGAGACTCTGTGCCAAGTTTTGCCTTACTCTGCGTTTGGAAACCAGTTACGTGGCAGCTTGCTAAGCGAGATAAGGTGTGTTGAGAAATACTCCTTTGAAAAACTGCTTGGACAAGCCTTGCTGACTGTGAATGAAAGTAATTCACAGTCATGTAAGTAAAAGAGGTTTTGCCAGGACCAATTCCTGCTTCTTGCGTTTTAAGGGAGCCTAGGTCAGAACCACAGGTGGATGGCAGCCACCGGACAACCATCTCCTGGGATGACCAATGGATTATGACCTTTTTTTTTCTCTTTTCTTTTTTTTTTTTTTGTCAGCCTGCCTGCCTCTGCCCACGGCCGTAATGAAGTGAAGAATTGCGTAAACTGGAGCTTACAGGAACTGTGGCTGTTGGCATCGCTCTTTACGGCTCTGGCCATCTTGCCTGCATTCTGCTGAGGCTTGCTTTGCTCTTCTCCGCTCAGGAGGGCTTTAATTTCGGAGGGGATTTTTCCTTGGTCCATTGCCATGCACCACTGCTTGTACTGAAAGACAAAGACGCAACACAAAAAAAGAGACGTTAAACCGTATTCCAAGGTTTTAGAACTTAGAGGTTCCCGACATTTATTGATCCTGTGTTATAAGCTTTGAAATAAATTCTAAATGTGCCTAAATAAATCCAGGTTTCGGCATTTTGCACAATTTCATGAGCCGTAAGAGCAAGACTCCACCAAAGATTCAGTATACTGTATTTTTCAGAGTATAAGACGCACCTACCTTTTTTGGTGAGGAAAACAAGAAAAAGAAATCTGCCTCTGCCTCCCAGCAATTTTGCCTCATTTCAGCAAACAGCAAACAGCCTGCTTTACTTTCATTTTCGTTTTCAGCATAGCTTGATTAGCACAAGAAAAAAAATCTGCTCCCAGCAATTTACCGCCTTGCAGTAAGCAGCAGAGGCCTGCCCAGCAATAGGCCATGGCAATCCCTGCAGCCTGAAACAGCTGAGAGTCGGGGACAATCAACTTGTGCTAATCAGGCTGTGCTGAAGCTGAAATGAGCTGCTTCTTCTTGCTGCAAGGAGGTAAATTGTTGGGAGGAGAGGCCAAAGGGTGGGGGCCAAAGGGTGGGGGCCAAGTGGGTGGGCGGGTCTACATTTGGTGTATAAGACGCACCCAAATTTTCACCCCCTTTTAGGGGGGAAAAGGGTGCGTCTTATACACTGAAAAATACAGTAGGTAGTCCTTGACTTACAACCACAATTGAGCTCAAAATGAAGTGAGACAGTTGTCCCAAAGGTGCTTTTTTCAAGAGACAATTGGACTTTCTTGTTTTTCTTTGAAGACGTTTCACTTCTCATTCAAGAAGCTTCTTCAGCTCTGACTGGATAGTGGGGAACGGAAGGATTTATACTCCTTGAAGACAGCTGGTCATTTGCACCCGAGTGGTGCAAACTCAGGTGACCTTGACAAGATAGATATTCCATACACTGCCAGGGGGCCTTAACGACTCTCTAAAAGGATGCAAATTACCAGCTGCCTGCAAGGAACCTAAATCCTTCCATTGCCTACCATCCACTCAGAACTGAAGAAGCTTCTTGGATGAGAAGCGAAACCTCTTTGAAGAAAAAAACAAAAAAGTCCAGCTGCCTCTTGGGGAAAAAAAAAGCACCTTTGAGACAACCATGACCTGGATCAGGGGTCTCCAGCCTTGGCAACTTTAAAGACTTGTGGACTTCAACTCCCAGAGTTCCTCAGCCAGCAAAGCCAAAGCAGAGCTGGCTGAGGAACTCAGGGAGCTGAAGTCCACAAGTCTTAAAGTTGCCAAGGTTGGAGATCCCTGACCTGGATGACTGAGAATCTGCATTAGACATCACTGCAGTTGATAAGTTAGTAACACGGTTGTTAAGTGAATCTGGCTTCCCCATTGAATCTGGGATCCTGCAAAAGGGGATCCCATGAACTTAGGACACCGCAACGGTCGTAAGTATGAACCCGTTGCCAAGCATCTGAATTTGGATTACGTGAGCATGGGGACGGTACAAAGGTTGTTAAGTGTGAAAAATGGTCGTAAGTCTTTTTTTTTTTCAGTGCCTTTGAATGGTCACTAAATGAACTTTGAACTGTTACTGAGTGAACTGTTGTAAATGGAGGACTACTTGCATCCTGCAAAGTTATGTGCTCTTCTTTCAAGCAAATGAGAGGGGCAAGGAAACAGACGCGAAGTGTGCAAAAATTTAGGCAAATCTGCCTAGCGCCTGCATAACATTACATTCTGCTTTTTATGACCCCGAACAACAGCTGCCATCCTCCAGGGCCTTCATTTATTTTTTAAAAAATAATTTTTATTAAACAGATTTTTTTAAAAAAGAAATATTAACACTTTCGTCTTTTCAACAGTTTTGCGTCGGTGATCAATACTTACACATTTTCTCTCTCTTATCCTAATGTATCTTTTATACATATATTTCTAATATATCATATATATATATATATATATATATATATATATATATATATATATATATATATATATATATATATATATATATATTTATTTATATTTGTTTTCTGAGGTTTTCACGGGTGTTTGTATATAGGTCTTTGGTTGTTCGGGTTTTCTCCCGTGTAAAATTGGAAGTGTCTTGGCGACGTTTGTGAAGTCTCATTCGTCATCTTCAGGCTTCAGCTTCGTGCTTCTGGGAGCAATGTGTGATCGCAGCTGTTTCTTCCTTTTAACTGCTAGTGGGGGTTTGAACTGATTGGGTGGGAGCTTGGCTGTGTTCTGATTGGATGGAGGTTTTTTTGTGCTCTGATTGGATGGGGGTGTGTCCTGTGTTGGTGGGGGCTTGGTTGTGCTCAGTCTAGTCTGTGCTGCAGGGGGATTTGAGCTGGTGAGCTGCATAGCTGTTGTTTGGCTTTGTGGTGGTGCTACATCTTCATATAATATAACTTCATATAACTTCACTAGCAGTTAAAAGGAAGAAACAGCTGCGATCACACATTGCTCCCAGAAGCACGAAGCTGAAGCCTGAAGATGACGAATGAGACTTCGTCGAAACGTTGCCAAGACATTTCCAATTTTACACGGGAGAAAACCCGAACAACCAAAGACCTAGATAGATAGATAGATAGATAGATAGATAGATAGATAGATAGATATATAGATATAGATATATATATATAAAGATATATATATAAAGATATATATATATATATATATATATTTGTTTTCTGAGGTTTTCGCGGGTGTTTGTATGTAGGTCTTTGGTTATTCGGGTTTTCTCCCGCGTAAATATATATATCACTATATTATTCTAATTATTTTATTTACATATATACTTTGATATACACGTATACCCAATTTCCTTTCCACAATTTTTGTTTCTTCCTATTTGTTCTTCTATTTCTACTTTCGGGCCTTTTAGGGCCTAAAAGGTCAAAGCTGCCGTGATTGGCAGAGTCGTGGCTTTCGTTTGTCTTTCATTTTCAAGCAATTCCACACAGCTTTTTAAGAAACAGCTCTCAAAGCCATTCAGACAGTAAATATGGGCGATGACAACAAACTAAAACTTCTGCCCTAGTTATCACGTGTTCTTCCTTGAACATTTTGTAGGTGACAAAAATGGTTCTTGGCAGTTTCCCACTTTCAAGATGTCCCACCAGTGGTTGGAACTATTTGCCACTATTTGCCTGGAGCTGCTGAGCTCCAGGCCCACAGAACAATGAGGCAAGCAGGGCTAATCCTTACGCCCCACATGGGACTCCATCTGCATGAACCTTGAGCCCACAATGCTAGGGGGTCCATCAGACCTCTACAACTATGTGGATTGTTACCTATCATTACATGCATTGAAAGTTTGCTGGTGTGACAACTGGCAAGAGTCAGCCTGCAATACTGCATTCTAACCACTTTGCCACTAGGAAGGAGAAGAAGGGAGGGAAGGAGGGAGGGAGGAAGGAATGAACAAAAGAGGAAGGAAGGAAGGAAGGAAAGAAGGAAGGAAGGAAGGAAGGAAGGAAGGAAGGAAGGAAGGAAGGAAGGAAGGAAGGAAGGAAGGAAGGAAGGAAGGAAAAGAAAGGGAAGGGAAGGGAAGGGAAGGGAAGGAAGGAAGGAAGGAAGGAAGGAAGGAAGGAAGGAAGGAAGGGAAGGAAGGAAGGGACGAAGGAAGGAAAGTGGGAGGAAGAAGGAAGGATTATGGGAGGGGAAGGGAAGGGAAGGGAAGGGAAGGGAAGGAAGGAAGGAAAGGAAAGGAAAGGAAAGGAAAGGAAAGGAAAGGAAGGAGGAAGGAAGGAAAGGGAAGGAGGGAGGAAGAAGGGAAGGGAAGGGAAGGGAAGGGAGGGAAAGGAAAGGAAAGGAACGGAAAGGAAAGGAAGGAAAGGAAAGGAAAGGAAAGGAAAGGAAGGTTAGGGAAGGGAAGGGAAGGGAAGGGAGGGAAAGGAAAGGAAAGGAAAGGAAGTGAAGGGAGGGAAGACAGGAAAAGGAAAGGAAAGGAAAGGAAAGGAAAGGAAAGGAAAGGAAAGGAAAGGAAAGGAAAGGAAAGGAAAGGAAGGTTAGGGAAGGGAAGGGAAGGGAAGGGAGGGAAGGGAAGGGAAGGGAAGGGAGGGAAGGGAAGGGAAGGGAAGGGAAGGAAAGGAAAGGAAAGGAAAGGAAAGGAAAGGAAAGGAAAGGAAAGGAAAGGAAAGGAAAGGAAAATAGCACTTAGACTTATATACCACTTCACGGTGCTTTAAAGTCCTCTCTAAGCCGTTTACAGAGGCAGCCTATTGCCCCCAACAATCTGGGTCCCCATTTTACCCAACTTGAAAGGATGGAAGGCTGAGTCAACCTTGAGCCTGGTGAGATTCGAACTGCCGAATCGCAGGCAGCCGGCAGTCAGCAGAAGCAGCCTGCGGTACTGCACTCTAACCACTGAGCCACCGTGGCTCAATCCAATGGGGGTGGTGGTGGCTTGTGGATCACCAGGGAGCCAAGCTCTGCAGGAAGACACCGCGGGAAGAATGGGAAATTTCAACTACCCCGACATCAGCTAGGAATCAATCTCCAGGGGCGACCAATTTTACCTCAGTCAGAAAACTCAGGAACTTAAAAAAAAGAAAAAAAGAAAGAAACTTTTGGGGAAAGGAAGGAAGGAAGGAAGGAAGGAAGGAAGGAAGGAAGGAAGGAAGGAAGGAAGGAAGGAAGGAAGGGAAGGGAAGGAAAGGAAAGGAAAGGAAAGGAAAGGAAAGGAAAGGAAAGGAAAGGAAAGGAAAGGAAAGGAAAGGAAAGGAAAGGAAAGGAAGGTTAGGGAAGGGAAGGGAGGGAAAGGAAAGAAAGGGAAGGGAAGGGAAGGGAAGGAAAGGAAAGGAAAGGAAAGGAAAGGAAAGGAAAGGAAAGGAAAGGAAAGGAAAGGAAAGGAAAGGAAAGGAAAGGAAGGGAAGGGAAGGGAAGGGAAGGGAAGGAAAGGAAAGGAAAGGAAAGGAAAGGAAGGAAGGAAGGAAGGGAAGGGAAGGGAAGGGAAGGGAAGGGAAGGAAAGGAAAGGAAAGGAAAGGAAAGGAAAGAAGGGAGGAAAGAAGGAAGGAAGGGAAGGGAAGGAAAGGAAAGAAGGGAGGAAAGAAGGAAGGGAAGGGAAGGGAAGGGAAGGGAAGGGAAGGAAAGGAAAGGAAAGGAAAGGAAAGGAAAGGAAAGGAAAGGAAAGGAAAGGAAAGGAAAATAGCACTTAGACTTATATACCACTTCACGGTGCTTTAAAGTCCTCTCTAAGCCGTTTACAGAGGCAGCCTATTGCCCCCAACAATCTGGGTCCCCATTTTACCCAACTTGAAAGGATGGAAGGCTGAGTCAACCTTGAGCCTGGTGAGATTCGAACTGCCGAATCGCAGGCAGCCGGCAGTCAGCAGAAGCAGCCTGCGGTACTGCACTCTAACCACTGAGCCACCGTGGCTCAATCCAATGGGGGGGGTGGCTTGTGGATCACGAGGGAGCCAAGCTCTGCAGGAAGACACCGCGGGAAGAATGGGAAATTTCAACTACCCCGACATCAGCTAGGAATCAATCTCCAGGGGCGACCAATTTTACCTCAGTCAGAAAACTCAGGAACTTAAAAAAAAGAAAAAAAGAAAGAAACTTTTGGGGAAAGGGAAAAGAGAAAAGAAGAGGGAAAAGGCAATTACCATTTCCAGTTCTTCTCTAAGAGCACAGATGGCTCTTTCCCGGCTTGAAACCAGCTCTTCCAGATATTGGTACCTCAGTTTCTTCCTCGCCCTGCATTCCCTCGCGCTCTGCCGGCTCCGCTCGAGCTTGGCTTTCAAATCTATTTTAGCTGGTTTACGGCCCCGTTTACCTGGTTTCTTCACTTTGCCACCAGCTACCTGAGGTTAAAAAAAAAAAAAGGTAAAAAAAATCTGTCGTGAAGGATGTACGCAGACAGGTTTCTCTGGAACGACTATGAGGGGGAAAAAACAAAACAAAACCCGAGCATTAGAAACTCCCCAACTGTGAGGGAGACAGATTTGAGGAGCCTAACGATAAGCCAGCCTTGCCTGAAACCACAAACCTTTCATTCCAGTTTAATCTAGGCCTTAGCATCCCTCGCCAATTCGCACTTTTCTATGCGCTACACTGTACATGAACTCTTGCGCCTGCGAGGTGCCCCCGCCTCGCAGGAATGGCCCACGTCGCTACCAAGAGCCGGCCTCAATGACGGGTCTTGGGACCCACAGAGGTGGCATGCGAGAAGAAAGAGCCTTTGGGGGTTTTTTGACAGGGTATTTTTAAGGGGTGGGAGGGTTAGGGCGGGTGATGGGGGTAGCCCGTCGGGAGGGAAACCAGTTCCAGCGCATGCTCGTGGCGACTATCAAATGGGTTCGGAGGTTATGGGGGGGGGAGTGTGTTCCTTTGTGTGAGGGTGAGTCTATTTGCACGGTAAGTGGGAGGGGCAGATATGGCGGAAGGGGGGGATCGTATCGACGTAGGGGGTCACGCGTTCGATGTATGCAGGCGATCGCGTGCCCCGATCCCCCTGACTTTTCCCGTTCCCCGGATGGTCAAGACCCTCAGAGCCTGGGCCTTCGTCTGATGTTATGCAACGCACGGTCCGTGGCCAATAAGGCCCCCCTAATACATGATCTGATTCAGGGGGGTGCCGCGGATATTAAAGGCGTTACGGAGACCTGGTTGGGCACTGAAGGGGGTGTGCCCCTGGTTGAGATGTGCCCACCGGGTTTCCGTGCATTCCATCAGCCGAGGGCCCAGGGTAGAGGTGGAGGGGTGGCGGTTGTTACTAAAGAGAGTCTAGAGCCGAGGGAGACCACTGTACCTCAGATTGCCGGGTGTGAATCCCTCTTTGTGAGGTGGGGTCATAGATGTCAGATGGGCTTGCTGGTCGCGTACCTGGCTCCTTGCTGCGTGACAGCTGCCCTGCCCGAGCTCCTGGAGGTGCTTGCCGGGGTGGTAGTGGAGACCCCCAGACTTTTAGTCATGGGGGACTTTAACTTGCCATCTGCCGGCTCGTCATCGACAGTAGCTCGGGAGTTCTTGGCCTCCATGACGGCCTTGGACCTGACTCAAGTAGTGGATGGCCCCACTCACATCGGGGGAGGCACACTGGACCTGATTTTCATCTCTGGTCAGTGGTTGAAGGATCTGGACTTGAGAGATATAGTCACAGAACCTTTGTCATGGTCAGATCACTCTCTCCTTTGCCTGGACTTTCTGACCGCTACCCAACACCGCAGGGAGACGGAACCATTACGTTGGTACCGTCCCAGGCGCCTGATGGACCCAGAGAGGTTTCGGACGGAGCTTGGGCCACTTCCTGAGGGTCTGGCTCACGGCACGGCAGAGGAACTAGCCGCAGCCTGGGAACGGGCTGCGGCTGGGGCTTTAGACCGTGTCGTGCCTTTGCGGCCTCTGACCCGGCGCAGATCCCAACCGGCTCCTTGGTTCTCCGAGGAGCTGAGGGGGATGAAACGCCGGAGAAGACGCCTAGAGAGTTCCTGGAGGTCCAGCCGTTCAGAGGCTGATCGGACACTAGTTAGATCCTATACTAGGACCTACCTAGTGGCACTGAGGGAAGCGAGGCGTTGCTACGCCTCCTCCCTCATTGCGTCGGCAGATAACCGCCCAGCTGCCCTGTTTCGGGTGACCCGCTCCCTCCTTCACCAGGGGGAGCGGGATGACCTGTTGCAGGGACGTGCTGAGGAGTTTAACGGTTATCTATACGATAAAATCGTTCAGCTTAGGGACGGTCTGGACCAAAATTCGGATGGGGCATCTGAGGGCGGTCTTGGTGATGTTGTCTGGGATGAGTTTGACCCTGTGACTCCCGAGGACATGGACAGGTTGCTGGGTAGATTGAATGCCACCACGTGTTTACTGGACCCGTGCCCCTCCTGGCTGGTGCTGGCCCCTCAGGAGGTGACACGAGGCTGGCTCCAGGGGATTACAAGCGCTTCCTTGTTGGAGGGAGTCTTTCCGGCCGCCTTGAAAGAGGCGGTGGTGAGGCCCCTCCTCAAGAAGCCTTCCCTGGACCCGGCTGTTTTAGGTAATTATCGACCGGTCTCCAACCCGCTCATGCGAAGGTTGTAGAGAGTATGGTGGCATATCAGTTTCCCCTGCACCTGGAGGAAACTGTCTATCTGGACCCGTTCCAGTCCGGCTTCGGCCCGGTTACAGCACTGAGACGGCTTTGGTCGCGTTGGTGGATGATCTCTGGAGGCCAGGATAGGGGTTGTTCCTCTGCCCTGGTCCTATTAGACCTCTCAGCGGCTTTCGATACCATCGACCATGGTATCCTGCTGCGCCGGTTGGAGGGATTGGGAGTGGAGGCACCGTTTATCGGTGGTTCTCCTCCTATCTCTCCGACCGTCGCAGACAGTGTTGACGGGGCAGAGGTCACCCGCGCGCCTCACTTGTGGGGTGCCGCAGGGCCGATTCTCTCGCCTTCTGTTCAACATCTATATGAAGCCACTGGGTGAGATCATCAGTGGCTTCGGTGTGAGGTACCAGCTGTACACTGATGACACTCAGCAGTACTTTTCCACACCCGGCCACCCCAATGAAGCTATCGAAGTGCTGTCCCGGTGTTTGGAAGCCGACGGGTCTGGATGGGGAGAAACAGGCTCAAGCTCAATCCTCCAAGACGGAGTGGCTGTGGATGCCGGCATCCCGGTACAGTCAGCTGAGTCCGCGGCTGACTGTCGGGAGCGAGTCATTGGCCCCGATGGAGAGGGTGCGCAACTTGGGCGTTCTCCTGGATGAACGGCTGTCTTTTGAAGACCACTTGACGGCCGTCTCCAGGAGAGCTTTCCACCAGGTTTGCCTGGTGCGCCAGTTGCGCCCCTTTCTAGACCGGGATGCCTTGTGCACAGTCACTCACGCCCTTGTGACGCCTCGCCTGACTACTGCAATGCTCTCTACATGGGGCTCCCCTTGAGGGGCATCCGGAGGCTACAGTTAGTCCAGAATGCAGCTGCGCGGGTGATAGAGGGAGCCCCTCGTGGCTCCCGAGTGATACCTATCCTGCGCAGGCTGCACTGGCTACCTGTGGCCTTCCGGGTGCGCTTCAAGGTGTTGGTGAACGTCTTTAAAGCGCTCCATGGCATAGGGCCGGGTTATTTACGGGACCGCCTGCTGCTACCGAATACCTCTCACCGACCCGTGCGCTCTCACAGAGAGGGACTCCTCAGGGTGCCGTCGGCGCGACAGTGTCGTCTGGCGACGCCCAGGGGAAAGGCCTTCTCTGTGGGGGCTCCCGCCCTCTGGAACGAACTCCCCCCAGGACTCCGTCAACTTCCGGACCTCCGAATCTTTCGCCGCGAGCTTAAAACTCACTTATTCATCTGCGCTGGATTGGGTTAGTTTTTTAAGTCTATGGATTTTTAATGGGTTTTTATTTTTAAATTTTTAATTGTGGCCAATTTAATAAGTTTTTTAATTGTATTTTAATCGTATTTATAGTGTATTGTGTATTTTTTACCTGGCTGTGAACCGCCCTGAGTCCTTCGGGAGAAGGGCGGTATACAAATTTAAATAATAAATAAATAAATAAATAGGCCGGTATTTCTCCGTCTCAGCAGCTTTTTAAACTAGGCCAGGGGGTCTGCAAACTTGGCTCTTTTAAGACTTGTGGACTTCAAGTCCCAGAGTTCCTCAGCCAGCTTTGCTGAGTCCAGGGGTCTGCAAACTTGGCTCTTTTAAGCTTTGCTGGCTGAGGAACTCTGGGAGTTGAAGTCCACAAGTCTTAAAAGAGCCAAGTTTGCAGACCCCTGAGCTAGGCCAACTTGAATTCTCAGAATTCCCCAGCTGACTGAGGAAGCTGCTGAGTTTGACAAACACCAAGACCCTAATTTTTTATTTTATTTTTTAGAATTTTCTGCTTCTATTATTTGACATCCAGAGTACAAGAGCATCACAGGTGGCATATTGAGCATCCTGAATAAAATGATTGATCCTCACAAGTCATGGCAAGCAGCGCCAGTGGTGGGATTCAAAAAATTTTTTTTACTACCGGTTCTGTGGGTGGGGCTTGGTGGGTGTGGCAGGGGGAAGGATACTGCAAAGTCCCCATTCCCTCCCCACTCCAGGAGAAGGATACTGCAAAATCCCCATTCCCATCCCACTCCAGGAGAAGGATGCTGCAAAATCCCCATTCCCATCCCACTCCAGGAGAAGGATACTGCAAAATCCCCATTCCCTCCCCATTCTTGGTTGAAGGATATTGCAAAATCCCCATTCCCATCCCACTCCTGGGAGAAGGATATTGCAAAATCTCCCTTCCCACCCCACTCCAGGAGAAGGATACTGCAAAATCCCCATTCCCTCCCCACTCCTGGGGGAAGGATATTGCAAAATCCCCATTCCCTCCCCACTCCTGGGGGAAGGATATTGCAAAATCTCCATTCCCATCCCACTCCAAGGGAAGGATACTGCAAAATCCCCATTCCCTCCCCACTCCTGGGGGAAGGATACTGCAAAATCCCCATTCCCACCCCACTCTGTGGCGAGCCAGAGGTAGCATTTGCCAGTTCTCCAAACTACTCAAAATTTCCGCTGCCGGTTCTCCAGAACCTGTCAGAACCTGTGCTGGATTTCACCCCTGAAGCAGCAGTTTTAATTCAAGTGGACTCTTCCATTCCCTTACAGGAACAGTCCTAGAGCTTTTGTTTGCTTGTGTTTCACCCATGTTTACAGTATGGTGTTTATATTTATGTTTGTTTATAAGTCACTTTGTAAGGAAGATCTACTTTGGAAGGAGGAACCCTTTCAATAAATAACAAACAATTGGGAGTAAGTTGATTCATCTAAATCCTGAATCAGAGTACTAAATATCATATTTGGAAGAACCTTGGAAGTATTCTTATTTATTTTATTTATTTATTTATTTATTTTGTCACACAGTATTTATAAGCATAAGCATGAAATAACTATACAATATAAAAGCATACATATAAGTATGTAATAACTATATTAATTGGATATAACAAAAGGAAACAATAGGACAGGAACGGTAGGCACGCTTGTGCTCTTATGCACGCCCCTTACAGACCTCTTAGGAATGGGGTGAGGTCAATAGTAGAGTTTTTGGCTGAAGCTTTGGGGATTTCTCACTGTATTTTATTTTATTCTCACTGTAGTTTATTTTTCTTTTAAATCATAATTGTCTCCGAAAATCAGTACCAGAAAAAACAGATTTAAAAGTTTGATGCAAAGGCTTCAGGTAAGCAATGGTCCCAAACGAGAAATATTAAAACAGTTGTTTACTTTACAATCAGTCCACATTATAAAACGTTGCAGTTTATTAATACACGAAAACATATCCGGACACTCAAAACAACGACCGTCATCAAAGCCACAAAATGATTTTGCACCATTCACTTTGCAAATGCAACAGTTTTTAAACTGCCATGTAACAATTTTGCGGTTCTAAAAGCTACAATTCTGCTTAATTAATTAGCACAAACATAATGAGCACCAACCTTTTTTTTAAAAAAAAAAATCTACCTGTTACGAATACATGATCCCACTTTTTCAGGGAGAAACTACCCTGAAATTTTTGTTTCATTGTTTTACATAAACATTTAGATTTTCTTTACTAACTGAAATTTCTCGCCAAGACAGACACAGACTTCAGAGGATAATTAGAACTGCAGAAAAAACAACTGCTACCAACCTGCCTTCCATTGAGGACCTGTAGAGTCAAAAAGAGGGCCGTGAAAATATTTGCAGATCCCTCGCATCCTGGACATAAACTGTTTCAACTCCTACCCTCAAAACGACGCTATAGAGCACTGCACACCAGAACAACTAGACACAAGAACAGTTTTTTCCCGAAGGCCATCACTCTGCTAAACAAATAATTCCCTCAACACTGTCAGACTATTTACTGAATCTGCACTACTATTAATCTTCTCATCATTCCCATCACCAATCTCCTTCGACTTATGACTGTATGACTATAACTTGTTACTGGCAATCCTAATGATTTATATTAATATATTGACCATCAATTGTGTTGTAAATGTTGTACCTTGATGAAGGTATCTTTTCTTTTATGTACACTGAGAGCCTATGCACCAAGACAAATTCCTTGTGTGTCCAATCACACTTGGCCAATAAAAATTCTATTCTATTCTGTTCTATTCTACAGCAGTTCAACGAGGCGTCCTTGGACAAGGCACCACCAAGAAACCCCAGGGCTGACCAAGAGGAGGCAGCGAGCTGGCCCTTCTATTGACTTTATTGATTTCGGAAAAAGTTATATCATAAATCTCTTCATGAAGGGCCAAGGCCGGTCAAAACTGAGGCCCGGGAGAACTTTGGGACGATTTGGATGGGAGACCACGAAGAAATCCCAGGTCCAAAGCAACCCCGGAAGAAGGCGGGCAACAACCTCTGAAAGCCCCGCCCCTCCACGGGAGCCCCTCCCAACCTACTCACTTTGCTTTCGTCCATCAGGCCGCTGGGAGGGTCTCCGCCACCGTCGTCGTCGTCGTCGTCGCCGCCGCCCGCTAATCTGGATCCGGGCTCCGAGGAGAGCCCTCCATGGCAGGCCGCCGGCTGCTTCCCGTCTCCAGGACACGGCGGGGGTGTCCCCGGAGCATCTCGGGAAGTGTAGTTCCGCCCTCTTCCCCTTCCTCAGCCGGAAAGAGGAGGGCACTTCCGCAAATGGACTACAGCTCCCAGAAAGCATCAGCCGGCAGCCGTGTGAATGACGTAGAATTTGGAGGCCCCGAAGACCTTTCCCGACGCAAGGAGTCCGGGAAGCGGAACGACGGACCGTAGACTCACGAATATAAGACCATAGATCTAGATTAGGGTAGAATGACGCAAGACAAGCCTTCGCTCGCGGTTCCAAGAGTTGATAGAGCAATCTGGTCTAGAAGCAGCGGATTCCACCTCACTGCTTAAAAGAGGGAAGACCCCCCACAACAGTTGTTTATTAGATGTATATATTTCCTCTAGGTAGGAAGTGGGTGGAAATTAGTTTCTCTCCAAATCACTATAGAGCTGCAACCATCAAACGGCCACTAGAGGGCAGCCAAAAGATGTTCCTCGTGCGCCCTCTAGTGGAGGTTGGGATGGTTGCAGCTCAGAGAGTGTCAACCTATTGCAGCATAGAGTCCGAGTCATATCTTTGAGGAGTGTCCTAAAAAAAAGGTCCAGATTGGGCCTGCAATTCTGCAAGCAAAGTCTCTCCTCTTATTGGTGTAGAGCAGGGGTCGGCAACCTGCGGCTCTGGAGCCGCATGTGGCTCTTTCACCCCTCTGCTGTGGCTCCCTGTCACTCAAAATATGTGTCACAACTGCCAATGTGCAACACCCACTGGCACGCAATTTATTGAGCTTTTCAACCCCCGGTAGGCCAACCATGGATAAATCCAAGAAAAGAAAAGTTTCAGAAGAAAACAGAACGTTTAATTCAACTACATAGGCTAGTTTTGTGACCACTCAAGAAATAGTCAGGCACGGGAAGGGTTTCGTGGCTCCTGGTGTTTTCTGTGGGAAAGGGGTTCAAATGGCTTTTTGAGCGTTTAAGGTTGCAGACCCCTGGTGTAGGGTCTCCTGCTTGAGCAGGGATGGGGTGGGGGAAGTGGTGTAGGGTCTCCTGCTTGAGCAAGGGGGAGGGGTTGGACTAGATGACCTATAAGGTCCCTTCCAACTCTGTTATCTGTTATTATGTGTGTTGCTGGAGAGATTTAGAAGGAACCGGGCTTGGATCATAGAAGTGCCATTTGGACGTTTTGGAGCCAATTCTAGCGCCAAACCCTCCCAGAGTCGACCAAAAGGTGCTTTTCCCAGAGGCAAAATTTATACTCCTTGCAGACAGCTGGTCATTTGCATCCTTTTAGAGCAGGGGTCTCCAACCTTGGTCCCTTTAAGACTTGTGGACTTCAACTCCCAGAGTCCCTCAGCCAGCAAAAGCTGCTGTTTAGAGCAGGGGTCTCCAACCTTGGTCCCTTTAAGACTTGTGGACTTCAACTCCCAGAGTCCCTCAGCCAGCTGAGGAACTCTGGGAGTTGAAGTCCACAAGTCTTAAAGGGACCAAGGTTGGAGAGCCCTGTTTTAGGCAGTCCCAGAGGCACTTGGAGGCACTTACGGGACCCTCTACTGCCATCTTGTACCTTCCAGCGAGCTGTGCGTTCTCACAGAGAGGGAATCCTTAGGGTGCCGTCAGCCAAGCAATGTCGACTGGCGGCCCCCCCGGGAAGGGCCTTCTCTGTGGGGGCTCCTACCCTGTGGAACGAGCTTCCACCTGGACTTCGACAACTACCAGACCTTCGGACCTTTCGCCGCGAACTTAAGACTTATTTATTCCGTCTTGCTGGACTGGCTTGAATTTTTAAATTTTTTAGCGTATTTTATGGGTTTGAAATTTTTATTAATTTTAGGGTTGATTGTATTTTAAAATGGGGCCAAATTGAATAAGTTTTTTAATGTTTGTTTTTAGTATTGTATGTGTTGTTCCTGTATTTTATTTTGGCTGTATTTTGGCCTGAGTCCTTCGGGAGAAGGGCGGTATACAAATTAAAATATTATTATTATTATTATTATTATTATTATTATTTACAGGAATCATTTGCACTACTCAGGTGACCCTGGGGACACAAATAAACCTCCAAGTGGCCTCAATGACTCTCTAAAACAAAGTTGTCAAACTCGTGCCCACAGAACCCATAGTAACAAATTTTACATTTCGCCACTGCTCTCAAAGAATGCAAATGTCCAGCTGTCTGCAAGGAGTATAAATCCTTCCATTCCCTACCATCCAGTCAGAGCTGAAAAAGCTTCTTGGATGAGAAGTGAAACGTCTTCGAAGAAAAAAACAAGAAAGTCCAATTGCCTCCTGAAAAAAGCACCTTTGGGACAACCATGACCTGGATGACTGAGAATCTCCACTGACCTCCAGAGTCATATTAATTTAAGAGTGTTAACCAGGGCTTTTTCTGAAGGTTCTGCATTGATGCCAGGTATGGCCAAAATCCCAATCTTCCTCATTCCGTTGCATCTTGGAGGACTTTATATTTAACCTTTGGCTTTTCCCCTTGCCATGCAAACACCTAGATACATCTTTCTGCCATTCCAGTGGCTCCCGGTTTTGTCCGGTTCTTGAGAACCTTGATAACATATTTGGCGATCTGCGCATGTGCAGAAGTGAGCGAAGTGTGCATGTGTGCGTGTGTTCCCATTGCAAAAAGGTAGTAAAGGTAAATAGAACCTACCCCATGCCATTCCCCTGGTCTCCAAACTTGGCCATTGTAAGGCTAGTGGACTTCAACTCCCAGAATTCCCCAGGCAGCCATGTTGGTGGTGCTGTGGTGCTGTAGCGGCGATAGGGATGTGGTGGCTTAATGGCTAAGACGCTGAGCTTATCGATCGAAAGGTCGACAGTTCAGCGGTTCAAATCCCTAGTGCCGCATAACGGGGGGGGGACTCCCGTTACTTGGCCCAGCTTCTGCCAACCTAGCAGTTCGAAAGCATGTAAAAAACGCAAGTAGAAAAATAGGGACCACCTTTGGTGGGAAGGTAACAGCGTTCCGTGCGCCTTTGACGTTGAATCATGCCGGCCACACAACCATGGAGACGTCTTTGGACAGCACTGGCTCTTCGGCTTTGAAACGAAGATGAGCACCGCCCCCCTAGAGTCGGGAACGACTAGCACATATGTGTGAGGGGAACCTTTACCTTAAACTTTACCTAGCGGCAATAGGCCGCAAACTACACGGAATGATTGCCCAACAATTATGGCAATCACAGAGGTGCGGAGAAGAAGAAAAAGTGGGCGGGTCATGAGAAATTCATTAAATGATTTGAGCTTAAATCAGACACAGAGAAGATGGCAGTCCTTTATGTGCTGGATTTCTGCTAGGGCATTGTTCGTTCTGCAAGCAGGCAGGCAGGCTGTAACTCAAAGCTGTTGAATTGTCTCGGCTCTCTTGTGTCGTAGAGAAAATTCCCTCAGCTTTGGCCTACGCAGAGAAGTATGCCTGGATATGCATACCTACAACAACCAGAAAACACATTGTGATTTATGAATGGTCCTTTCAGACTCAGGACTTGAGAGCTCTGTGTGTGTGTGTGTGTGTCGGAAAGTCAGAAGATGAGATTTAAAAAAAAAAAAAAAAGGCACAAGTGCTTCGCTACTTATGCCCTGTTTTTAGTTTTTCTTGAGACCCACAAACAATCCAGCACAGTCTTATTACTCGTTAAATTTCTTACAGGCGACGTATACACACAGTTTTGTGCATACAGTGAAAGATTAATCAACCTTGACGTGGGCTTGACTCCGGCCACATCTATGAAACTTTCTGAGCATTAGTTTAAAAGGGATTTAGCCTTTGGCCTTGGGATCTCCTTGTGGTCTCCCAAAGCATTATGAACCTGTTCCAACCTGGCTTACTTTTTGGAGAACGTCCTTGATGGAGACCAACCCGCCAATCATTCTACACTTTTTGTTGTTATTGTTTTTTGTCCTTTCTTTTTAAAAAAAGGGGGAGTGGTCGGATATGTTAGCACAGGTACTGTAGGGCCAGGGTCTCCAACCTTGGTCCCTTTAATACTTGAGGCTGAGGAACTCTGGGAGTTGAAGTCCACAAGTCTTAAAGGGACCAAGGTTGGAGACTTCTGCTGTAGGGGACAGTTTACAAGAATAACATAGAATAAAAGAGTTGGAACGGATCTTGGGGAGATCTTCTGCGCCAACTCTCTGCCCAAGCAGGAAACCCTCTACCATTCTGAACTGTCCAATCTCTTTTTAAAGACCTCCAGTGATAGACCACGTACAATTTCTGGAGCAAGCCATTCCACTGATGAATTGCTCTCATGGTCAGGTGTTTTGGAGAATAGATTGACCCCCCACCCTTTCTCTTCCCTCAAGTATTGGAAGTCCACTATCACGGACTCTTCCCTGTTCCTACAGAATTTGGAAAGAATGATTGAGTCCTGAATAACTGATGTCTTCTGGCCTGAATTCTGTTGTCTGGCTTAGCACCTTCAGCAAAACCTGGCTGCCTACCATGTGGAGCAATGGATTCTGATCACCCATAACAAACTCCAACGTGGTTAAGATCAAGTTTTTAAATACCAGTAAGAAAATATTATAAGGCTCAGTGGCTAAGACGCTGAGTTTGTCAATCAGAAGGTCGGCAGTTCAGCGGTTCGAATCCCGAGTGCCACGTAACAGGGTGAGCTCCCGTTACTTGTCCCAGCTTCCGCCAACCTAGCAGTTCGAAAGCACATAAAAAAATGCAAATAGAAAAATAGGGACCACCTTTGGTGGGAAGGTAACGGCGTTCCGTGCGCCTTTGGCGGTTTGGTCATGCCGGCCACATGACCACGGAGATGTCTTCGGACAGCGCTGGCTCTTCGGCTTAGAAACGGAGATGAGCACCGCCCCCTAGAGTCGGCAACGACTAGCACACATGTGTGTGAGAACCTTTACCGAAGTAAATATTGCAAGTTTCTTGCATGGGCAGTAGTCCAGAATATTTGGGAAAAAAACTACCCATATATTAACACTGTTAGCTATAGCCTATGTTTAAAAAAAGCCAAGACTCAACCACTGATGATGGCCTTGGTAAATTTGCAAGCAAGTTAAAACCAAACATGAGCATTCAGAGGATTTGAGCAGCAATACCTTTCGCTTTCCCGGGATTTTCCATCTCTTGAAAGCAGAGATGCTAAATCCTAAATCCAAGTTCAGATGTCCCACGCAAGCTGTTAAAGACCAACGAAATTGAGTTTCCGCTTCTGTGTAACACATCCAGAGAAGAGATAAATATTTTTCTGGCCCATCTTTCTTCCTGAAGCAAAGCTACTCATTAACCAAAGATTTTGTTGCTATAATATCTGGGATATAAACATTAACCAGTGAAACTGGTGGACTACATCACCGGCTTTTGACCTTTCGGATGGAACAGTGTGGCAGATAATGGTTGTTTATCTGTTGTGCCAACACATTCTTTCAGCTGAAATCTACACATCTTCAAGTTGCCAAGGTTGAAAAAAAAACTTCTCTAGGGGATGTCTCAGACTTTGCAGGTGGCCTGGAATGCCTTGTGAATCCCTCTGCTTCTGCCACGCTCTCTGTTCCACAGCTTAAGCCACAAAAACTGCACCACATAAAAAGGTTTTTGAAGGCCAGCACTCTCATCGACGAGCCCACTTCGAAGTGCACTGACGATGTCTCCTCGGATAGTGATGAAACATTTGCAACCAAAATGCCAAGCTCGGAGCTCAAACCAACAGCCTAATTAGGAAGACTTTTTTTGAGGTAGCATCTCCATCCCATCTCTGCCATCTCAATCAGGTGACGATATTTAGAAATCCATCCAAATGCACAGAGTAAAATGCATCGCACAAGAAGATCATTGCAGTTCGGCTCTGCTGTTGAACGACAGCTCAAAGGAAAGGTTTTATAATAATTTCCTCTGCAAATATTTTGGGCTGGAACTATTCTCTTTTAGCCAGTAAAAGTGGAGGCACAGGAATAGAAACGGAGAGGAGTAGATATCAATTAAGTAATATCAGGAGTGAAATCCAGCAGGTTCTGACAGGTTCTGGAGAACCGGTAGCGGAAATTTTGAGCAGTTCGGAGAGCCAGCAAATGCTACCTCTGGCTGGCCCCAGAGTGGGGTGGGAATGGGGATTTTGCAGTATCCCTCCCCTGTAGTAGGGTGGGAATGGAGATTTTGCAGTATCCTTCCCCCAGGAGTGGGGAGGGAATGGGGATTTTGCAATATCCTTCCCCCAGGAGTGGGGAGGGAATGGAGATTTTGCAGTATCCTTCCCCCAGGAGTGGGGAGGGAATGGGGATTTTGCAGTATCCTTCCCCCAGGAGTGGGGAGGGAATGGGGATTTTGCAGTATCTTTCCCCTGCAGTGGGATGGGAATGGAGCTTTTGCAGTATCCTTCCCCTGCCACGCCCACGATGCCACACCAGCCCACAGAACTGGTAGTAGAAGAATTTGGATTTCACCGCTGCTCCCACCTCACAGCAGGAGGATCCCTTGAAGGGGGTCCCGGAGCAAACCCCCCCCCGAGCAAAAGACAGGCTGGGAAAGGAACGGGGGTGGGGGGCGCAAAGCGTGTGTGTGTGTGTATGTGTGTGTTAGTGTATAGAGACACTTCTCTTTCCATGCCCCCCACACCTCTTGGCCATAGGCGCCCCCTCGTTGATGGGGGGGGGAGAGAAAGCGGGGTCCTGGCGCGGAGGGCGTGACCTCGGCTGGGGGCGGAGAGGAGGGGGGACCCGCAGGAGGAGGAGGAGGGGCCCCTCCGCTCCGCGCGCGCGCGCTCGATCCCTGGGATTGGTTCCGAGTGACGCCACCGCTTTATTTTTACCCCGATGACCTCACCGCCGCCTGCGGCTGCCCCCCCCCCTCCTCTCCTCACCCTCCCCTCTCCTCTCCTCCCCTCCCCTCCCGGCTCCGCGCGCTGCCTCCTTCCTGCCCGCCTTCCAGCCGAGGCTGCAGCCGGACTCGACGCCTCCCAGCTGGGCAGCGGCTCGCCGGCAGCCCCCATTCCTCCCCCTCCCGTCTCCCCTGCCCCGTCCTCCTCCTCCTCCTCCTCCTGCCCGGAGCCCCTCGCTCGGCCTCGCCTCCCGCGCCCGCCAGGGGAACGGTAGGTTTGATGGGGCCCGAGAGGGGCGAGGGTGGGTCGGCGCGCCGGCTTTTGCCCGACCAGTTCCAGCGCTCCTTTCCGCCAAGCCCCCGGCGGAGCCCCGGACTGTCAAGCGGGCGCCTCGCTTCGCCTCCTTCGCCTGGCCTGCTTTCTGCTTTGGAAGACGGGGAGTTGAGGGGGGGGTTTGTTTCCTCAGGTGGGTGAAGTGGTGGGCGGGGCGGACAGGTAACCCCCACCCCTCACCTGGTGTCAACCGTGGGCCCCGGGAGGCGAGGGGAGGATGCCCGCCAGGTGAGCCCTCGCTTGCTCGCTGACTTCGGGGACTCGCCCTGGACGGAGCTAGGGGAGCGCTTCTTGCTGGGGCTTGAAGCGGGGGAGGCGGGAGGGGGCTCCCTTCTGCCTTCCCCCTACCTGGGCAGCCCCTCTGGCTTTTGGGAAGGACCCCCTATCCTCTGGTCAGAAAATGAGCATCTTTCCCACACATACACAAACACACACCCTCACATACACCACACCCTCACATACACACACACTCTCATATACACAAACACACACTTTCTCTCTCTCTCTCACACACACACACACACTCACATACACACACACATACAGACACAAACACACTCTCACACACACTCACATACACACACACACAGAGTCATATACACAACCGGGTATATGATTCTGCTGGCTGCCTTTCATTTGCTGGGAAACGGGCCGGTCCTTTACATAATTTAGATTTGAGGGGTTCGTGGGGGGGAGGGAGGGTGGGAGTCCCCTCTGCCTTCCCTACCTGGGCAGCCCCTCCAGCTTTTGGGAAGGATCCTCTCTGTTCGGGATCCTCGGATCAGAAAACGAGCATCTTTCACACACACACATACATACATACACAACCGGGTATATGGTTCTGCTGGCTGCCTTTCATTTTCTGGGAAACGGGCCGGTCCTTTACATAATTTAAATTTAGGGGGCTCGGGGGGGGAGCTCCCTTCTGCCCCCCCCCAACCTGGGCATCCCCTCTGGCTTTTGGGAAGGATCCCTGTTCCTTATCCTCGGGTCAGAAAACGAGCATCTTACACACACACACGGGGGTATATATGGTTCTGCTGGCTGCCGTTCATTTGCTGGGAAACGGGTCTGTCCTTTAACATAATTTTAAATTGAGGCGCCGCATGGCTTTGTCCTTTCGTTAAGGGGATGGTTAGGAAGGCTGAAAGTTTGGGCTAGGCTAGGCTAAGGCTGAGGCTAAAAGCCGCGAGA